>NC_142115.1:21740625-22371250 GCF_056152115.1 Neolamprologus brichardi
TGCACATGATGTCATGTGAGAAACTCCGATAAAATGCAGTGCTTCTAAAAAGAGGTGTAGTAAGTATGCACTTTTCTTGAACTATAGGCACTCAAACTCTAAAGCTTTTTGCCCCAACTACTTCAAGAAACTTTTTGGTCACGGGCATATCAGTTCAACAATGATAATGTAGGAAATTCAAGTTTAAAATAAAGCACAATATCCAGTGTAGACTTTTTTTTAATATTAAGAAAGGTCCCTGTACAACGGCAGAAGGAGCTCGATGTATAATACCAGCTAATAAACTGGACTCCATCCCGGTTGACTGCTGGACTTTGCCAATAACTCTAACTTTTAACTTTTGTAACTAACTGTAACTTTTATAGACACAATTTCTAGGCATAGTCAAGTGATGGATAGTTTCTGCTTGAGTGGCTTCAAGATGAGATGTTGTGAAGCAGCAGGAATGAGAATTAGCATTTCCAAGTCCGATGCAATGGTTCTCAACCAGAAAAGAATGACAACTCTGAATCAGAAACAAATTGCTGGAAAGTGGATGAGTTTAAGTATCTCAGGATTTTGTTCACTAGTGAGGCGAGAGTTGATTGGGGAAACTAAAATGCAGATTGGGGTCATGTCTGCAGCGATGTGGATGCCGTGACAGTCTGTAGTGGTGAAGAGAGAGCTGAGTTTGAATGCAAAACTGCTGATTTATGTCTCTACCCTCTCCTACGGTCATGAGCTAAAGAATGAGACTGTAGATGAGATGGTAGCAGAAGAAACTAGGTTTCTCCAAAGAGTAGCTGGGCTCTCCTTAGATAAAGGTGTGGAGCTCAGTCATTCAGAACAGGTTCAGTAGTAGAGCTGCTACTCCTCCACACCGCAAGGAGCCAATTGAGGAGGTTCGGGCATCTGACTAAATTACCTCCTCGGCGCTTCCTAAGTATGGTGTTTCAGGCACGTACTACCGAGAGGTTTCAGAGCAGCTCAGCCTGGGGGACATAGAGATTATATCTCTGTCCCCCAGGCTGAGCTGAAGGAAGCGGTTGGAGGGAGAGAGGGTCTGGACTTCTCTGCTTAGACAGTTGTTCCTATAACCTGAACCCAGATAAGCAGCAGGGAATGGATATGGATAAATTGATTGATAGATGTATGGATGAAATATTCAGGCACAATAGACTGTTTTGGGTTTTTTGCTCAAGTTACCCGGCTCTTCTTTTTTTTTTTTCAGCTTTATGAAGAATAATGTTTTGTTAACTAGAGAGTCTTTATTAGTCACTTATATGAGAGAATCCATCGGTTTCTCCAGTATTTGACCTATCATTAAACAACATCTATACTTGACAGCTTTTAAGAGAAACATATCAAGCCCTCCTCCCACTGAATCAACTCATCTACACTGTTGCTGGTAATGTATTCTCAGACATCCAATAAGGTTAAATGAGTGTTAATTTCAGAACATTCCCATTATCCAGTTAGCTCTTAATGGACATGAGATACTTGAGGAATGGATTAAAAACTTGCAATCTTCTCATTTGCTGTGTAGCCTGTGTTTCAACATACACAATCCCAGTAGACACAAAGCAATTAGTGGTTTTGAAAGATTATAAGTGACGTTTTAAAAGCCAAGATGATTTCTGAAAAGCCCACTGATGGTCATCCTGAAAACTAGTGAACTTGACTTGGAGAGTTTAGTGGTCAAATTCATTGGGGAAATTAAGCAATTAGCAAGCTTGAAAAACTGAATACCAGTATCCTGTCACTGTATAATAGTTCATAGAGCATCTGTGGTGACACAGTCATATAGAGCACACATCTTCACATATGCACATCTCCCTCTGTTTCACTTGACCACTTGTAATAGAAGTGGTATTTGTGTGCATTAACACACACACACACAAAAATAAATAAATAAACAATCATTGTGAACTGAGAGCCCTGCATATGAGCTGATATACTGAATCAGGTCCAAAAATAAAATGGTTCATTTATCCAGGATTGCTTTAGATGCTCAAGCATATGCCTGCCTATTGTATTTATGAATGCCGCTACTTTCTACAAGGATTAATAAGGTCTATTGTCCTAGGTTAGCCTTGAGCATAACACATTTCCTATTCATACTCTAATCGGCCTCTCCATGCTCAAACCTTAGATGTTTCTTATAACTCCGGAAAAAGCCACACAGCAGAAAAAAGTCTATACTACCGTCTAAAATCTGTGCTGCTGTTTCTTGTTTTCCTGTCTCTATATAATCATGCTCCATTTCACTTTATATCTTTTTAAAGTAAAGTAAATCCCTCTGAAATACAACAGCCTACCCTTTCACTTTGTGCTGGCAAATTTTCACACATTACTGACTAAAGATTAAAGAAACAGCTGCCCTCAAATAGTACACACTTTGTTGTTTAAGGTCACTGACTGCTTATGATTTTGCACAATGAACTTGTAGTGTCTTATGAGAGATTAAGGGGCAACAGCAGCACAGTTATTTAACAAGGGTGGTGGCAGTGAGCTCCTTCAAATCCATTTAAGAAGGATTCATGTCATTGTTTTGTTTTAACCAGCAGCCAAAGGTGTAAACTTCTCTCATTCAGTCCCTCTTAAGCATCACTCGGGAGGCAATGTTGCGATCTAAGGGCCTAAATGTACTTTAGACCATTGCCTTCTTGCATTTTCTAAGGAACTAAGTGAGGAGAGCAGCAGATCAGGAAGCGAGGTTTCTGGCACCACTCACCAGGACCACAGTCATCACATCTAATGGGCTTTTTGTTGAAAATCTAATTAAAACCGGGATGGTAAGTAGATGACTTGTTTTCCTCACATTTCTTCAGTATGACTAATGCTGCTTAACAGGATCTGCCCCCTTCTCCCCCATTTACAACCAAACACTGCAAAGACAGTTACCAATGTCATTATTTAGGGTTTTTTTTTTAAAGAATTTAAATAACAATTTAGAATTTTACTATTAAAACATGATACATTACTTACTGTATTGCACCAAATACTGCTGTTAGTCTGGAAATTTAAAATTCCACAATATAATATGCAGGAGCATACCATCACACATAGGTTTATACATATTATAGGACAGCAAGTGGCCAAGCTTTCACTCTACATCGATATCTGGGATATAATGATTGCCAGGGTCATGTGTTAAGCTGCAAAACTGTCTTGATTGTGTCCAATAAAGCGCAGACTTTGGCCCAGCCGCACTCTTATAAGCACACCGCCTGAATGGGCCCCTTAAGATCGGGCTGCACAGGTTGTTGTCAAACCTGTAAAGAGCATGGGGGAGTCAATGGAGAGCTAGCGCCCATTTGTTTCCTCGACACTAGCCAGTCACAGTTATTCAAATCAGGTGGTTTTTTTTATATAGTGGAAGCCATGCAGGCCTTACTGGGCAGCATCTCCTCCCTCTGCTGACCTGCCAATCTGTGCACTCGACTCATAACACCGAGATAGTTCTACCCCACCACCCAAACTTCACTCAGGTGGGGAAACCCCATTAACCCCCACTCCCTACAGCCGACAAAGGCATTTTTAGTGAGAGAGGAATGCGGGCTTGGCATTGCTCTCCCCTTCGAGCTTACCGAGAAGCAACAGTTTCAGCTCCCGGCGTGCGTCCCTCTTATCCCGGCGGAGCTGCCTTTCGATCTCGTCGTTGATCCGCCTGGCTTCTTTCGCCTCCTCGCTGAGGCAACACGCCATTATGGATTCCAGGGTCATTCTCTCTCCTTTTGTAAAACTCGCACTCCTTTCCCCTCTCAGTGATTCATCCAGATTTCAGGGGCAGAAGGAAAGAAAGGAAAAGAAAGAAAGAAAGAAAAAAAAACAGGCCTGTGAATGCCAAATAACGTCCTCATACAGGCCTACTGGTGGTGAAATAACGCGTGGACGCCCTTATAATGAGTCCCAACAGCGCACAGATTGTGGTGGAAAGGAAAATTAGATATTTGAGAAATTATTGACCCCCCCACCCCCTGCTTCGCTTCGCTTTTCTGGGGCCTCCCGACAGCTTCAAAACAACAGTCCAAAGCGGTTTCGGTGGAATATCTGTGCAATCTTAATTGGTGTAATCTGCTTTCCCGTCTCAATATGATCAACAGATCCTTTTAAGACACATCCTCTGTACTGCTCAGTGTGATCTCGTTAAGCATTGTCATCCGAGCCGGGCCACCCTCTCTTCAAAGTCGTCAATGTTGATATTTTTCATTAAACGAAATCCCTCGCGTTCAGGTTACCGTCTGCGGATGAGGGCAACAAGAAAAACGCATGAATAAGGCTGTCCGTTTATTTTCCAATGGCTCGACTCCCGGGCGTGGTAAGGCAGAATATGGCGGACTTTCACTCCAATCCGCTAGGCTGGGATACAGTACAGTTATCTCTCTCGGTGCGCTCAAAAAGCCAAGAAAGCCGCACATAACACAGCATTTCTGCCCGAGCTCTTGATAGAGAGGCGAAAAAACATCCCAGTGCGCCTCAGAAGAGAGCTCAAGTCCACGGTTCACGAGCGGAACGTGAAGAAAGGAATAACAGCCGTGTTGTTGCTTTTCCCCCGGCCAATCTTCTCCTTTTCCTCAATTCTCTTCATGTATTTTTATTGCACAGGCCATCCACTCCTCCGCTGGCAGGGTGACGTCGGCCTCCCATCGACCAAGGGGGAGTGTCACGTCAAACAAACGCCACACAAGTCATTTATACACCAACCTGTGGAATAGAAAATGCGTATGACGGGATATGTTGGGACTTCATATCTCTGTTTTACAGTTTCCATTTCAATCCTGTTTTTTTTTTTTCTTTTTTCTTGTGTGTGTGTGTGCTCTCACTGGGTGGGAGGAGGTCCTTATGGAGAGCCATAGGAAGTACAGTTTATGTTTTAGTGATTGCGTGATGAGCGCCTAGTGGAAGTTAACCTTGGACACTCTGATTGTGTTTCAGTGGACATAACATAGTTACACAGTATACAATCAAACGGCACTGCAGTAAACTCTGAAGGTCATTTTGTGCTATTTTTGGCGAGGCACTGAGGCGTTTACTTAACTTAGCTGTTAGACTCTTTGCTCTTTATGAGCTTCTTTGACACGTCATTAAAATGCAGTTTTTATTCACATATTTATACCTGTCTAAAACTAATGGTCCGTCACACCATCACTTTTACGCTTTAGAGCGATCTCCAGCTAACTTTCAAGTCAACTGGAGGGTTACATTTGTGTTTTGTTCAATATTGTCTTCTTGTGGTGTGGTGTAATTGTGGTACATTTCTTTTTTTCCAAGCTTTGACTTACAGTCTATCAAAAACATATTGTATACATACTGTAGCATTTTCAAGTAGAGTATACTCTACTTGAGGGCTGAAAATACGTAATACAAATTTCATCATTTACACAAAACCTTTTTTTCTTCCAAGTGCTTTCAATGTAACGTTCACACTCCAGTGAACACAACTTGGTCATGCCCATGGATACTTTGGCATGCAGCCTAGAACAGCCAAAAATCGAACCACCAATCTTCCAATTATTAGCTCTACCTCTTGACCTACAGCCATTATTATATCAATTCTAGGTCTAATCCCTTGCTAAGACCAATAGTGTCAATCTTAGTCTAAAATTTCACTAAATTCAAAGGAAACCAGGTCTGTCTGCAGTATTTAATGGATTGCATTTATATAGCGCTTTTCGAGACCCTCAAAGCGCTTTACAATTCCACTATTCATTCACTCTCACATTCACACACTGGTGGAGGCAAGCTACAGTTGTAGCATGGGACAGACTGACAGAAGCGAGGCTGCCATATCGCGCCATCGGCCCCTCTGGCCAACACCAGTAGGCGGTAGTATTTGTCACATTAAAGTTAAGGGGGGAGAAAGAGTCCAGTGTCCCAATTGCAGAAAGGACAATATACACAGTCCAAGTCCAGACCCAGCTGTGCTGCAGGTCAGCAACACTCTCAAGTACACTGGTAACTTCAACAGGACACAGCGGTTGTCCTCCTAGACCCACCACCCTGTATGGAGTAGGTCGGCATTACCCCAGCCTCAGCAAGCTAACTCTGCCTTCAGGCAGCAGGATGCAGTAGGCCCACAGAAAAACTGTTTGTAGTGTGGGGTATAAGTAGACTAGAAAATAAGTGCAGTCAGATACACCTCCCTTCAGTTAACCCCACCTAAACGCAGCCATTGGCTCATAGTAATTGTGAAACACACACAAAACCAACTCCAAATAAGTGTCAACTTCCCACAGCAAAACAGAGGTGAGTGCCCAGGTGATGCCACTCAGGTGATTGCATTACAGTAGCCCGAACATTATTTCCTTTAACCCTATTTTAATTTTTATTGGATTGTCTTTTACAAACTGTGGAGTTTGATTGCTATCAGTCCTTCTGGAAATATGTCATTACTTATCAGTGAATTAAAAAGGACCACATGGTGGAGGTCCCACTTTCACAGTCTGTGGAGGCAGTGGAAATACAGTGCTTATCACTGTAATGTGTACATGAAAATTGGGTTTGTGAATGTTATATGTTAGCACTGGGAGACAAAAGAAGAGAGGCAATTGAGGTGCTATTATTTTGGTATTCCTTGAAGTATTCAGGAGAACATGTTAGATCCTTCATATCCACGACTGTGAATATGAAGGATCCCTTCCTGATTTCTTTTTTTTCTTTGCATATTTGTTACACTTGCGTTTTTCAGATCACCAAACAAATTTTAATATTAAATCAAGCCCTTGTATATACCTCAAACAATCTGGAGAGTTATGCAGCAGGTGTTATTTTTTCTGTATTTTCATTTGTTATATCCTTTTTCAAATCTCTCTTTGAAGAGACCTGGCCAAGAGGATAGTAGAAGCTGTAATAAAAACAACATAAGTAAATAAACAAATTCAGCTGGCATTTAGTAAAGACATGTGAAAAGCACACATGTGAATCATGTGCAATTAGACATCAAAACCAGGAGCACCTTCAAAAGCCGTCACATTGAAAAGAAAAATAAAAAGCATAGAAAAAAGTGCTTGTATGAATGGGTGAATAAGGCGAGTTGTGTAAAGCACTTTGTGTGCTCACAAAGAGTAGAAAACTGCTTTATAAGAACCAGTCCATTTACCATTGAGCAACAAAACTATTCTCTCAATGCTATAAATAAACAATATCTTCAGTAACTGCATTTTGTCATTTAAGTAGCTCCTGAGCATACAGGAGACTTTTTATTATTCTGCCTATGAGAATGGGTTTAGAATTTAGGTCTCAAGCATTACAATGATCAAGATCTTGAGCCTAAATCTCTTTTCTGCATTGTTTCCATTTTACTTCTTAATTTGAGCCATGTAGTCACATGCCACTATCATTATCTAAAACCTTGAATTGGAAAGCATGAGTTTTAGATGGCTGTTTTCCCGAGATTTTGTGACTTTTTAACTGCCTCATAAAAAGAACTGTACAGTACACTCCTAATGCTTTCAGCAATGCGTAACATGGGTGAAGCAAATGGGCCTTGCACCATCAAGTCTGAGTTAGGGATTATAGCAAAGTGAAGCCACCTTATGCTTTTTTTTTTTTAATTTTGCCTTACTCCACTAACACATTAAAGTAATTATAGTACATGTGAGCTAAGGAACTTCAAAGGAAGAATTTCTAAGGAAGCTAAGGAATCCTCGAAACATTTTTTAAATATGAAAATACATGTAATAGCAAAGTTTGGTTGTGATCTCCGTACATACAAAGATAATGGCTCTTTAGAGAACAAAGTAAGTGAAAAGATATACACATTCATACTAGAAAACTCTTAAACATCGGAGTAACATGGATTATTTGTTATATTGTAAAAGTGTAACTATATTTATACACAATTAAGCCTTTTGCTGCAAGCAAAAAAAGTTAGAATTGAGGTCATCTCACATAGGTATTGAGCAGTGTTGATTGTAACCTAACTAAGTGGCCTATTTAGACCGTTTAAATGGGGGCGTGCCAGTGACTCAGTGGTTAATTGCATGTGATGTATTTGTTCAAATCTAGTTTATGAAGCCTCGCTGATCTTATCTTTTCTCACTGCAACTGGGAAAGAAAGGACTGAAGAAGAACCTGAATAAAAGATGTAAAAAGGAGAACTGTAAAATATTTCAAGTAGTAGAATTAATGTTATGTGTCCAGAGACCTGTCTGAGGTGTCCCAGATTTGCAGCTTGGGGAGTTTATTCGGCCTGTGCCTATAATAAATGTCTACATACCGGCCCTCTAAAGGGAGAGTCATCCACAGGTCAGTGACTTTCTAACCTGTCAAGTTTAATTGATTTTAATGAGGAGATTTCACTTAAAACAAACCATGTTCCATGCTGCCAAACCATAATGCTTCACCAGTGTTAATTCCTCCACTAAAAACATGCAAACTTGTATTTTGGATGGAATTTTTTTTTGTGTGTGTGTGTGTGTGTGTGGGGGGGGGGGCACTGAGAGGAGTCGTATGCTGTCTCTAGTTAAGTGTATGTTATATACACTTTATAATATCTTCATTTAGGATTTGCAATTCAACCAATGCCTCTGGGGATATATGGGGAAAAGAATAAGAAAAAAAGCCATCTTTGCTTTTGCTTTAATGTGAAAATAAAATTATTAGGGTCCACCATAGGTCTAGACCACTGTAGTTTAAGTCCTGGTTTTGGAAAAGAAAATGTTCCCTCTAGGCAGTGTTTTGCATTTTTTGGTGCACATGATGAGCTTGGGCAATGGATACACTGCAGTGAGCAAAGAGGATTTTAGTAAGCTACCCTGTGGTGAAATATACCCAAAAGCCAGTACATTCGCCTGGATTACTCCTGAAAAAACAAACATTCCTAAAAAATTGTGTTTTTTGTGTTCATTTGTGTTCACGTTTGTCCAGTTATAGAGCAAACAGTGAACAGACTTTTATTTTTGTAAGTTTCCGGTTACTTCCTTTTGTTTCTCACGTGACCTCGTCCTCGCCTGGTTACGAGAAAGCGTCGCCTCCTGGTCGCTACGGAGGGAGGGATGGGTGTTTTGTAGTTAAAAAGACACTTTTGTGCACTTTCCCACGCAGTTAGGACAGCGGTCTGTCATGGCAGTGTGTGGGAAACGGTTCGCTTTTGTTAAAATAACAACTTTTCCAAGCTTTAACGCGTGCCCGTCTATGTTCTACTGCCACTAATGCATTGATCTTTCTTAGAATGACAGATAAAGATTAGTTAGCATGCTAGCAAGCTAGCTCCTCAGCCTCTGCATCACACAGCGACGACACCTGCCAGTGACAGGTAAGAAACCCTTCTTCTGTGCGCTACAAGTGTGCGCGAGTCATCATCCATTTTTCAGCTTTATTAACTACGGTTAAAATCCACCGAGTACCGTTGCATAATGATCGCCAGCAAAGTTCTTAGCAGGTGTTTTCCAGTGACTAATACCTTGTGACAGTAATGATGCCGCTGTAATAGGATTTGAGCCCTCTCCTTCCTGTCGCTTGTTTGTGGAGTGGAGTACACCGGGATAACGAGGGTGGGGCGTAGCTGTGCGTGTGTGAGAAAGTACTGTTTGTATTCTGTTTGCTGAATGATTTCCACCAAAATGTCACACAAGGCTTCTAACTCACTAAAAACAGACAAAGTAATTATTTGTTGTTGTTGTTGTTCTTTCAGCTGTAAGAGAAGCACAGAAAGTTTGTGCCCAATGTAGCTATTGCATTAAGCACTGCTTTGGGATAGACGATCACTAAGTGAACTGTAGGGTTGTAGTGAAGTCCGAGTAGTTATCCCTCATCATTACTACCACAACATGGGCGTTTAGTTGTTATGAAGTGTGATTTTTCAGTTTGATGGCATTTCTTTGTGTATGTCAGTGTGACTGCAGGTTCCTAGGCAGACATGGGCAAACTACAGAGCAAGTTCCGCAAGAGGTCTGAGCTCTACAGGTGAGACTTGTGCTAGGCCTTCTCTCTCTCTCTCTCTCTCTCTCTCTCTCTCTCTCTCTCTCTCTCTCTCTGTGTGTGTGTGTGTGTGCGTATGTATATGTATATATATATTATTACATATTAAAGTTTTTGCAATTTTATGTGTGTGTGCGTACAGGGCATCTCAGGCAGAGAAGACAGATAATACCTTTGACAGTCAGGTGGTGCAGTATGAGCCTGCACATCATGGGTCCATTAACACAGTGACCACTCTCAGTCCAGACCTGTGTGTTTCTGGCGGGAGTGACCAGGTAAAGCCAAAAATTGAACTGTTGTACTGGTTATTAAGTCTCTTTCAATATTATAAATGTTCAAGCCACAAATTGAACTTTATCATGGTTTTAAGTGATTTTAAATCATAGAGCTCACAGAGTAAAATGCCCAATTAAAAAAAGACTCACAATATTGGATCTAAGGTATGATACAGGTTATATTAGAAACCCATGAATTAAGGGTATAGATTTTGTGAAAACTACACTTAAACATGGTGTGATTAGCATCTCTACCTCTGTAGGCTGTGGTGGTGTACGACTGGAAACAAGGCCGGATGTGTCAGTCTTTCCAGGGCCACAACCGAGAGGTTACCAAGGTAACATCAATACTGTGTGCGCACAAACTGATAAAGGAATGACGCCTTAAACATATGACACGTTTCACGTTCCCCAGTCTCCTCTTATCTCCTGTGAATTTTGTCCTGTACCAGGTGATTTGTTATCCAGGTAGTACATGGATCTTTAGTGCCTCACGGGACAAAACTGTACTGATGTGGGACCTCAACCAGGGAGACGAACCTATTCAGGAATTCTGTGGGCATGAGTTGGTGGTCAATGGACTAGCTATCAGTCCTGGTACATACACACAGGCACTCACACACAATGAATCTCCTCAGACGTGAGTAAATGTTTTAAGTGTTGTCTTAAAGGTTATATTGCTTAAGGTAAATGTACCAGTCTCTGATTTCTAGTATGTTAAAGTGCATGATAAAACACAATTAGTAAGTGTATTCTGTCATATCTTTGTACAGATAGCTTCTTATTTATCCCCAAGCATCTTTTTTGCAGTTGCAGACAATCAATTCAAGAAAAACAGAGGTACCTCAGAAGACATTTCGCAAGCACGAAATAAAAAGCAGAATTGGTGTAATTAAAACAAAAACAAAGGCAACCCCCCCCAAAAAAACAAAAACAAAACAAAAACAAAAACAAAAACAAAAACAAAAACAAAAACAAAACAAAACCTAATTAGCTCTAGTTTTTGTTTCCAGTTCAGTTTAATTAGAGGTAACTTGCAGAATGAATTAGCTCATTTCAGTTTAGTTTTTATTGTTTGAAAATGTTTAGTTTTGGATACATTTTTATCAGTTTTAGTATTGTTTTTGGTCTTTTCTGTTGTTCACTTTTTGAACACTTTTACTATAAATGTATAAACAAAAATAAGCACATTTCATCTGTAAAGGTCTGGTCAAACTTACAGTCATGGGCGTCAATGTCATGATAAGTCTGGGCTTTTAATGATCTGTTGATGAACTGTTTTTCCAGGGTCGAGTGATTGTACAATATACATCTTTATTAATTTTAAAAAAGAATTGGGTGCTATTTGAATTTGGACATACCCAAATTGTGTTCCAAAACATCCTAACCAAATTCCTGGCATGATGATGGCAAAGTTGTAATACATCATAATAACTTATGTATAATTGTTTGAACTGATGATCCTGGAACCTGCTGTTATTTGGGAATGGCTCATTAAGCTTCTGGAATGGCCCTCATGAACTTAACCCTATTGAAATGGACTACGCTTAAAAGCTGAGTCTGTGCCAGGAAATCAACCAGTTTCAAAAAACTTTACCATTTCTGCCGAGACGAGTGGTCAAATATCCAGCCAGAAGCTTGTTGATGGCTGCCAAAAGTGTCTGGTCAAAGTGCACTTTCCAAGGGACATTTAACTAAATGTTAGTGGGAGTGTATTCGTATCTTTGACTCTCTGTGCATTAGAGAAAATCCAAAATAAGTTCAAACTTGTGCACCCAATGCTTGTTTTATAAAAATCATTAAACATGTATGCTGTACAATGATTCAACCTGGAATAATTAAAAGACCAAAATTACCATGACAGTCATTTCCATGTAAACTTTTAACCACAGCTTTCATGCGTGTGTTGTGTTGAATGTGACTTCTTAGCAAACCAAATCATACTGAAAGATGAAATGTCCCTGAAGTGAACCCATATTCATATAGCAGCTATAATAGTTGAAGTATTACTTCTGCGTGTCCTGTGGTATGATAAATGGCTATTCTCAACTTGACTGAATAATTTGCCTTAATTAGTAGGAAAGTTAGCACTACCTGGAATGTCGGATTTTCTCATTTTATTGGAAGCAAGAGTTGTTATTTTCACTTCTGGCTGCACACCAACATCTATTTCAGGTTAACGATCTGCACCAAATATAAGTGTTTTTTTTTATGGTCGGTAGATGGAAGAAAGCTGTGCACTGGCTCTCGTGACAACTGGATGTGCCTGTGGGATATAGAATCTGCAAAATGCGAACAGAGACACAACATATCTAGAAATCTGGTAAGAGTAACAGTATTATATTTTTATGTGTTTACATCTGTGTACTAAGCATACTGGGCTGCTTTAGATAAACACCTGAGCACATGAGAGAAATAATTAGATCACCAAGCTACTTAATCAGACTTTTAGATCCTTTGTCCGCAGGGTGTAGATTTTTCCACTTTCCTGTGTCTCTTTCCAGGTGACTCATGTATGCTGGGTTCCAGCCAGCTCCTCTATTGTCCAGACCTCCGAGGATAAGACTATAAGGCACAGAAGGATTTTCTTTTGCTGTATTATTATTGAAATTCAGTTGAAATTAATTTTGTGTGCTGTAAAATGTGATGATTTGTTTAAATTTCAAATGAGTGCAGATTTTTTCATGTGTAATTAATAGCAGGAGTGGGATGTTTCTCATTCGGTAACACTGAAAAAGAGAAACTTGATGTCAATCTACAGCTTTTATTATTGAATTATGTGGCACAAAAAATAGATTCAGTTATGCCTTCCCTATTTTTCTCTGCTAAGTCAGTATCATGTCTGACTGTTCAATCAGTCAAAGGTGAGTTCAAGTCCCATTTGGTGGTAAAATTTGGATTGGGAAATTAAACCGTTCACCTAGTTTTTACTTTGTAGCACTTTTCCTGTCCGTGACCTGACCCCATCTCTAAATTATTGCTGAAATTTAAAAATACCTCTTGTCTTTGGGAGCTAACACGCTTTCTGCCTTTGAAATGCCATAGAAGAAAAAAGATAATATTGTGAGTACACCAAGACAGCAAATCAGACAGTAACACAAACCTTAACATGAACTTATGCAACCCTTGTTATCCTGTTATTTAATGCTGAAGGACTTACTGCTGTTGTCCACATAAAGTCAGCCAAAACATAGCTGCAGCAGCCAATTAGAGCACCAGAGACCGTATTAAGCCTCGGCATTGAACCTAAACTCACACAAAGCAATAGTGCTTGTTTTTTTGTTTTTTTTATTTTAGTAAGGCCATAAATGTGAGTCATATATAATGTATAATCAAGGGATTTAGAAAATGTTTTAAACCAAAGCCAACATTTTTGGAGTTTTTACTGTTCAAGATCCTGGGAGAGTAAAGTGATTACAGAGCCTAACACTTAGATAACACATCCATGACCCCTTGATCATGTTGAACCCTAAGCATTTGATGCAGTTAAGACATTTAGAGACTTAGGATGTGTTTTGGGCATAATCAGCATGTGTTGCAGTTTATTTGGAAAATTCACCCTGAAAAGTAGAGGACCCTAAGGACATGCACTCTCATGTGTAAGCACAGTATTTTCTTACACGTGTGTTAAATGTCCTTCTTTAGTAATGGTTTGCTTATGTATACAGGGTGTGGGACAGCCGTGCATGGCAGGTGACCAATACTTTTCCAGCTAAGCAGTACATCCAGACCCACTGTGATGTCTCTCCAAATGGAAACTACTTGGTGTCCAGTAGCAATGGCTTTGGAGGACAGGGGTGTGAAGCCACGGTAAGACCTCTGGAGATATGTGTTTGTTGTTGTCTGTAAAGCTCTAAATGCACAGATATTGGGTAGATTGAGGCTGTCATTAGGTTATTTATTGTCTGGGTTGTATTACGTTGGTGTGAAAGACACATTAATTGGAATGAACAATTTTTTTTTGCTCTGCCAGTTTAAAATTATGAACTGATGCAGCACAATTTGTTTTGTGTTTGTTGTCTTTGACTGATTTTCTTGTGGGCTTCACTTCCAACTAACAATTTAATATAGAGATTTAGAGTGAGTATAATACAAAGTAATATAGGTTAAGGTTTTGCCCTCATGAAAAACGGATCAGATTATTTTTTTCACAATATCTCAAACACTCCACTGATTTTGCCGATGCTTTTGGAACATAAAACACTGAGATTTGTGATGGGTGGACTTGTGTCTGTGGGTTACTAGCTCTGGGACCTGCGTCAGCCTGGCTGCAAAGTTGTGGAGTACAGAGGCCACCTCCAAACCACAGCCTGCTGTGTGTTTCTCCCCATGCATCCTGGTGGCACAGCTCAAGTAGGAACATCCTCCCATGACAGCTCTGTCAAAATCTGGGATCAACATACAGCAGGTAACACCTCTACTCACTGATGAAACCATTTCAACACAAAATAAATAATGCAAAACCACTCTGCCTTTTTTTTTATCTCTGTGCTGGCTTTGCTGCAACCTTGTCTCTCCTGTCCTCTGTTTAGTTTGTTTAGGGACGCTGTCTCTGGAAGGTGCTGGTCCACTGGTTTCGTTGGCACCGAATGATTCCAGCAATCTGTTGTGTGCCAGCTTTAACAATGGCCTTCATCACATCCAGGTGGACCAGGGACCACAGCAGGCTCAGGGTTCTGGTGCAGGTGGTGCAGGGGGTCTGGATGTTAAAGTTGTGGCACGTTTTTGACACCCAAGGAGTGTCAGGTGTGAATTATAATGTGAACAGCCAGAGACTCAACGAGAACACATCGCTGGCTATGGAAATCAAGTCATTTTATTTTATTTATTTATTTTTTTACAGACTTTATTTCTATAAACATTTTTGATTTATTAGACTGCCATGCAGTGAAAAGAGGCGACAATAATGACGTATGGAAGATGCAACTTTTGTCCAATACTGGCCCACCACGGATGTCCGTCATAGATACTCTTTATGGGGACTAAAAACAGGAAATCATACCTACAGTCACCACCAGAGTAACATGATGGAGGGCAGGATTTACCTGTTTTTTTTTATATAAAAACTGCCACTTTATTTAGAAATATGTACCATGAGGGTAAACAGTTCCAATAGGTGATTGTAGTTTAAATTGAGTGGTTCAAGTTCTTGCACAGTTAACTAAATTGCCAAAAGCTACTAGACAGCCTTTCGCTGTTTTGTTTTGTTGGTCTAGGCTCTGTATACATTGACTTACTTTGTCTGGCTGATGTTGTCTATTTAGCCCAAAGTAATATTTACAAACTTTTATGAGCTGCTATAGTTTGGTGCAGATGTTGTTTTGCTTTTGGGTGGTGAGATAATTGCAGTTTGGTCACCGTTTTCTACCACTGACAGTTCTGGCACTAGGTGGTGCTAATTAATCTTAACAACTGAACAACTGGACTAGTGGATTATTTTTGACAAACTGAACTTCCCAGATTACAAAGGATCAGATTGAGTGGATATCTCATAATTAACAGTACAAGAACTTAAGCACTCAATTAAATACAAACTAAAAGGTGAAAAGAGGAGGAGTGAACCTGCTGTTTGGTCCGTTTTTATACATCATGAGCCATGAAGGAGAATTTGAAGCCCAGAATAAGCAATCGTCTTTTGTTTCCTGATGTTTCTTTTTTTGCTTTGTTTTTTTTGTTTGTCAGCAAATGTGATGTCAGCAAAAGAGCTTTTATTGTATGCTGATAATATTTATTAGTTTGTATTTCAACGTCAACCTGTTGGGGTTTAAAGATCAGGTCAGTACAACACCAAACTGTAACACATCTGGTTGCCATGTAAACGTAAATGGACAAAGACTTTTTTTCTTTTTAAAAAAATATAGAGATTCTGATATTTTTATGAAAAGCAGCTGATAGTTGAATGTTTTTTGTAGTGTTAACTGTAATTTGTAAAAGTACTATGCAAAATACCAGAGTAATTCCACTTTTTTAATAAAACGTTGACTCAGTAAACACGGAAAATACAAAATATTGCAAAACTAAAGTTGAAATGCTGTGCAGGCTGTCCACATAAAACTTTCCAGCAGTTACTTTAGATCTTATTTAATCAAGGCTTATGAAGAATTTAAGTGTTGCAGATGTTGAAGTACACGCTGCAGTTTAGCAACACTTTTCATAAATAACTGAACTTGTTTTGGAGATATGAAACAAACTATTATTGTATTTACAGTGTAGGTTTAAACAGTTTAAATACAACAGCATTCACCTTTTTTGTTTTACAGATCTAGATGGCCATCTGTCACAAAGACAGTTGTTGCTTAAGCTTCCAATTTAATCAAACAAAAAGGTTTTGGTCAGGGATGAGGACCAAAATTACTAACGTATAGTTTATGTGCTGCGAGATGAGTTCAGATACAACATATGGATGCTCATCTGTGGAATATACTCAGAGTCACTTTATTAGGTACATTTGTTCAACTGTGCCAGTTGGGCTGGTCTGAGTGTTTCAAAAACTGTTGATCTGCTGGGATTTTCCCACACAGCCATCACTATGGCTATCTAAAAATTGAAAATATCCAGCAAGTGGCAGCTCTCTGGGTGAAAATGCCTTGCTGATGTCAGAGGAGAATAGAGAGAACGATCTGAGCTGATAGGAAGGCAACAGTAACTCAAATAACAATTTGTTACAACTGAGATTTACAGAAGAGCATCTCTGAACGCACGACCTGTCAAACATTGAAGTAGATGGGCTAGAGCAAAGACCACACCAGGTGCCGCTGCTGTCAGCTAAGAACAGGAACCAGAAGCTACAGTTCACATGAACTCACCAAAAGTAGATAATAGAAGATCAGAAAAATGTTGCTTGGTCTGATGAGTCTTGATTTCTGCGTAGTGTTCAAATTTTAGTCTCAAAATTTGGTGTAAACAACATGTAAGCATGGATCCATCTTGCCTTGTATCCTCCTATGGTGGTATAATGGTGTCTATATTTTCTTGACATGCTTTAAGTTCCTCAGTCCCAACTGAGCGTTGTTTAAATACCACAGCCTACCTGAGTATTGTAGCTGACGACATCCTGCACAAAACTCAAATAAATCACAACTGCTTTCTTGAACATGACATGGTACTCAATCAGCCTCTACAATCACAAAATCTCAATCTAATAGAGCACCTTTGGGATGTGGTGAAACAGGAGATGTCATGGATGTGCAGCCAACAAATCTGTAGCAGCTGCTATCATGTTAATATGGATCAAAATCTCTAAGGAAAGCTTCCAGCACTTCACTGAATCCATGTCATGCGGTATTAGGGCCTTTCTGAAGTCAAAAGTGACCCAGTACCAGCATAGCGTATATAATAGAGTGTCGGGGGAGTGCATGTTGGTGTAGTCTTTGCTGAAAATGGGCTTGTTCCAGATAGATGATAGGTAGCAACTAAAGATTTCAAGGAAACTAATGAGTTTCGGTGATGGATTGTTCCAAGTATGATGGATTGTTCTGTCAAAAGGTGCTAAGGAGTCCCCACAGCAGTTATTCTATCTACCCTTGGGGAAGAAAACCAGTGGTAGAGAAGGTGAGATTTAGTTTTGTTTGGATATTTGTCAAGCTGCCAGATGACTCAGTTCATTCTGTGTGTTTGAAATCGTATAATACAGCAATAAAAGCATTTCATGTCATAGTGGTAAAGCTTTATTGCTCTTTGTGTCTGATGACTTTTTATCTAGGTCACAGCCTTATATTTTATCCACCACCTTGCGTAGGACTGCTTTAAATTCATCCAGGTTAATAACACGGTTATATTAAACTATTTGTAGTAATACCATGAATGTGAGAGATGCAAATCTACAAAACAAAACACTCTTGTTGGTAAAGTTTACACAGGAAAGCTGCCAAGTACAACTTCATTTTTCTCTCATCAGGCACTGGCAATTTTCTGAAGGTTATTTGTTTTGCTCAGGGTACCACAAAAGCCTGTTTTGAGATCACTGTTTCCAATCCTTACTTCACTGTTTCAGTAATGCTCTTTCCATTTGTGATGGTCATACCGGAACTATAGGTTGTTCCTGAGCACTTTCTTACAATAAGAGTATTGAGTGTAAATAGGTGCATATACAACTTTTTACAGTATTGTGTATTTTTGCTGGGATAACTGGTGCCAAAAGTGATCATTTAATTCCCAATCTGGCTGAATGGGAGCACCTATTCCCAAACAATCACGGCCTTTTAGCAACCAAATAAAACCTTTTAGCACCACCTAGTGTTAGAAATATAATTGAAAGAGCACTTCCAGTAATTACTAGCGATACTACAATATTGAAGCAATTGTTCAGGTGAAGAATTGCAAACCAAATAGCCATTTACTTTTATCGTGTATTATGAAAGAACTGAGCATGAAGCAATGTGTTTCTCCTTCTCTCTCACACACACACACACACATGCACGAACAAACTTTAGATCAAAAAAGATAAAGATAGATAAAGTGGAAGACATTCAGTCATAATCTGGTGTTTATTTAAATCTGGACCTCATTTTCACTCTGGCACAAAAAGAACTGCATCCCCACTGACAAGTTTTCATAAACACAAACACCCAACCAGAAAGTAACAGCAGGCAGAATAGTTTGGCTCTTCAAACATCAACTGAGTATAAAAATACTCATTAAAAACAAAGAAAGAAAGAAAAAGGCCTAAAATCATTAAGTGGTGATATGAAAAAGAAAAGCCATCTGCATCTACTCTTAAATCAGCAGTTACAAATAACAAAAGAAAGTAAGTGAAGTAAAAATAAAAGAAAATACATTATTGGCACGGCACAATATAAAAGCAGGCTATGTGGAAAACAGAGAAATACACAAGATACAGTACATTAAAAAGAAAGAAGTACATGTCATTCAGATGATGTTAACATGGAATAAACAGAATTTGAATGCAGCATATATTCTATGCCGAGAAGGATCTACTGGCATCTTTTGACATCTGCATGGTAAATGAAGAGACATACAGCTGCCAGCAACTTAAAACATAAACAATTGCTTCCATAATATCTAAAAGGAATGGTAACACCTCCCTCTTGGAGCTGGTTTGTGAGTGTTTTCAAGATGTTAGACAGCAGTGTAAGAGCTTCTGGGTACTTTAAAGAGAAACTGTTTCAAGTTGTATCTGTTTTTAAACCGTTTTCAGTGTCTAGAATTTAAAGTCTGATAAATAGCCACCAAAATCCTGAATTCGCTCTAAACCAACCGCATGGCCTTTTCCGAATTCAATATAATACCATCATATACTAAAACCCATCAACATACATCAATATCACACACTATACCTTTATTTACCTCACATGCTGCCAGTAGTTAAACAAAGGTCACTGGCCAGACTGTTCATTTACAGCTCATAAAATGATAATTTTGTTTTAAGTACTTTAAAATTGGATTCCATGTCAGCGACACAGTGATAATGGAATGACGGGAGAGAGTCTGTCCGGCTCACGATTGTAATGATAGCAAACAGCATACACAGTTTAATCATCAGTGCAGAAGAACAACACTTATAACACAATTCCAAAAGTAATCAACTTCTGGCTATTTCAACCCCATCACACATACTTAAGGGCTCTGCCTAGGCAGTCAATAACATGAATATACTGTAATGCAATGCAACATTATAGGCATAAAAGTTAAGCATGCAGGAAAATCTCCGGTTACACGGAATATATGGGTTACCTGGGCTGGCTGATGGCACTCTGGGCAAAATAAGGAGACACTAAGAGTTTATATAGTTATTGAAGTTTGCCATCATCAGGCTTAATTCTGAGATGGAGTTTAATGACAACCTAAAATCCATGGGAATTATCACACAGCGCTGGGAATCAGCTAACAAGTTCATTTTTCTATACTTGGCATAAAATTACACAAGATGAGATTTTCATGGTATAACAACCTACAGAGAAATCATGGTTTCAAGGTACAGAGTTATTGTGTATCGGTTTGAAGAAAAAACTAAACAAAAACGACCCTTAAAAGTACAGTAACAGACTTCAAAATAAAAGTAGTTGGTGGGTGGAGCTTTTCTCCCAATAGTATATAAGCAAATACAAATTGTATGATAAAGTCCACTATACAGGGTGTTTAAAAAAAAAGAACCATCCAATTCTAACGGCTATATTATATGCATACAGGAGACAGCAGTAAATTTTAAAATGTATGGCTGAATTTAAAGTTTTACATAGAAAACCTACAATGTTCACAAGTGCCCAACATGTCCCCCTCTGGACTCACGGCATACGATAGTCAAATTCATCAACACACTTTTGCGAAAATTTAACTGGAGCCACTGCTGTTGGCAGTTGTACCAGCAACCGCGTAAAACTCATGAATCCCTTCTCTCTAGCAGTACATTTTGATTGTTACCTGTGAACACCTACGGAATTAAAGCACTTTTAAATCGGATGATTCTCTTTGATACACCCTGTATACTGTGAAGCCAGAAGGCCACTGCAACCCTGACCGGTTGATACAACACCTTTCATTTACAATGCATGTCATAGCACCCACACTATTGAGAGAAACAAAATTACAGCCCACTACATATACTGGTAGTTGTTAATCAAAATGATTAACACAATCACGATATTTGATGTATGAACATAAAAAAACCCCAAAACATCAGCACCACCACCACCTCCAAAAAAAGAAAAAAAGATCTGCACAGCATTAGGGTCATTTGTTATAACAAAACGGTGATTACGGAGTTCAGATTTAATAACTTAATTTAGAGTAAAGGATGTTGGGACATTATTAAGGAAGACGTGCTATAAACATAGACAAGCAGTGCAGGGGACATTCTCTTACACCAATCCATGGTAAGAAATGAGATGAGAGAAAACCACCTTCAGAAATATACAATTAAAAGAAAAAGAATATATCAAACCAATTAGTGAGGGCTATGGTGATGCAGACTAACAATGTACCCAAAGCATTACTTTTTAACACAACATTTTAGTGCATGAATCAGGCAGGCTGGTTTTAAACTACCATTAAAATACTCATAGGAGAAATAATCACTTTCATATTAGTTTCAAAAGCAGGGTTAAGTAATATCCAATACAATTTTTTCCCAGCAGTATTAAAGGCACTAAAACCTTTTTAATCTGCAAGTTCAGGTCAGATCCTATTACAATTGATTAAAAATTCTTACCATAACAGATGCGTCTGTGTTGAGACAGTTTACATATTTAGGATGATTAGCTACAGTTCAGATCACCAAAATAACTCCATGCTGGCATTTAAATAAAGAGTAAAAGGCTAGATTTAAACTCCAGCATTTCAACACAAAGTATTCTAAGATGCTGGAAAAAAATGAGAAGTCACATCTGAATTGTGAAGAGACCAATACATGATTTTAGCATACTTGATATCTCATTTGAGTTCAACATATGTTGGGCGAGTCCCTGAGATATTGCTGCCTGTCTGGTGTTGACTTTTTATACAGTGTTTTTCCATTTCACAAGGTTGCCCCTCACACATGCACACACACACGCACACATATTCAAGTAGGTCACTGAACTGCATCTACACACATATTCAAGAAAAAGAGGTCCTGATGTCAAGCTTTTGTCACTATGAGGTGGTGATTCAACAAACTAGATCTACATTTTAACACTTTGGATGGAAAAATTGAATAAATAAATCTTGCTATGGACAACTTTCCAACATCTGGAATATACATATTAGAAACAACAATGCCCCCCGGTACCACACACCCTACGCCCTCCTATAGCAGTAGCTTCAAAAAAAAAGGGGGAAAATGTTTTTGTGGACAAGAACTGAGACTTAACTCCCAGGTCATTTACAAGGATCAAATTAAGTAAATATATGTAAAATATGCTTATTAATCAAGCACAAGCATTGACAGTGCCTAAGCAAACCTTACAAATTTAAAATAGAGGAGTTTCGTAAAAGTAGCTGAGGTGTAGAAGTAGGCTAGCATTTAGAAAACCTCAGACATCTCCCGACAACTTCCTCAGAGATTTAAAAAAAACCTTCCAAAACTTTGAAAAAAAAAAATCAAAGGAAAAAAAAAGTTGTTTGGTTTTGTGCAAGCTCCAATTCAACAGTTTCTCTTGTTACCCAAATCAATTCAAGCCATTAAAATACTGTTTTCATTTGTACTTTTGTCCCCAACTGTCAATAGAGTTGTAAATACAGTAGTTTTGTTGCTGTAGATGTGTGTAGGAGACAGTATTCTCTTATCAAATACATCAGTTTTTCCCCTGGACCCACCCCCCAAACTCATCTTTGCTTCAACCTAAAATGTGCCTACTGGTCTCCGGTGCGTTCAATGGTGTCTATTACACGACTCAGCCTGATATTGAGCAGCCTGATCTGAGTGTCCAGGTGGTCGATTTTTTCTTCCAGTGAACCCGCCCCACCGCCACGGCGCCAGTATGCTCCCACAGGGCCTGTCATGAAGTACACAGCCATGATGAAGCACAACGGGAGCACTGCGCGCTCAGGGTCACCCTCAAACTTCTGCAGGATGTAGAGGCAAGATAGGGCGAAGAGAGTGACGCGGGCTAGCCAGAAGAAGCGTCCAAACACAGCGTGCAGCAGGTAAAAGAAACCCCCCAGGAACATAGACAGGAACCAGTAGGCCAAGAGCACAGCGGCGACTAGGAGCAGGGCACGTGCTGGGGAGTTGGTGAGAGATGTGGGGCTGAAGTAGTGGCTGAGGTTTGAAGCTACATGTGTACAGGAAGAGAGGGAGAGACACGAGAGGAAGTTAAAATTGTTAACTGTTTCCAGAAGCATGTATAATTTCAGATGCGAACTTGGAAGATGAATTTTAAACATACAGTGCTGTTGAAAAGTATTTATGATTTTTGTCACACTCCCATGCTTCATCAGCAACTTTGTTTCTCATCTGTTATTGAGCTTCTTTAGATCATGATGATGTGTTGCTTTTTGAGATCCTTTAGCAAATTTCACTTTGCCAGACAGTTTCTATTCAACTGATTTCTTCACTCAACACATCTGGCAATATTTAGGCACAATTACTTTTACACACAGGGCCAGGCGGGTTTGGATAGCTTTTTCCTCTTAATAAATAAAATGAAATAATTTAAAGAACTGCATTTTTTAGTTACTCTGGTTGATATTAATATTGTCTAATATTAAATTTAGTTTGATGACCTGAAACATGCAAGTGTGGCAAGTATGCAAATGGAAGGGGACAAATATTTTTTCATGGGACTGTACGTCTTGGCATTTTTCATTTGTTACCTGCCTTCATCATTCGGACATTCCTAACTGACACGTCCTAAGCAGAAATTTGTAGACTTACAGTCAATGCCCATCACATCCAGCAGATCCGACCAGATCTTCCAGATGGTGTCCAGGAAAGAGTCCACTCCATGGACAAACCTCTCCGTTGCTTTGGAGAAAAACTATGAGAAAATAAACAACCAATAGCAAAAGCAGGGTGAAAAATAACGTCCATGTACTGAGTGCATCATCGTCTCCTATGAATTATGGCAGTCTGTTGGTCAGACTACAATGTGCATTTCCCAACTATTAAATAAAGCAGTGCTTTGGTGGCTTTTCAGTCCATAACCTATATTATGAATGATGTTGTCCTCATAGGGACTCAGTATGCAAAGAACTGCATTAAAACCAGGAAGGGCAGTTATGGGGTTGTTACAACTTTTGATCTGGCAGTGACCCAACACTATGGTCTCTGTAGCTATAAATCAAACCCGTTTACCAACTCTCCAGGCAACCGACTATTTTTCACTCTCAAATGGACAGGTAGCTAATGTGTTGATATAACAGTGGCCATACAGGATTATCATTGCAGCAGCAGGTGCTTTTATTACACCGTGAAAGCAGTGTTTTCATAAGAACCCTTTGGCTGCCCTTTTTAGTAACCCTTTTTCACTGCACACATAAACATTGCTGGAAAAGTCACAGGTGCAATGAAGCATTTACAGCTGTATTTAAGTAGTCACAAAGGCTGATGTAAGTACCAGAGACAGTGGTTTAACATCCACACATCACTGTCTTATGCCATAACTTCAATCAGGCACTCATTATTTGCATGTTCATCAGGTAAGCAGATGCACACTAAGACATGAAGCTCCATGTTACACTGTTAAGTCTACAGGAAAAACTACTCAACTCAACATATCTGACTTAATTACGCTTTGGCGGCTAAATGCAGGAAATAACATCACATTTCAAAATGCAGGAAATGCCGCAGGGCCAATGAGATCACATGAGCAGGCCCCAGTAGTTCCTTAATAAGAGCAGATATCTAATACATAAAGAAACATAAAGGCGGTTATGTTGTGAATCAATGAAGCTATAGTTATTTTATTAAAATTTAGGCTTGATTTGACTTCACACACAATACACAAGAATGCAAGAATACGAAGCACATTTTTGTATTTACTACGATTTTATACCCAGGCTTTTTCTACCGACTTAAACAGAAAAGGGGGCGATAAAGGCTTTTTTTTTCCAAAATGGCATCCGTGGAATTATTAACCAGGCCTTTTCCTGTTCGCCATGCTTGGACCACAAACCGTAATGGCAGCTAAGATAAGGCTCGTGAACAAAGCCAGCCCCCGACTTAGAATGATATTGGCCTAACTGACCTTGTATAACCCTCTAATGTTGTCCTCTCCGAAGACGCTGCTCAGAGTCTGATAGATGCCGTTAGCTGCCCGTCGGAAGCTGTTCTGGTTGCTGGTCCTGCTCCTGCCCGATTCGGCTTTTCCCAGCAAAGACGCGGAAAGCACCAAGAAAAACACGAAAAACCTGATTCTTTCCATAGCCCCAAGTGCCGAGGGTGTCAAAAGTAAATGTGTATCAAAAAATTTTCACTTAAACGATGAATAAAACGGGTAATTAGCTGCCGAAAGCGACACCTTGCCGGGCGATGACCGACGCTGGCCGTGACGGTGGAAATAACTTGTGGCGCTTTCACGGACGCTTTGTAAAATGCTCGATCTTCGCCTTTACTTGCCATTTGGGAGACTTTAGTAAAAGATTACCTGCAGAGTTGATTAAAACATTTAACACCCTTTAACACGGCTTTATTTTCTCAGATAGAGAACAAATATATGAACTACAGTCCACTAAAAGAATAAAGAAATCGTTTTTAGTGGGAATTAGTGCTTTGCTATATTTATTTGCAAATAATTGTATTAAAACTACAATCTACTTTCTATATATCTAAATATACAAAAAATTCTATATAAAAACACTATAACTATCCAGTGATATACTACTGAATGCATTTTAATCCCTTTTAGTCTCTTACGGCTGGGTATTGTGTTTTCCGTTTTCATGAAAAGCAGCATTGCCTTCGCGTGAATTTAAAACAGGTTAGACTCATCTGAGGCATCCTGCTGCCCTCTGGTGGATATATTCCCCATCTCCATCGTACCCCTTATTTCTATCAGCCCTTCCCCAACCTAAATGTACTATAATTTGTATGTGTAACCATTATTAAGCTGAACCCAAACTGTTAAAATGACTGCTAAATAGCAGCCCATCTTTGTTACGTGTTTAGTTGTAATCAGTTATCTACGATGTACATCTCTGTGATTTGTCCAGTTTTCATCTCCCATCACAAATACTGCATGCTTTGTATTTTTCAGTTTAAAACATGCTCTGCTTGCTGGTGTTTATGAGAAAGAAAATGTTAACAGCTGCTTATTAAACCACAGCCAGAAAATGAAAGCATTTATTACATCAAGTTCTTCTAGGTTACAAAGTGTTATTAGAAGTACTCTCAGAGGTTGGGTAATGGCACAGTTTTCCAGTCAGCAACATGAATAATAGAAATGCAAGGAGTCCCAGGTGTGAAACTGTAATACAAGTCTTAAGAAAATATGAATAGATGATGGGTTAATAAATAAATACAGTTGCTTTTAGGATATCACTACTGCAATTATGATAATTCAGACTCACCATCTGAGTTGTCAGAGATGGTCTTTGAGAATATCTTTGAGATATCATATGTGCTGTGTAACGTAAATGAGATTTGTCCAGTCAAAGACACACTCCACTAACTAAGAGACGTGAAGGGAAATTCAAGTATACGTGCAGTTCAGTGCCCCCCTCAGAGAGCTACTTGTTACTTGCATAGCTTTCCCCTGAGTTCTCATTATCCAAACCTTAACTACATTGTGGGACAGGAAGAAGTGGGTCAAGAATGAACTGAGACTGGTCAAAAATGTAAATCAGTAGTACTACTACTAGTGTAGTGGTGGTGGGTGGGATGGGGTGAGGCTCTGTCACATTCAACCACTAGATGGTAGGATGGGACTATGGCTTCTATAAGTATAGAGGCTAATGCTCTAATAAATAAAAAAAAACAAACAAAAACAAAACGCCCCCTCCATGAATAAAAAATGCCAGAAAAGGCCAATAATGTAACAGAAGCAGTACTACAAGAGTTACAAAAAAAAATAAAAAAAAAATGTACAGGTGATACAGGTAATAAATGCTGATACGTCTCTTCAAAGTCCTTCCAAAAGCAAGTCTCACTCTTATTTCAGTAGTTTTTTGAAATTTGCTTGAAGTTCAATCCCCTCCCTCCCATAGAGACAACACCGAATCAGGTAAAAGCTAAAAGGTTTGTCGACTTGACCCTTACAAGCTTTCAAAGAGCTTTTTATTCCAGACGTTGTGGGCTAATTATACCAAAGTCCTTCGAGCAGGAAGTCTCACCACTCCGCAGCTATCTTGAAATGTCTCTGGGGACTTATTTGGAAGTAATAGGCTACCTAAATTAAATTTAAATTCACTGCTGCCTGGAATCCAAAACTACAAGCATAGAAGCACTAGTCAAATCTGATAGATTTGTTCTCCATTACATATATACTAAGTATTAGGCTACAGGGCAGTGATTTTTTAACTAAAAGCAATCACGACTTGGACTTTCCTCAAGTCAAAAACACGTTTCTTAGTTTACTCTCACAGGTTGTCTTTATGTTCCGAAGATATGCTTCGTCCAGTAGGAGAGCAGAGAGAACGACAGACAGACTTACGAGGCAGCTATGTTGCTACACTGGGTCGGTAAACGAACTAACTACGAGCAGCGGAACGAGCTGGACTTAAATACAACAGGTGAGCGAATAATGGCCCACAGGTGCTGCAGCGGGAACTTGGATAAGCCACGCCCACTCCGGGAGGAGGCGAGCAAAATTAATGCTCACTTGCACAACCACGCAAGAGGGAGAGAAAGAAAAATAGAACAGCAAGAGGAGAAGAGAAAGGCAGGTGTTCCACTTGGAGAGCAGTTGGTACTATGACAGATATAAATATGTAGGAGCTTGTATTCTTCTTCTGAATTCTCCCATGAACTTCAGTTCTCAGAGTGCCACGTCTCTCACTCGCCTGTCTTGTCTCTGTGGTCCTTCTGCTTACTTCTCCTCCTCCGTGTGTGTTCGGTCTGCAGTTGCCATGTAACAATATGTGGTAACCAAGCAACTATGCTGGCAAAGTAACCAGCGCAGTCCTGACAAAGGGGAGCACAGGGCAGGCATTTTTTAACCTTGGTGCAGCATAATTTAATGAAAATACAGCTACACCCTATGGCAGAATATGAAGGAGTATTTATTGTGTAATTAAATTTTAGCGAGACTACCACTCTGTGAGTTAAAAATGTACGGACGGGCTCCAAGAGTGACCTTCATGACAGCAGGGGGTGCATCGTCTGCTGTTGGTCCCGGATCATACAATGTGAGCCAGTCCAGTTACAAGATATCAGGTACTTACAAGGAAAAATATCTGTCCTTCCAAAATCTTTTTTTTCTTCTTCAGAAAACTGTAAAACTTTAAGTTAACTTAAATTAAATTTAACTAGCTTGCAAAGAAAGAACGTCGAATATCTAGGCTTACAGATTTGAATCTGCTTATACACTTTCAATTGATAAAAGTTAAATTAATATGTCTTGGAAGTATAACTCAATATGTAAGCAAAAAATTTTCCTGCTGCTTTGTTGTTTCACAGTTACATAAGTGTATTAGAAAATAAAGCGTCCTGCAAGCTTGCAGTCATTTGTATATCTCACCTTGGGAAAATTTTCACTGTTGCAGATGGCTATGCACCATTCCTTTCCTTGAGTGCCAGGCAATCAATATTCTCCAAAGACAGTGAGAGTTTACTAGGACCTGGACACTATGACTGCTCACCTGTCAAGGTGAGTGATCCATTTAATTTACAAAAGCTAAATGACGATGTTGCTTGTCCATGGTTTAAAACAAATATTTTAAGAAATATATTTTTTGATACCAGCCTTATTCTCTCTTTGCTTGGCTTTCTGTTGAACCCTTGTCTCTTCAGTTAAATGTCCATGGTGGCAGCAGTCTTCAGAACCGCTCCAAGCGTTTTGAGGATGTGGTGTCAGAGGTTCCAGGCCCTGGGGCCTACAATGTGTCTCCTGCCTCAAAAAAGGCACACAGGGCTGTGACAGCTAATGTAGGACACCCTGGAAGGCCTGGCAACAAAGTGGTAAGCATATGGCTGAAGATAGGAGGGCATAGTACATGAGTAGTGCTGACACTTGCTACTTTTATTGTATTATGTCATACATCTGTTCTTCTGAAATACTCAGTTATCATAGATGGCAATGGCTGTATAATGCTGAATATGCCTGCATATCCACTTTAGTGCTGTTATTTCTTGGCCTTTCAAACTTTTCTAACTCTTTGTGTTTGGTGTACATAAACAGGAAGTTTTGGGCAAAATCCCACTGGCAGGCGTAATACCCATTTTAATACTGCTATTCTTAGAATAAAGCAAGTAGAAGAGACTTGCACAATCCAAAGCTGGTACAGAAGACTCTTCATCCTGTTTGTGCTGGTTTGAGTGTTGAGTGCACTTACAAACTCGCATTCTATATCATATATGAACTATGGAATAATGGTATTGAATGACACAGTATCTTGTTTATCCCTTTTGTAATTTTTTCAAGAATATATGCAAAAATCAGCTATAAGTAAGTGCTTTACAAGCTGTTATCTGTGGATATTAGTGGATACCTAACTTGGTGCGTTTGAAACTTGCTCCTCCAGAGCTGAACGCGAGCGTCTTATTTTTTTATGCTAGTTGTAATTAACTAAAAAGCAAGAATGTACATTTACATTACTCCCAGATCCCAGAAAGTTAGTAGAAAAACTTCCTGGCATTTTTTTCATTCGATTTCTTTGGTATGTTCCCTCAGTATCTCTGGTTTCTATTGCACTAGTGCAGTTCTACTTTTTACTTCTTTTTCTCTTCATCGTGCCCTCACTATCTTTTGCTGATCTTCTGTCCCTCATTTATGGTTCTCCCTCTCACTCTGTCCTTCTCTCAGTCTCGTCTTTTATTGGCCCCAGGCAGTGCTCAGCTGCTTTGTAAGCCAGGGCATTTTTTTCCAACAGAAACCCTGACTTTTTGCTTTACCCTTTCTGCTTTTCTCCTGCCTTTTTTCCCTCTTTGCATTGGCTGCAGGCTAAAGGTCTCCAGCTAGCTCTTCAGTCAGACATTCCATCCATTCCCTCCCCGGGCCAGGCCTATGGCTATGAAGAGGATGCCCGGGGTGTCCTCCGTAAGCAACAACCCCCTTCTAAGGACACAACCCTGGGGCCAGCCTACTACAGTCCGCTGCTGGTAAGGACAAATACACACAGACAGTTTCGAAGTCCTGTTGAAGTTTGAACATTCATCCATCAGAAAAGGTGAAACCCTCATTTGTGAATGCATGTGTGCTTTCATTAATCAGCACGAGTATGTGTCTGAGTGTACTTTCTCTTCCATGAGGCAACATCCATTAGTGTTAGGTAGATCTAATGCACCGCTGAACCCCCACCCCACCTCATTCACTTGGCCCAAAAACCATTTCCATAGCTAATGAATGCAGCTCCACTTTAAAAAAGCCACAGTGCACCAATGCTCATCCATTTTACATGCCAACAAAGAGAGCCATTAGTAATTATTCTTCAAGCTATATTACTGTATTCACTTAAAATAATGCACACGCCTGCTGGTCTGGCTCTCAATTAAGTAATTTTTCATCTGTTAATGACCTGAGGAAGTCAACAGCGTCCTTGAGTGTTGGCCGAGGTTGTGTCAACACACCGGCGCAGGCACAGAGGCGTGCTGTGATTTAGGGCTATCAGCAGTGCATCCATCCATGGCTCTTTTTCTTTTTTTTTCTCCTTTGACTCAGCTTCTGTTGCTCTCCCTTTGAAGGTTCGACCTCGGTATCTGTCTGTCTCCTTCCCTCTGTTCATCCGTCTGACACACTTATTTCTTTAAACTCAAACACTTCCCCCACCCCGTGCTCTGACTGAGTTCAAAAGTGTGCAGAGGAAGAATTAAGTGGTTGTCTGAGGACATAACTTCAAAGTGCCTGGAACAATCTCTGAATGATAAGACATTAGAAAGACATCAGAAGAACAAAACTTTTTTTTATCTTTGTGTTATTGAGAAGCACAAAAACATGTTTAATCACTTTTATTTACAGATATGATTGGACTCTGTATTTACGAAACAACATCGACTGACTGCTGTGTATTAAATTGGCCAAATCAACATAGTACACAGGATCAGAGTCAGACTGCTAAGCTGCATATTACAGATTTCTCACTGATATATTGGTTAAAGTACATATGATGGTTCATATGTTAAATCCATGAATAATGCAGTAAGAACCACTTGATATTTTGTTAGTTCACAGTATTGTGCAGTATTAAATTTAGTTGATTAACAGCCATCCAGATGGTGATGTGGAATGCAGACTCTGCAGACCCCAAAATCTGTTGTATAATATCTGCTGCTTTGTTTCTTCAGCTTTCAGCTGTGCACAGCATCGTCACCATGTCAAGTTATGCTCTGTGAACACTTATTGATGATAGCCAGGACATGTGATGACAAATTACTGGGCAAAAGTCGTGTTATGAACCAGGGATGTCAGATTTATTTTACTTGACAGCCCAACTGATCTCTAGTGAGACAGATAAGTAAAAGAGGTAAAGCCATTACATAAGAACCTATAAAAATACATTTTATATCTTTTATGTTATTTTCTAAAAACATATGAAAATATACATTATTTTTCATAGTGTTATATCACCATTATTTCACAAAGCAGAAAAATAAGTGCACATTCAACATAATGGCTCAGTTTTTCTAGTCAGTCATTCTTGCTGTTATTACAAAAATCTAAGCAATATATCAGCACGGTTCTCTGATTTAACCAGGAAACATGCTTCAGTGTGCTATGGCAGACCATTGTTAATGTATTTACCAGTTAGACCTTATAGCTGACAATGACTAAGACTAAGAGTTTTGATCATAACTCTCATGGTGTAAATTATTATTAAGGATTTGCAACGCAATCCTTTGTGGTGCAAAATACACCAAAAAGATAAAAAAATCAGACCCTTCTGTTGATTTCACACTTTGAAACGTCTTTATTTATGTTGTTCTTTTTAATATGTCAGATATTTGTATCACTTGTCAGACCTCTTATTTTATTTTATACCAGCAGGCTTTTTTAATTTCTTTCTTTTTTCTTTTTTTTTAAAAGCCTATGAGAATGATAGTTTGTCCATAATACACCATACAATCAGGGTCCTAACATAATGCATTAGTCATTTTACACATAATCAGCATTTGGCACATTGTGGATAAGTTTACGTAACACACAATTAGGAGTTTCAATGTGTTGAACCTGCCACAAAAACAGCCCTACCAGCCCTTTTTTCTAGTCTACTTTTTCAAATTTTTATCTAAATAATACATATCTTGCCTTTCCATTTCATCATATCTGAATGCACATCTTTATGCCCTCTATTTGCAATGTTGTTTTTGCTTTTAAAAGCTTTCCTTGACATAAATAGGCAATTTGTGACTCTGAGTTCAGTGCCGGCTGCGAAATCATCATAGTTTGTGTCTGTATGCAGTAGAGTGTTGCTTTTTTTTGAACATCCTTGTTACCTATCTCCCTTCCTTGAAACCTGATTGTGGGATCATAGGGGGCCTAACCTCAGATCTTGTCCTCCAGTCACTGTTAAAGTTGAAATAAGGAGACAGGCACCACACAGAGTTTGAAACTTTTTAAGACTGCCTGGCAGTACCTCCATAACCTGCCTCACATAATAAACACAGACAGTTGGGTCAAGGAAGAAGTTAAAAGAGAAATGAAAAAATGTTTGCAGCTTTGATTTTTTTTTAAATCTAGCAAAAGTTTTTTTGTGTTTTTTCTGTGTTCAGTTTTGAGCTGCAAGCAGCAGACTTATGCCATTGTCAGAAACATGTATTATTTGAATTGAAGACCAAACTGCGAAGAAGGCTACTTATATGAATCACATATTATGAACAGAATGCTGTAAAACATTTAATCTGTTCTTATATTTAGTAGAGCTACAGTCCATCCATTGGGTATTGTGTCAGGAAAGGCACTGGGTAAAAAAATCAGCTTAATCATATAAGCTGCTCTGTTATGGCGACTCCTTGTGAATGAGGCAGCAGCAGATAATTGTTTGAATTTGGGATTGATGATACTGTAACCAATACATTATCACCAATCTAAACAGGAAAATAGATGCATAGTTTTTAGATTAATAATATATATACATGTATTTATTAATATGTAATATAATATCAGCGCTTATTGGCATGTGTGTGCATATATAGGACACAAAAAAGCATTTGAATATCTTAATATCGGTCATGAATCTTCACCATTTAAACAAATAACATCATTCTTTCCTCCGCCCTACTCCCTTCTCATTCTCAGTTAGAAGACACTCACTGCTGGTACAAGAGTGCAAACAATAATTTAGCTATTAGTTGCATTAATTTTTATTTATTTAGTTTATTTATTTATTTATTTTTTTAGCTCATTCACAGAATGTCATATCAATCAGAGAAAGAATCCAATATCGAGTGGCTGTGTGAGGTGTTGATCGTTTCAGTGTTGGTGTGAAGGGGACTGCTTTCATACTAGTTTCAAATATAGATGTTGTTGTGCAACCATTGTTGTTTTCAACAAAGTGTAATCTTCCCTCTGTGGCTCTTATGCAAACTTGTTTCCACTGCTGAAATTTATTTGGTTTTTTTTGCCATCTGTAAGTTAAAATTGGGTTGCTTTGTCAGCTTTGAGTTATTTATTCTGCATATTGATTAGCAAGTCTCAGACTGGGTAAATGCAGGTAAAAATGCAGGGAGAGAGAGAGGGAAAGGGAAGGCTGTTTTTGAGAAAAATTCACAAATGTTACCTCAAATACTGCAGACTAGTACCCACTAGAGAAGTCTTTCTTAATAGTTAAGCTGTAAAATGGAAGTGCAAGCTATAAAATATAGAGGATCTACACCTGGCATAATTTCATATTTCCTTCAATCTCCAAGAATATGGGCTGGAAGACAAATATTCTTCTCTTCTCTTCTCTTCTCTTCTCTTCTCTTCTCTTCTCTTCTCTTCTCTTCTCTTCTCTTCTCTTCTCTTCTCTTCTCTTCTCTTCTCTTCTCTTCTCTTCTCTTCTCTTCTCTTATTTCCAGGAGACGAGTTCTACACAGAAATATAAAGGAATCCACTTTGGCAACATGACAGGGAGGAGATCTGAGGAGAAGGTGGATGTGGGACCAGCTCCAGGACAATATGACCCCGAACTGTGAGTATCACATCATTGCTAGAAACAGTCCCATCCATCCATCCATCCATCCATCTTCATCCGCTTTATCCGAGGCCGGGTCGCGGGGGCAGCAGCCTAAGCAAAGAGGCCCAGACCTCCCTCTTCCCAGCCACCTCCTCCAGCTTATCCGGGGGAACACCAAGGCGTTCCCAGGCCAGCCGAGAGATATAATCTCTCCAGCGTGTCCTGGGTCTGCCCCGGGGCCTCCTCCTGGTGGGACATGCCTGGAACACCTCACCCAGGAGGCGCCCAGGAGGCATCCTTGTCAGATGCCCAAACCACCTCAGCTGGCTCCTTTCGATGTGGAGCAGCAGCGGCTCTACTCTGAGCCCCTCCCGGATGGCCGAACTTCTCACCCTATCCCTAAGGGAGAGGCCAGCCACCCTTCGGAGGAAGCTCATTTCCGCCGCTTGTATCCGCGATCTCGTTCTTTCGGTCACTACCCACAGCTCGTGGCCATAGGTGAGGGTAGGGACGTAGATCGACCGGTAAATTGAGAGCTTCACTTTTACACTCAGCTCCCTCTTCACCATGACGGACCGGTGCAGCGTCTGCATTACTGCAGCTGCAGCCCCAATCCGTCTGTCGATCTCCGGCTCCCTTCTCCCATCACTCGCGAACAAGACCCCGAGATACTTGAACTCCTCCACTTGGGGCAGGAACTCATCCCCGACCCGGAGTGGGCACTCCACCCTTTTCCGGCTGAGAACCATGGCCTCAGATTTGGAGGTGCTGATCCTCATTCCCGCTGCTTCACACTCGGCTGCAAACCGCTCCAGTGTGAGCTGGAGGCCCTCACCTGATGAAGCCAACAGAACCACATCATCCGCAAAAATCAGAGATGAGATTCTGAGGCCACCAAAGCGAAAGCCCTCCGCCACTTGGCTGCGCCTAGAAATCCTGTCCATAAAAATTATGAACAGAACCGGTGACAAAGGGCAGCCCTGGCGGAGCCCATCACCCACCGGGAACGAGTCCAACTTATTGCCGGCAATGCGAACCAAGCTCTTGCAACGGTTGTATAGGGATCGAATGGCCCGTAGCAATGGGCCAGACACCCCATACTCCCGCAACACCTCCCACAGGACACCCCGAGGGACACGGTCGAATGCCTTCTCCAAGTCCACAAAACACATGTAGACTGGTTGGGCAAACTCCCATGCACCCTCAAGTATCCTCGAGAGGATGAAGAGCAGAAACAGTCCCATGAACAGCTAATTAACAATCCAGGCATGTAACTTGAAAAGACACTTAAAAAGAAAGATTGCCTTAAAAATAAAACTGCTATGGAGATTATTTGGTCTTCTTTTCAGGGTAATGTAGGTTGGAAAATATTTTAAATTCACAAATTCACATCTTGAAGCAAGGAGCTGGTGGTTAGATAAGACTCTACCCTGCATGGGATCTCAGATGTTCACTGCTCTTGAACTCTTACCAAGATGTGTGCTGAATAGAGAGGCTACTCTTCCAAAGTGAAATATTACTTTGATCCTATAGCTGGAGCATTACAGTTGACATTTTTCAAATACCATTTCTATTGATGGCCACAGAGAATGGCGCTTACTAAGCACTTCTACACGGGTGGGCACACACTCAGCTCAGCTATTCATAAAGGAATTGACTTAGAAGAAAAAGAAGAAGAAGAAGCCCTTATTTGTCACGTTTCCTTTGCAGCACAGTGTAATTCTTTTGACTGTGCATCACCGTTGTTAGACAGCTGGTGTCAGCGATGATATGGTACATCTTTATCAGAAAGGGTTAGCAGCCTTGCTAAAGGGTTCAGCTGGTTAATTTTAGTGGTGGCTGGGGCTGAAACTCTGACCTTCTGATCAAACAGAACCCAAACCATTCGAGCATCATTGTCCCTTGGCAGCAGAAGTAATAAAAAGGAAGGTGGTTTACTGGTGCAGGTAGACATTAAAACATCCACACAGCCATGTCTGTGGCACACATGTGACTACTGGAAATGTTTCAAAATAACAGTATATTCAGTCTTTGCTCCTGTTACAGTTATTACATACATTTCATCCTTATGAGCTCCATTACTATGGATTATAACTTTCCACTCTTCTCCCCTGCTTCCCACTTTCTTTGCTTTGCTGTTCTCTTTCTATTTATTTTTCCACTCCACATTTGTCTTTGCCACTCAGTCAGTATATTTTTTCCCCAATTCTCATTTTTTCTGTTCTATTTTGTATGCTTTTGAACACCTCCCCCTCACTATTTGTATATATTATACTTGTTTGCCTATGTTTTCTATTTTGAAAGACATTGTCATTGCCTCTTTTTCCTGTAGGGTCCCAGAAACACAGTACGAGAATGTGAACCTTCAAAAGGATCAGAGAGGCAGAGTTGAGCTTGCCATCCCTCGCTACCATGAACTTGTGCCCATGCAGGCAGAAAAGAAGGTGGGTTGGCATGACTTTGTATCCCTTTGATTCTATATATACAGGTTTAAATCAATGATAAAAAAAAAGGTTTAGAGGGCATGAATCAAGGTTAAACTCTGAGCTCACAAACTGTATGGAAAAGGCTGATGCAGCCAAGGTGGCATTGATCACTACAGTAAATACAAGCCATATAATTTTTCCAATAAATGCATAAAAATGCTCACAAACACTGCCAACACAGTCAAGAGGTCTAGTTCAATGACTGGAATCAGCTGAGGTGACACCTAGCAAACACACAACTCCCTCTGGTTGGCACCCATATGTCACACAGTGCTGATGCACATGATCTTGATTATTTTTATTTCTTAGTTCAGTTTAAACCAGTTTGTTATTAAAAAAGAAAGTGGGAATAAAGAGGAGAATTAGCCATAGAATCCAAAACAGTTTTTTGCATCAAGCAAGTAAAGTTTTAAACTGAGCATCTGGGGATTGACTTGATTTTGGAGCCAACTTTAAGTGACAGGAGATTCACATTCTAAGTAACCCAAATGATTATCCTAAAGAGTGGCCATTCTGGTCACAAGTGATAATTAAAATGTCAGCAAAATCCAGCACCTTCCAGTGCTATCACGCTGTTAGCCTAGTGGTGAACGCAGTAGCAGACATCAAGCAGACACAGAACAACGTTTACTGAGCCACGTCTCTATTTACTCCAGTAACGTCAGTGCGATATTCACTCTCCTTTCATCTTTGTTTTTGGTCTTTACAGTTTTTTTGTAAAGACATCAGCTAAACTGACTCTTTAGCTGATGACTACTCCACTATGCTCACGAACTGGTCCCTCAGTCTTTTAGTTTTTGGACATGTATCTGTCAGTTAGTTATAGGATCATTTTGGCTAAGACAAGTTTCTTGTTGCTGCCACAAAATGACTGATCAAAGTAAACCTGAAAAATAAAGCTGTGGCTTGTGAAAACAGTGGGCAAAACACTAACACACAAATGCTCACATGCTGACAACAACTAACTTATGCAGTATCATAAACAAGTATTTCTCCCCTTCCATATCCAGTTCCACTTACATGTTACCTGGCCCTGTGTGAAAAAGTAATTGCCCCTAAACCTAATAACTGGTTGTGCCACCTTTGCTAGCAAGAACTGCAGTCAAATGGTAAATGGTAAATGGCCTGTATTTATATAGCGCTTTACTAGTCCCTAAGGACTCCAAAGCGCTTTACATATCCAGTCATCCACCCATTCACACACACATTTACACACTGGTGATGGCAAGCTACATTGTAGCCACAGCCACCCTGGGGCGCACTGACAGAGGTCAAGCATTTGCAGTAACTGACAGTGATTTATTTCTCATCACTTTTGGAGGGCATGTTTAAGGTCATGCCAAAGCATCCCAATTTGAATTTAAGTCCAGACTTTTTTTTTTTTGGTTTATTGTCCAGCTGCATATCTCAAGTGCTCTTGAGCTTCAAGGTAGAAACTGATGACCGGACATTCGATTTCAGGATTTTCTTGTAGAGAGCAGAACGGCTCCATCAACTATGGCAAGTCGTCCTGAAGCAGCAAAGCAGTCCTAGACCATGATGCAACCACCATCATGTTTGTCTGTTGGTACGATGTTCTTTTTGTGAAATGTTGCATTAGTTTTACACCAGATTTAACAGGACTCAGACCTTCCAGAGAGTTTGGCTTTTGTCTCATCAGTCCACAGAATATTTTCCCAATAGTCTCTGCAATCATCAAGATGTTTTTTGGCAAATGTGAGACGAAGCTTTGTGTTGTTTTTGGTCAGCAGTGGTTTTCTCCTTGGTTTAAAGTTTTCTCCATTTGCAGTTAGTTTTTCATATGGGGCGTGGTAGGTTTTTCACAGCACTGTAGTTATTTGAGCTATTACTGTATGAATTAATAGCCAACATAGTACAATACAGCACAAGAATAATGTTGAATTATGCTTTTTATAAAACAAAGACTTGAATGTGTCCATTCAATTATTAAATAATCTTGCTCAGTTATGCTCATTAATAGACATTGAAGTCACTGGCTTAATTTTATTTGTGTTACTTATATATTTTACAATATTTTCTCATATTTGTTTCAGTAGTCTTATTCTAAAATCAGACAAAATAACAAGACAGCAGAACCTGCTATTTTTAAGGCACTAACCAACCTTGGAACTAAACAGACTGAGGAAAAACAAGCTTGAGCACACAAAGTGAGCTGTGCTACAAGCTGAGGCAGGAAACTTACTAACAGCACTGTCACACTGTGTGTTTTTTTTCTCTCCCTGAGAATGCTGCATGCTGACCACAAATAAATCTAATCACACTTAATTATAAAAATGATCTCTGTGTTATGGTCCTTTTGTAAGTACCATTTAAGGTAAAGCCATCATAATCACATTATGATTGAAAAATGAACACTGCCTCTGACCCCGCCTAATGAGTCCTCTAACCTTCTGTTTGAGCATGTCATGTTATTATTTAATTACACTAAAATACAATGTATATGGTAGTACCTTTCAACAACAGGCCTTTGATTAATAGGTAAATAACGTGTGATTTTTACATGGAGAACCGGGTAAATATGTTGGATTCCTAATGGATTTTTCTAAGCTGAAAGACAGTTCACTAGTTCATCTCATAGGGGGCAGTAAAACATAAGCTTTTACTACAGACTAATATATTGGAAGTGGATGAGTAGAGGGTAGTTATTCACCTGTATATGAACTTGACTGTGCTGGCAGAGTAATGCTCTGTGATGCCTTATTTTACCGATCGGTGGGTTAGAGAGGGCGAGGTGAAGGCTGGATTTCATGAAAAAAGGTAAATGCACCGTTTAGGTTTTTTTTGTCGTCATTTATGCTTTTCCCATTACTTGTTTTCCTTTGGTCTCTCACAGCCTCTTATTGCTGTTTTACTTCTCCTCACTTTTCTTTGTCTATATTTAACCGTTAAACAGTTTGTTTAAACACGTACCTTCAATTTACCTAAAATTTCTCACTGACTTTACTGTCTGTGTATTTTTTGTGTGTTCTATATGCTGTATTTGGACCCCCAACCATGTTGGTTGCACCTCCATCCGTCATCATTAGTATCTCACATGTCAACCCATATGTACTCCCACACATACATACACTGACCAGATGGGTCATTTCCCACAGTGGGGACACTCAGGACAAACACCTTTACTTCCTGGAGATCAGCAGACAGTCTGCCTCTAATGGCTCGGGGCTGCTGGTGTCCTACAGACTTTAAGAGTCTGTGTGCAGGATTTACCCATTAAATAGACATTCTGACATAGCTAGGGCAATATCTGAGCAAACCACTTTAAGATACCATTACAGTGTGCATCCCTGCAAACACAAGAAAAACAGATAAAGTTGTACCCATGCAGTGTCTGATATAACCCTGGATATACAAATTACACTGTCAGTTCACCTTTAAAATGCTGTGAATATCATGTTAATGTTATCACGGGTGGTGATATTACGTTTGCAGCATGTGATATATTTAGAAACAGGGAAGCAGCACAGCTCCCAGGGGGGAAGAAGGAAGAATTCTTGGCAGGAAGTTTAACTTACAGGATTACCTACCTCTAAAACTGTAAATTGAGCCTATTGGGCATGCAATATGTTCATTTAAATGTGTTTTAATTATAATATGTGTGTTGGGACAGAAAGGCATTGTTATCCTTGTATAAAAAATTAAGAATGTCTATATAAGGTTTGATTTAAAACTGTATCAACAAAGACACTACACAAAAGCTTAAAGTTCTGTTTAATTCAATTTTATGTAAATACGACCAAATCACAACCACGGTCTCCTCAAAGTACTTTATACTGTAAGGCAAAGACCCTAAAATAATAGAGAAGTTGTAAAAAGTTGGCGTGGCTGTAGAGCAGGTCATCTACTAATCGGAAGGTTGATGGTTTTATCCCTGGCTACTCCAGACAGCATGGCAGATATCTTTGGGCAACCCTTGAGTTGCTCTCTGATGCATCCATCGGAGTGTGAAAGTTAGACAGAAAGCATTTAAGCTTAGGGGGGAAAAAGTGCTTGTATGAATGGGAGAATGAGGTCTGTTATATAAAGTGCTTTGAGTGCTCAGGTAGAATACAGTTTTTCTTGAACACTTGGCAATAACTTGCATGAAGAAACCTTTACACAGAGTTCCTTTCTCTCAAGTTACACATGTATTTTACTGGATTTGTTTTTAACCAGCCAGCTTTGTAGACTCTTTTTGAGCACATATGCAAATGTATTTGCATATGCAATGATGAAATAAAAGCATTGTAAATCTCTTCAGAAAGTCTTTGCAAACCAAATTCTTATGAATGACAAAACATGCACATATCTTCTTATCATTATTAAATGTGGAAAAAACGTTATAGGTATGCGCTGCAAATCAGTAAAACAGGTTTCCTAAGAAAATGGTGGCAGTCTTACTGTACGTGAAGCACACTGTGGCAAATTTGATTACGAGGGAAGGAAATAAGAGGGCAATATAGTCAATGTTCATTAATAGACTCTGAGCTGTCCTATGGCATGGGGAAGCTCCAAAGGTTCACTGAGCTTCCCTCTCACAGTGCTAACAATGGCCAAAGAATTCTGTGATGTTTTACTGCAGAACTAGTTAAACCACCTGCAGCAGAGAAACCTTGTTGTTTTCCAACAGACAGAAAAATGCCCAGCTCTGTATCAGGCAGCGTGGAAATGTGCGTAGGTGTGATTGTAAGAAAGTGTCCAGGTTTTCTTAGCCTCTCACTGTCACCCTCTCTGTGAGTGCTGTTTGCTGCTTTGCCAGATGCAATGATTGCTGCCTCAAAATTACGTAGTCTTCTTAAGTTGGCATATGACATGACCATTACAGCTCGGTCACACAAAAGCACAAACACTGTGCACACTTAATGGTGATTATTTTTTCTGCTCTGTTTCTTTACATAAATGACTTAATTGGAGAGCAGAGAAAGAAAGGGCTTTTTCCTGTATGTATTCACAGGTTACTCATCATTAGCTGCATGTTTTTCTCTGCTCTTTTTCTGTTCGATCTTCTTAATATTTCAGCCTCATCTCCTTGCCAGTGAGTGCTCATCATTCATAAGAGATACAGGAAAGAGAAATCTCAGAAACTCTGTCCTTGCATCCTATCCTCTGTTTCTTTCACTTCCTCAGCTTTTCTCCTTTTTTTTCTTATTGACACATCTACACGAAAGGTAATATTAGCAAATCACTTAAATGCATCCCGATAAATTTCACCTTTGATGTACTGTAAATTTCACTTTCTGTTTCCCAACAGGGAGTTCCTGGTCCAGGCCAGTATCACATCAGAAGTCAGTTTGAGAAACCTGTTGAGCCTGGCGGCCTGCCGAAATTCTCTTGTACCTTCCTCTCAAAAACTGAGGTACAGTCCAGACAGGTCTATGGTAACCCATGTTGGTTTCAGGATAAAATGGTATATTTCAGTTTTATGTATTGGTTTTTGTGTTGCTGTTGCATTGATTTAATGCCAGTTCATTTATTTGTACCTTACTGGGCAGTATTGCAATAACTTTGTAATCCCTCAGTCTTGTCTTAGTATTTTTTTAGTGTTCTCCTCCTGTCTTCTTACACTCACCTTTATGTTCTGCCCTTAGCATCTTCCATGTTAGGTCTGCCATGGTTCCATGTTTGTTTGTTTTCATGCTCTGTGTCTCCTGCTCTCTCTCGCTCTCTTATCCCAGTTATGTCTTGGGGTTTTGTCTCCCTTACCTGTTCCCATGTTCTTCTTGTGTTTCGTCCTTGTCTTCCTGCCTGTTGTGTTCTCTCGTGTTTGTTTATCCCTGTCCTAGTGTCAAGCTTGCGTGTCCTTGTCTGAGTCTTGCTGTGCATGCTACTTCCTGTTTTATTTGGTCAGTCCCTCATCTGATGTGTATGGTTTTTAGTTTTGCTTCCATTGTCTCATTATGTGCAAATTTCTTCCTGCTGTGTTCCCATGTATTTCCACTTCTCTGATCATCCCACATTGTGTATATTGTCTCTGTTTTCCTTGGTCCTTTGTCAGAGCATCTGTTTACCTCCCATGTGTTTCTATGTTCCAAGTGTTCAAGGTTTCTAGTGTTTAATTTCCGAGTTTAGCTTTCTACTTTAGTAATTTGTTTGGTTTTCTCACGTTTGTATTATTTTTTGTCTATCAGCCTAAATAAACGGCTTGCCTTCACTTAGCCCCTGTGTCCATGCAACTGCATTTGGGTCCTCTCCTCTGGTCTGCACGATCTGACAGATTTAGATTAAATGCAAGAATGCTTCTATAATTTCTCTACTTTTAATTTTATGTAAAAATAAATCCAGTTAACATCTATTAATTAAACCTCTGTTTGTATCCGATTTATAACCCCCAGTAGTTACTGTACTACAGTTAGGTATTTATGTAGTAGTTAGCTGTCTCCTAGCAACTGCAGCAAGTGTCTAGTTGACATGATATTGATTGTAAGATAGAATATGAATAAAGGGGTTGGTGACACACCTTTATATTTGATCATTTTCAAAGAGGAACTGTTACGGTCATTTTTCAAATCCATAAATTTATTCTTAGACTCCAAATCTTTATCTATTTTATACTGCGCCATAGTACAACCTCTCAGTTCATCCACTGTCTGAGACAACTCCCTCCTAATCTGAATTCTTTTCATGCAGTCAGTCCCATTATAAGCTATATATAGCACTAGACAGTACTACACCAGGTATAGTCCTAAAGTGTTTCTTCTTTTCTCAAACCAGTGGTCTCATAGCTCTGAGTCTGATGATAAGGCTAAAATATATGATGGCTTTGACATAATCTACAGGAATCAAATATATTCAATTTACTGTACAATATCTCAAAAGAGATTGCTTTTTAATATGAAATACTTTCAGATCAGTTACAGATCCACAACACTGAGCCCTTGTTGGCTTGTTTAATTGATGTGCTGGGATTGGAGGGATTCTTGAGATAGGGGTGAAGATGAGTTTATTAAGAGGCTCAGAGGAGCGAAGATGAAGGACGTGAAAATGTGTAGTTTCACGTTTCAGGAATAGCTGTCTTCTCCTCCTCCGTGGCACTGGCCCACAGATCTAGTCCTGTGAAATTCTCAGACTGATTTCATTATCACTCTGACACACATGATAGTGCATGTTCTCACACATAATTACGAATTCAGATTGTGTGTATATTAGGTGAAGACCGATTCAGATTCAAGTTGCTGCTGATATGCAAGCACAGTACAGATATACACACACATGCATAAACACATTCCAAAAACTACCTTTATTAGATCTAAAACATAAAAGTTTTACTGGTGAAAACGGCCAATGCTAGATTCTTGGATGTATTTTATGCATGTGTGTGCATATATGGGTGTGTGTGTGTCACCGTTTGCTATGACCTAATTTCCTCCGCCACATGCTGTGTTGGTGCGTCGACCCTGTGATGTCGTCACTGACACCCACCAAGAAGCGTGTGTGTGCGTGCGTGCACGTGTCACAAGTCATCTTCAGTGAAGTACTGAGAGCGACAGTTTTCTTAGATCTTCGTCTCACTGTGAGTCCGGTTCCATCTGACACTGTTATCCTGTGGAGGGATGGAAAGGAAACGAGGAAAGGAGGGAGGGGTGAAAGAAGCAAGAGAGGCACGGATAAAAGAGGAACAGTTGGAATCTTCCAGTTCTCATCTCTCCTCCCTTTGACTTCCCAATTTTCCAGTATCAAAGCATCAATCTGACACATTGTGAAAACATGGATTTTATTTGGTCTCACTCTTCCAGTCGTCCAGTCCCTTTATTTATTTACTCGTTGTCTGATCGCTTGTAAGACCTTTCTGTGTGCTATACCTAATGCGTTTCTGTATTTGTTCCCATGTTTTTGTTTGGTTGTTTTTTTCTACTTCTCCCCATTCATACCCTCATTAAAAAAAAAAATACAACCTCATTTTTTGAATTTGATGGTAAATAATCACTAAGATGTGAAAATGAAAAGTTTTGGGACTCTGTACACAATAAACCAAAAGGTAGATGAAGAAAATATGTAAATTAAATTCATCTGCCTCTTCAAGGTCGTCTCTGCATACATATCTCTGGACAACTTCCCGTGATCCAACGTTTATGATAAGTATAATCAGTGGTTATGACACAGACAGCAAACAGCAGTCTTCAGCGAAGGAGTTCACAATCTTTAAGCCCTAAAGTGTCTCATGAGATCAGGAATGCAGTCAGGAGATTGCCTGTCATTTTTCGACATTTATGAGGTTTTGCTCCATGAATTCATGTGAATTCAGATGTGTAAGTGACAACCTTGAAGGGTACAACAGCTAAATTTAAATCAGGTGCCTTTTATTGGTTGAGCCACAAAACTTTTTGATCGCTCCTCATATAATCCACACATTTTAATAAAAATCACGGTCTGTGGATTGCGTGATTTTTTTATTTTTTATTTATAGATGATAATGCTTGAATAAGCATAGAGCTGTGAAGCTCTCACAAAATCCTAAAAGGAGCTTAGAAATGTTTCTGCAGCTGATGCTGTGCAGAGACAACTCGAGAACATAAAAAATGAATTTCATATATGCGTCAGTATAGAGTGTTTAAGAAGACATCGCGTGGCCTAGAAACAAAACCTTGAGTTTAATGTGCAGCGCATTGATAGTATTTAAAGTTGTGGTCAGAAATTTACATACACTCATCATGGGCATGTATATCATGCTAATTTCTGCCTTTTAATGATTTCTTTGAACTGTTGTTTTTCCTGTGTATCTTTATTTATCTTACTCTGGCTGGATATTTGACCTCTCTTCTTGGTACAGTATTCTTAGGACTGAAAGACTTACCTTTACCCCATCAAACATTACTCTTGTCAGTAAGGCCAAATAGCTCAATCTGTCTCGTTTGACGATAAAACCTTTCTCCATTTGGCTCGTCCACGTGTGCAGCTGCAACTTTCAGCTAAGGTTTTGATTTTTCTTTCTTTCTTGGTTGGCACCATCTTGGTCCACGGCAATCAAAAACTCACTTCACTGTGAACAGTGACACTGTTAATGACCAGTTAATGACCAACTTGGGCCTTATTGGTTTCTGAAATCTGCACCAATTTCTTTTTGTCTGTGGGTGACACACCTTGGGTCTTCTTCCAGACCCAAGGTGTGTCACCACTACAAATGGTGACACATTCGAACAACTTCTACTTACATACAGTTGTTAGGACTAATGATCGCAGTTAAATCTACAGTTCTGCTTCTTAGATCTTCACTGATTTCCATGAACTTTTCCATTGCACTGAGTATAAGTCAGTCCAAGAGTGCTGTAGAACAAATCCTTTTTATGCTGTCAAAGACAAACTACCATTTGTAATCAATCATGCTCACAAAGAGAAGTTAATAAGCCTTGGGCTTGTCAAGGTAAAATACAGCATCACTTGTGCATCCAATTCTTGTTGTTTAAGTTCCTAAGACCCGAACTTTTCCACGGCATGCATTTTTAATTTCTGTTTTTGGGCTGATTGGGACCTGATGAATGTAAAAACAAAGAATTACCAGATATTTTTTTAACCTAATTTTTGTTTCTAAGAAAAATGAGAGCCACATATAAGGACATTCATTTAAAATTTCGATACAACAGTAGCAGTATGATGTCCTCATAAGTGGATATCAGGCCCTTGTAGATTAAAATTGAGTATTTTGGTCTAAATAACCCAAAATGTAATGTCCACATATGTGGACGCCAGGTCCTAGGAGGTTAAAGTCAAGAAAGAATGTCATTAATGCTATACAATTATTTCTGTTCAAAGAACTCATTAAAAGCCAGTGATTACTATGACATTCATGCCTATGATGAGTATATGTAAACTTAGCACCACAACTGTACATGAGTTTGCCAAAAGAATATTATTGAAAAAAATATAAATAAAAATCACTAGGTCAAACTTTGCTTTCAGACTTTACCGCAAAGTGCTGAGTCAAGCTCTAGCCTGTTAGCAATTTACACACTGGCAGCATGTGTGCTGAGTGTTTCTATTCTGAATTTGTGAAAAAGCTCAGACTCAAAATAATCTCAAAATTTATCAAAAATTTTAGTTGTTCTCCTAGTTTTTTGTCCTTTTTCTTCCGACCTGCACAAACCCACATACACGTTACATTCTTAAGAACTGACATTGAATGCTCAGTGGACTAACACACCATGTAAAAAACACTCACGTCACCCACCCTGTGTAGGAGTAGACGTTTTGGCTAAGGTTATACATCTTGGCCTTTTTGTGCCGCCATAGGATTCACTTTTTGTAGTCCACCTTCTTCCTGCTTAGTATAAACTGACATTAACAGTGTAACTTATAGCTGTTTGTTGCCAAATGGCACCAGTGAGAGCTCTTGTACTTGGGTTATAGTCTCACTTCTCTCCGTGTCTTCATTTTTCACTTTAACAGTTGTTATAACATTCTGACACTGAAATACTCAACAGTGCCAATGAACATTTTGGCTTTGAGTTTGAATTTCAAAAGAGTTGCTCTGGCATTTTTCATCATATGTGCTTAAAAATGGAACAACAGGAAGCAGAAAACAAATCCAGCATCCATGTGAAGTGGTAACAAAGCTCAGCATGTCAGTTAAAGAGGGAAAATGTGCCTGTTAACAGGACTTTACTCAGAGCCAGTAAGCCAGAATCAGATTGACAGATGGTCACAAACCCCCGCTTTATAACTGCGTTTGAAAAAATAGTGTGGTTTGGCCCTGGGACAGCTCTTCTTGTCATTCTTGTTCTTCTCTTTTCAATCTCAAACCCAAAAAACTTCCCCACTGTGTCATTTTCTACTTTCGCTCAGTTTTTTTCCTCCATCTAAACATATTTTCTTCCTTTATTTTCCCTTCACGCTTTTTTTTACCTTAAAGCTCAATAATTCAGCTGTGCATTACTAACACAATTTTCATTACCCCACAACTAATTTTCCATAGGCTGCATCTTGTTTAAATGCAAACTGTAAATCAATAATTGGCATGCCTCCAAATACATTATATTTAAGACCATTCTGTAGTTGAACATCAGTCATTTGAGGAATTGGCTGTGGTTTGTGTGGGGGTAGGCATTGTTAATATAGCCTCGCTGCCATTTGAAGGTATCAAGTGATTTGTATTCCTCTGCTGAATGGTTCCGTTGTGAGTTAAACTGAAGCATAGTTCACCTTCAGTAATCTTGACTAAAAAGGCAACTTATCTGTTTTGGTTCTTTGGTTTCCTGTGTTGTTATAATAGACTATTAGAGAAACACCCAGGAAGTGAGGCTGCCATCAGCAAAATGTTCAAAGAACATTACATACCTGATTGTGTGAATCATTATCTTTGCATTGAAGATGCTGTTTCTCCATCTCATTTTCTATCCTGCCACTTAGTTCTCTCTGTATGCATTCTGCTCTCATTTTTTGTGTCATTGATTTCATTATCACTCTTGCTCTTTCTGTTTTGCCTTTAGTGTTTTTTTTTTTAGTTTTGTCAGAAGAGCTTTTCCACATGTAATTGGGATTTGAGATTTGCAGCAAAAAGGCAGAAAAGAACTATGGCTTTATGGATAGTAATTTGTGTTGTTGTCTGACTTTGTTCCTGATTGAAATATCTCAATGAGTATTTGAATGAATTGTCATGAAATTTGTGTCCTTCTCATGATGAAATGCAATAACTTTACTTTCAATTACTCTGCTTATGCTATTGATATGTCATCTGCCCCACCTGTGTTTTTTATGTTAACCCTTTAAAGCCTGAACTATTAAATAATTGCCAGAAATTTATTTTTTAAATGAAGTGTTTATTGAATCTTCTGACGAATTAAAAAATAATAATTAAATATTAATTTGTATATATGAGTTTTAATTTGTATCTTACAGTATTTGCTACATGTGGAATTTTTTAAAAATGTATTGTTCAGTTTATTTAGGTTTTAAGGGGAAAAACGTAATGACGCCGATGACTTAGATTTATCGAATGTGATACAGTAGTCGTTTAAACCAATCAAACTAGTGCTTGCAGATTAGCATCTCAAAGCCCTGCTGTGCCCCAAAAACAAAATATCTACTGTATGTTAACCCCAGTTCAATCATTACACGATTTCCCCAACTCTCTTAATTTTTTTCAGCTGTGTATGTTTGCTCATACTTCTGCCAAAAAACATCTTTATTAGGAACAAAGACTGTTGATATAAAAACAAACCCATATCACCATGGGAACTTCCTCCTCCACTGCTTTTCATCTCAAATGACCTGGACAGAGATGAGGGCCCAGCTGACTCTGGTAAAGTAAAGCTTTGACTGATTGAAGCGGAGTCTGTAGATATTTGCAGCTGGATTTGTTACTGTGTTCCAGATGGACACCGAGGAGATGAACCTGTGTTGGTCTCTTGTTGATCGATAGAAGAGGGCTGTTAAACATTGAATTGTGAAATTTCAGTGTGTGCTGGATACTTGACTTAAGACGCCTCACTTTGTGTTTCTTCCTTCACTCGTTCATCTGTGTCATTCTCTTTATTCTCTTTCCATTAGAGGTTTGGCCCTGTGAAAGAAGTGTCGCCCCCTGTTGGTACATATAATGACCCGCGCTGTGCCCTGGAGCTACTGAAGAGGACCTCAGGAATAAAGAAAAGTCCATTTGGTGTCACTGCACCTCGCTTTTCTTCTAACCGCAGAAAAGGCACCACACCAGGTCAGTATGTGTTTTTGTTGTGTGTGCCTATGTCTGTGTGTACTTGAATGCACAGGCAGTGATTTTCCTCTGACCGGTAGAATGTAGTTTAGCAGATATCTAGTAATCAATTGTTGCTCCAAACTGTGGGTTTCTTGCTTTGCACAGATTTTGAAACATAGATCTTTCTCTTAGTTAATAACTGAGGCTTTTCAGTTAATATTCATACCATGTCAAACATGACTTGCACTTGATTGCTGCCTTTTAATGTTAGAGGACAGTATTTATTAGCCTTTGATGCTTTTTTAAACAAGCCATGTTCTCTGAAAGATCAGAGTTTAACCTGACATGGCCATTATACTCAATTTAACAAGTAATAATTAAGAATAAGTACTACTTTGCAGCTTGTGTTAACATTTTGAAAAGAAATGAAAGTGACGTGACTTGTGTGTCTGTGTGTGTGTGTGTGTGTGTGTGTGTGAGAGAGAAAGAAAGCACGCTGTGTTGTCCCATGAGTGAACCCTTATTTATAGAGGTATGATTAATTTCTGATGTCTGCTTGCATTAAGCCTTTGAAATACAACACAAGGAATAATAAAACTAGTGCCTCGTCTATTTCGGCATTGCTACCTATATTACTTTGAACAGCAGTCATTTATGTAAAAACAACCCTTAGACTTTACGAGCACACCAACATTAAATCTATTTCTGTATTTTCTTTTCCAAACATCTCTCTGCAGTCTGTGGAGCAGAACTGACAGATGTGATGCATCACATGATTGATTTTAAGAAGCTGGCTTAATTTTTTATGGTTCTGATGATTCACTTTATACGGATAGTTTATTTATATTTTATTGCTTTTTTAAGTTTTTGGTAAAGTCTTAGTTTTATTTTAGCTTGAGGAGAAAATGCTAATGTTTTTCACTTGTGTTACCTTGAATATTTGAATATTGCTGCATTTTGTTGTGTGAGTCTGTTAACAAATTCTGCATAACAAATATGTATTTTCTTAGGTTAAAGTGCAAAGGACCATTTGTTCGTTCTTCAGTTTTTTTTTGAAGTACATCTGTAAACACAACATATTGCAGAGGAGACAGATGTTAGAAAAGCAGTAAAATGCCTCCGTATGAAAGTTATTGTACCACAGGTGTAGCACAGATGTCACTTCCCAGTCAGCACGACATGAATGCTACACACCCTGCCAAATGTGCCACTAAGCCAAAGTTACACCTCTGCAACATGTGTCTAATAGCTGTGCCTTAATTGCAAGATTTGCATCATCGTAGTGGTTTCAGATAAAACTAACAAGTGCTGGTTTTGAGGGAAAGTAGAACAACAACCAATTACGATGTAGTCCTGGACTGTTTTATTTAAGGTCAGGTGTGTAGAAATGCACAGTGAACACCTCTGTCTGTCCAGGTCCAGGTTCCTACAATGTCTTTGAGCATGGCTTAGCCCAGGAAAGTTTTAAAAAGGCGTTTTTTTCTCAAACCAAGACGGGAGGCTTTGGCTCTTCTTCTCAACGCAGCTCCCTTTTCTACAAAAAGGAATCTGTCGAGACCCCGAGTCCAGCACAGTATGAGGTAGGATAGATTAGTAGTAAGTCATGACGTTTTCACAGTGTTATTCATCACATCATTTAGAGATTAATCCCAGATTCGTCAATATGTTCGTCAATATTTTTTGATTTAAAAAAATCTCCTAAAATGTTTAAACTTGATTAGAGTCTTGCGTATACGTTGCATGTTCATATTGTCACGTGTATGGGCACATTAATGTCATTGTCATATGTTTTGCATATAGAAGGAAAAGAAGACAGAGGAGAGCTACAAACAGCAGCACACAGCGGCTTTTAAATCGGTCACAGAGCGTCTGGCTTCACCACTGCTGGCTAAAGTAAGTTTCTTTTTCTCTCCTCTTTCTCTGAGTTTGTCTCCCAGTTTCTCCCACAGTTGTTGTTGTTGTTGTTGGACAATTTTCCATCCAGAGATCAAGTTTATGTTGCAAATCTTCTCAAACCTACTTAACAGAAGAGCCGAAATGAAGTAAAACAGTAGAGCGTGCCAAGGTTTTAGTTTCATAAATGGGCCATCACAGCAGTCCATTTTCTCAGACTGTCTTCTTTTCTTTTCCTTTTTCCTCCTAATGCTCATTTAAGCTGAAGAAAACAGGTCACATCTGTGATAATTATTTTCTTGCTCCTCTCCTCTGTGATGTCACTTTTCCTGTGAACATCCTCCTTTTGCTCTCTTCCACTTTGCTTAATACAAAATCTGTCATATATTTACATACCAAACTCTTTCCACTTCTAAGTGTTACTTTGATTATTTTTCAAAGCAGTTATTTATTTTATTTATGATCAAACTGTTTTGTGTGTGACTCAAAATTAGAACAAGAGGAAGCTATGCTTTTAGGCTTAATTGTATGATTCAATATAAAATACTTTGATGTTATTGTCTTCAAACTGTTGTTTTTATAGATGCCATTATAAGGATATTATTCTGGAATTTAAAGATTTCTACATCAACTGGTTATCTTAAAGTGTTTAATAATTAATCTCAACCCCAGAGATTTTGGTGTTTATGTTAACTTTTGCTTTCTTACTCTGCGGGTCCTGAGTTAAACCTTTCTCAGCTTTAAGGCAAGTGATTAGAGCAGCTACGAATAAAACGCAGGACACTGTTAAGTTATATACCCTAACATACATTAGAGTTACCTAGGCAACTGGAGGCTGGAATCCAGGCTAGCAACAAACCACCAGCGACAGAGCAGTATGCGATCAGAAAACCTACTTGTTATTGGAAGGTGCTGGTAGGGCAACTTGAAAAAGTGTGATCCAAATTGGAAACCGATTTTGGCTTTATCTTCAAAGTGAAAGTAGCGTTACACTTTTCAGAGTTTTACTGCTGCTACCTGAGTAGTTCATGAGCATTTGCAGACAAGTTGAGATCGTCCATCCACAGAAACATTGCAGGTAATCATGGGAACCTTCCAGACTCCAAAACAATCACAAGGAAGGTTTTGGTTTAGGTTTGCGTATCTCATTCTGAGCATTTTTCTCTAGTTTTTCTCTGGTTTGGAGGGGGCCATGGACTGGCCTTTATGCACAGGTAGTGTGCATAAAGGTACTGTCATCAAACCCCAGCAATGTATATTCACCAACCAGTTGGCGAATATACATTTTTCCCTGGTAACTGATGGGTATGAGAGGTCGCTGGTCGGTTTCTAGGTCCGTGTAACAGGGTGGCATCATGATTTAATCTTTAATTTTGCTGTTGAGATAATTTTTTCAGTGTCAAATGTTGGTTTATATTCTTTTGTTTTTAAAGTTGAGAGATCAGGACTTTTTTTATACTGGGTCCTCAGTGTGTAAATGTGAAGTCCTGCAAAAGTGAATCAATTTACTGCTCAACACAAGATGATAACTGCACAGCCAAAGGAAACTGCACACACACTGTAAATTAAAGGACTTATTTATTCCTGGGTGGTATATTTCATGCTTAAATCTAATATTACATTTGATAAAAAATTATAATAAATCCCATGTCTTTGCAGATTTTCATCTAAACAAACAGACAACTGGCAAAAAGTGACTGTTTCGAATGTGAAGCAGTATTTATTTGCCCTGTATGAGACATGCCAATATTTATTTGCATATAAATAATGCAAATGTGAAGTTGCTGGATGTGAGGGATTGAATTTTACTAACTCGAGCACTGAAAAATTGTGAACATGTGAATTTCTGCCTGAGCTACAGTGAATATTAAAGATGCAGAATTTGTACTTTCAAGTACCCTTCTGGGTACCAGCTGCTGTTTACTCTGATTAACTCTGAAGGTTAGAAGCGTTATCTTCATCTTGAGGCAAAGGTCCCCAGAGCTGATTTTAACACCGCAAACTGTGGTGCTCTCGACAAAGACAACGTTTAAAGGGTAATTTTGCACTTGGAATCGTGGGCAAAGATCTGTAGGTACATACTGTAACTCTAGCATCACTGGATTCAGTTGATCTTGTGTGCATCTTGTGTGCATCTCTCTCTGCATATCACTCTCACAGGATGTTTCAAAGAAAAAATCAATTTCTGGCAAGTAATCTTGAACATGCCTTGACATGTCCACTTGAACTTGTTTGCACTTCTCAGCAACTCTAATTAAATAGGTGCAATATCAGCAGTGTTATTATTTATAGACACTCAACAAACTACACAATGTGGGTATGTGTGTACATGCAGGCACTCAACAGTTCTTTCTTATTTTAACTGTATGCTCCTTTATGACTTTTTTCTATTGTGTGTGTGTGTGTGTGCGCGCGCGACAGAGAGTGATGGCACAGTGATGTGACAGACTGACTGGCAGAGTGCGCAGTTTTTCCTCACAGTGTGAATGTGCCTGAATTTTTCAGTGTTTTTCAGGAGTGAGAATGAACTTATTTAGACTTCAAGATGCTGCTTTGTAATATTTCGGTTCAATCTGACTTCACACTCTGCTGTCGCAGATTTTTCATATTCGAAATCCTGGCTGTGCACTTACTGTATGTACATCAAAGAAGCTGATTAAAAGCTTTCTGCCTATATACATATTCATTTTCTATGTTTGTGTGTGTATATAGGTGACAAATGAAATTCCTACTTTTTGTTGTCAGTTTTAATGTGCTGCATTATTGTGATGTTTATTTATTATATCCTATATGGTTACTATACTATATCAATAGTTAAAACTATAGGAAACTCAGAAAGTTTAAGTCCCTTTGAACTTAAATATTAAAAAATAATGATAATGATATTTCCCAAGTTAGATGACGTTGAAGTCTCAGTGGTTTTCCATCCCCTCTGCAGAAACCAAAAATGCTTTACAGTCACTGGTCGTGACACATAACCTTAATGGGTTTTGTTCTTGCTGTATGTTCAGAGAGGGATTTACACCGTGGACACCAGCTGGATGCCATTAACTACCTGTTAGGACATTAAACCAGCAGGACTCTGGGGACAAAGGAGCAGGGCTTAGGAACCGCGATATTGAATAAGTAGCTCAACTTGACAACTTGACAGAAATTGACATGTGGGAGAAATAAAAATATTATCAAATGCGTCTCCATTTGCGACTTAGCATACTAATGTTACACATCGGCAATCTCCAGTGGAAAAATTCTCTTGCTCTGCCATGTATCGAGATCAGAGATCATTGTCATTTGGGCAAAAGATTTTAACTTAATTGTGTTTCATGGTGCTATGAGCTGCACAGCAGAAAAATAATGTCATAAAACTATCTGCGTAGTACAAAACATTATTTTTGCTGGCCTCATGAGTTGTACTGTGTGCCTGCAACTAAAATGCCATCAGGCAAAACAGGGCATTTGTTAAAGCTTTTATTCTCATTGTATTTTTTATGGCAGTTTGGGAAAAATGCAGTAAGCACGCTGTATATATTTATACATTTTTACATTGTTTATGCATTCAGATAATGCAGATCTGTCAGATTTTATTGCATATCACGAATGAGCTCAAGTGAGCGTGTTGGGACTAATTAGAAAACTGCGAGCGATCCATCAAGAATTGTGGTGCTGATCACCTCTTTATTAGTCTCTACCTCATATATCTGTCTGCAGCGTTTGCCATTTTTCATGACAATGGCTCAGTTGAGTTTTCTGTCAAGCTGCAGTATATTGTGCTGATGGATGATCTGACTCACTTAGAATCCTTAGTTTGCTAAATTCCAATGCAGTAGAAAACTTGACAGCATGCTACACAGAATCTGCATAATGTTCAGATTTTGACATTGTCATGTGCTAATAGTTTTTGATCAGGATTGGATGTCTGCAAGTTGAAATGATCAGCAGGAGGCTTTCATTACATGCTGGAGACACGAGCTGATTAAATATTTAACAACGGCTTTAACTTGGTTCAGTTCCCAGTCGCAGTACCTCCAGCTTGGTTGTGTGTTCACGCAAACATAATTGGTCATGTTTGCAGGTGGGAGGCTGTTGAAGTCGAGGTGAAAAGAAGCAGCTGGTGGCACATGTCTCAGAGGTAGCACATGCCCGTCTGCATCTCTCCTCAGGCAAACAGCATTAACAGAGACGAGGACTGCAGCGCAGAGGATTTTGTACATTCCAAATTGGGCTAGGGGAAAAACACAAACACAAAATCAAAACATTATTCTCAAAATAGCAGAAAAAACCAACTTTCATTTACAATATCGTCACCCTGTTTTCCTCGCTTACACCTGTGTGTGGTTTTGTTTATAGGGGAATAGCACCTTCAAACTGTCCGTGGTGGGGACGATCTGAGGCTAAGTGTAGTTGCTGCACACAGAGCCCCCTTTATGACCAGTTAATGAAAAATCACCTGGGGACATCTTAGCTGTAACAGTTAGCCACATGCTGTGCTTCAGCCAAGGCTGTATCCCTGGTAACGGTCCCCCACTGGGATGGATATTAAAAGAGTCTAATCAGAAAGCAATCACGAACATGAGAAGGCAAAAAAGCAGGAAAAAAAAGAATAAAGGCAAAAAGTGTGTCTTTATTATCTCTTTTATGTGTGGGAGTTTATGTCTTCTGTACTTTGACTTAAAAGCTTCAATTAGTATTAAAGGTCAACATTTTGCCGGAGAATTTATTCACATTTCATGGCTTTTGAAATCAGAAATATAAAAGATACACCATGTCAGTTGAAATGATAGAAGCTGCTTTTGTGCAGTGCGTTAAACACACATTCCAGGAGACCTGTTATTTAACTTGTCTTTGCTATTACTGTGTGATTTTTATTTTCTGATCATTTGTTTTAAAGAGGTTCTTTTGTTTACTGGTGAGTTCCACATTATTTGGGAGAAGTTTATTATTAAGTTTCCTCTCAGTGAATTTCAAATTAGTTTTCTAAAGATTTAATGACTAAACAGTTCCTAAATAGCCACTCACTTTCCACTTTGTTAGGTCATCTGTGCAACTGCTTGGCTGAGACAATGTGCTGATGTTCAAAGTGAATATCAGAATGAGGAAGAAAAATTCATTTAAGTGAGTTTGAACAGGGCATTGTTGTTGGTGTCAGAAGACTTGGTCTGAGTATTTCAGAAACTGCTGATCTGCTGGGATTTTCCCAGACAACCACGTCTAGGGTTTACTTTTACACCCTAGACATGTCCATCACTTTATCACCACTGTGTACCTATTTTCTGATGGTTACTTCCATGTCACAAAGCTCAAATCATCTCAAACTGGTTTCTTGAACATGACAGTGAGTTAACTGTGCTCAAATGGCCTCACCAGTCACCAGATTTTGATCCAACAGAGATTGGGTTGTGGTGGTACAGGAAATTTGCATCATGGATGTGCAGCTGACAAATCTGCAGCAACTGTGTGATGTCGTCATGTCAATATGACGCAAAAGCACAGAGGATTGTTTCCAGCATCTTAGTGAATCTATGCCAGAAAAAAAAATAAGTGGATCCAACCTGGGACTAGCAAGGTGTACCGAACAAAGTGGCTGATAAGTGTATACTGTGTAACAAGTACTACATAATTTAATAGGACGATTTTGTGGAGTCTTATCTGGTGGTGGATTTCTTAAATTTCTGACAATTTAAATCAAACACAACATGATTTGTTCAAATACTTGAAGCTATGTCAGATCTGCACTTTACCCACAGGTCTGGATCTGATAGGGGCTGATTACCTGTCTGGGGAGAAGAAAGACTCACATCTTGTTGGGAAATGGCAGATATGAAAGGAGAGATGATTATGAGAGCACAGCTTAAATGAGTGTTTGCTTTTCTCTCCCACTTTAATCCAGAGCGTTTTCCAGTATTATTTCCCTTGATCCCCAAACCTTCTTTCTTCACTTCTGGACTGGTCTCCCTACATCTTTCTTCCCCCCTCTCTTTCATCACTGTTTTCTTTCACCTCATATACCTCTTTTCACATTCTCTCCTCCTCCTGTCCAACCCTTCCTGACACTGGCCTTTCTCCCGCAAAGGTCATGGGATACCCTCAGGCAGTGCTGGCAGAGAATAAGAGTAGAATTTAATTTGGACCTATGTTTCAACCCGAGGCAGTGGAATTCCTCCCTTTTCTATAAGTCAGTGAAGTATTGCCTTGTCCCTTGAAGTGACAGGAGAGAAATTTGACTTGGCATTTTGTCTGTCAAGTTCTTCAACTACATCTCTGCTTTACATCATCTCTGTTAGCAGTGATAAGATTAATAAAGTTTCTAGTGGATTTTCACTCTTTTTTATCTAGTGAGAGTGAGGAATTGTCAGTGATAAGGGTATTGGTTTATCGTAAGGTGCTAGCTATTCCTTTAATAAGGGGCACACTGTAACCTGTGATGTCATTGAATTGTGGACAGTGGGTTAAACTTATTGGTTAATCCAATGAGATACACAATGCAATGACTGTGAGTAAATAGAGTATTATTTTATATAAAAAAAAATCCATGAGGTAAAAGTGAAAAGTTCAGCCAACACCTTAGATTAACCACCGTTACACCACTAAAGCAGAAACTCACCGAAGAAGCAGAGCCTCATTATTCTGTATTTTCAGCAAGTGAAAGGTTGCAACTTTCTCCGCTTTAGTTTATTTCCAGCATTAACAACAGTCCTGCAATTTTTCATTTATCTCATTACTATATTCTCAATTAGTATAAATGATTAGTTTTGCCAGTACTGAAGTTTAAATCCTAAAGTAGGTAGAATTAAAAATAAATAAAAATAACACATTTGACTCATGTTGTTCAGACACCCTTGGATTGGATTAATGAAATGTGCGCACTGGTCTTAAACCAACAGGCTTGAGCAGTGATGAAGATTAGAAAGTCATACTCAAGAAACCGAAACAGTACTGTCTGAGAAGGAAGCCAGAAAATGTGCAGCTTTCCAAAGTGTTTCCATGGGAGTGACAGAGGTTGTTATTATCATTTCCTCCAAGACACTCACTGTGGGTCAAATTAAAAAGACAAACAAAACAAAATTAACAAAGGTTTGGACATCAAAGTTTATAGGACTACGAGACTAAGCAAGAGAAGAAAACAGGTTGAGATCAGTGAGCAGCTGATCTGTCAGTCTGAGATGAGAAACTCACTGCAGTGAAAAAAATCAGTATTCTTCAGCATCAGCAGTGCCATTAAATGCCAAGAAATGAGACTGTGTGTGATGACATCCAACAATAACAGAAGTCATTCTTAATGAAAGATGACATAACTTAAGGTAAAATAAAATGAGATTAAGAATATTAGAAAAATTTGTAAATTAAAAGATGAAACCTATACCTTCACATTTAGCATTTTGTTTTCTTTACATACAATTTAATCTTTTATTTAATTATTTAATTGTAATTATGAATATTTTTTAACTTAAAGCGTTTTGGAAAACTCCAAATAATGACCATAAATAATGACGGTAGAGTACAAACAAATCCAGGTATGAAAATATTGATGAATCGCTGATTTGTGCGAAATGTCTGTATGCATGATTTACGCACAGATTTGTGTGAGAAATTTGCCCTCTCTTATGTTTATAGCACAACAGAAAATAAGAGGTTTTTCCTCATTTAATGTCTGATCTGTAACAACTCTAAAACTCCCAGACTGTATGCTATTGTTGTTAATGAACAGGTGTGAATTATGGCAGATATACACAAGTTAATACAAAAACTATTTCAAAAACATAAGAAAAAGGGAACGCTCCATGGAAACTCAATAAATGTAATGTGATTAAAATCTGTTCATTTGTGCAGTTTGGGGGCATTTGTGACTTACGATGTGACAACATGTAAAAGTGGTCCAAGTTAAGATCTTCAGATGTTTTGCCTCATTTAAAAATAGTCCTCATGATGTATGTATTTTAGTGCAATGAAAGGAAAACATCTAACTCAGACATTTGACAAACTAGAAAAGGGTGGGATGCCCACTATGGGTCAGGGACAATTTAAGTATCTCAGGGTCTTGTTTACGAGTGAGGGGAGAGGGAAGTGGGAGATCAATAGATGGTTGATTGTAGTGGTTTGGTGTGTTGAAAAGACAGCTGAGTGTAAAAGCAAACAGTTCGATATACCAGTTGATCTACGTCCCTACCCTCAGCTATGGTCATATCGACATCTACTATTATATTAAAATTGTTTAATTGTAACACCAAGATGAAAAGACAGCATAAACATAGCATAGCTTTGGTATCCTCACTGGCCTCCCCTACCTTCTAGAAGCTCAAAACTCAGTGAGCACAATAAGTTATTAACTAGAGCAGGTTTTGTACACCTTGGACGGGTCACCAGTCTAACACAAGGCTAACACAGGGAACTCTCATATAAATGTGAGCTCTGACACAGGTACATCACCAATATCTTAAACAAAAATATCTTTGGATTATGGGAGGAACCCTACAGTCCTGGTATCAGAGTGAACACATGCAGGGCCCCAGCTGGCCAGTGACCCCCCCGCAATTGAAATATTCAACAATATGAAGATTTTGTTGCAATTTTCTTTGCCTCATGAAAGAAACTGTAACCAAGCAATAATGTCTCTGTCAGTCAAACACACTTCACTTTATCTGTACTAATATCTTTTACTGACAACGAAGAAGACTTCATAATTCTCTCTCAGAGAAACTGAATCAGTGAGAGACGATATTAAACATGTTTTTTATTACATGTACCGCTGACATTGATTGGAAGCAAGATTCATAATATATCAATGGTGCCAAAATAATAATGAAAACAAATAGAAAAAAGGGAGCACTTCTCAGCTGGAGACATTTCCATCCTCCGCTTGGCAGCTCCTTCTGTTGCTTGTTAAGATAATACACAGGCTGTGTGCATTGTACACTTACTCATATATTATAATTTTGCTTTTGTTACTGTGAATGATGGGTAATAAGGGCCATGTACTGAAATTAAGTTAACTCACTCATAAAACATAGTTAACGCTAAATGCTAAAATATGTAACTGTGCTAGGTGTTACTGTACCTACAGTGTGTGAGGCAGCTCCAGAGTGTCCTGCCAGTATTGATGCACACCAAGTCAAAAATATATTGTCAAGGGGAGGTATGTGGATTCTAAATTGCTGTGCTTCCCTCCTATCCCTTTTGTTGGCCATATACAGCATAAAATTCTTATTCAGTCGATGCTGTGTGTAGTGACACAGAGAGACATCATTGACAAGGGCTGACACAGTGAAGAAAAACCTCATTAATGTGGATGACAAGTGCAAAAAACAATATACTGCTCTCAGAAAAAGATACCACACATAATGGATTTGAGAGAGACAGAAAAATTAAAGGAGAGATGAAACTAAATGGAAGAAACAGTAGGAGGGATTGAAGGAGAGACAAAGAGAACGCGAAAGAGAGCCTCTGTGTATATTGTGTAATTATCTATCCTATTAGCTCTGGTTGAGATAATTAGAGTGTTTGCTAAACATACATTTATCCAGCTGAAGAGCATCAACGCTTGCTCTGCGCTGCAGAATGAACCGAAATGTGGAAACCCATGTGGCGAAATTACACAGAGAATGAAGGGGGGTGAGATTAAGGAACTGAGTAGAAAGTTGGTGGTGGGGTTTGATGGAAGAGGGAAAAAAAGAGCTCGAATGAAGGGAGAAAGATGGGAGGACAAGTGGTGAAAAATTAAAGATGATAAATAAAAGCAGCGGGAGTCAGTCAGAGAGTGTGACAGTTGCATATGCCATGGGCGAGATATGGTTGAGTTGCAAAAAATGCAGTGAGCCAGGGTTTGTCACTTATTGACTTTTTGTCTCTGTGTTTCATTGCATTTTTATGATATATCCATGGACAGCTAATGGCATGTCATGGTACAGCCTCTATTTATGGGAGACAAGGGAGTCGGGTGATGAAAGAAAGGAACAAAAACAGGAAAATAGACTTATAGATTTGATATGGATTTTACTGTCAGCTGTCTGGGTAATGATGATGATGGGAATCCCTGTGAGAATTTAAGCAAGCTCACACACACTGACACACAGTGCTGTTACTGTGAACGTGACTCATTTGAAATGCACCCATAAACACATAAATATTACTCCGATATCACCTGGAATGTAGAAACATGTCTAGATAGGTCCATTTGCAAACACAATTTGTAGTGGTTCACACACAGGAGATCAACACACACACGCACAATTAAGTGATTGAATGAGCGCTTAGTGACACTTCTACCCTGAGGCATCAGACAGTAACACTCCCATCATGCTTTGAATATCTTGAGAACATTTCATAAATGTGATAGATAGAAAAGTAAAAAGTGAAGAGGAAACAGGGGGTGGAACGACTCCTGCTGTTGCATTTCGTAGCGATATTGACTGTTTTTTTCAGATGAGAGATTTGACTCCCTTTTTCTTTCTTTTTGTGTTTTCTATACTTGCTCACTCTCTGTTTGCTTGCAGCAATAAACAAAATAAGAAAGGAAATGACCTACGGCTATGTGCTGTTGTGCGAGCTGATTTACCCTCCTCCTTGTGATGTGTGATACCACTTATTTCCTTTCAGATCCGACACAAAGTCAAACCCCGGCTGGCATATATTGAATACCAGTCCTCATGGATACTAATACTTGATGCATACAAAAGCTTTCTGTGCTCTGTGAAGTGTACCCTGTTTGTTTCCCAGGTATCATGTGATTGTTGCTGCTCTGTTTGGATCCACTGGCTAAAATTGATCACTATATGCGAACTCTGCATGCAAATGCTTATTTAGCCACAGCTATGAATGCAGCCTCTGAAAATGTACTGGCTACTGTTAAAGAAACAGGAATCAACAGGTTGCTTGCTCAAACTTTATAGGGATAAATTTGACTTTATAGAAATACATTCTATTAAGATTGAAGTACAAATGTGGGCGGCACAGTGGTCAGCGCTGAATATCTCACAGCAAAAAACTTTGGCAATCAAATCCACATGTAGTTTGCTTGTTCTCCCTGTAGCTATGTTTTTTCTGTCCAGGTAATCTTCCTCTAACAGTCTACAGATATGGATGCATGTTGTGTTTTAAATTCGTTGTAGGTGTGAGTGTAATAGACTGGCAAGCTGTCCAGGGTGTACTCCGCCTCTCACCTGTGACTCTGAATTCGATAGGTGCTTAAGAAAATATATAGATAGAAACTGTCTGTATAATACATAATGAATACTCGTCAGCTATATGTCTATGTTTGGTTAAGGTTTGCAATATAATAAGACTTTCAAAATGAATGTACAGGTTAAAGTATATTGTCCTGTATTTAATACTGCTAGTAAAATAGCCTTTTTCAGCATCACCTCCCTTGAAAATTTTAAAACAAACGATCCTAGGGAGAGAAATCGAATCATACCTCAAACATTGATGGTGAATCATTATAAAGATATATACACTATTTAGGATAGCATTTAAACCAGATACAGTGGGATTCCCACATTTAAAAGTAAAAAGCAATAAAGTGCAACAAAGTGATAACTTGAAATTCCACAAGGGTTTTCATTGGAATGGGGCAAAGACTGATTTGTTAGTGGATCCACAAGTTTTAAGGCTTATTAGGAGCCACAACAAGGTAGCCACATATAATACAACAAGTAGGTATTTTATAGCACTTAAGAGTTATCATGTCAGAAACTGTTTGAACTGTCAGATTGAGTGTTGCCTAGAAATTTATTCAGAAAAAAATAAATATGTTCTTTTGTCTGTTTGACCAAAACAGTAGTGACACTTCACTGACTTGAGCCAGATGTTGGATGAAGATGAGTGGGACTATATGTACTCATGCAGGTCTGATGTTGTGACATGTTTTGAGTGTATGTGTGTATGCGTGTGTGTGTGTGTGTGAGAGAGAGAGCTGCTTTATAAATGCATATAATGACAAAGCTAAAAGTTCTGCTGGTGACTTTTAGAGGTTGGGATTTCCATGACCTCTTACAATATTAATTAACTGTAGTAAACAACTGTCACGGCTGGCGGGGTGAGCCGTGTGGTGTGGAGGAAAAGGAGGATCCAAAATGCAGACAGCCGATATGATGATATGAGTGAGGGTTTAATTTACAGTGTACAAATAACAGAACTGAGGGCAGGACAGAACATAAACCTAAACTGGGTGAGCTAAATAACAAACCGGAGATCATACGAACGGGGTGAGAGGCAGAGAGACGCAGACGAGGAACAAGACACCATGAAACACAGACGAGCCGACAACGAACACAGACCGACACCCACTATATATACACACACACGGTAATCGGGTAATGGCAGACAGGCGGGGACACAGCTGGAACTAATGGACATAACGAGACACAACCCTACAAAGTAAAACAGGAAACACACAGACTGTTTTACATAACAACACGGGGACATGAACAGAGCACCGAGGGAGCCGCAGGTAGGGAAAATAAACACAACCAAACACCAACAACCAATACAAAATCAGAACAAACTAGAAAACTGATAATCATCAACTTAAAGCGCTGGGTCACCGACCCAGGACCATGACAACAACAAAACTTTCACTGCTCTTTGTGGTAAGATTGCTATTAAAGGCAGTGCCTGGGCTTCATTAAAACCAGATTAGATTATTCAGACCATGAATATACACCAAAGATTACACAGCATTTTGGAGAGAGTCTCCCAAGTGAGTATAATGTCCAAAAACAACATATGTTTATGTTCCTGTGATAAAATACTTTAGCACAGGAACGACTTTAGCAGACTTTAGCACCACTTTAACCACAGTTTTTTGTCCTGAGGTCTTGTTTTATCCAGGTAATTTAAGTGTTAAGGGTTTTTCACTTCTCACTGGAGTAAATCGCCATGGTAACTTATGCTGTAATCGTAACCTGCTCCGGGACAATTTATGTTCCAGATTAGAGATCAGCAGGCAGGAAACCATTGCCTACGGACCAATTGATTTTCCATAAAATAGTGTCACTAACCCACTTCCTGGAACACCCATCGGACCTCTGTGCACAGACAGTTGGTGGATCTAAAGTTTTTCATTAGCATCTAGTCTTCATAATTCCCTGATGAGGATCAGTAAGACATACAGATTCTTAGATGGAACTTTATTCATTGGTTTTCTTTTTATCTGTTGACATCAAACAATTTATAACAGTTTTATTTTTCTATAACATAGCATTAATATGTGATCCTAAAACAGGACATCTGCACTGTTGCAGATGACATTTGTCCAGAGAGTGAGCCTATGTTTGAATTCTATTTTTATATTTAATCCTTACTCTCAAAGCCTTAAACAAGAGCTGAGTCTACAGCTGAGAGAATCAAAAACAAAACGGAGGGAATTATATTCTGAATTTTAGGTTAAAATTGCTGGAAAAATTATTTTATTTACAGCATGTGTAGGCACTATATATAGTCTCTGCTGGGGGAATATGTATTATATGTGCAGCTTGTTAAGTCGTATCTCACTAAAGCCACTGAATGAAGTGCAAACTGTGAAGAAAGCCTGACTGTGTTGAACTTTACTTTGTGCTAGAAATGCTGATTTCTTTTGACCATTATCACCACTGGTTGTGACAATAACCAAAATTACTGCCTTTAATTAATGCCTTAAACTAAACTATGTTGTCTTAAGTTGGATCAAGGAACTTTGCTACCTTACCTGACCCTAACAAACTTTAACAGTAGCACTGATACGATATAAAAGGTTGGCAGTTTGGGGAGCTATTATAGATAATGTCATGCTGCAGTTGGAGGTGTCAGATTAGGGAACATTTCTTTGTGTTGCTTGAGAGGGCAAAGGATGCACTCTCATTTAAATCAGTCACATTTTGTCTGTTGCATCAAACATCCTGTACCTCATGTGCCAAAAGCTCTTGGTGTCCAAAATAAAGAGTGATTATCTTCAGGAGAACATACATGTTCTCAGTTAGGCTCCTGTCAGTCCTCACATAAAAGATTAATATTTAGAGCCTATTGACAGATACTTTGACTCATGAAGGTGCCATAGAAGATGCGATAAAGAAAATTACGTTTAGCTGTGGTTAAAATGTGGCTTTTGCTGAACGTCCTCGCCCTCAATGAGAATAAAAATGAAATCCTGGTTTTTAATCTCGCTTGATGCCAGAAATCTCAGTTCACAAATATCACTTCATTCTGTAACCTTCATATAAAGAATCATGTATCATGTCAATTTCTGTATAATTGTTAATCTTTTTCCACCCTGAAATTAGAGTTGCAGATTAAACCTGTCATCAAATAGCCTATTTCAATTAAGACTTTTAGGTAAAGTCAAACCTTTGCTTTCTTTTAAAAACCATGAGAGTGTGATTATCACATCCAGACTGATATTCTTTATTTAGAGTAGGCAAGGCGCTGTTATTACAAATGCAGTTAGGACAAAATGCTGCTGCTAGATTCCTGGCTGGTAAATGGAAACATGAACATATTTAACCACCTGTGGAGTTTAGGATTCATTTTTAAAACCCTTTCTTTCTTCACTTATAAATTCTTACACGGGCTTGTCCCAAAATATCAGTCACAGAAATTACAGTTTTATACCCCTTGTTATATTCTTATTTCAGCTGACTGATAGCTCTTACTAGTTCTAAGCACTAGATTGGCTTCTAGAGAGAATTGATTAAAGCTCTCAGACTCATAGTTTTAATGTTTTAATTATGCCTGTAATTATGTTCTCTTGCTTTTTTTGGTTTTCTCCATTGTTTTATTGATTGTTGTGCAGCACAGGTCTACATGTCTGCTGTGCCGAAATGCTCTATATAAATAAACTTGACAACATTATAGTTCCAAGCTTCGCTGAAACATGTTATTGTAAAATGTCAATATTGGTTAAGAGTAAACAACAGGTACTTGTTGAAGGGTACTTCTTTTAATAGCTACTTGCTTAATGCAAAAATGGCTTTTTCTGATCCCACCTGTCCTCTAATTAAGGCGTGGTAAGCTTAATTTCCCTTGAGTGAGACGGCTACATATTCATTGATTCATAACTGATGAAAATGTAGATGTTTAGTAACACTATAGCACATTGTTGCAAATCTTTTTCAGTGTGCAAAGACAGCGTATTGTGGGTTGTAGAGGGGGTGGGGAGACGTAAAAGATTAGAGATAATGGAGACCACAGAGACAGTAAAAGGAATGCGTCAGAGGCACAGGAATAAATGTGGGAAATGCGGCTGGATGCACGAGCAACAGAGGAAAGACAAAGAAATGAGAGAGAAACACAAGTACGTCTTAAAATGTGTGATAGGGCACAGATGGGGAACTTGTCTGTGTTGCACTTTCAGATTTGATGATGTGTGGATGCTATCTAAGTTATTGCTTGAAGAAAAAAGATCACATACGCTTGGTGGAATTCTTTTTCTGGCGTTTCCCCCCTGCTCTTCCCCTCTTGCTGTGAAGTCCTGGTTATTGTTACCTCCCTGCTGTCTCGCTGTTATAAAACAAGTCAACTGAAAAACAGCCCCTCCTCAGTCTGTGACTCGGAATAAAAGACGTTTTACGAAAGAAGGTGGATAAACACAACATGACTTCTGGCAAATTCATAAAAGTACAACAAGCGTTTGCAGAGGCCACACCCATCATGTGCATTGCTGGTATGGTGTTTGGGCTGTTGTCATTAAATACTCATTTCTGTATCATGTACAGACAAAAAAAAATCATTTGTTTTACATTTTCTTAATTAATTAGCAGATATTTTCCATTGATTTCACATCTTTACACTGTGTTATAAGACATATAACAAACAGATTGTATTTTGATCAGAATCATCAATGTAAACAACCTTTCTTACACTAAAATGCTACTTAAAAGGAAACTGTTTATTTTACCAATTAAATAAGGCAAACAGTTGTCTGTCATCTGCGTGACTTGTTAAAGTTTACCCATTACTGTAACGTGTACTATGCCAAAATATGTTGTCTGGCAAAGAAAATATCGAAGCATCATTTAGAAGCATATTCAGAAACGTAATTAAACGTTTCTCTGGTCAGCTTGCTTTTCTAGGATTAAAAGAAAAGTTTGGTGCCAAGCACCGAAACAACATTTCAGTTTAACATCCACCAGTCTGCCGTCTGCTTTCTGGTGAGGAAAGTCTTTAATAAAGTAGGTAATGATTCCTTTCACGTGTCCACTGTTTCTTTCAAATCAGTTGCTTAGAGTGAGTCAAATAAGAAATATTGTCAGCTAGCAGCATTAATACAAAGCCAGATGTAAAATGCTGCGATTTTGATAAATGAAGCCTTTCAGATGCATCTTTTCTGTCTAGCGTCAGGACGATGCTCTGTCTGTCAAATCTTATTTGTATCGACCTGCTTTTGAAAGTAGCGAGAGATTGGCTCCCATTTGTATTTATTTATTTGAGAATAATGGAATCGTCAGCAGATACCTGCACACCTGTGACACTGCCCAGGATAGAGATCAGTATTTAAACAAATTAAAAACTTATTTTCCACGTGTAGATTGGATTAGGAGAAGTGAGATGTAGCAGGCCTGGTTCTTTAATTTGATCCTGTCTTTGTCTATTAAGAGGACTGCATTTCACTTATGCCGCCAGTTTTCTCAGCTTCAGTTGTTTGTTCTAATCTTTACAGATTTATTTTTGCTTGTATACCATTTATCTTTTGGTTTGACCATCTCTAGATATTTTTCTCCCCTCGCATTATCTTTTTTTCTCTGACGGTTAATCGGTTTCTCGATGTTTCTCTCTCTTTGTCTCACTCTTCGAGTTGATGAAGGAGACGCATGTGTTAAGCAGCGGTGTCCACTCTGTGTATGTGCATGCCTATGTACACGTGTATTTCTCTGTCCAAAGTATGGGCACCAGCTGTGGCCAGCAGCTGTGTGTTTAGTGCCTTTTTTTGAGTGTGTGTGTGTGTGTGTGTGCTGCCATATGCAGGTGTGGGCATGTATCCGTTTTATGCAGCAGCTGTGTGTTTTGTGTGTATTTGGCTATGGACAGCTGTTTAGTAGGAGGTGATGATTTTAGGAGCCAAGTGCACAGTCAACTAGGCAGGCGGCCAGGGGACAGCAGGAAAAGTAAAGCCCAGTAAGGTGTAAGGCCTGGCGTGGGTGTTATACTCAATTGGGCACTTCTGGAACACTGCTGGATCTATCATAGATCATCAAGGCCCCAGCTGTGGGTGTCAGACTTTATACAGGATTATTAACCTGCCCCACTCTATAGATTGGTCTGTGATTGCTGCATAAATCAGTCAGAAGGAGTCACTTAAAGGGAACTTATTATGCTCACATTTTGAGCTTCAGATTTGTATTCTTGGACGCCACTAGAAGAACTTTGTTGGGTTTCACTCAGCCTTGGTGCAGAGCCTCAGTTTATCCTTTGTCTGAAACAAGTTACATCCATTAATTTGCTTCAGCCCTGGGTGGTTGGTGGATTCAAACCCAGGACTTGTAAGCTCTGAGGCAACAATACAGTTCTAACCACTGTACCACCGTTCTGCCCCTGAAGTTACTGAAGCCAATTCCTTCCTCCATTCATAAAAGCATTCTTTTTAATCAATGAGGTGACTATATTTCTTCCAAATTACATTATAAAACACTGTCGGAAGCTGTCTGAAGCCTGAGCTTTGGCCTACAAGGATTACAGGCAATATTTAATATGAGCATCCCTGATTGAACAGTAAATGTGACTGAAAAAAAGAAAAGTGCGTTAGGTCTTGGTTCACTGTGGTTCATCGAGACAGAAATTTAAAACTTCCATACAATTGTTCCTCAGAATCCAGCCAGCTATGGATGTGTACATTTAAGTTTGTTAAAGCAGGAAGTTGAGCACTTTTGCAAAAGAATGAGTGATGGAGACCTAGCTAGCAAAAATCAGCACAAAAGGAAACTCAAGTAAGAAAGAGAAAGGCAAGGCAATAAGATAATAGTAAATATGCAAGGAAAGACAAGGATAAAAATAAATTAAGGAGAAAGCAAGATTACAAGACTACAAAACACAGCAGAAAACTGTAGCTGTCAGCAAATTGTTAGAATAACTGCTGCCCATAAAGTGTGAGTAGGAAGCAAATGGGACCCATATGGTTTCCTTCTGTCATTGCATCTATATTGAAGACCTGTCTAAAACCTCATTAAGGCCTTACGACACCAACCATACCTCCACTACTAAAATCAGACAGATGGTTATCAGGCTCTGTGATGAGACACCAGCTGTGCCTATGACACACTGATAGACAGTGCTTTCTGGGTGTTCTCCTTTCATTTAAATGTCATCACTCCATTTTGTTACACAAAGCAAAACAACACACACAAAAGAAAATAAAACAAATGCTGCTGATTAAACGAAAAAATGGTGCAGTGCTTGTCATATAAACAAATTATATTATTGTGTCTATAGATTTACAATCCATTAATTTATTTTTCTTCTAAATCAACCAGTAACACCCTTTATATAGCAGCTGGGTGAACTACACAATCTCCCACTGTTCTTTCTTTGCTGAAGGAAAATTCTTTGCTAGAATTATTTAGTATTTAGGCCAACAGTACTCTTGTTGGGTGTTGATCACAGCCCCAGATGTCTAAGCACTTTTGAAAAGTAAGTAGAGTGTTGCATGGACTTAACTGTCTTAATTGCCTACACTTGAGAGCAAATTAAACAGAGAATTTAAGGATTCGAAAGTCTTTGCACTGGAAACAGGTAATATTATTCCGAAGACACATGCAGACTGTGTGTGTGTGTGTATGTATGTATATATGTATGTATGTATGTGTGTATGTGTGTGTGTGTGTGTGTGTGTGTGTGTGTGTATGTGTGTATGTATGTGTGTATGTATGTGTATGTATGTGTATGTGTGTATGTATGTGTATATATGTATGTGTATGTGTATATATATGTATGTGTATATATATATGTATATATGTATATATGTATATATATATATATATATATATATATATATATATATATATATATATATATATATATATATATATATATATATATATATATATATATATATATATACGTATATATGTATATATATATATATATATATATACGTATATATGTATATATATATATATATATATATACGTATATATGTATATATATATATATATATATATATATACGTATATATGTATATATATATATATATATACGTATGTATATATATATATATATATATATACGTATGTATATATACACGTATGTATATATACGTATATACACGTATATACATATACATATATATATATACGTATGTATATATATATATATATATATATACGTATGTATATATACACGTATGTATATATACGTATATACACGTATATACATATACACATATACACATATACATACACAAACATCTATCTATCTGCAAGAGAGATGGAGAAAGTCAAAATATATTATATCCAGCATGGAAGTACAGTCTGAAAGTCTGAAAATAGCATTCCACTCTGAAAAGAAGAGTGAAAGGTTTTAAGAGTAATGAGATGATGAAGAATGGGATGTAGTCCTTGCGCTCTCTCTCTCTCACACACACACACGTGCACATGGACAGAGACACACATACACCTCATAAGTTATGCCTGACCATTAGTCAAAGCTGTCACTACGGGTACCGCCAGATCATTAATACAGCCACTGTCAAGTATGCTTGAGTCATTAGTATGAGAGGAGATGGTGCGGAAGAAAGGCTATACTGTAAAAAGATAATATGAAATATCTCACTTTGTGTTTGGATTTAGCCATGGTGAAACTCTTCTGTGAGTGAGGATGCGTGAGAATACTAAAGGATAGTATTCTGGCTGTTCTTGTGGAAATGATACTTTATGTATGTGCATGAAAAAGTAAAAAATAACCAATATTTATACATATACTTGTATATGATGGCTGAAATTGTAAAATTTTGAATAAAATAGTTAGAAATAACCGTAATAAACATAAATAATAATAAAAATCATAATTTTTCTTGATCAAGGTAACAGTTCTGAGAGGTGTGCTCCAAACATTTTTCATGAATAAACCGAATGCTCCACAGAGACCCTCACTATAATGTGAAATTGTGCAGCAGCCCTCTTGAGAAGAGATTTTTTTTCTTCAAATAGCACCAGCCTCTTGACACAGCAATGTGAGGTCTAGCAACTGATGTGGAGAAGCACACATATTCAGTTTTTGTAGTTATTTTCTAATCCTTCAGTGAGAGCATGCATTAGAAAAACACCATTACTTAATTAATATCTTATTAATACTTATAGTTATATTTTGTTAATTTCTGATAGACTTGCATTATAAAAATACCAACATAAAAATATCTAATTTATGTTGTTCTGTACCATTGGCTCTGACAAACATGTATCTAGCATCTACTGTATATATTCACTCAGTCACTTTCAGACAGACAAGGGCAATGTGACAGAATCATTAAGAAAAGTGTGTGTGTGTGTGTGTGTGTGTGTGTGTGTGTGTGTGTGTGTGTGTGTGTGTGTGTGTGTGTGTGTGTGTGTGTGTGTGTGTGTGTGTGTGTGTGTGTGTGTGTGTGTGTGTGTGTGTGTGTGTGTGTGTGGAATGCAAGTATTGAGCTGTCTAAATGTCAAGGGTGTGTAATTAAAGTCAACCTGAGTGCTGTCAATAGTTGATGACTACTACTGGGAACATGGTTTGTTCCATATTCCGGTATAATTATAGACCATAGGGCTCTGCAGATGTGCCTACAGGTGTCAGTTGTATTAAATCAACCATGACACCAACCAAACCAGCCAAACTACAGGAGACCGTGTCACTGTTTTCTTCACCTTCTTTCAATTTCAATTTTACATTTACATAGAAATGTTTTTTTTTTCTATGTGCATCTTCAAATTGAATGTTTCCATGTTTTGTGTACGGTTATATTGTCGTACACATGTTGTGCTTGCCACCTTGTCCCCCTGCTGTGTCTATAATGAAAAGCTAAATGGCCGCAGTTAAAAGTGATTAAAGATGGACGGCTACCTAGGAGGAGAGGGAGAATGCAGCAGTTGGGAAATGACAGCGTGAGGTAAATGACAGCCTTCCTATGTTTAGGATAAGTGGATCGTGCCGCTATATTCAGCCTTCAGCATCAATTATTCAGAGACCCACTGACAAATCCCCAGTAACTGAGGTTCCTCTGCAGCAGTCGAAGTGCGAGTTTCACCCACGATTCACCCATTCTCCATTTCAGATTTAAAATTCTATCACTGGTATCACCAAGGGTACCTCTGTGAATTGCTCTGTATTAATATTTATTATAAAGACTAAGGTTATAATAATCTGATATGTAGTCTATGTGCAAGAAATTGCTTGTGACATGTTGGAGATGCCATCTGTTTTTGACATTGTTTTTTGTAGGAGTGTAGTATCTACAGACTTTCAGTGTATGTGCACATTTAAGTTGATTTGGTTGGTACAACAGATAGATTCATGTCCTGGTTAAAGACACTTGTAGTCACAGTTTTGAAGATAGATGTGATCACATATGAGGCCCACATATGAGCACACATACATACATACAATGCTCTGTCATCACAGTTAACTATTACTAGTTGGCTTTGTTGTCAGCTGCCAGTTTAACATTAGTTTAACTCCTCCTGTTGGTGCTAGCAGTGCTCCTTTTGGTGAGCAGATTGCCTGGGGTGTGCTAATTTAACTAATTTAATTTCTCAGGGGTGCAGCTTGTTTTGCACAACAAAGTTCCTGAAAGGTATCCCGGAGCTAACGTTTGATGAGAAAGTTCTTTAAAGCTGTGCAATTCCTAATACACTCAGAGGTGACAAGGGTAAAAAAAAGACACAACTGTCCCTGTTTTCAGATATCCGAGTTCACCTTGACATGGAGCCAACCCCTGTCTATTTGCATCACTGTGCACAGCTATGAATTATATTTGGATCTGAACAATGCGGAAAATACCGGCTTGCTTAATCCACCACCTGTGGAGCCGTCAATGTCAGCGTCTTATCTAGTCTTGTCTGGCAACCATGGTGTGGGTTGCCCTCGCAGCTCTTCTGTCTAACCTCTGCAAATTTTCTACAAATTTTCTAATTTTCTCCTTCTCAGCTGGACCAAATTTACTGGCTCAGGCAGGTACTGCCCCTGCCGCGAACTCTGTCACCATGAACTCCAAACATATCGGGGCATCTTAGCCTGCCTGGTTGATTGGGCTGCAGAAAGCAGTTGGCAATTTAGCTGCTGGTCATTCTGTCACACATTCAAACTCTGAGTTTCTCTCTAAACTTTTTTTTTTTCCACAAAAAAGCGTGCGAACTCTGAATCAGCAGATCTCATTTTTCAGGCTCGAAATATTCTCAGTTTCCAGCTGTGCATGTCTGTCAGAGCACAGGGTGGCTTTGCTGAATTTCACTTTGTACGCCAACTCCATTTTCACACCGTTTTACAATTACGGGACATGATGGCATTTATGATTGCCATTGTACCATTCAGGCTTTTAAAGATGTTGTCTGTGTGCATCACGTCACTTCCGAAGTAAACTTGCGATAACCGTTAGGTACTTGAAGAGAGACTGAGTTGCGTGCTACACTAGGACCCCTCAACAGGGTGGGTGCCTTTTCCCAAGGTGATGTCCTCAGACACCTCCCTGGGGGGGAATATGTGCGGTCACACAGGTATCGCAGTTCAAACTGCACATTATCCGCCTAAAAACCAGTAGCCATATTAAACATAACTGTAAATCTTAAGCAGATATTTCATTCTTCACAAACATGTGTTGACAAATTTGACCAAAATGACGAACACTACAACTGAAGACACTGTGTATGCGTTTATCATTATTGGTGCATTTTTCTTTTAGTTCACAATATTGTTTGAGTTTGTTAAATTGTTCAGTTTTTTAAATTCTAGTTTGCATTTTGACATCAATTAACTAAAGTAGTTTTTCACTGCTTGTTTTATTTCTAGATAAAAACAATAGCCCTGATGAAGATGATTTGACACTGTTTGGATTACCTTGCATTTGCACGCCAATATTCATGCATACATGAGTGACACTATAATAAATGGAACCATGTGAGTGTGTTCTAATAACAGATGGCTGCAGCTGTGAAATGTTAAACGTGGAAACTGCACATTTGTGCATTTCATTTTGTTGTATAAATGTTAGTGTCAGTTTTTTCTAATATATCATTACTCTCCTATGCTCTGCTTTTCTCTTCTCGTAGGATTCCCCTGCACCCAGCAGATACAATGTGAATCAGACATTTGAGAAGGTTAATGGCCACTCTTACTTAGAACCCCGAAGTGAAGACGCTAAGAAACGGCAAAGCTGCTTCCTGTCTGCTGCACCGAGAAATGATTTCTTCCTAGACAGTAACTCCAGTGTGCCAGGTGTAGCACTCGATTTTTTGTTTGGTCTGTCAATCAAAATAATGCATTTCCCTGCCCTATACCATAACCCTTACTTCCACAGCTGAATGCCTAACTGAATACCTAAACACTAAACAAAGCGTTAAACCCAATTTCAAGTGTTAGCTTTGTTGCGTCCAGCATTTTGGTCTTCTATGTTGTTGGGCTCCACAGGTTCAGTGGGCCCCCTCAAAATAAATTATTATAAAGACCCACAAGGACATTATGTAAAGAGAAACGGCTCTGTCTATGTGTGGGTCGGTCCTTCCTTTCTTTTCAGTGCTAAATATTCACAAACTGTACTGTGCCTCCCTTTGCTATCATACAGTCCAATTAGTTTCATCTCTATGGGCCTCAAACCTAATATTTACCTGAGTTACACCCCCATTGAAAAATGTTGTTAGAAAATTGATAGATTCATGACTGACTTGGATAATTTATGACTAGCCCCCTTTCACCAAGGGACTCAACCCAGGAGAAACCTCAAACCGTTTAACCAAAATCCAATTTGCATATAAATAGATTTGAACTGTTTGCAGAATTGTTTCTGCTTAGAACGCAAACACGCACACACTTATACATCTCCACCCTGAAGCACTTATGTGGACACGCGTATATGGACACTTAACGTGAACTTAGAGACGCACAATAAGCACACTGATATGCGCATGCTTTTTTTCCCCCATAGTTGAATTTGCGTTTATGAATAGGTCTATAATATATGGAACATTATATTACTTATCATGCTGGGTCTAACGTGATCATATTTCTGATAATGGTAGGACCGAGCGTTTAGCTATTCATTATTTCTGAGCAAAAATTAATGACTGTGGTGCTCATAATGATCTGTGACATTAGCTGTTGCTTAAGGTGTTTTTAACCATGTGTGTAGTCATAAGTTGATTGCATTTAGCCACGGGGGCTGAATAGCACCTACTGTTGTCTTACTTTAAAGCTGTTAGACCAATGATGAATTCTTTATATATTTTATGTCCCCTTATCACAATTCTAAATGCAGTGAATATAATATCTATAGAAATATAGATTTGTACTAACAATTTAAGATTATGATGGGATTTTTTTTTGGCTCAGATCTTATGATTGCTTAGCCTGAAGGTGATAGTATGTGGCCAGGTTATTATAGTTAACTAAAACTAAATGAAAAACTAAAGGTGAAAAAAGATTTTAGTTAACTAAAATTACATTTAAATCTAGACTTTTAGAAAGAATTGAAACTAACTGAAATGAGTTTTTGAACTTGGAACACTAATGAAAATAAAATAAACATATTGTATTTGTTAGTTTGGTAAAAATGTTATCCCAATTTGCCTTATGAGGCTTTCATAGAAATATTTATTGAGACTTTGGATTTCCACAAGACTGTGAGTGAGCTGTTTTGAAAAAGTTCTGTGTTTTTATTGTAATACTTGTAGTGATTTTGCTAAATGTTACCTCTGACACATGCCTGCCATACAATAATAATTAATAAAGATTAGAACTAAGACGAAAACTAATAGAAACTAGACTAAAAATAAACATTTTCAAAAAATGAAAAGCAAACTAACTATAAGTACAATCAAATTAAAACCAAAACGTAAAAAATAAATAAAAATAAAAACTAATCAGGAAATACAAAACTATATTAAGTCCGGTAAGGTAAAAAGAGTGTTCTTTGTATTTTTACTGGCTTTTAAGTGTGTTTCTGTTCATCAGGCCCCGGCCAGTACAACCCAAGTGTAAAATCTGCTCCAAAGTTGGCACTGATGTCCTCCAAAGAAGATCGATTCAAAGTTCCCAAGAACATCAGCCCAGGACCTGACACTTATTGGGTAACAGTACAAAAAGATCTATTAATGTCAGCCTTGTAAAACATCCTCACTTTGTACCATACTCCCAGTGCGCTTGACTGAACTAAAGTACATTTATGTCCACAATTTGATGCAGTTTGTATAGTTTTGCCTCTGTATACCCCCACAGTGGATTTACAATCAAACAATTATATGACTGACGTTCAAGGGTTTAACAAAGTTACATTACAGACATTTTATACACATTATACATTTTATGAATTCATGAAGGCATCTCTTGATTGTAGACTTTGACAGTGATACTCTTACCTCCTTAAGAGTGTTCTTGACTTGTTCCGGGTGTTGTAAGGTTGTTTTTCTTAACCCCGGAAATAACTCTGTCTTCATACACTTTATTTGTGTGGTATTTTGGGTCTTTTGATGTTGCTGAGCTGCTAGGTGCACTCCTTTTGTACCAGACTGGTGATTTAGCCACGACTAAAGATTTTGCTCTCTCTGATAGGTTTATTTTGGTTTTTCAGCCTAACAATGGCATCTCTCACTAGTATGTCTTTGAAATACAAATTCCACAGTTGAATCAATTTCAAATATTCTATCTGCTTCATTTGTCATGAAATCACAAGTTAACCAGGCTCACCTGGCTGTGAAAAATAACGTTAAATAAAGTTAAAATAACTTTAAGCATCTGAAAATGGGGGACTGTGTTAAATAATGTCTAAAGTCCTAAACAGTAAATGCTACATTTTTGAATTAAAGCTAAATCACATATTGAAATCCACTATAGTTTTGTACTGAAGCAACCAAACAAAAACTGCTTCTTTTTTCTGACACATTACAGACCTAAGTTTAAGTGTGCAGATGCACGCTAAGTTTTTAGCATATATGGACACAGAGGTTGCTCTTTGTGTGTGTCGTGTACACCTGAGATGTAATACCCAGAACGTCTGACACTACTTGAGTTGTAATCCCCGCAGAATCTATCACATTTCTCCCAGTGACCTTGAGCTGTGCGGAAGAAATTGATTGCTTAATAGAAAAAAGAAAAAGAAATCCAAACTTCAATATCTTTCCTGGGCTGATGTGCTTTTCTGCACAGGGCAGGTTTTCAGTTTGTGGGAGACTTTATTCTTAAATGACCTACCTGGTTGAATTAAACTGGGTAAAAATAGATGCCTTTTATTAAGTGTAATGTCGTTTAATGCAGCCACCACAGAGGACTGACAGAGACAAATGCGCTTCTTGACTGAAGCATAATGCAGCTGTAATGAAACTTAACCAGAGCATAATCTTTCTCTGCTTTGTTTTAGTGCATTTTAATAGAGATTACAGCTTCGGGTTTCCACTGATGGTGAATGTGTGTGAGTGAGAAGAAAGTGCTAATGTTGTTTCCAGTCCCCGCTGATTTTGAATGGCGAACATCAAAGACAAAACCCGAGGTTTGATTCAAATCTCACTACACAGTTCATCATCATGTTCATGTCCATGGGTGCGATGTTATCACAGAGCTCTTTTTTTTCTCCGTCTGCCTGTGTCCCAGTCTGCTTGCTGCCTCTGTGTAGTTTTATCTCTCAGCTTTCTACTGTCTTCTCTTCTGTAGTCTACAGTCTGTGTCTCTTCTCTCCCTGCTTTACCTGTTTTCTAGTTTTACCTGAATCTGTAATATGAAGACTTTTTCTCCAGAAGCTTTGCCCTTCAAAAGCATATAGGAAATTTGCCTCAAAAGGTGTTTTGAGACACTGACACAGACACAATTTTAGTTCAATTAACACCATCAAATTTTAGCACATTAGTAAAATGTGATAAATGTATCAGCACAGTAGTGGTGAGATGTCTCAGATAATTAAAGCAGCATTGCAGGCCTAATTGAATATGACCGGCACTGGTGAATTTATCCACCTGACTGATAATGCCAATCAGGCAGCAAAACACAAATTAAAAGTAACTGGTAAATGCACACTGTGTAATGTGCCAGAAGAGCAGAAACGGCAATAGCAAGGGGACGACTTGTTCCAAGTAAACAATGGATAACAAAGCGAGTGTAAACTTCAAAAGAATATACTTTGCACATGCTTGATGAAAAACGGCGATCATTCCATGTTTGTCAGACCTCAGGGTAGTTTTTGATAAGGTGGTTGCATTTGATAAACAATACTTGTTGTAGTCATACCTTTAGTTTGTTTATGATATAACACCACAGGGCTCAGTCAGGGTTCAGCACAGAGAGATAACCAATAGAAGCTCAACTCTATTTATGTATTCTAATATATCAGATGTATCTCTAGAGTCTTCAGTCTGTTTTTCCTTTGTCTCCAGCATAATTAGAGTTTCTCCCCTCCTCTGTGCAGTTTACATCACAAGTTCAGCAAAGTGTCTTTTTGTAAGTCAGTCTTGGCATGTGAGAATCTGTTTCCTCACAGGATTTCTAAACATGCATGTTTTCCCATAAGACTTTATACAAAGGTTTGATATGCATTAATGTGCTTTTTTTTAAAAAATATATTTTTTGCATGAAGAATTAGGTCAGCGTCAGAAGCCTTGATAATAGACCAGTCATATTAGGGTTAAAATAGGATGGCAACCTCATTATGACTAGGTCTTGGTTTTTTTGTTTTTTGTTTTTTTTTTACATTTGACAACCGATTACAAGTAATTGTGGTGGCCGCTTTTGACTGCAAGGAAATTGCACTGGCTGCCTGGTAGAAGGTGGCCAGTCTCCAAACAATTTTAGCCCAATTCAAATTGACTTCGGTTGCTCTCAGATGGGCAAAAGTTGTTAAATAATTGCCTTTTATTTTCAGTCTGAATGTTCAAACTGAATCAGTCTGCCCTGATGAGTGCAACTTGTTGGCGATGCATTTCTTTGCAGTAGAGCAGGGGTGTCCAAACTCCGGCCCGCGGGCCAACTGCGGCCCGCGATCCATTTTTAATTGGCCCGCAAGTAATTTTATAAATAGAATCGAATATGGCCCGCACTTCAACTTTTGCTTGAGTGTATTGCACTTCTTAGTTTTGACACCAGGGGGAGCTACTGTCGATCGAGGCAGTTGCTCCACCAAAAAGGACAATCACAGAAGAAATTTAGCCCAAGTTAGTTACTAAACATGGCAGAACCAAAGAAGCGAAAGGTAGAAAGTGAATGCAGAAAATTTCAGACATGGTGGGAGAGTGAATATTTCTTCAAAGAATTCAAGGGGAAGTGTGTCTGTTTGATCTGCACTGAAATTATGGCAGTTATGAAAGAGTATAATGTACGACGTCATTATGAAACCAAACATCAGGCCTATGCATCCTACACTGGTGCTGAGCGAGAGCAGAAATTAAAGCAAAGGGAATTTGTCCAGGAAAAGGCTACAATAGCCAGCTATGATGTCGCCCAACTCATCGCAAGACAAGCCTTTTTCAGATGGAGACCTCATAAAACACGGTCTCGTTAAAGTCACCGAAATAATGCGCCCGTCAACAACGTCAGCATGTCCAGAAATCCAGTTGTTGAAGACTTGTCAGCCAACATTAAACTGAAACTGTCTGATAAAGCTGTGCTTTTGATCTATACTCCATCGCATGCGATGAGAGCACTGATGCCACAGACACCGCACAGCTGCTATTTTTTTGCGGGGAGTGGACGAGAGCACGAGCGCTTTAGGTGAGTAAAAAATATATTCCACAGTACCCGTGTGTTAATGTGCACGTACACATGCTTCAAATATCAATAATGCGCATCAATTCTGTCACTACCCTGCTTTTGCACACCACTTTCTTATATGCGCTTTTCTTGTTAACACACAGAGTACACACCGCTGTGCACAGCCCACGTACACGCAAAGTCAGCTGATCTCATCTGATGCAGATTTGCTCCTTGATCAAGTGACATTTGTCTGGATTTTTGGCACGAGTGGCGATCAGCACCGCGGATGGATGTCCCGATTTACATACCCAGCGCAGCTGATACTCACCAGAATAATTTACTAAAATTATGCACTCCTGTTATTAAGTCCAGTTCAGTCTGTTAATGTTGATAACCGTTTCAAACGAACGTTCATAGGTGTGTTGCTAAGCCTAATAGCTTAAATAACAAACTTGAAATGTGCCCGTCCCATTTTCCCCTTTATTGTTTTTTCTCTGTGCTGTAAATCTTCTGTCTAAGAAGAAATCTGAGGCTGCTGTTCTGAGAATGAGCTACCAAAGCTTTTTCTGAATAAATCAATAAAGATCCATTTATGGAAAGCTCAGATGAAGGCAGTTTTGTCTTTAATTATATTCAACAATATAACATATTCGACCACTTGTAAGTGATTTTTCTAACTTTAATACACTAAAGTTAAGGTTATATACCTAATTTCTAGTAAGTGGCCCAGCCCCTCCTATATTTTTATGTATGTGGCCCTCAGTGAAAAAAGTTTGGACACCCCTGCAGTAGAGTATTGACTGCTAATTAGTGTGAATGCTTGTAAAAGCATTCACAGTATTGTTCTTCTAATCTTTATTAGTGTGAATGCTTGTAAAAGCATTCACAGTATTGTTCTTCTGTTTCTTTATTATTATTTCATGTTCCGTACGTTTTTTGGCATCTAACTCCTTCAAAACCGTTCAACTTAGAAAAACCATTCAAACACCATTAGATTTCTCTTCTTTTGGACAAGTGTGCTTGTATTTTTCTTATTTTAAACATTTATATTTTTAATTTTATTCAACTTTTTTCAACAAAAATTTCCCATGTATTTCAATGGGGAGACCCTTCAAATCCTCATTCAACTTACTCATTTTTAAACTCTTACTACTTCCACACACATTGACATAGCGCCACCATTCAAACTTTAAAATGAAGACAAGACATTCAACTATTCAACTTGTATTTATCTTTTCAATATCTATTATACTTTTTCTTCAGTTCCAGTTTAAGTTTCATGATGTTTTTTCACCCGTTTCAGAGTTTATAATGGGTGTGTATGGGACGGAATGTTGGCGCTAGAGTGAGACAGCTCAACTGCTAGAGTGAGAGGAGCGAAAAAATTAATCTTAAAATCTTTTTTAAAACTGCTGCTGTGTCCGCAGCGTTTGCTCTACAGGTCTGATTTTACCCTCAAAACGTAGCCACCGCTGTCCTCTTTCATCCAATGTGTTTACTATTGTACTAGGTGTTATGGTTCTTTCATAAATGGCACCAATGCACAGCCTCCTCCCTCCAACTCTTCCATAGACTCTAATGTTAAAATGGCTCAGAAGGTTCGTTTGAAAATCAGAAGAGCATGGTGTCTTTACACTGTCACCACGTCTATATAATAAACTCCACAGGCATGAAAATTGAGAATTTGGTAGACTAGACATTGCTGGTGCTCACGGTGAAAGAATTTTGTCAATACGACCTGTACTTTTCATTTGGGAAGGATTTGTTTCGGGCTGACTTTTCTGTTCATTTTAAGCATCAAAAGTGAGGCGCATGTCTGTCTGTGTGTGTAGGGAGCCATTGGGTGCAGTCACTATAGCAACCAGGCTCACACCTGCCTGCCTAACGAGCTCTCTCTCACTCTGCCAAGATTCATCTTAGTAAATACTTCTCTTTCAACTGCTGCTGTGTCCACAGTGTTTGCTCATCAGCCATCATTTTACCCTCAAAACGTCGCCATCATTCTTCTCTGTCCAACACCGTGTCTTTCAAAGCTCAGATGTAAACCTTGTAAACCTTGTGGATCCAAGTGGAGGGATCACATTTTAGTCATTCAGTGATTCAAAGAATATGAACTTTTAATATTCATTCAGATGTTTTCTGACTCTAAATTTCCTTTTCTCATTTCTTAGGTCTTTGTAATTTACATTTAAAACATTTTCAGCTGTTTTCCAACTTCTTCTGTGTGGATTTCAGCTTTTAGTAGCTTAGCACTTTTGTTTTCAGGCGAAAATTTCTGTATTTTTCATCTCATTCAACATTTTTAACTTAAAATTCAGCAATTAATTCATTTCAGTGCATACATTCAGATTCAAGCATTCACACTGCAGTTTCTTCAGAAAATGCACTTTCTAGTTCTTCTATTTTATTAGTGTGAATGCTTGTAAAAGCATTCACAGTATTGTTCTTCTGTTTCTTTATTGTGTGGATGCTTTAAGGCATCCACACTATTGAGTTCCTGTTTCTCTTTATTCTTTATTATTATTATTATTATTCTTCAAGTTGCTCCCGTTTTTCGCCGTTTAACTACTTCCACAATTTTTGTGCTATTTTCACCGTTCAAATTTTAAACTATTCTACTATTTCTGCTAATTTATGCTATGATTTTTGCTATTTATAACTATTATACTTTTTAAAATATTAAGCTTTTTTCCTTTAATTTGTCCCATTGAAATGAATGGGAAACTTCCGCAATTCTGCTAAAACTTGCTCGTTTTTGAAACTTAACTACTTCCTCATACTTTCACATAGAAACTCCATTTAAACTTTAAAATGTTCACAAATTATTGAGCTATTCGTGTATGATTCAGCTTTTTCATATCTGTTACCGTTTTCATCTTATCCCTCTTTAAGTTTTGAGTTTCATCTTTGTGATTTTTTACAAAATACATGGGTTGTTATGGTTGCTATGCACTTGGTTCTAAGTGAGGCACTGTAAGTTTCGCAGTCTTCTCTTCATGTCCGAACAACTTCTTGCTACTTGCTCAATTTTTACTCAACTTCCACAAATTATACATCAAAACGTAGGTATTTTTGCTGGCTTTCAGAAAATATTTCTATCATTGTTTTGGGATTTATAGAATTTTGGCAAATCTCCTCAGACCAACACAAAGTCGGAAAACTCTCCATAGAAAGTCAATGGAGAGTTTGTTCAAAATCGCCGCCTGATTTCTGTAATGAGAGGCATTTTCGAATCGTCATATCTCCTTAACGAAGCAAAGTTAAGACATGAGGCTTGTCCCGATATATCTTCAGACACTCCTGACGCTCACAATTCAAGAATTTTTGTCTCACCTATTACCATTTGGCCATGAATTACGTTTGTTTGAGGGTAGGAAATCCGTCCTTCGCTCAGATTTCTTCAGCTTTCAAACTCTGGAAATGAACCACTTTTTTCTCTCGTCATATCTTTTTAATGGATTTCCACAAAGACCTGAAAATTTCCATGACTGTTCACCAAAGCCTGCTGTCTCTTACGGTGAAAGAATGATATCGATACTCCAAATAGATTTTGAGTTAGAAAGCGTTGTTTGAGGGCAAGTCAAGGCAGTTTTTGCATCGCCTCTACTCAGTTATAGTGCATTACAAGTCAAATATCTTTAATAATTCATATTTTAATGATAAATTGTCAACACTTGAAGATTCCCCCATCTCTTCTGAACAAAACGGTGTAAGAATGACCGTTCTAGCCCTTACGGTTAGGAAATTATGGCCATTTGTTTGGAGGGTAGTCCTCACTATGAGAAATAGACTGCAAAAATCATGTCTCTCTGCTGTGTGTGTAAAAACGGCTGCACCTGTTTTGGCGGGAAAAAGTACACAGCCTCTCTGATTGGTGGATTCAAATTTAGCAGCTCCCAGGCTGCTTGACTGACCTACAAAGTTGCTTCTCTCTCCCTCTGTGTGTGTGTGTGTGTGTGTGTATTTCTGCTTTTTATAGTATTTCTGCTTTTTATAGTATTTCTACTTTTTATAGGATTTCTGCTTAATATAGGATTTCTGCTTAATATAGTATTTCTGCTTTTTATAGGAATTGTGCTTAATATAGGATTTCTGCTTAATATAGTATGTCTGCTTAATATAGGATTTCTGCTCAATTATAGTATTTCTGCTCAGTTATAGTATTTCTACTAAATTATAGTATTTCTGCTAAATTATAGTATTTCTGCTTTTTATAGTATTTCTGCTTAATATAGGATTTCTACTAAATTATAGTATTTCTGCTAAATTATAGTATTTCTGCTTTTTATAGTATTTCTGCTTAATATAGTATTTCTGCTTAATATAATATTTCTGCTTTTTATAGGAATTGTGCTTAATATAGGATTTCTGCTTAATATAGTATGTCTGCTTAATATAGGATTTCTGCTCAATTATAGTATTTCTGCTCAATTATAGTATTTCTACTAAATTACAGTATTTCTGCTAAATTATAGTATTTCTGCTTTTTATAGTATTTCTGCTTAATATAGTATTTCTGCTAAATTATATTATTTCTGCTTAATATAGTATTTCTGCTAAATTATACTATTTCTGCTTTTTATAGGATTTGTGCTTAATATAGGATTTCTGCTTAATATAATAAGTCTGCTTAATATAGGATTTCTCCTAAATTATACTATTTCTGCTTTTTATAGGGTTTGTGCTTATTATAGTATTTGTGCTTAATATAGTATTTCTGCTTAATTATAGTATTTCTGCTTTTTATAGTATTTCTGCTAAATTATAGTATTTCTGCTTAATATAGTATTTCTGCTTTTTATAGTATTTCTGCTTAATATAGTATTTCTGCTAAATTATAGTATTTCTGCTTTTTATAGTATTCGTGCTAAAACATAGTATTTCTACTAAATGTAGTATTTATGCTTAATCATACTATTTCTATATATTACTGCCACGTCCCCAAGCAGCCAATCCTCTGTGACGACTGAGACATTCAAATTTACAAATCAGGGCCTGCACGGCTTCCCAGCCAGCCAATCATATCTGAGGTGTTCCGTTTCTTCTCTCATCATATCTCCGCGACGGTTGTACAAAGAGCAATGGAAATCGCAGTCAAGGTACACCAAAGTCCGCTGATTCACCCAGTACAATAATTATACTTCTAGTCCACCTAGTTTTTGAGTTACACGACATTTTGTAACTGCAAAAAACGGTGTTTTTCGCCTCTCACCACAATCTAATTCTGACTGCTCATCAACCTGTTTTCCAGGCGCCCGGTCTCTGTCATACTGGCGCAGGTGTTAGTGACATGTGTCTGCAAGCCAAAGATTGTTGGTTCGATTCCACCTTGGTCAACATGTTTTTTCCCCTACAAATTAATACACTATCACAGACCAGTAATTCATATTCATCATTTATTACAATTCTGCAAACTTTTATCATTTTACCAGCTTTTCTAATATGGACCTCACATTCTTGTTAACACTCCATGGCACAAATACTGTTCCCTTTAGGCTCTGTGTATGTGTGTGTGTATCAATATTTCTCCCATTTTAAAGAATTACTCCTCCATAATTGTATTTCTGTTAAATTAAAGTACTTTTACTACATCTTAGTACTTCTGCTCAATCATAGTATTTCTGCTAAATCATAGTATTTTTGCCAAATCCTGGTTTTTGTGCCAAATCATAACATTTGTGTTATGTTATAGTATTACTACTAAGTGGAGGAATTTCTGTCATGTTACAGTATATGTGCTGATTATAGTATTTCTACTAAATCATATTATTTCTACTATATTATATTTTTCTTTCTAAATATAGCATTTCTGCTATATAATTGTATTTCTGCTATGTTATGATATTTGTGCTAAACCAGAGTATTTGTGCTGAAACATAGTATTTCTGCCAAATGATAGTATTTCTGCTTAATTATAGTATTTGTGCTTTTTATAGTATTTCTGCTTTTTATAGGATTTGTGCTTAATATAGTATTTGTGCTTAATATAGTATTTCTGCTAAATTATAGTATTTCTGCTTTTTATAGTATTTGTGCTAAATTATAGTATTTCTGCTTTTTATAGTATTTCTGCTTTTTATACTATTTCTGCTTTTTATAGGATTTGTGCTTAATATAGTATTTGTGCTTAATATAGTATTTCTGCTAAATTATAGTATTTCTGCTTTTTATAGTATTTGTGCTAAAACATAGTATTAATTTAAAATTACAATATTCATAGTTCATCACAGTGTCTCTGGTAAAACACAGTATTTCTGCTATGTTGTACTATTTTTCTAAATCATAGTGTTTCTGTAATGTTTAAGTATTTTTGGCTAAATATATTCTTTCTGTTATCTTATACTATTTCTCCTAAATTCTTGTATTTTTGAGAAGTTATCATGTTTCTGGTAAGTTACAGTATTTCTGCCAAGTTCTGCTTTGCTATTGTATTTCTGCCAAGTATTATGTTTCCTCTAAGATATTGCAGTTCTGCCAAGTTATTACATTTTAGCAAAGTTCCTTTTACAATTTCTGCAACTTTTCAGCTTTTTCAGCTAGTTTTTGCAGACAGCTTCAGCTTTAAAGCATCCACACTGCATTTTCGCAGGAAATGCAAATTTTTCTAGTTATTATTTCATGTTCCGTACGTTTTTTGGCATCTAACTCCTTCAAAACCGTTCAACTTAGAAAAACCATTCAAACACCATTAGATTCCTCTTCTTTTGGACAAGTGTGCTTGTATTTTTCTTATTTTAAACATTTATATTTTTAATTTTATTCAACTTTTTTCAACAAAAATTTCCCATGTATTTCAATGGGGAGACCCTTCAAATCCTCATTCAACTTACTCATTTTTAAACTCTTACTACTTCCACACACATTGACATAGCGCCACCATTCAAACTTTAAAATGAAGACAAGACATTCAACTATTCAACTTGTATTTATCTTTTCAATATCTATTATACTTTTTCTTCAGTTCCAGTTTAAGTTTCATGATGTTTTTTCACCCGTTTCAGAGTTTATAATGGGTGTGTATGGGACGGAATGTTGGCGCTAGAGTGAGACAGCTCAACTGCTAGAGTGAGAGGAGCGAAAAAATTAATCTTAAAATCTTTTTTAAAACTGCTGCTGTGTCCGCAGCGTTTGCTCTACAGGTCTGATTTTACCCTCAAAACGTAGCCACCGCTGTCCTCTTTCATCCAATGTGTTTACTATTGTACTAGGTGTTATGGTTCTTTCATAAATGGCACCAATGCACAGCCTCCTCCCTCCAACTCTTCCATAGACTCTAATGTTAAAATGGCTCAGAAGGTTCGTTTGAAAATCAGAAGAGCATGGTGTCTTTACACTGTCACCACGTCTATATAATAAACTCCACAGGCATGAAAATTGAGAATTTGGTAGACTAGACATTGCTGGTGCTCACGGTGAAAGAATTTTGTCAATACGACCTGTACTTTTCATTTGGGAAGGATTTGTTTCGGGCTGACTTTTCTGTTCATTTTAAGCATCAAAAGTGAGGCGCATGTCTGTCTGTGTGTGTAGGGAGCCATTGGGTGCAGTCACTATAGCAACCAGGCTCACACCTGCCTGCCTAACGAGCTCTCTCTCACTCTGCCAAGATTCATCTTAGTAAATACTTCTCTTTCAACTGCTGCTGTGTCCACAGTGTTTGCTCATCAGCCATCATTTTACCCTCAAAACGTCGCCATCATTCTTCTCTGTCCAACACCGTGTCTTTCAAAGCTCAGATGTAAACCTTGTAAACCTTGTGGATCCAAGTGGAGGGATCACATTTTAGTCATTCAGTGATTCAAAGAATATGAACTTTTAATATTCATTCAGATGTTTTCTGACTCTAAATTTCCTTTTCTCATTTCTTAGGTCTTTGTAATTTACATTTAAAACATTTTCAGCTGTTTTCCAACTTCTTCTGTGTGGATTTCAGCTTTTAGTAGCTTAGCACTTTTGTTTTCAGGCGAAAATTTCTGTATTTTTCATCTCATTCAACATTTTTAACTTAAAATTCAGCAATTAATTCATTTCAGTGCATACATTCAGATTCAAGCATTCACACTGCAGTTTCTTCAGAAAATGCACTTTCTAGTTATTATTATATATTCCGTACGTTTTTTGTACTCCTACTCCTTCAAAACCGTTCAACTTAGAAAAACCATTCAAACACCGTTAGATTCCTCTTCTTTTGGACATGACTGCTTGTATTTTTCTCATTTTTAATATTTATATTTTTAATTTTATTCAACTTTTTTCAACAAAAATTTCCCATGTATTTCAATGGGGAGACCCTTCAAATCCTCATTCAACTTACTCATTTTTAAACTCTTACTACTTCCACATACGTTGACATAGAGCCACCATTCAAACTTTAAAACGAAGACAAGACATTCAACTCTTCAACTTGTATTTATCTTTTCAATATCTATTATACTTTTTCTTCAGTTCCAGTTTAAGTTTCATGATGTTTTTTCACCCGTTTCAGAGTTTATAATGGGTGTTTATGGGACGGAATGTTGGCGCTAGAGTGAGACAGCTCAACTGCTAGAGTGAGAGGAGCGAAAAAATTAATCTTAAAATCTTTTTTTAAAACTGCTGCTGTGTCCGCAGCGTTTGCTCTACAGGTCTGATTTTACCCTCAAAACGTAGCCATCGCTGTCCTCTTTCATCCAATGTGTTTACTATTGTACTAGGTGTTATGGTTCTTTCATAAATGTCACCAATGCACAGCCTCCTCCCTCCAACTCTTCCATAGACTCTAATGTTAAAATGGCTCAGAAGGTTCGTTTGAAAATCAGAAGAGCATGGTGTCTTTACACTGTCACCACGTCTATATAATAAACTCCACAGCCATGAAAACTGAGAATTTGGTAGACTGGACATTGCTGGTGCTCACAGTGAAAGAATTTTGTCAATACGACCTGTACTTTTCATTTGGGAACGATTTGTTTCGGCCTGACTTTTCTGTTCATTTTAAGCATCAAAAGTGAGGCGCATGTCTGTCTGTGTGTGTAGGGAGCCATTGGGTGCAGTCACTATAGCAACCAGGCTCACACCTGCCTGCCTAACGAGCTCTGTCTCACTCTGCCAAGATTCATCTTAAACACTTCTCTTTTAACTGCTGCTGTGTCCACAGTGTTTGCTCATCAGCCATCATTTTACCCTCAAAACGTCGCCATCATTGTTCTCTGTCCAACACCGTGTCTTTAAAAGCTCAGAGATGTAAACTTTTTAAACTGTGTGGATCCAAGTGGAGGGATAACATTTTAGTTATTCAGTGATTCAAAGACTATGAACTTTTAATATTCATTCAGATGTTTTCTGACTCTAAATTTTATTTTCTCATTTCTTAGGTTTTTTTCATTTACATTTAAAAAATTTTCAGCTATTTTCCAACTTCTTCTGTGTAAATGTCAGCTTTTAGCAGTTCAGCACTTTGGTTTTCAGGTTCAAAATTCAGTTTTTTCATCCCATTCAAAATTTTTAACTCAAAATTCAGCAATTAATTCATTTCAGTGCATACATTCAGATTCAAGCATTCACACTGCAGTTTCTTCAGAAAATGCACTTTCTAGTTGGTTGTAAAGTTGTTTTTTTTTTAAATTTTTTGTGGGATGGTACCAACAAATTTGTCTGCATCTGTAACTTTACTGCCTTGGGTTGTTGGTAGGGGTGGGTTTTGATTATCAATTAAAATTGATTCTGGCTTGGATAACGTGATATCGATTTTTAAATATAAATGTACTTTGCCCGAAATGCCAGAATCTCAGGTTAAACCTCACAAAATTTCAACAACCACCAAACAGTTAAACAGGAAATGAGAGCAGGTACACGGATTCTGCACAAAGACGTAAACACAAAGCGTGGACCCACCGACGGATCAGAATCAGTGAGATGTCGCCTTTCTCACCCGACGGCACGGACACAGTCGGGGCTGAAAGCTCGCTGATTCTGATGTTTCGGCGGGTCCGCTCTTTGTGTTTACGCCCTTTTTGCGCTGATTCTGAAGCTGCAGGTTTTTATCTCTCTCCAAACAATATTGACTGAACCAGATGCAAAAGAAGATCCAAACTTCGCTTCACGTAAACATCGTCATGAATTCCCTCTGACTTTTGCTGTTTTGCTTCCACCACGATAAAATCACACTTCATGCACAGCTCTCTCGCTCTCTGTACTTCAAGAACAGTTTCCCGTCTAAAAATCTGTTTTCTGCATTATTCGCTTGCTTGTTAGCACAAGTCTGTTGTTTACAGCGCTGTCGGCCCCTGTTTTTTTTTTTTCCTTTTACTTACTTCCGAAAAGAAAGCCTCATTTCTGTCGTTCAATAGGCTTCTAAACAAATGTAAAAACCTCTGTAACTTTGCTCTGCTTCACTTCAGCAGCATCAGGTAATGTTCATGTGTTGATTAATGGTTTTCTTTCGTTTTTGATCTACTGCAGAATATTTTTAAGGTCATCTGCTATAAAATCCCAGGCCAGGAAAGTCGCCTTCATGCTTTTCTGTTTTATCCTCAGTTACTTTGACACAAAGGCATCTGCTGTGATGCTTACACCTTTGATAAAGTCTCGCAAGTGTCAGCTTTCCTTTTATAGAAATAAAAATATGGAAATGTACTGATACGTGATCAGAATTATAATATTTCTGACTGTCTGAGGCAAATTTTACCGGATTCAAATTGAATCGAATCAGATTGAATCGAATCGTGGATCAAATTGAGTCGGGACCTTGTGAATCGAAATCGAATCGATTCTAGAAATCAGTGACATACCCAGCCCTAGTTGTTGGCACTAGCTACGCTAACTGGGTGTAAATTCATACTATATAGTCATTTAGATGTTAGAGGTTGAATTGTTAAGATTATGTGCCTTTTCTTTTTGGTTGTTATGAGCTGATACATTTTCTACATTTATTTGTAAGTATCACACAAGATGCAGGACGCTGTAAATACACCTCTCTCCTCTGGGAGCTCAAAATGTTTGGTGAGTCTGCCTACCTACCACCTTCCTTGACATTCAAGTCGGTCTATCATAATCTTTTTGGATGAGTTTTTGTCATTGCTCTCTCGATGACAATCGTTGTCTTTGCTTTATTTCTTTCTCTTATAAGAGGGAGGTGTAGCTGTGGGAATTTCTACTGTAGCTAGTAAAACTGTTGAAAAATCTGATATTATCCTGCTCCCACCTCAACCTGTCCTATCTCCATCCTTTCTCCCCCAAGGGGTTGGGTGGTAAAAGTTGTATTGAACTGAGATCCACATCGAGTGTTTGTCTGCAGCTACTTTAACCATCACAGAGAGCTTTAAAGATGGTAGATAATTGTCTCAAAGTAAGAGTAAATTGGTTTTGCTAAACTTTGTAGCAGTGTAGTTACATGATTAGATCTTCAATATCAGCTAATAATGCTCTCTGTAGAAGTGAGCTGCAGATGAGTAAATTAGGCTCTAAGTTCTGCTCCACTGGCTGCCCAAGAGCTCCGACAGCATAATTTGTATCTTTCTTCTGTCCAAGTATATACTTCATTTGGGTGCACCAGTTTCTGGAGGAGGCATGATAGGTCAGTTGGAATTTTTTTTGTAGGTCTAAATGACTTTCTCTTGCAATGTGTTAGAGGCTTCAAGAGGCTCAATCCCACCTTATGCAGCAAAAGAACATGTTGCAAACCTGCCAGTCACTTCTAAGATGAGCTAATACTATTTGGTAAACTAGATTTGGCATTTCAGATTACTCATGATGCCTCTTACCAGAAGCACTGCACACTGTTTTGCAAGTACTTTTTTTTATTTTCAACCTTCCTATGATCTAAATAATTTTAGATGTCCATCTGGTATTCATACATATGTATAATGAAGTAAAGGCCCCATACAAGAACATAAAAAAAGATTTCATTCATGGGTTATAGACTGATTCTATTGCATTGTACATAATCATATGGCTCCATTTAGCTGGAGGAAGTCAAGTTCCTTTTTAATAGCGAAATGCAAGTTTAAGCTCGCTGCTCAGTAATTAGCTGTGTAACTGTGATTCTATATGACACCACGGGCCATGCAGCGTTAAATATAGTATGAAGTGGAGCAGAGAGGGAGATAAATAAGTGCTTGTAGAAGATGAGCAGGCAAAGTGTAGCATGGTAGTAATGAGAAGGAAGCAGGGAGGGGTGAGAGAGAAGGGGAAACGGCGGTAGAGGTGAGTTGGTGCTGAAAAGGTGGTGAAAATGCGTGGAGGAAGAGGAGCAGAGAGACAGAAAGCAGAAAATTGAGCTGCTGAAGAGGGTAGTTAAATTCAACAGCTGGAAATGTGTTCTGAGCGTCTGAAATTTGAAGCAGACTTTTCATGTAATGGAACAGTAGCTATTTCAGCATAAGTGTGCGCATGATCATTCGTCCATACGTGTGCATAATGTCACAAAGCTATCTACTTGAGCAGCATTTGTCCACTGTGAAGGTTCATTTAGAATTTCCATTAAATGCACTATGTGAGGTACCTGCTTGAGCAGGCTTGATTACCTTTCTCACTCATACAGTAACACTGTTCTTAGTGGCTGAGCTTCATTTAACAGAGAGAAATGTGTGGCTGGAATATGGAAATGTAAAACGACTCGGAACGGATGTCGAGCAGAAACAAATATTAATTAAATGCTGTACTCTTTAATGGTATATATATGCTAGACGAGTACAAAACACATACTGAGGCAAGAAAAGAAGAAACTTAAGTTTTTTCATTTGAAATAAAAAAGAAATAAGTGGTAGTTTAATAATTAAAGAGTATATTTTTGACAATACTCTCAGCACTTTGTGCAGCACATGAAATAGAGTAAAGCTCAGCAGACAGTGGTAACCCTTTAAATTTGAAATGTCAATATCACTCTGCTGTACAAGTATATATACTGTATGTATTTATTGGCCACCTTCATAAAAATCTACTATTACTCAGGCTCCTAGTCATTATGATTTAGAACATAAGGTTTTCTTGATGCAGTTGACATATTATGATATGCTTCTCAGTGTGATGCCTGTGGCTTGTAAGGGCTCTCACTGTGTGTGAGTTTTCATGTTCCTACTTTTAATTCTTGTTGACTTTGGAAAATGTATGTTTTAAAAGAGCTGGAAACTACAGTACAGTTTAATTGACTGTTAATCTGTTGAATATACTTCACTGTGGGAGTTACAAATACATTTAAAAAGGGAGGTCCTTGCATGGCTTTAACCCGCTATGAAGTCTGGAGTTTCGGCAAGAAAAATGGCATGAATCAGTGTGTGACACACTAGATCTTTGTTGTTTTATTTTGTTTTTATTTATTGATTTAAGACTAAAGGGATTCTGTGAAGGTGTGGTTTATACACACAGCATTCATCTTCCATATTTTTATATATAGTGTTGCTCCTGCAAAAAAGAAGCAAGCTGTACAAAATAAAGTCCTTCATAGTTTTCAAAATACCTGGTTTTGCTGGCATGCACCTCTAGGACCTTCTCTAGCCTTTTCTACTGGTCAGTGGAGCACAAGTGCTATGCCTTAATTAGAGAAAAATTGTTGAGCTCACAAACTTCTAAAGCCTGATTATGGTCTTGGGTCCTTGTCTCCATATTTGTCTCACTCTTTGGCTGGATCAGAATCTATTTTGGTACCTGGCATTCATTTTGTTCTCAGTCTCAAGTTTTCCTGAATAGATCTCGCAGGGTTGTTATGTACAGACCTTGTGGCTGTTCAATCTACACTTTGTGTCAAACTGACGGACGGACTCAAAAGGTGTATAATCTGTTCTTTGGCCGACTGAAGTACTGGTAAACACGAGCTGCTCATGAAAAGTAATTTGATTCTCTTGCGTCTCTTGTTTTGCTGGATTGTGGGTAGCAAATGCTTGCGTTCCTTCACTGTGTGTGGCAGGTGCTGTGTGTGTGTGTGTTATAGGGACGACTGTGCATCCTGCACTCCTTCATCTGTGCTCATGGGCGCGGTTGAATATGTCTTCATACATACCAAGTAACATAATCACCACCACCAATTACCAACCTGCAATTTTCCCCTTTACCTTCTCCCCTCTTTGACCTACTCGAGCATCCCATAATCTCCCTCATCATTGCCATTCCAATGGTGTCGTCACTTCCAAGGGCTCTTCCCCTATCTCCTCGACCTACCCAGTAACCCCCAGGGTGACCTGGAGTTGAACCTGCAACCCTTTTCCCATTAGGATCAATACTGAGATCTGAGCCGTGCCGCCAGTGTTCTCAAATCCTGCTGCAGCACCTCTGGCATACTGATGTGTGCGTGTCCGTGTGTGCACGTACGTGCTCAGAGGTTATATGGAGGTAGTGGGGGGTGAGAGAGAGAGCGAGTGAGAGAGAGGGAGATAGAGCTTTGCAGAAAAGGCTCAGCAGTACCTGAGTAGGACAGCTGATGAAGTGTGTGAGTACATAGAGCATATATATGTGTGTATGTCTGTGGGTTTTTTGGGAGGTGATTTTAAGGGCAAACTTTGAAGTGAACGTGGTGTTTTGTTTAGTTTTTTCCTCTGTAAGACTCCCCCTCCAGCAGGGACTAACAGACTCAGTATTTGTAAGGGTTTTTTGAGTCATGTTTGTGATTTTAACCTTAATGACCCCTCGCTCTAAAAGCATATTGGAAGTAATTAAGCCCTTCAGATAATTATTTAATTTTAAATTATTTGGGCCTTATATCATTGGATCTGTTACCAGTCCATGGTAGGACTGAACAAAATGTTTGACCATAATATAATATATGTTATTTAGTATAAATTTTTCTTCAAACGCTGCTTAAGCTTTGTCAAGAAATTAGTAAGTGTGCAGACCATGTGTGTTAAAAGACAAGACTACAATACTTATCTAGATTAAATCCCTGGTGGAAAATGTTAAGAACACTTCATTACTCCTGTTTTAACGTCAAATGACAACCACCCATGAGTCCTGAATTTATTGCATTGGCCTCCAGTTATTCATTTATGCATTAATTGTTTTGAGGTTTTTTTTGGTTAATTTTCTATTTCTTCTCTTTCCCTTTTTAAAAATATACAGTAATGTGCAAAAGTCTTGAGCCACATATCATTCTTTACGATTTTCTTTGGAAAGAGCCAGACTTTAAAGTGATCTTCAGCAATTACCCAGGCTTGAAGGTCTTTTTAAAGATTTTTTGACATTGGCTGCATTTTCACTCATTTTTAGTTCAGTTCTGTGTCTTTTGAGAAGAATGTTTTTTTTTTTCTCTGTTAAGCCACTTAACACTGACCTATGAATCATTCAAGCATAAAAAGGCACCTAACTTAAGTGAACCAGTGGTGTGTCTACACATAACAGACAAACGTAGCAAAGAACCAATGTTAATTTATATCTTTTGGCACTTTGTTAATAGCAACCTTTTGCAAAAACATATAGTTAGTTTCCATTTCTACCTAAAGAGGCATTAGCCAAATGGATAAAAGGACATATCTGAAAATGGTGTCAGTGTGAAGAGTGACAGACGTAAAAAAACTATATATAGCAGACGAAAATTGCCTGAAAAAATCTGAAAAGAATCCAACAAAGACCTGACACAGGATCTGAGACATGCATCTTCATCACCAGTGTTAGTCAAGTTAGTTGAAAATAGTAATTAGTTACTAATTACTGATTACTTCTCCAAGAAAGTAATCCAGTTACTTTACTGATTACTTATTTTCAAAAGTAATTAGTTTCCTTATTACTTAGTTTCTTTTTAAAAAAAAAACATGATACACAACCTGAATATGTAATAAAGCAATATACCTTTCAGCCCAATTCTATTTTTTATGCATAATCCATCATATAAAATTTAATTAAATGAAAAAGTGTCATTTTAATTTTTTTTTATTAGTTTTAATCTTTTAACTTTATGCACATTGCATCAAGCAGAAATTAAATTATATGCAACAGTCTTTGACATGAAGAAATTTGTTTAACATTTAAACTTATTTTCTGCATATTCCAGCATATAAAATAAAATTATATTTTGTGTTTACACTCACTCTTTCAAATAAATGCAAGTAAAACACAGCAAAAATAAATAAATAAATAAAAACAAAGGTTCAGCAGCACTAAGTCCTGTCGCTCTCGAGTCTATTTTCACCTGTTTAGCAGGAGTGGGGCCGGTGGAAGTTTGCCCAGTGGAAGTGGATGTGGTAGCTACAGCGCTCATGTCAGTGGGGGAATCCGGGGTTTTCTCTCTGAATTTCACATTCCTGTGGCAGCGTGCTCGCTGCTTGCTAAGATTTGAACTTTAATTTTTCACTGTAGAAAGAAGTTTTCTTCCCACGCAGAGTGTACAGCGGATGCTAATGTTTTTGTCACTTTTTACAGAATCCAACTTAAAGTAATGCAAGTACTTCCAACCTTTAAACGCTACATGGTCGTACTCTGTCCCGCACTATTATTCATTGTTGATCTACACACATCTGTTACTGCTCATTTTCATGAGACACTCTCACAAACAAAATCACGGTTTAGTAACGCAGGAACGAACCTGCTTATGGGAAAGTAACAATAATCTAATTACTTTTTTTGCAAAAGTAATAGATAGATCAGCCTATGAGAATAATGGTGGCCATACCAAAGATTGTATAATTCTAATGAGCTTGATGAAAGTCAAACGTTTTGCTTTATAACCTGTATTTCCAGGTATGCTTGCATATGTTCCAAGCAAAATGTGAAGAAATGAGGGGTGGCCGAGAACACCCATTTAACTTTTCATCATCCTTCATTGTCCCTCATCTCTGTTTTGTTTATGTCTCTGCAGTTGAGTCCAAGTATTATGAACACACTACTGAAGGGCACCTTCAACGCGACGCTCAACAACCCTCTGAGTCCCAGCTGCTCCCCCCGTGTGGCTGATGGGCCTTTAACAGCCCACAAGGCCATTAAAGCAAGCACACCCAACACCTTTATCGCCACCAGCAGTTCATAGAGTTCTTTGTGGGTCAGAGTTTAAAGATGAAAGGTTAGTGGGGGGAAAAGGTCAGTCCTCAGGTCATTACATTTAAATTCATATTCTGAGAAAAGTTGAGTTTTCATGAATATTGATGTCATGTTCATTCTGTTTGAATATATAGCAGATAACAAGTGAGTAAAGTTACAGTTTAATAACTGAAAACAAGGTAAGTTTGTTCATGTAATAACAGAAATGTGCAATTACAATATGTATTGTAATTCAATATCACTTTAGGAGGTTTTTAGACTAATTGTGAGAATGACAGTAATATTTTTATATGTTGTATGAGTGCATTTCATTATGCATTTGGCATAGTTTTTACTCCCAGCCACTTTTTGAAAGCTTATGCCTGCAATCTGTCCAAGCTGTTTGTTTTACTGTGTGTGATATTTGTGTTTGAGTGTGTGTCTAAGCCCAGAATGGGCTATCAAATAACAGAGAAGTTCCCTAGAGCTGTTGTTCTGGTAATAGGTTTCAGTTTTTCAAGTGCTAGAAATTGCCCTCAGAGTAAATTACAGTTCATTTAAGCTAATTATAACAGCCAGTATCTTTTTAAACATCAAGTTTACAGTGCATAATGCTGACTGATTAACATATTTGTTTTTCCTTAATGTTTTAGGCAGCACTTTGGAAGAAGATGACTTTGCATTATTGTCACAGAGTGATACTGTATACCTACTAAGAACATTTCATCTGAAGTTGGCTGTTGTGAATTATTTCCCCCTGTATTTGTATATCAGTAAAATTGATAAAGGCATTCATATGAACAATGCTTGAAATAATTTGTTAACTTGTTATTATTCCATAGGGCATGTTGTTGTCTTAAGTCAAGCATCGAAAGATCCAATCTGGCATAAATGACTCAAATATTAAAAATGTTGTGAAGGTTTTGCTACAGTACTTTTTTTCTTGTTATAGTTAATAACAGTAAAGCTGGATGAATGCTAGCACAGATCACACCCCTGATGGGGCGTACACACAGGAAGAGACAAATGGCAATGTAGCAGCTAGAGAAACGCCAATAAAATCTAATGACTTGTGTAGATGACAGTCAATGCAACTGGTGACCCTAAGTGGGTGGGTCCTGAGTAAAACTAATCTGGACTTTGAGGCGAGTGATTGGAGCAATCAATGGGAGTGGAGGATACTGCTGACTGATGTACGACGGTGTGGGAAATACACAAGAGAGTTGCCTACTAACCAGAAGCTGACCCACAGTTAAAGTGCTTGGCGAGCAAACTGCTTCATATATGATGAATCTTTGAACTCACACATAATGCATCTTAAGGTCATGAGAAGCTACTCCTTAGTTAATGCCAGTAAATCAGCACATTTTTAGAATTCATATAAATGTGTTGCCATACATTAGTGCTTAACATTCATAAGTCATGAAGCAAGTATTATGTATATCTGCAATGACTGCCAAAGAAACAAGTGTGGAAGTCACATAGACGTGTTGTATGTCCTCGCATTGATGCACACATACACATGCTGCACAACATATACATCTAAACCAACAGCAGCTGCCTGTAGAACTATATTCTCCTTGTAAAAACAACGCTACAGCTTATCTACTGTGGAATTACCTGGTGCTGTACACTCAGTTTTACTAATCATGCACAGAGCTGAGGTTTGACTGTGGTATGAAATATTAAGTGTACTCGCTGTTGGGCTTTGATATACCTAAAAGTGGAGACGGGCTGAAGAGTCGAGAAGAGGTTTTATAGTAAAGCTGTGTGGCACCATGATGGGAAAAAAAAAAAGAAATAGTTAACCTTAAAGAAATAGTTTGATGTTGCTGGAGAGCACTTATTTGCCTTTGTGTGTTTGCAGAGGGAATGGAATGACTTTCATATGTCTGTGAAATATGGGTCTTCAGCTGACCGGCCACTTTTCACTCTGCTGGGAGTGTCTTCTGATTCAGACTGCTGCTGAAATCTTCAGCAGCAGTCTGAAAATACTTTCTCAAATCAAGGATGTTTTTTCACTCGACGTGTTAGGAAATTCAAGCCTGCTCCAAAGTTCCTGACCTTGTGTAGGTAAAATGGGTGGATGTGATGAGGTGATAGAAGTTTGTGATGCTGGATGAACTACTTTTACTGGCAGTTACTACCAGAGAGTGTAGATTTATGTCTCTTACCTCCGCTGATTGCTCGGCATAAATCAGCTACTCATGGTTGTGTGAGTTCTTCCTCATTTTCAGACAAAGTTAACAACAACAAGTGTTTTAATAACCTGCAGTAGAAGCACAGGTGACACTTTGCGTGCACATCTTGTTGCCAGGATGCAGTTTGGCCATCTATTTAAAACAAAAATAAAAACCGTTCCATCAAATGACTCAAACCACCCACTCCCCCTTTACTGTGTGGGATGTCTCTTTGCCCTGCCGTGTTCAAAATGTTTCTCTGAACATTCAGAGTAACAGGTTGGACTGAGTACCATGTCTCTGATTGTTCCTGTGGGCCTTTTAGCCTAATGAGGTGTTTACCCCCTATCATTATTCAGCTGGGAGCGGAGCAGAGGGAGGTGGGGGAGGAAATGGGAGGGGGAGGAGAAGGTAGAGAGAGGGAGGTGAGATGTAAAGTAAAACCAAGTCAGAGGGAAGCATAAAAGAGGATAGGGTTGAAGAAAAGGAGTCCAGTGGAACATGGGGAAAAAAAGGGAAAAAGAGAGATTGTATACAGGCAGAGGGAAGATCAGAGAGAAAAGGAGAGTCAGAGGAAGAAAAAAGCCGGAGAGGAAGGAAAGAGCGCGGCGTTATTTATGCCTCCCTCGGCACTCGTTTTTACCTTTTCCCCCCTGCGAGCTGTTTTACATCGGCGATCTAATTAAATCAAATAAATCACAGCACACGCACACACGCACACACCGCTGCAACTGCCCCTCCTGATTCTCAGATCATGAACATCTCCTTCCCATACACCCTCCGAATAAATCTCGATTATGGTGCATTACACGGCACATCATTCATGTTGTTTATAGGTCTAAAATATGCAAACAGACCAGGGGCATAAAAGTGATCGATGCACAAATGGGTCCTTTTTTCTCTTCAGTTCTCATCTCTCACACAGCACCAAGCACTGTCACTTACACATGTCTTGTGTGGGATGAAGAAATATTGTATTGTGTCCTTATGCTGTGTCCTGATGGTGGCTATTTATTGTCTTTGGGAGATAAATGCATTTTTACTACCTCATTTACTAAAGCACCGTCTCTCCTTGTGAGCCCTTATTAAATATAATTAACTCTGCCAAACCTTGAAACTGTCCCTGACAGATCTCTTGATAATTGTAAAATGGGGGTAAGTTAATGGGTGCTTTTACTGGTTACTTTTGTACATGAAATGCATGGGTGGAAAAAAAAAGACACGAAAAAACTAACAGCTGCTAAAGCTTTCTTTCCCAGAAATAACTGCTTCAGGGAAATAAATGTTTGGGCATATGTTGTCCAAATATGTTAGCAAATGTATAATTTTTTGGCCAAACCAAGCATAAAATTAACATTCATATTGTGTGATAAACACTGTTATTTAGTGAAGGCATATCAACGTTTCAAAAAAGACAAAACTGCACAAATTACTAAATAAGTCTATCAACGTGATGGTTTGAATATATGTTTTTCTCTTTCTCTTCACAGGTTAACGGTGAAAATAAAGTTTTTCCCAGTAAAAGGATTTCACTGGATTATTCATAGTGAAACTAGCATTCACCATATTATTAATTGTAACTTACAAAATGTTTATTTCAATGTGTTTAAGTGCTTGTAAGCTTTTGTGTATCATTAAACGCCATTTAGGTTAATTAAAAAATCCTTATAAATGTTATTGCTTTGATGTAAACACACATTTTTTATGATCTTAGGGGCTTTCTAAGATGGGCTTTCACAATCTCATCTCACTGGGTTTTAACACAATTATATATTGAATTATATTGAAAGTATAGTGTACTGGCTCCATTGTGATACAGTGAGAAGAACAGTGAGAAGAACTAGACAGGGTTACATTCTGTTTTGATGCTTTTTGATGCACGTTAAAATATTCAGATCACTTTACCTCTCCTTTTTTCAATGCATGCAAATCTAATGGGATATATTCAACTGCAATCGTCGTGTGATGACAGCTACACAGCTTGGTGGAAAGCCAGATTAGCCGGTGACTTTAATTAAAGAAGATGTACAGTAGTTCAGAAGAATCAATCTGCAGGTTAACAAGCGCTGACAAGGGCAGAATAGACTGTGAGGCTTTATTAAGATACAGTGAGAAGAACGAGCCAGGGTTACGTTCTGTGGTCATCACTTCTGAACTCCTCTCTCTTTCCTCCACTTGCTGTGGGTGATTCTTGCCTTAAAGTAGCACAAATTGGCAAATGATGGATATTTGATTTTTTATTTACTTCTTTAATTCTTTATGAGCTATCAAGCAGCTGCTTGATGCTGATGCTACTTCTTGAGAAATTAAGTTTACCAAACAATTAAATTCTCTCAAGAGTAAAAGCTTGCTTATTGTACTTCGGTTTCTTTCTGTCTTTGCCATCATCTACTGAATATAAAAAAATCTCATGATCTCCCAGTGTTTTTGCAGGTGCGTGGAGCTTCCTTCGGATTAATAAAAAATGCAAATGTGATTCACACAGTACTAAAAACTAGCTGCCCCCCCACACCCCACCCCTCCAAACATCACCAGCTTCAATCTAAATATATTTCCCAAATCTCTGCAGCTCCTTTCCTCAGTACTTCATGCTGACGTAATTTCTGAGTCATGCCATCAACTTCTCCAGCGCCTCTCACTCTGTCTCATCACTTGCAAATCAGTAATTAATACATTTATGTCTGAGAACTGTCTCCCTTATTTGCTGAAGTTGTCAACTCTGTTTTGTTAACACTTGGCTGCTCATACTTTAACACTATTATACTGTATCTACATCACTAACACTGATACACTCATCAGCATCAGTGAGTGCTTGTTCCTGGTGTATTAGCAGTACTTTTTCATTAGCACGTTTTCTTCAGGAGACTTTACATATGGCCACTCCTTCAATGATGTAAAGAACTGTACACTTTACACACAACATATTTAAACTCAGCTGCTAAACACTCAGAATCTTAGCTTTAGTTGATTGCATGATGAAGGTTATTTCACGTATTTACATGTTTAGGCTATTAAAAACAATAGAGGAAACTAGCCTTACATAGTTTACATAGTTTTGTGGTAATGATGATTCCAGAAGTTATTTAATAACTGTAATACATGAAAACTGCGCTAACTCATAAGAGACTGAAGGTTCTTATCTATAGCAGATATTAAGATGTCATCATCATCACCCTGTAGCAACGGGCTGACATGACCAGTTTTTAACATTTATGTAACAGCTTATAAAAGCATTATATCAGCTCTATTTCACTGCAGTAAAATCTAATTTAGCTCCACAAAACTTCATTTATACTTAATGTATTATGATACCATTGGCCACCTGGCAACCATCTAGCAGCGGGTTAAACTAGTATATGTTGATGCTACAATATTATTTGGGCTATTTATGGTGTTGGCATAAATGCAACAGACCATTTTATTTAATGACAAAATAAGTGGGATTTAAATGCATGGCCATTTCTTCTCCTGTTATTTTCCTTATTTTTTGAATAACATCAAGGTGTTAGCCATTTCTTTTTGCAACATGCAAGTTGGGTCAGATTAACTTATGTTGATGTGACACTACATTAAGCCTTTTTTCCAGCTGTGTAATTATTTTAATCATTATCAAGACAGTATTACATTAGGTTGCTTCTCCTAATGCACTGATTCACTGTTGCAGAGCTTTTAAGTTCTCTGGCCACATTACCGTGTGTGGAGCATTAGTTAACATTTGACTGAGAGTAAGTGGTATAAAATATAATATAATATAATATCAAGATATTCTTATTGATATTCTGTACAGCACATGTCGCTGAGCTGTTATTGACTACGTATGTTAACACTGTCACTACACAGGTCCACTTGCTGCTTGTGAAAAATTCCAAGCTGTGCAGTATGTGGGCTTTAAAGGTTATCTGTGTTTGAAGAGTATAATATATGGCTGCGTGTGCTAGCATGTTCTTAATACAATTGTGGACATTTTTCTAATGTTCGCATTTAGATGTATGATTTGCCTTTGAGCACTGATTCATACCCTAAGAGTCTGAGCTGTGTAGCAGAGTATATTTTTGTGTGAATGTTTGCAATGAAGTGTATAGCAATTCTAATGCAATCAGTGAAATAGCTTGTTCATAATTTCTATCTTTACAAAGATAACTTTCAGTCTTTACTGAGACTGTCAGAGAGATATTGAACTTACTGCTCATTATATAAAACCATGCTAAATACTGGGTAGGACTCTCAAACAGCCTCATTTTCTCTTCTCAGGGATACATAATTACAGATCACAGATACAGCAAACTGGTATAACATTATGATCACTGACAGGTGAAGTGAATAACACTTATAACCTCTTTATCATGGCACCTGTTAGTGGTGGTATATTAACGTGTGGTGGTCAGTATCTATCAAAAGTGGTCTAAGGAGGGAACAGTGGTAACCCAGCGACAAGGTCGTAGGCAGCCAAGGCTCACTGATGCCCTTAGGGAGTGAAGGCCATGTGATCCGATCCAACAGATGAGCTGCTGTAGGTCAAATTGCTGGAAAACTTCATGTTGGTTCTGATAGAAAAGTGTCAGAATAGTCAGTGCATCACAGTTTCATGCGTATGTGAAAACCCCCGTCCATCGCCTAAAGTACCAACAGTGGGCCCATGAGACCATGAAGCCCATGAAGTTGGCCTTGTCTGGTGAATCCTGTTTACTTTTACATCACATGGATGGCTGGGTGTATCTGAATTGCTTACCTGGGGAACACCTGGCACCAGGATCCACGGATGGGAAGAAAGCAGTGTGATGCTTTGGGCAATGTTCTGCTGGGAAACCTTGGGTCCTGCCATCCATGTGGATATTACTTTGACAGGTACCGCCTACCCAAGCATTGTTACAGACTACGTACACTCTTTCATGGAAACGGTATTCCCTGATGGCTGTGGCCTCTTTCAGCAGGACAATGCACCCTGCCACAAAGCAAAAATGGTTCAAGAATGGTTTGATTAGCACAACAACGAGTTTGTGGTGTTGATTTGACCTCCAAATTCCCAGATTTCAATCAAATCAAGCATCTGTGGGATTTGTTGGACAAACAAGTCTGATCCATGGAGGATCAGGCCAAACCTACAGGACTTAAAGGATCTGTTGCTAACATGTTGGTGCCAGAAACTACAGAAAACCTTCAGGGGTCTAAGATAGTCCATGCCTCAACGGGTAAGGGCTGTTTTGGCAGCAAAAGGGGACCAACACAATATCTCACAAGTGGTCATAATATTATACCTGATCGGTGCATGTCAGATGCGCACTGATGCTGATGCTGCTAATATCCAATTCTGCACACACATGCGCACGCACGCTATGGTATAATATTCACCACACAAACTCGTGTAGTATAGGATAAGGATGTGTAAGTACAAAAAGTCACACCTTATGTCCTCTCTTGCAATACACTTAAAAAGGAAGATTTTAGCATTCTTGATGCACAGAGAGCTCAGAACATCTTACTATGAACAGCATACAAATAAAAATCATGTTGTTTATTCTTCTTATCCTCTTCATCCTGGAGTGGAATATAAGGTCACAACAAGTTCCCTCCATTTAACCCTTGCCACATCCTGAGCTGGACCCCAGGTGTACCCCATCTCCTGTAACCTCCTGCTGCTATGCCCAGCATATTAATGCACAATCCAGTAGAAGTCATCGACTGTAGATGAGACTACCACACAGAAGGTTTTGGCAGGCATTTATGTGTCTACGAACAGGTTTTTTTTTCAGTCATAACACTTTTCCGCTCTGTGTTTAACATCACAGTGAGTTTGAATATTGGTGTGGTTCAGAAACTTAGTGGTGTTGTGGATAGTGTGAGACTATCACAAGGTGGACTTTAGTTTCCTATTACATTAGTTCATTTCATGAAGTTGTGAAAGTAATGCTGAGACGTTGTTATATGTAAGTGCTTTGTTTGCATTAGAGCACTTTGGATGTGAGAATTGCGGTCGCTGAGCTGATTGAAAATAAAAAAACCGAGAGTGTGAAATTGCATGCGCACATATTGTGTTTGTGCAAGCTTTTTGTGACTACTTCATGAATGCCTGTGAGCTTCCTTTGTTGTGCATATGTGACAGAGAAGATAATAAAGAACGGCTGCCTCCGTTTCTGCGTGTTGGCAGATGCTGGGAAAATGTGTTCTTGTCACGCACCAAGCTTTTTCAGTGTGTGTGTGTGTGTGTGTGTGTGTATGGGGCTGTTGGGGTGGTAGACCATGTGTGTGTTATTGTGACATATTGAATGTATCCCTGAGCTCTGTTCACTCCAGCGCAGTGGGGCCTGTTGGCCACTCATCTATCTTCCTGGTCTTCGCTGTTGGCTACGGTGATCCTGATTGGCACTCATTACCAAACCCCGGTGGGAGCACATGCCTCATTGGTTCAGAGCAGATTTGAGGGTGGGTTGAAAATGAAGGCTAAATAAGTGTGTGAGAGGATTTTATTGATGAGACTGAAGTGTATCCTGGCTGATGTGTCACTTTGGCATGATTCATGAACTTAGAGATGTTTGAAGAAATGACAAATGTTCTTGTGTGCATTTTTGTGCCATTTGCTTACTTGTGTTTACCTTCCTGTTTGTGTTTGTGAATCTGTGAACTGTGTGACTGCGTGTATTAGCCCACGTACGTATGTGTGGGGGTGTGTGTGAGTGTATGGTCTGGGTGTGCCTCTCATCATGCCTTTTTAAGTAGCGGGGCACTTTAAATGGAAATGTACTTGACATTTAGGAGGAGATGCAATCAGCGCCCATTAGAAAGCAGCTGATTTCCTCCTCAGCGTTCCTCACTGACATTGCTCTCTCTTTCCTCCCTCCTGCTACTCTCTTCTTTTCCATCTTACCACAGTATATCATTTCTTTTTCAGGCTTTTTGATTTATTTCCATTTCCTCGACATTCGGCTGACTGGTCCTTCTCTCTCCCTTTCAATCTAATTTACCTGTACGCCCTTCCCTCCTCCTCCTTTGTCTCTCCCCATCAGGGCATTGTAGTTCAAGAATAGATGTCTGATTTCATTTCCACATTTTGCTGCGTTCATCTCAGTGCCATTATCAAGGCTCATTCTTGAACAGATTTGTTTGGAACGTTGTCTCATGGCAAATCATGCAAAGTAGAGAATCATAAATATAACAGCACACAAACAAATCTGCGTGATTATTAAAACCGCGGCTCTTCTCATCATTATGTATTATTTTTTAGAATATATGATACAATAAGCTGTTCTATGTTGTCAAGTATTTCACTCCCTTTGCATTGTCATTTGTCTACTGAACTGACTGTGCTGTAGACTTTGACATGCATCTTCTAAATGCAGAGTCTCATTAGAAACAAGCTATTTACTGGTTAAATGGTGCCTAACAGCCTGGTTAAAAGTAAGTGATCAAGTAATTTTTCCAAAGACTGAGTGAAACTGAAAGCAAGCATAATTGAGCAGGGCTGCAAGTATTTTTACAATTGATTTTATCATTAAAAATAACCAATTCTTTGTCTGAAAGTGGAAAGAAAACACACAGAAAAGCTGCTTACCAGGGTTTACTTTACAACTTTAATTAATTTGTTGTGCTGACAAGTCCAAAACACAGAAGATGAAACCGGTGAATATTTTTTATGCCTGAAAAATACCAACCAATTACCAGAACTGTTTGCTGTGCCAAAAGCAGGTTAAACTTTGCTTTTAATTATATACGTCTCACATAATATTTCATTTTAATGCTGCAACTAATGATCATTTTCATTAATCCCTTTATTAAATTTCTATGAGTTGGATGATCGTCTATAGTGTGGGGAAAAAAAGCTTCTCTAATCTCCAGTTGCGCCTTTGATTGCTTTAGTTTTCCTTTCCAGTCGTCGTCAGTAGAAAAGTGGCTCACTTTCAAAAGATGTAAATGAAGAAAAGCTGCAAATCCTTACATTTGACAACCTGCATTGAGACAGAAAAATATTCTTTGTATATATTTTCTAGTTCTCCAATTAACTACTTAACCCCTAGTTTGTTTCTTATACAATTTGTAAGAGGCGGTTCTTTTGCCTGGTTGTTTTTTGCAGTTATTCTCACTATAATAATTTGCTTAGTATCTGTATTTTATCTGTTTGTAGTTTCTTGTGCAGTGAACTTTTTCTTGCACATTGACTGGATTGAAAGATACACATAAGCAGTTTGCACTGGAGCTGAAAACTAGGAAATGGTTTCTTGGGCAACACTAACTTTTGTACTTGGGACCAAGATGTGACCAGCACTCAGGACCAATGGAAAAATCCCCAACACCACTGGCTAAAATACAGGCCCAAACCATGATGTAGCCTCCACCATAATTTAGAGATGGTTGCTGACATTCACTATTTTACCCCTTTCCTCCACACGTATAACAATTTGAACACAAATGTAAAAGTTGGATTGGATAAGACCTCTTGTGACTAATTCTGAGTTCAGTCCTTGTGAAATGTAACATATCTCACCCTTTCCTTGTTGGTTTTCTTCCTTAAAAATGACTCGTTCACAGCCACCCTTCCATAGACACTGATGAAGCCTCAGCATATAGCAGCTAGATTAGCTGAAAGGCCACATGGATCTCTCAGGTCCTGTGTCCGGTCACTGTTTTTCTCTTATTGCTTAAGTACACACGGCACACCGTGGCCAAGGATGGAAGGTCTTGGCTACCAGGTCTTTGTAAACACCTTGTAGGTGTCTTATGTCCATCAAAATGTGTTATTTTTAATATTTTTCATAGATTCTGGTAAAGAAATGGAAACAAATTATCTGTTTTTGCAACTAGCTGCTAGCAACAGAGATGCCTTTTTATGCTTGCACTGAATGATTCATAGTGACTTAAACAAAAACAAAAATTCATCTGAAAAGACACAGGACTGGACTGAAAAAGCAACCAATGTCAAAGGAAAAACATGGAAAGACCAACAGAAAGTCTACAGAACTATTGCTAAAGATCAATAGGCTACTTTAAAATAGTTTTCAAAAAAGAAAGAGATGACATAGAAAATTAACCAAACGAAAAACGATTAATGGATAAATGAACAACTGAAGACCAATGCAATAAATTAAGGACTCTTGGGTTGTTGTCATTTGACTTTGAAACAGGGTACATGTGTGTTCTTAACCTTTTCCACCCTAGATTTAGTCTAGAGTAGGTGCCTTAAGTGCTTTATTGATGCGTATTGATGCGTTCTCAATCATCCAGGTAAGTAAATGTCCAAAAGTTGATTCTGTTCATCTGGATGTAACGTTTTCAGTGGGAGAAACGTTTCATCACTCATCCAACTTCTTCAGTCTCAGCTGACTTTTTTTGTTTATGTTGGAGCCGGACATTTTTTTTCCACTCCATTTATATTACGCTTGGGGATTAGATTTACTTTCAATCAATGTTTGTTGCTGCTTAGCTTTCCAATGTGAGCATTTTTGTTTTTCCACTCTCCTTCTTCATCAGGAGACTACAGTTAAAGAATAGGGGTCCGATTTCATTTGCACAGTCATCTGTGTTCATTTCAGTATCATTATCAAAGCGCCTTTTCAAACAGATTTTTACCAGAAAGATGAGCAAAAACAGTATCCTGATTAGCATATCCCAATCAGCAGTTGCTTTGAATGTGTTAAAAAAACTGGTACCAGATTCTCCACCAAAACAAGAGCTGTGTAAGTGTGCCTTTTATTTTAGGACATGCTGGGAGAAGCCATTTTTAAACACGTCTGTGCATTTTGATGTTTTAAAGGTATATTGATTTCCCTTTCAGGACAACTCCCATCCTCCATCCAGATAAAAAGCTCATTTTAGACTTTCAGCTTTGATGACAGATGGGAGTCTTCAGTGAGAATCAAAGTTCATTTTAGTTCACAGTTGGAGTACAAAGAACAGACAACAGGCATGCAAGTTCGCCGAAGGATGCTCAGAAGTATCTGAATAATAAAAACGATGGTGGGAGAACAAATCATATTAATTAATGATGAACAGCAGAGAGGTGAGCATGTGTCAGCATAGCCTGTATTCATCAGTAAAAGGAACTGAATCATTGTTTGATTTCAGATCATAGGGCAAGGAAGACTTTTATGGAAAGGAAATGAATGCGAGTAGGCGTTAGCAGGAACATCGAGGGCAAATGCACAGGGGTAAAGGATTACAAAAAACATGAAATATTTGCAAAGTCAGGTCAGTTGAATCTGTAGATGGATAGGAAGAAAAGCAACTCTTTTAGCCTCCGAGATAATGGGATTGAGCCAGTGAATAAAAGTGTGCTTTGTAGGAGTGAACTGTGAAGACAAAAGGAAAACATTCAGCAGAGAAAACTCATAGATTTATTTCTTTGCTGGAGCGTGTGCCGAGGTGGAGGCATGCGATCATTACCAACTGTCTTATCTGTTTAGATGTCTGTCAGCAGGATCATGCAACTTGCAAGCTGAATTTCATAAAACTTGGAGAAGTGGTGCACGGGCCAGGAAAGGATTTTTCAGTATGTTAGAATCACTTTCTTTTAAACTATGAAGTAGGTCAGTGACATCTGCAGAGGATGGCATTTTAAAGTGCCTTTCTGGTTTGAAAGACATTATTTGGACTTGAATGAGGAGGGATGATTCCACTGCCAGCTGCATATTCATCTAGTCGTGATATTGCATCCAAAACGAGGTTACTGCTATTTTCTGAAGCTGGAGGCAGATTGCCAAATAATTTTAAAAAATTTTTTTTTAAAAAAGCAACACTACTTGGAAAAAAAATGAAGTTAATCCAATCTTTCTCCTCGTGTGAGATTGATGGACAAAGATGGCATGAAGGGCTGGAAGGCACCAAACAGATTGAACATCAAGTGGATTTTGTTATTTCACATCCAAGCAATGTGGAAGATGTGATTTTTATTTCAACCTTTCTGATTATTTAATTTTTCTGTCAGCAATCACTCCCCCCTCCCAGCTGCACTTATATTTTATCTGTGAATGTGCTTGTGCAATCATGTGACATTGATTTCAGGATCAACAGTAAATAAACACTGCCTTTGCGGCCGTAATTATCAAGCCAGAAGTACTGACATGAACTGCTACATAATTTACATCAGTGTCACAACAATGCACTCTCCAAACCTTGAATTTTGGCAGATGGTGTTTCTGTTTGAAATGTTTTTCATTTCCTCCACTCTGTATCCAAAATTGATATTCCACCACCCAGTGATTCTTGGCTGCCGCTGTTGTGCCGGGGATGAGATGAATGTTGGCTTTCATCTTAAACCAATAAATAAATGAATAGAACTGAACAAAATAAAATAATGAAAGCATTAAATAATAACAGGGACAAAGTTTCATGCAGACTTTGTGATCCAACCTCTTGTTGAATTCCTATAACTCTAATTTTTTTAAATATGTTTGTGTCTTTGTAAGAACTGTGGACATTACTAGAGTTTTTTAGTCATGCTTGCCCACCTGATGGCCCAGCAAAACAGACCAGCTAGCAGGGCTGTCTGAGCTACCACCTTTGCTTGTTGTGTCTGTGTATTCATACTTCTCCTTTCTCTCTGTTAATGGCAACACAGCTACACTTTAGAAAAAGATGCACACTTCTTTAGATTGCCTGATTATGAGCATGCTGCATCATTTGTTAACATGACAGAAACTTAATATTTTCAGTGAACCTGTATGCAAGCTCCATTAATAACAAAGAGGCCATGCATATGCTTTATGCAGTGCAGCAATGTGGCAAATCTGAAAACTGTGAGAAGACTTACGTCACCTTTTAACCCTCATCCCACCGGCTCGGTGAATAGTGACCGAAACAATGAGATTATAGATAGGAGTGGTAGAAATGAGCTTCCCCCGACAGGTGGCAAGGCAATCCTTTAGAGATAATGTGAGGAGCTCAGTCATTCAGAAGAAGCTCGTGTAGAGCTGTTTCTTCTTAACATTGGTCTTGGCTCAAGTTCAAGTGGTTTTGATTTCTGATCAGGATCTCTCCTGGATGCCTCCTGGGGGAAGAGTTTTGTGACATACTGGAAACACCACGGTGTCTCGCTGGACGAGCTGCAAGAAGTAGCCAGAGAGAGGTTGGTCTGCTTAGACTGCTCAACCCAGAAATGCATTCAGCTGACACAGGTTAGCAATTTTTTAAGATTTGTGGTCACCTGATAATTGTGACTTAAACTCATTTTTTGGTAAAACAAACAAACAAACAAACAAACTTTGATGTTTAATTTATGGCATAGCACTTCTGCTCTGTTTGGGTAATTGTTTGTCTGTGCAGAGGCTATGGAGAGGAGTATCCAACGTATGCAAATATGCTTGCATTGCAGTCCTCCAAAAACCCTACAGCATGTTACACAACCTGAATGATGAAAGCGTAGGTCTAACGCTGACTGGTTGAAAAGTGGGCCACAACAGGAAAGGGAGTGACAACGACCTTCGCCACAAATGGGAGAAATGAAGCTGTAGACACTTTTCATTGTTTTTAATAATTGGTTTCAATTTGGCTCTCTGTATGTTATTAATTCAGTCTTCTCCATATTTGGCAAAGACCAATGACAGTATAAACAAGCCCGGCCCATAGACTGGTTGTCTGTGACACTGCCCTGTGACAGGCAACAGTGTCAATATTACTTGACAATGGCATTGTTTTTTAAAAAAAAGAAATTATCCAAAGGTATAACATAAAGATACGTGATAATATGAAATACTCGCCTACTAGTTGCGGTGCAAATAAAAGTGAATGAATATGACTTTGTTGTGAAAAACATAAAAGGGTTTTCTGAAGCTATCATGCTGACCTTCATTTAACCAAAATTAAACACGGATCCTTTTTTTCTTGTCAATCATTGATAAAAATTGTGAGGTGCAGTGCTTTAACTTTTCTCACACAAGGAAAAGGATCACTGCTTCAGCGGCTGTAAAACAAACCTGCTCTGCAGTTTAGCGATCGCACAAGATGCAACTTAATTAACTTTTGCTTAATTTGTAAAATCAGCCAGTACACTGAATAATGATGCCTTGAAACTACAACTATAAAGTTTGTTTTTGGTTTAAATGTTTGTGCTGCTGTTGTAATCAGTTGATCTAGCAGAAAAACAGCAGTTTAAAATAAAAAAGAGGAGGAATAATCAGGGGAAATGACGCACAAAAAAAGAGAGAATAAACCTAAAAGAGAAACAAACAACAGATGTCAATTAAAATTTTGGCACACTAGTGTTTGTCTGCTGAGACAAACACAGAGCAATGTTTTTTTGTTTTTTTTTTATGAGTAATGACTAAATAGGGTTTAATTAAAAGACAACTTGTTTTTGACTTTATGGATTAGAAATGATCAGCTTTTATTACAACTGCAGTCACCGTTTTGGCTGACTACAACATTCATTTAGCTAACAAGACAAGGTATTGATCGAGTATTGACAGCTCATATATAATCCTTAAGACTTAGGATCGTGGACAGGCACACGGCGTGTGTATATGTGTGTGTGGGGGTGTGCACTGTCCTGCTGTATTCTTAGAAAAAGGAGACATGCCAAAATGCAAAATGGGCACTGTGCACACTTGGCTACTGTGGCTGTGCGAGCTCTCTGAATTTTCTATTTTCCATCTCCACTGTAGAGATTTATTAAACCAAACACTCCTGAAAAACAGTGTGTACAGGTGCAAACATTAAAACCCACCAAGAGATTTCCATATAAACACAATTTTTACAGGAATAATTGCATAACTATCTAGGGCACTATGTTTTGCAATGTAGGCTGTAGATATCTTTGCATCCAGTGTGTGTTATGACAGAGGAGCAACAAGATCATGCAAAAATGAAAGAATTGAGTAAAATGACAAGATACACTGTGTGCAGTTTCCATCGACTAATGCTGTCCCTGGGTAATAGAGACTCCAGTTGTGGATAATTACTTTGCAAATTACTTTTACCCAGGGCCGATGAGCACACAACTCTAACTTTTGTCTAATCTCCTGTTTAACTTTAGAATGACAGTGGGTGCAGGAATATAACCAGTGTTGGGAAGGTTACTTTTAAAATGTATTCCATTACAGGATACAGAATACATGCCCCAAAATGTATTCTGTAACGTATTCCGTTACGTTACTCAATGACAGTAACGTATTCTGAATACTTTGGATTACTTAATATATTATCATGCTGTTTACAACTACGTGAATGTACTATTGCTGTGCTTTATTACTGTTACTGAAGGTCCGCGGCTCCGAACCGTAGTAAAGGGACCTCTGGCTAATACGTCGGGTTCTGTGTCGGGCTCGTAGCCGAAAAATAGCTTTACTTTGTTGTCTGGGTCAACTTTGCTAGCGAGAGACAGAGAGAGGAGTTGAAAGGCTGCTCCAATGGAACTTATTGTTTTTGGAGGAAAACACGAACACGGTGTACAGTCGAGTCTTAATAGCTTACTTACAACTGGGCTCCTCAGGCACTCTGTTTGGCTGCAGTGGTTATTATTATATTTACATGCTTCTGCTCGATGACAGCTAGTACTTTTCCTTTTTCTCCCTCCCTCGCTCACAGACACATAACGGGTATGGCAGTCCATTCTCCCTGCAGCACGGATTACACTGCCTATGATGCTACATTCTTTAGAGCTATAACTGTAGCATTCTGCCTATTAGCTTAGCACAACAACAACAACAAAAAGGCCTCTCTCACCCAGGAAACACACAGAGAGAGAGCGTCACCCTGTAACCATGGCAACCGTAACGCTGCCGCCTGGAACAACAGAACGTAGCTGTCAAACAAAACCCAAACAGTCCTGACCCGCCACAATATGAAACAGGGAAGTACCGCCGTGTAATCCATTTATTTCAACAAAGTAACTGTATTCTAAATACCACCTTTTTAAACGGTAACTATAGCGGAATACAGTTACTCATATTTTGTATTTTAAATACGTAACGGCGGTACATGTATTCCGTTACTCCCCAACACTGAATATAACCCTATGCTTATTGCTAATAAATCACACACATACTGTAATCTGTGAAAAGCATTACTCTTTTCCTGTATGAAACACATTTTTCAGGATGATAGTTTTTGGAATCTCATAACACGTTAGTTGTTGTTGTATTAACAGAAGAATCTGTATTGTTTCTCGGCATATCTATTTTTAGAGACTTGCAAAAAGTCTCTGAAAATAGATATGCCTTAGCTGTTAAAATCTATAAATTCTTTTATATTTCAAGTGGATAAAGGATGCATTTAAAGCAAATATATTTTAAAACACAAATAACGATCAAAAATGACCAGTAATTAGTCTTGCATTCATAGAGTGATGAAGTGGAAAAGCTTTTCCTATCTACAGTTGAGCACCAGCACCGTCGCATGATAGTGACATTCATGTTGTAATGGTTTTCTGACTGCTGAAGCAATCTAAGATGAATAAGTAAAGAAGGAAAATTTTTATATAGTACCTTTTGAGATAAATATCACAAAATGTGTCACAAAAAAAATGCTAGAACGTCAAAACAAAAGTTTCTCAAAAGCAAGTTTTAAAGGATGAATTTTAAGCTGTTTTCTAAAAGAGATCACTGAGTCCACAGATCTCCGGCTCAGAGGGAGACGCTTCCAGAGTCTGGGGGCCACTGTTGCAACAGCTCTGTCTCCCTTAGTTCTCAACCTTGTATGATGCACATTAAAAAAAAGAAAAAAAAAAAAAAAACATAGTGTAGAGAGACTCTTTTCTACACAATGGGATAAACTAGGAACACATGAGGCCCAAATATGTTCCATCTCAGCTAATTAAAATAGCCCATTTTGTACTCTCTTGCAAAATGAAAAGCAAAGAGCAGCAAAGAGAACAGAATGGATGTAGCCTTACTCAGTAGCAGCATATGGTCTCAAGTGAAGAAGGACACATGAGACGCTTTCATTCACAGAAAAGATCCTTCCTGGTATCTTGCCAGAGAACTCTGGTAAAAGCTTAATCTGTCAAACAGGATCACTGCCGGGCGACGATGCGGACGGAGAAGGGCCTCCTTCTTATGGTTGTGTCAAAGCATGACATGCTCATTACAATAACGCTGTAGCTCTGGGTCAGTTGAGAGATTGATATTTTGGATGGATGTTGGATGATAGCCTTGATGCTTGGCGGCCAGATTGCTGTAGGAACAGACTGTGTAATATCTCTGTTGACGAGGGACATGTTCCACATACGTGATAAATATTTATTCTAATTTCCCATGATATGAATGGTACAGCAAACTTTTGAGGCAAAAGATCAGGTCACATTAACTGTAGCCTGTTATTGTTTTAGGGTAAATATAGCTTCAGTAAATAAAACCTAATGAACATTTATACGCTTAACCACGCTAAATGGTGATTGTACATATATCAAAAAAATTGAAACCACACCCCAAAAGATATTTTACAAATGTTTCCGCAACTTATTGCCTCAAACTTCTGCATTCTTTTTAAAGGGCACCAGAGGGCGATACCTGTGGTTGCAAAAAGAGTTCTAGTTCGATAGAAGTCTGTTGGAAGAACAGCCCTCTGCTGGGGGCTAAACATTTTTCCGCTGCATTTATGATGCAGCACAAGTGTCAGAAAGGAGAGTTATCCAGGATATTGTCAGTGGATAACGACTTGTGATAGACAAGCTGTAAGCCAATAAGCGTGTGGCTTCACAGTCACATCTGCGCCTTATCATGACATCTGGCTTTGAAACGCGAAGATGGCAAAATCACAAATGCTTATCTCATAACTTCAAAAAGAGACACAAACCTGTCGGAAATATTGTGCTTCTCTGCACACTCAGTTTTATGGTTTCACCATGGCAGAATGTGCTTTCATATGATTAATCTAGATAAACCAATATTTGCTTCTAAATATACAGAATACAAAGGCCAAGAACCAATATTTTTAGTCCTACAAGACTTCTGGTTTATATTTGTAGTCCACTTGCAGTTACAATGAACAGCTATATTTTAGCAGGTTTTGGTTGTGGGTAAAATTATAAGCAGGTAGCTAAGGAGGGAACACATGTGCTCATATGCTGTCCACTAGCTATAGTCATGTATCAATTTTTTTTGCCTCCTTATTTTACGCCTCAGCTTGGCTTTAGCAGAAAGCCTGAAATATTGGCTGTTTATACCAAAGACTAAGACAGCAGGGTAACAGATGGGCTCCCAGATTGTCTCATGACTAACCATCTATCCAGTTTTGTTTAACAATCTCAAGCTGTAAGACTGAACCTTAGACTTAAACTTAGACTATTCACATTGGTAATGGTTCCTGCATCTATCAGCTTATCCGGTCTGGACTCAATATCCTTAACTCCCATCATTATTAGTGAGAAAACACCCAAAAGAGAGACGTTTAAAAATTTAAGCTGGTGTTTATTTATTCCAATATATAAAAGTCAGATTAGGCTTAAAAGTCCAAGCTATCCAAGTATTAGAGATTCAGTTTTATAAGAAGCAATTAGGAGTTTGTGCATGTGTTTCACAGGCAAAGCCTTCCAGAAGATTAAAGGTGGAAATCTTTTAATATGAAACAAGAATAGGAATATTTTGGTTTGCATGAACAGCATAACATTATAGAGCAAATCAGGCGGTTTCCTTTACTACTTTACTCTTTTTCACCCCATGATCGCACACTGAGTCACTTTACTACAAAAACACGGCAGCTTAGCAGAGATTTTGAGAATTTTTGTATGAAACATAGGTTTAATATGCAGATGATTATGCTCAGCACCTAATGAGTGCAAAGAAAACAGGGTTTTGTCAATTTCTGAGAAGTTGGATTTTGCTGAAGAAGTACTTGATAAGTGTAAATAGTTCTCCTCTTGGAACATCTATTGGATTTGTGGCTCTTTCTCCAAAATGTGTGCAGCAATTATAGCATTATTCAGAGCACAAAAGCAGTCCTTTAAATACAGGCAGCATGTTTCGGGCTTTTACTGATAAAGGGGCTGTGATTAGAGAGAAGAAGAATGGGATTTTCTTTGTTAGAATGGGCAGTTTTGTTGCTTTGCAAAGTTTTTCATTCCTAAAAGCCTATGCATCAGAAGATAGGGAGGAAGATAACGAGATAGAAGGGGAGTGGCGGAAAAAAGAGCTTTTACTGGAAGCCTAAGATACAGAATGGAAGAACAATCAAAAAGGAGAATTGAGTGGGAGACTGACGGTAAAAAAGGAGGAGGATACTTACTTTCATTTGCCTAGTCATTCGTAAAGACTTCTTAGTGAAGGAAAAAAAGATGAAAAAAAGAAAGACAAAACAAAGATCTGCTCTCCATAAGCTGCTTGTGACTTTATTACAGCTTGCAGAACCAATTAATCAGCATAATGCATTTAACCAATTATGCTAGATTTGATCTGACTGTAGGGCTAATTCAATAGAGATCCTTAGTGATTTACGAGGGCCAGTTTATTGTAGTGCCGGATTGGTGGTCTGACATCCCATTGCGAGATGACTAAGGGGCATTAAGGAGATCTCAGAAAACATGTAAACTGACATCTTTCAGCAGAATGAGGCTTTAAAAATCCCCTGACAACCTTCAAAAATCTTTTTAACTTTAAACAAACTTTTACAGTGACATTTATAGTTTTCTTTTATTGGACTTTTAAAGCAGGGATTCATTGATCACATTCAGAAGACATTCTGTAAAAAGACAAGGTTGTAGGAAAGAAAAAAAAAAACCCAAATAAAATAAAATGATTGTCTAATAAAAATGCTTTTCTATTCTTTTTCCAGTAGAGTTGATTAGTACAGTACATTGTAATTAGTTTTCCACCAAATGACCGTGAGCAATGGCCACTCTTCCAGTGGTACTGGAATAAGTAAGAAAGCCAGTGTTATAAATTATATTGACATTTATTTCAAAGGATACTTTTGGCTGTAAAGTAAAAGAAATATTATGGAATATAGTTAGCATCATATATCACCTGATACTTCATAATAATAATTTCAAATAGAAATATATTTAAATTAAATTCTGTGAAGTAAATAATGTGAAGGTTACCATGATTAAGCATCTTGATGATGCTTCTCAACTTAAAACTGCGATTGTGAGAATTTCTTGTGGTCAGTAGGTGTTTATTACTTTTGTAGTGGAGTTATGCTGGGAATTGCAAGCCCACAATGGTTAATGGGAAACATTTCGACATATCACAGCATGAAAACGGTTTAAATCATAAAATTAATGATGATGCTTTGGTGTCAGAATCCTGGTATTTTGCATGCTTGGCCATGGTTGATTGGAACGCAAGCATATCAGAGCCAACAGCAGTCACTGTTTTCTTACCCTTATTTCTTACACACACACATGCTCACAAACACAGATGCTGTGAGCTTTGTGACATGGTGTTATACTGCTGGAATCAACCATTGGTTGGTACTAAAGGGCCCAAAGTGCACCAAGAAACTAATGCCCATGCCGTTACATCACCAGCAGCATGGGCCTAAATAATCGATACAAGGAAGGATGGATCCATAGTTTCATGTTGTTTTTGCAAACTTTTGACCTTTTATTTTTGTTACATAGTGTTAGAGACAGTTGCATGCTTATGCAGCCATTCTCATTTTATGGGCCAGTTACATATAGTGAGAGACAGGAAAGGTTGTGTGATTTTATGAAAAATTGCTTGTCTCAGTCTTTTTGTTCTGCCCAGCCCCCTTTATTCCTTTCCATTTCTCAGCCATTTACTCTCTATATAATTGTGTTAAATTCATGCTTTCTGTATTGTAATTTTTCCTCATTGCTCTTCCTTCACACACAGGTCTCACTTGTGTTTTTTTTCTCTCCACACCGTCCACACTCCATTATCTCTCTCCTTCTACACATCTTTAGCCTGGCTAATGTGCTCCCTTCACTCATTCATACACTTGAATACTCACACACACACACACACACACGCGCGCACACACACACATTCGCACTAACAGACCATTCAGTTCCGCCAGCTTGTCGGAGTGTGACTGATTGATTACTACCCAGAAGGCTTGGCTTTGTTGATGTCAGAAACAGGACAGGTACCTTGGACCACAGGGGGCACAGGGAAGATTGATGTCTCTCTCTTTCACAACTCCCTTTTCTTTCTCTCATTTTCCCTCTGCATTTTCATCTTTCACACTTCCACACGCAGACACTCATTGACCCCAAGTGATCACTGGAAGGGCTTTTTGTAGTTGCACTTGAGCGCAAGTCAGGTAGGAAGGCAGGCATGTAAATTGTGTAGCTACGATGTACAGCTGAACAGTTTTCAGTCTTGCACGTAAATTAGGTTTCTTACCGGTGGAAACACAAGTTTTAGATAACATAAAGATGCCATTGTAAATGGACTCTCATTTGGACACTGCTGTGTACGGTCAATAAACAGATACACTTAATAAGAATGTTTTAATAGGAGGACACCACAAAGGATACCACCTGGTTGTTCACAAGCTGGGTTCACATATTCTTTCCAGTCTTCTTGTCAACTGTGACTCTAATTTTATGCAGTGGGTCCATCTTTGTGTAGGATCTCAGAATGGTGGTCATTCTTAATTAGTCTGATGGCTACACAGGTAACAAGTTTTTTGCAGCTATATTGTGGACAGTGTTGGGAAGGTTACTTTTAAAATGGATTCCATTACAGATTACAGAATACATGCCCCAAAATGTATTTTGTAACGTATTTTGTTACGTTACTCAATGAGAGTAACGTATTCTGAATACTTTGGATTACTTAATATATTATCATGCTGTTTACAACTGCATGAATGTGATTTATTACTATTACTGAAGGTCCGCGGCACCGAACCGTAGTAAAGGGACCTCTGGCTAATACGTCGGGTTCCGTGTCGGCTCCTAGCCGAAAAATAGCTTTACTTTGTTGTCTGGGTCAAGTTTGCTTGCGAGAGACAGAGAGAGGCGTTGAAAGGCTGCTGCAATGGAACTTATTGTTTCGGAGGAAAACACAAACACAGTGTACAGTCGAGTCTTAATAGCTTACTTACAACTGGGCTCGTCAGGCTGCAGTGGTTATTATTATATTTACATGCTTCTAGCTCCCGTTTCTGCTCGGTGACAAGTCGTACTTTTCAACTCTTTTTCTCCCTCCTCGCGCTCACAGACACATAACGGGTATGGCAGTCCATTCTCCCTGCAGCATGGACTACACTGCCCATGAGGCTACATTCTTTAGGGCTATGCCTGTAGCATTCTGCCTATAGCTTAGCACCACAACAACAACATAAAGGCGCTCTCTTACAGCGTCACCCTGTAACCATGGCAAATGTAACGCTGCCGCCTGGAACAACAGAACATAGCTGTCAAACAAAACCCAAACAATCCTGACCCGCGACTATATGGAACAGGAAAATACCGCCGTGTAATCCATTTATTTCAACAAAGTAACTGTATTCTAAATACCACCTTTTTAAACGGTAACTGTAACGGAATACAGTTACTCATATTTTGTATTTTAAATACGTAACGGCGGTACATGTATTCCGTTACTCCCCAACACTGGTTGTGGAGTTGAGGAGAAAAAATTAGATTAGAGATAATACACTTCATGAGGCATCATCTTATCTATCTGCCTCACTAACTCTTTCCGTTTCTCTTCCTCAGCCTCTCCCTCCTCTCTCAGTTTCAGCTCTGCAGGAGGCATTAATGATCTGATATGGGATCTGCCCTTTACTACCCCAACCAGCTGTAACACAGCATTTGCAATAATAATAGCTGATGTGGGGCCACCCATTGTTCAACCCCAGCCAGGTGTTTTTGGGCACCTGGAAATTTAATGATCTGACCGGGGAAGCGACCCTTTGACACTTCAACATATAACTATTTCAACACTACTGTGTCACAGATTGTGGTACGAGAGGCATTGTAAACAATACACCACATACAAACCACATTCCTTAGGTCTGACAGAGGCGGATACATAAGACCATTTTGAAACAGCGATAACGAGCAGTGTTGGCTTTAGCTGACATTTGATAAATGGACCTAATATAACGATATTTTGTTTCAGATATAGTTTGGTGCAGTGACCTCTACGTTTTTTCCCGTTACTAAAGCTGCAGCCAATTTTGCTCTTATCAATACTGTTTCAAAATTTCATTTCCTGCCTTAGCCTATTACATTTACACCTGTAAGTATAAACAAACCTACAGCTTTGTGAAATTAAAGGAAATATACAATTACAACCATCACTGCTATTCATGCTGGATGCCTTTTGGTGTGCCTCAAATTTACATTAAATTTCTTCAGCTAATAACCGCTCTGCTAATTATGATCACAGGCTTAAAGATAGACAAAAATAAATCTCTGTCACATAAGCTCCATATTAATATAGCTGTATCTTACTCTATGTGCTCCCTGCCCATTGGCTTGTTTGTCTATATGCAAGACTGTGATATTATATTTGTTTTACCGGAGATTACGCGACTGTGAAATGGCTGGGAGGCTTTTATGCTGCTCTTTTTCCATATATATCACTATAAGGACACTCAAAGACTCTAATAGTGTCCCTTTACTTCACTGCCGTTCTGAAAATGTAATGTCAAGTAAAACATCCACGCAAGGTTACCATGATTAAGTAGCTTGATGAAGTTACAGAGAGAAATATTTTACAATTTGTGGAGCTTTATGTCTTGAAGTAGTTTTGTGTGAACCACTAAAGTGTGAGAGGTGAAGGAGACATTTTTAAAAAAAAAAAGAAAAACATTTTAAGTAAGATTTATATCTCTCCTTTGCTATTCCCGTTTTTCTTTCCGCCTCTATAACACCCCAATTTATGCATATTTTAGACTGTCCAGTTTTGCTCTGTATATTGAGCCATTATACGGGAAAATAGGAGCATAACTTCAAATTGCCTCCTTCATCACGACCAGTGATGCTGCAGGGAGTGTGTCTATACACCCTCTAAACCCCTGCAGTGCTAAGTTTCGTGTGGAATAAATCCCCAGACCTGGCTCTCTCAAACAGATTATGCTACACATGATCTCTCTCTCTCTCTCACACACACACACACACACACACACACACACACACACACACACACACACACACGCACACACACACACAGAGCTTTGGACTACATGCTGTGCTGTGTTCCATATTCTTTAAACATCCTTGCAGATTCATGCCATTTAATGCCCATGCATATGATTCCCATTGCATATGTAGATGAGCTGGGGAGACAATTCATTTATTGTACAAACAAAAACAATGTTTTTAGGTCATAGCCATCATATCAATCATTGTTTCTTTATTTGAACAACTGAAAACTTCCTTTTTTATTAATTTATGCAACATTTTGGCACTGTCATCTGACAAAAATCAGTCCCAAGTAGGGATGGGTACCGGTATCCGGTTCTGACATAAACGGTAGTAATAGTGATGGGTCGTTCGCGAACGAAATGGCTCTTAGAGCCGACTCTTTGAAGTGAACGACGCGAGCCGGCTCCTTATTGGGAGCCGTGAGGTTTTTGGTTTTTTTCTTTCTCTCACCCTCTCTCTCGCCCTTTTTTCCGCTAAACTCCGCATGCGCGGCCTGTTCTTTGCGCTGGGCAGAGGGGGGAGGGGCGTTAGTTACACTCACAGTAGCACAGGAACAGAGCGGGAGGGAGAGGGAGAGAGAAAGAGAGCGAGGGACAACAACGTCACATTAGAAAGGTATAGTAATCATCCACTATTTTCAGTTGCAGATGATAAAGGATTCAGAAATCATCCAGGCCCATATGACAGAGAATGTGCATCTTCTTTTTGTTTTAATATTTTAATTTATATTTAATTGTGTTGTGGTTTGCAGTGTTTTGTGTTGTTTCACGTTAAATTTGTTTAAAAGGAAAAAGCTGAAAATTTAAATAGTTAAAAGTTTAAAATGACAGACAATGACCCCTATGAAAAAAACACCGAGGGAACAGTTTACCCTGCCCGGGATAGGGTTACCGGGGCCCCGCCCTGGAGCCAGGCCCGGGGAGGGTGCCCGAGGGCGAGCGTCTGGTGGCCGGGCCTTAGTCCATGGGGCCCGGCCGGGCACAGCCCGAAGAGGAGACATGGGCCCATCCTCCCGCAGGCCCACCACCCGCAGGAGGCGCCATAGGGGTTTTTCCCGGTGGATGAGAGGGTTTGTTCCCTGCGCCTTAGGGTCGGGAACGGGTCCTGTCTGTCATCTGCGCTTATGCGCCGAGTGGCAGTTCGGAGTACCCAGCCTTCTTAGAGTCCCTGGGGGGGGGGGTGCTGGAAGGTGCTCCACCTGGAGACTCTGTTGTCCTGCTGGGAGACTTCAATGCTCACGTGGGTAACGACAGCGAGACCTGGAGGGGCGTGATTGGGAGGAACGGCCTCCCTGATCTGAACCCGAGCGGTGCTTTGTTATTGGACTTCTGTGCTAATCACAGTTTGGCCATAACGAACACCTTGTTCGAACATAAGAGTGTCCATAAGTGCACGTGGCACCAGGACGCTCTAGGCCGTAGGTCGATGATCGATTTTGTAATCGTATCACCAGACCTGCGACCATATGTTCTGGACACTCGGGTAAAGAGAGGGGCTGAGCTGTCAACTGATCACCACCTGGTGGTGAGTTGGATCAGGTGGCGGGGGAGGACGCTGGACAGACCTGGTGCACCTAAACGCGTAGTGAGGGTGTGCTGGGAACGACTAGCAGAGGCCCCAGTCCGTGAGATCTTCAACGCACACCTCCGGCAGAGCTTCAACAGCATTCCGAGGGAGGCGGGGGACATCGAGTCCGAATGGACCATGTTCAGCGCCTCCATTGCCGAAGCTGCTGCATTAAGCTGCGGCCACAAGGTGGTTGGTGCCTGCCGTGGTGGTAATCCCCGAACCAAATGGTGGACACCAGAGGTGAAGGGAGCCACCAGGCTGAAGAAGGAGTCCTATCGGGCTTGGTTAGCCTGTGGGACTCCGGAGGCAGCCGACAGGTATCGACAGGCCAAGCGGAATGCGGCTCGGGCAGTGGCTGAAGCAAAAACTCGGGTGTGGGAGGAGTTCGGAGAGGCCATGGAAAAAGACTTTCGGACTGCCTCGAAGAGGTTCTGGCAAACCGTCAGGCGTCTCAGGAGGGGAAAGCGGTGCTCTACCTGCACTGTGTATAGTGCTGGCGGAGCGCTGCTGACGTCGAGTGAGAAAATTGTCAGGCGGTGGAAGGAATACTTCGAGGACCTCCTTAATCCCACTGACGCGTCTTCCGAGGAGGAAGCAGAGTCTGGGGATGAGGGGAATGACCCGCCAATTTCCGGGGGCGAGGTCACTGAGGCAGTTAAACAACTCCTTGGTGGCAGAGCCCCTGGTGTTGATGAGGTCCGCCCCGAGTTCCTGAAGGCTCTGGACGTTGTAGGGCTGTCCTGGTTGACACGCCTCTGCAATGTTGCGTGGAGATCAGGGGCAGTACCCGTGGATTGGCAGACCGGGGTGGTGGTCCCCATCTTTAAGAAGGGGGACCGGAGGGTGTGTTCCAACTACAGGGGGATCACACTCCTCAGCCTCCCCGGGAAAGTCTATGCCAGGGTGCTGGAAAGGAGAGTTCGTCCGCTAGTCGAACCTCGGATACAGGAGGAACAATGCGGTTTTCGTCCTGGTCGCGGAACACTGGACCAGCTCTTCATCCTCTCGAGGATACATGAGGGTGCATGGGAGTTTGCCCAACCAGTCTACATGTGTTTTGTGGACTTGGAGAAGGCATTCGACCGTGTCCCTCGGGGTGTCCTGTGGGAGGTGTTGCGGGAGTATGGGGTGTCTGGCCCATTGCTACGGGCCATTCGATCCCTATACAACCGTTGCAGGAGCTTGGTTCGCATTGCCGGCAATAAGTCGGACTCGTTCCCGGTGGGTGATGGGCTCCGCCAGGGCTGCCCTTTGTCACCGGTTCTGTTCATAATTTTTATGGACAGGATTTCTAGGCGCAGCCAAGTGGCGGAGGGCTTTCGCTTTGGTGGCCTCAGGATCTCATCTCTGATCTTTGCAGATGATGTGGTTCTGTTGGCTTCATCGGGTGAGGGCCTCCAGCTCACACTGGAGCGGTTCGCAGCCGAGTGTGAAGCAGCGGGAATGAGGATCAGCACCTCCAAATCTGAGGCCATGGTTCTCAGCCGGAAAAGGGTGGAGTGCCCACTCCGGGTCGGGGATGAGGTCCTGCCCCAAGTGGAAGAGTTCAAGTATCTCGGGGTCTTGTTCGCGAGTGATGGGAGAAGGGAGCCGGAGATCGACAGACGGATTGGGGCTGCAGCTGCAGTAATGCAGACGCTGCACCGGTCCGTCGTGGTGAAGAGGGAGCTGAGTGTAAAAGCGAAGCTCTCAATTTACCGGTCGATCTACGTCCCTACCCTCACCTATGGCCACGAGCTGTGGGTAGTGACCGAAAGGACGAGATCGCGGATACAAGCGGCGGAAATGAGCTTCCTCCGAAGGGTGGCTGGCCTCTCCCTTAGAGATAGGGTGAGAAGTTCGGCCATCCGGGAGGGGCTCAGAGTAGAGCCGCTGCTGCTCCACATCGAAAGGAGCCAGCTGAGGTGGTTTGGGCATCTGATAAGGATGCCCCCTGGGCGCCTCCTGGGTGAGGTGTTCCAGGCATGTCCCACCGGGAGGAGGCCCCGGGGCAGACCCAGGACACGCTGGAGAGATTATATCTCTCGGCTGGCCTGGGAACGCCTTGATGTTCCCCCGGATGAGCTGGAGGAGGTGGCTGGGGAGAGGGAGGCCTGGGCCTCTTTGCTTAGGCTGCTGCCCCCGCGACTCGGCCCCGGACAAAGCGGATGAAGATGGATGGATGGATGGAAGTTTAAAATGTAAATAGTTGTTTTTTGTATTATATGATTTATTTATTACATTTTATGTGGAGTGAATAAATAAAGTATATTTATGGTGGCCCTTAGAGACAAAGCACATACTCCAAAACACGTACAAACTCCAAAACACATAAAAACTCAGAAGCATGTACTAAAGACAACAGAAGTGCTCCAGGATGCTAGGGCGCAGTGTTGAGCTTTTGTTACCTAGTGGCTACACAAGCCAGGAAGTATCAACAACCGGATTTGGTGTGTGGTAGTAACAGGTAAATGAACTTTTTTTTAAAAATTATAATAAATATGAGTGCTTGTCTATAAATACACAAACAATACACATATGCTTTCAATTGTGTAATTTAAGTGATCTGGGTAGCTCTGTTTTTAAGTTCAGTAAACGCTAGAAATGTGTTTTGGAGTTTGTATATGCTTTGTCTCTAGGGGCCATATATAAACATATATAAATAAAACCACTTTTTTTAACATTAGTAATTCCTTTTCTGCATAATTTTATATTATTGTTAATGATTAAATAATTAAAGCAACAAAACAACCTGAAGAGCCGGTTCGGAGCCGAAAGAGCCGGCTCTTTTTAGTGAGCCGAGCCGAAAGAGCCGGATCTCTTAAAAGAGCCGGAAATCCCATCACTAGGTAGTAACCAGACCAAAAAGCAGCGCACATTTCGGTGCTTTATTTCTGTGCTTTTTTTTCCTGAGCTGTGATGACTTTAGATTCTAGCCAATCATTTTACGTTTCTGAGGATAGTAGGCGGGTCCAGGTACGTATGTACTTTTAGAGCAGAGCTACAGATTAAAAATGCCCAAGGCGAAGCGGTCAAAAGTCTGGCTGTACTTCACAGCAAAATATGCAAACTCAGCAGCCTGCAACAATGCTTTAAGCTGATACTGTGATACTGTCAAAGGAGGTAACACCTCAAATCCGATGAAACACCTGGCGATGCATAGCGTTTTTTTTAACAGCCGAGAAATGCACCGTATTTGATAGCTTGCTGCGAGACCTCACACCGTGCACATCTACTGCGGGTGTGGTGCCTGTTATCGGACCCGGAGTTTGCAACATCCCCCAAAAACCCGAAGAGTAGAGTCCTGGCCCCTAGCCCTGCCAGTGTAGCAGAAAGGATAACGGATGATGATGGCAACAGTAGCCGTTCTTCTCTGAGTGAGTAGCTTAATGTTGTTTGTGTGTAATTTACATTGAGTAGGCTAACCACATTATTACATTAATGCACATAAGGTGAACTAGCAAACACTGTCATAGTTACATACGGCTTTCTTCTTGTTTGATGATACTCCCTTCACCCTGGCCAAAAAGGCTAAAATGACCAAAGAAAAAGTGGAAAACAGTTAAACATGAGAGGTTTTTGGACAAAGTTTGTGTTTTTTCCATTGTTTAAGCACTGCTTCCAGCCAAGAGTGATACCATATATGCCCCATAGCTGCAGGAAAGGCTAACATTGTTATCTTTTTACAAAAAAACAGCTGAACATGAGAGGTTTTTGGACCAATTTTGTGTTCTCCATTCTTTAAACACCCGTTTGAGCACCGTTTAAGCACCGGCACCATTTCAAAAGTACCGGTTTGGCACCGGTATCGGATAAAACCTAAACGATACCCATCCCTAGTCCCAAGACATGAAACAAACCCATGTAATGAAATGAGTGCATCCAAAGAGGCATACCTTGTTATTCATCAGTTTCCAATAAGGCAGCTCAGTGGGGGGAAAAAAATGTCTCGACTAAACAAGGATACACCACATCCACAGATGTCATACATGCGGTACTCAGCTCGTTCACAAAGCTAAATTAGAGAGCCAAAATGCAGTGACTCAGTTTTACAGGCTGTCCAGAAACTATAGAAAAAATTGAGAATCACAGCACAGTGTACAGTGGAGCAGTTTAACGGGGAACTCCAGCAGGAGTTCACAGTGCCCAGAGCAGCAGAGAGCAGACAACAAATAGGTTGCTAAATTAAGTCCTCATCTTCTGTGCTTCACTCAGCGGCCAGGTTTGTTGTAGGCAGCGAGTCTCCCCCGGTGTGTGAGAAGTAGCTACCAGCGCTGCCAGTACCACAGAAAAGTAACAGTAGTCACCTTACTTGAGTCAGCCATAAAGTGTTAAAGCTCATGTTAATAAAAATGGAAGAGAGCTGAGATAAGCTAACTTGGCTTGTAGCTAAGAGAGCAAGAAGAGTGAACTAAATGTGTGCCATTTGCTTACTTCGTGGTAGGGGGCATTCCTGGGTGAGTCACAAAGATCTCAGATTTGATTTGATTTTTCCGGCCATGGCATGTACAGTTTTGCATTGAAGTAATACAGCTATTAAAATATAATGAGCTGTAAAAAAAATGAATAATAATAACTATTTTTTCCTAAACAAGCAGAACTGAAATCAACATTTAAATATGTAATTAAATGAAATGAGGAATGTCTCCTCATTCCAGCTCGGCTTTGTGTGGTCATCCTATAATGATGTCCAGTAAGAGGTGACTATGTCATGGGACAGCAAAGACTGAAATTTTTTGGACATGTGCAGAGGAGGGATAGAGGATATGGTGGACAAAAAAAAAAAATTGATTATGGAGCAGGCAGGCAGGAGGAAAAGAGGAAGACTATAAAGAAGAATTACGGATGTAGAGAAGGAGGAGAGGTGGAGGGTTGGTGACCGAGGAGCATGCTAGGGAGAGGGTGAGGTGGAAGCAGGTTATCCACTGGTACAACCAATTAAAAGTAAGCAGCTGAAAGAAGAAGTGCTAATTGAAAGTTAGCAACATATCTAATAAGTACACAACTGTACCTAGGTGGCTGCATCTGTCTCATAACTTCAATATTACAGTAATTAATGCACACAGCAGTGAGTTTCCTGTATATGCATTAAATCTCTTCAGCTTGTCTGCATTCCCACACTGATAGACAGCAGTCTAATGTGGCTAAGGAGCCACGCTCACACACCCACGCATTGTTCCCAAGTCAGTCGTTGGCTAAGAGATTTAATGTTGCCTCAATAATGACTAATGAGCTATAAAATGCAACAAACAGCCATACAGAAAAGCAATAAAAAACAAAGCAGACTAGGTTTTAATGCATCACCACTTATACACAATTGTACATTTTAGATGAATTTCTTTTGCTGAATTAATTGTCATTAATAAATTAAACTTGTTTTTCAAATAAACAGTTATAAGTTATAAGTTATTCGATCCCTATACAACCGTTGCAAGAGCTTGGTTCGCATTGCCGGCAATAAGTCGGACTCGTTCCCGGTGGGTGATGGGCTCCGCCAGGGCTGCCCTTTGTCACCGGTTCTGTTCATAATTTTTATGGACAGGATTTCTAGGCGCAGCCAAGTGGCGGAGGGCTTTCGCTTTGGTGGCCTCAGGATCTCATCTCTGATCTTTGCGGATGATGTGGTTCTGTTGGCTTCATCGGGTGAGGGCCTCCAGCTCGCACTGGAGCGGTTCGCAGCCGAGTGTGAAGCAGCGGGAATGAGGATCAGCACCTCCAAATCTGAGGCCATGGTTCTCAGCCGGAAAAGGGTGGAGTGCCCACTCCGGGTCGGGGATGAGGTCCTGCCCCAAGTGGAGGAGTTCAAGTATCTCGGGGTCTTGTTCGCGAGTGATGGGAGAAGGGAGCCGGAGATCGACAGACGGATTGGGGCTGCAGCTGCAGTAATGCAGACGCTGCACCGGTCCGTCGTGGTGAAGAGGGAGCTGAGTGTAAAAGCGAAGCTCTCAATTTACCGGTCGATCTACGTCCCTACCCTCACCTATGGCCACGAGCTGTGGGTAGTGACCGAAAGGACGAGATCGCGGATACAAGCGGCGGAAATGAGCTTCCTCCGAAGGGTGGCTGGCATCTCCCTTAGAGATAGGGTGAGAAGTTCGGCCATCCGGGAAGGGCTCAGAGTAGAGCCGCTGCTTCTCCACATCGAAAGGAGCCAGCTGAGGTGGTTTGGGCATCTGGTAAGGATGCCCCCTGGGCGCCTCCTGGGTGAGGTGTTCCAGGCATGTCCCACCGGGAGGAGGCCCCGGGGCAGACCCAGGACACGCTGGAGAGATTATATCTCTCGGCTGGCCTGGGAACGCCTTGGTGTTCCCCCGGATGAGCTGGAGGAGGTGGCTGGGGAGAGGGAGGTCTGGGCCTCTTTGCTTAGGCTGCTGCCCCCGCGACCCGGCCCCGGATAAAGCGGATGAAGATGGATGGATGGATGGAAGTTATAAGTTTAAACAATATAAAACTTCACCCAACATAGAAAAGATTGCTTTGTGTCTAGAATTACCCACAAGGATGTCAGTGTTATGATAGTTTCGTATATATATATATATATATATATATATATAAAATTTTAAGTTCAGTATAGTGTCAGTTTGTTACAAGAGTGAAGTTTCACATCTCAGTTAATTTATATTGTTTAAAAATGTTTAATTTGTTATTTTCCCCCAATACCTCTTTTAGATCAGCTTTAGTCATTTTAAAGTTGACATATTATAATTTGTTTCCCATATTTATCTCAAATCAGTTTGAGAAATTTAATTTGAATCCATTGTGTCAGATAGCTATAGGATTGTTTGTTAACACAAATATGCACCAGGGCTGATTAAGTATTTATATTTTCTAGATACATATTTCCGATAAAGAGGTAGGTACTGGTGTAAGGCACTGTCGTTATTGCCATGCACATGTTATTTCATATTGCAAAAGAATTAGAACAGTAATAGTTATCAAAGCTGCTATGTCTGCAGGGGAAAAACACCTAAGTTGCAGTGGGAAAAAACAACAACTTTTCACTCTAATACAGCAACATAAACTAGAACCTAAAATGAACATTTGAGTTGAATCAAAAGCTGTAAAAGTGGCTGTCACAACTGGCAAGGCCAAAGCAGTTGTACTTGCACTTTATTTTTTATATGCTGTGTGAGAAATATGTTATATGCTACCATATTCACGTAGGAGGTAGTGCAAAATATGTTGTAGGAGTTTAGCTGTGTTTACCATTACTGTACCCTGTAGGTACAGAAATAAATGCATTTTTCCTTTCTCTTAAAGTTCCAATTGTTACTTTGTTGTTGACCACACTGTGATAACTATGATAACCGACATGAGCATTATCCTGACCAGGGACGTGCAAGAAACTATGATGTACAAGAACATAAAACCTGAACATAACCCGAGCAGAATACGTGAAACTTGACGACCTGACGGCGACTAAAAGAAAACACACACTAAATACACACAGAGGTGATTAGGGGAAGTGGAAACGTATGGGGAAAACAGCTGATACAAATGAACATCATGACACCACAGGGAAAGGTACATTAAGCACAATGAACATAGAAACAAGACTTTCAAAATAAAACAGGAAACACTGAGAGACGTAGACATGACAACTAGCACAGAAGACAAGAACAGACTCACATAGATGGAAACCTAAACTAGAATAAAACTCAATTAAATCCTAACTAATAATGGCAACACCAGAACTAAGCATATATTCAATATTATATAAGAAATCAAAAAATACAAAGTGAACTCAAAATGCTGGGTCACAAACCCAGCCCCTGACAAAAGGTCTAAAAGAGATTTCCAAAGGAATTTGAACCAATAGCAATGAGTTATTTTGGCACAGTTAGCTATATGCTAAGTTCCTTTTTCATCCTTAGACACTGCAAAGAAATTTGGGAGAAAGAGTTCTTTCTCAAGTTAGTATTATGTATGTACAAGTATCTCACTAGAAAAAAATGTTTCAAAGTAACCACTTTTTCCTTGACCATATTGTAAGTACCCAGAAGCCTCAAACAACCATATGTGAATGACCACAGGGATAAGACGCAGAAATAGACTCAAGGTGTCATCCCCGAGGGCTGATGAAGGAGTATCTAAAAACTCTCGCTAGGAAAACAACATATTGCTTCATGTTTTAATTGGAGCAAGTTAATGGTCCGTGAAGACTTGTGTATTAGTCACTAAGACAAGCTGTTCTGATCAAAAAAAAACAAAACAAGTGTGTGTGTGTAAGTGTTATCACACGGATCGCTTCGTTTTCTGTGTCTCACTGGCCGAATGCCCATTATGTGTCAAGCCTAGAGAAGCGGGACCCATCAGGTTGCCACTTATGTGAGTGAGCGTAAAATTACAGGCATTCTGGAAACAGCAGCTTTAGCCGATGATTATGTTTTGACACATAAAAAGTATTACTGAAGATGTGTGAGGTGTGTCCTCCACTCCTGTTTAAGGGTGGCAATAAAGTTTGATCTGATGAACCAACCTCTCTTGGAGTCACTGTGATGCTGGGACAGCAATGCAGCCAAGCGACCAGAGGCGTGTCCCAGACACACGTAGCTTCTCTGTCTTATTTTTACTCCGTATGAGATAAGGGAGGAGCAACATGCGGAACCATTTTTGTCCAAGGTTTATTTTTTATTTATTGTTTACATTTTTTTTCTGGTAAGTGAGCAGAAACTCCTAATGACAGACATTTCCATCGGTGAAAGTTACTCCTGAGTAAATTTGCCCTATAGTGACATGTTGGCCAACAGAGCTGTCACAACTGCTCAAGTCCCAGTGCTGACTAGGTTATGTGATATGGTTTTGATCTGTCTTATGATCAAGCTGGACTTTCTGGCATGTGGGGACAATATTTAAGCATTTTTGTGTTCTTTTTTTTCAGGGCATGATGGAGCTGCTCATATTACACACATCATACTTGTCTAATTCAAACCAGAACATTAAGCCTACTTCAGGTTCAGGTAAGCCTGTTAATCAACCATCTGGTTGAAAAGTGGAGTAACTTTCTTTGCTAACTTTGGGAGTTCCTCTTAATGCCGGTCTGCTGTGCAGTCGTGCTTCCTCTTTTCTTCCAGAATCCAGGTGCTGAGGTGTGAGGATGATGGGACACTGTGGATAATAAGGAGCTTTCCTGGAGTAAGGTATAATGAACTGATTTTGATTGCTAATTTGTTATGATTCATGTCTCTTGCGGTTCATGAATTCATGTTTTAGGCAGGGACTGGGGGAAAAAAGACTAGTTTTTATTGAATTACTAGATTAACAAAGAAAGCAAAAGCTTTCTGCAAAATGAACAGTGAATCTGTCATCTTTATCAGCTGTCACCACATATAATGAGGGAGACAGATTTGCAGTGCACACCAACATGAGTGGAAAATGAGGCATTTTGATTATTAAGCTGGCATGCTCTATATCTTACAGGTAGTTTTACATCTTAGCATGTGTTCTTAAATGAGTGCTTCCTAAAAATGAAATGGAATTGCAATTTTTGCATTGTACTGTTAACAAGTTGACCATATTAAATGACCGTGGCCTCTAGTACTCATAATAGTTACATGATGATCACAACCTATATACAGGCTGTTGTCTGATACTCTTCTCATTAAAAGCCAACCTCACCTTATTTAAATTGGCTCGCTATATTTCCTTGTGTGCCACTGTACCACTTCCAGTCCCTATATTATTTTCAGACTGCTCCCCAGAGTGCTGTTCTGACCAGTTGAACTTGCAGCTGCCATGCATGCTAGATTTCATTTTGGAGAAGAGGACAAAGCTGCTGCAGGGAGTCAGATCTGACAAGCAGAGCTGGGGTAGAGTGAAAATTGGATCACAAAATGGTATGCACCACAGACATCTCAGGATGTTCTAGTAGAATTCAGTTTTGTCAGACTCATCCTGGGGTACAAATTCATTCTGTTCAATGAAATAATATTGTCGAGTAAGCTCTTGGTCACTCTTCTTCCACCGAAAACCTGTTTGTGGTTGGAGCTAGCTTGCTTCTGTGATGATCCTATACATCAAGGCTGGGTCAGTTTGACACAAAACTGATGTTTCCTTTATAGTTGAGTTTGCTGATGCCATCGATATACACACAACAGCAACTTTGGAAGCAGTCCAGAGATGCACAAGGGGACTACCTTAAAGAAGAAAGCGTTCAAATTTAAATCAGCCATGGCCTTGACTTTTTTATCTGCAGAGTTGCATAACTTTTTAAAAAAAATCTCCTATAATCATGAAGATTAGAGCAAAAATCAGTTTTCCATGTACAGATACTGTGTTGTAACATTGTCCTTTGCTCATCCCTGTGTGTGTGTGTGCGCGCATGTGTGGTAATCCAAGGTTATCTATTCAAGCCACACTGACTGTGCATTCAGACTGTGTATTTTCCTACCTTTGAAACAAAACAGAGCTCCCCATGTTTATAAATAGACCAAAAGAGCAACATCTAACACTGCGTTGAAAAGGTGAGAAGCAGTCTAGAGCTGGTGCCATTTAAAATCCAAAGAAATAAAAATATTTATGTGCATGTTATATTTCAGCTAATAATGAGACACTGTACTTCTGTTTTTTTATGTTGTATAATGGACCTTTTATGATTCTCATCACATTATCGTTAGCATGAAACAACTGCCAATTTTACTCAAGCAAAACATAACTGAGACTAACTGAGCACAGACTTAATACTTCTATGTTAAATCTATGCTGTAAGTATGAACCCCTCCTAAACCCTGCATCATAATATAATACTTGTTGCATTGATGCAGCCCACAACTGTTGTGATTGGCCTGTTCAGTGCCCTTGATTCCTTCTGTGCATTTCTGGCTAGTTTGTCATCAAAAGTTTTGAATTTATCAGTTTGATTCAATTCAGTTTTATTTATATACAGCCAAATCATAACAACAGTTACCTTGTGTCATGCTTTATAGTGTAAGGCAAAGACCCTACAATAATACAGAGAAAACTCCAACAATTAAACCACTCCCACGAGCAAGCACTTGACAACATCAAGTGCTTGGATCAACTCAGGATAAACTCACTTGAGAGAACAATAATCACTGAGAATATAAGGACACGTGTTGGCAAATTCCCATAAGGAGACTGCAAAATCTCTCAGAGTGGATGTGAGGGAAAGTACAAAAAAGTGGTAAAACACAGGAAAAAGACAACAACAAAAACAAAACGATGTTGTAAGCTCTACAAAGATTCACGACTTTGTAGTCTCTGTAGTCTTAGGAGTGACATGGTGTGACATTTACTGCAAGTCATCAGAAGGGGAAGTTCAATTTCTTAAATTTCTCTTTATCTGTAAACATCAGAGTGGTTCAGGAGCAGTGTTGGTCAAGTTACTTGAAAAAAGTAATCAGTAATTAATTACTGATTACTTCCCCAAAAAAGTAATCCCGTTACTTTACTGATTACTTATTTTCAAAAGTAATTAATTACTTAGTTACTTAGTTACTTTTTAAAAACATGATTTACAACCTGAATAGGTGATAAAGTGATAGATCTTTCAGCCCAATTCTACTTTTTCTACATAATCATCATACAAAATGTAATCAGGCGGAGGGTTATCCTGGTGCAGGTGTGCCGCAGCGGTCAGTGGAAGGATACGGCAGTTTCTCTGCGAGTTTCCCATTACGTCGTAGCTACTCGGTGCTTGCTTGGAAGTTTAGGGGTTTTTTTCGCTGTAAAAAGAAGTTTTCTTCCCACGCACAACGGACACTAATGTTTTTGTCACTTTTTATGGAATCAAACTCAAAGTAAGGTCAGTACTTACACGCTTTAAACGCTGCACGCTCATACTCTCTCCCGCACTCGATATATGATCCATTGTTGATCTGCACACAGCTGTTGTCACACACGTCGCACTCGCTTACGTCACTGTCATGAGACATTCTCGCAAGAAAATCACGGTTTTAGTAACGCAGTAACGCAGCGTTCCTACGGGAAAGTAACGGTAATCTAATTACCGTTTTTGCAATAGTAATCCCTTACTTTACTCGTTACTTGAAAAAAGTAATCGGATTACAGTAACGCGTTACTTGTAACGCGTTACTGCCCATCTCTGTTCAGGAGTAAGAGATCATAAATCTAATGTAACTGCTCCTCTGAGTAGTTGTTTTGGTCTGGACCAAGTGACCAGTGCACCTTCATGCTTGTGTACGTAATCACATGACTGTTAAGGTCTGTGAGGCTAAATTCATTTGATGAAAACTTTGTAATGACTGTAGATCATTCATGTTTATGACCATTTCTTCAACTTCAGTGGAGTGAGTGAGTATGGCTGTATAAGGATACTAAAAGAAAAATGAAAAAAATAAAAATAATACCAGAACACAAATTAGAGGCAAAAAATAACAGCTTAGTTTTATTTTGAAGAAGGCGTTTAAAAACAGCATGTATCAAGTGTGCGTCTAGGGATTTGAAGAGAAGAGCCATAAAGTGATAAAACCAACAACAGAGAGGAGAAGAAGGGTCTAAGGTTTGTATTTAATCCCTCTGCTGTTTGTGTCTGCAGCTCTCACAAGAACACTAAAGCTTCCGAGGCAAGATGTCTTTATTACGCCGTATCCCCACACCACATTTAACCTGCCCAGCATATCCCTTTCCTTATCCTCTTCTCTCCACTCCTCACTCCTTTTTTTCCAGCAGCTTTTCTGTGGATAGTTTTTTGGTTTCCTCTTTGCTTGTCTTTGAGCAGCCCTCAATGTGTATTCGCAAGTTGTTTCATTACAACAATAGATCATCAATTTTTTATCGCTGAGACGACTTACTTTGATCTTTTCATTTCAAGCAAGCATTTATGCTACTTACACTTGCAGCTATTGCAGTTCCTATATAAGCACGAGTCAAACCTGGCACGAATACATATACTGTTATACCTTCGAGTGTGTGTGTGTGTGTGTGTGTGTGTGTGTGTGTGTGTGTGTGTGTGTGTGTGTGTGTGTGTGTGTGTGTGTGTGTTCTATGTTTATGTGGACTTAGAAAATCAATTCTTTCCCACGCAGTGAGGATGTTTGTTGTTCGATAATTTAGAACTAGGCTAGCTTTCAGCACTTAGTTGTGAAGGGTAAGGTTATAGTATACTAGGGAAGATTCACACTCACACACAACCAACATGTGTACATCTGAGTGTGTCCTTAGCTTAGTGCTTGTGTGTTTATAGTTATCGGCTGGTTAAAGTTGTCTACAACCGACTGTCATTATTGTGTTGCTCTGGGATCGGTCTTTATTCTGCTGTTTTGTGCAAACTTGAGGTGTTTGCAGCAGAGAGGCCTCTTTATTTGAAGGTGAATAAAGCTGGTAAAGTGGCTGTATTTGTCCTCAGTGGTCAATGTCAGCCAACACTCTTTAAATTCAGATCGGCAGTTTTTAAACAGGTGGAATGAGGATTATTAATGTAAAGTGGAGTGGGCTTTAGTGTACTCCAAAGAGGGCAAACAAATGACCCCTTTTCAGCTTAAGTGATCCCTGTTCAGCACAGATTTAGCTTGGCTAAAAATTTCCTCATGTTTAGTGAATCACATGTGTCATCATGAAAGGCTTGGAGTAAAGAAAAATACTTGTGTAGCCTTTATGTATTGTTAAATGCTTCTCCAAAAATATGTTAATATCTTCCTTCCATGTTTAAGTTGTTCTAAGATATGGATTTATATTATCTGAATCCATGTCTTGCTAAAACATGCCAATATGATAAATAGCTGTCAGCTGAAGATTGTGCCTTTATAATGCTGACTTTTTATGCACTGATTTGAAGAAAGACTTTTTTGTGAGTAGAAGACAGACATGCATTTGAACACATTTGGGCAAGCACTAAGTTATTGAAATACTTTCTTGTCAATACACTAAATTATTACAGTAAACATGAGTGCTAAATTCATGTGTAACTTGATGTCAACTTGATATCATCCAGGCTAACAAGTCTGGGGAGTGCTATACAATTTCATGAGATTTTTCACATTTAAATAAAAGCTTCCATGGTGGAAGTCAATCATACTTTATGACTGTTTGTCCAAGAGCCTGAGCGATCACTCCAGCATGAGGGAAGTTTTAAAAATCATGGTCAATGATTTTATGTCATGTACTACTGATGTATACTGTTTACACACAGAGGTAAAAGTGCATATGCAGTAATGCAAGTGAATAATAGCGCGCACGCACACACACACACACACACACACACACACACCCTTATCTAACCCTCACATCATGTCCTTGCCCTCAGCTGCCACTAGCTAATGTGTCATGCTTGGAGGTGGGGGAATCTGGTCGTAGAAGCTGGCACTTGCCTCGGGTTACACTCAAACACACACAAATGCATACGCATAAAAGTGCTAACTTGTTCCTTAGGGTGTGACAAGAGGACAGTGAATCAAAGGACACTGGGAAACAGTCATCTATGACATAGATTGACTCAGACAACCCTGCTTTCCATCCTCTTCATTTTAAATGAATTAGTGACACAATGGATAACCTTCGTGTTACACTGCTTCAGATGTTAGGCTGCATATACACAAACATTACACTGCTCACAGTTGTAAGTATCTGATGATCTTTTAACAGTGCTCAGAGTGTGAAAAAAAAAACTTGCTGGTGAAAAAAATTTGCTTGGGTCACAACTGGCAAGGCTTCTGTACAGTAGTGACAACCCATTGTCAGGAGGGACAAAATATACAACTACAACAGGGGTGGGCAACTCCAGGCCTCAAGGGCCGCTGTCCTGCAGGTTTTAGGTATTACCCTGGGTCAACACACCTGAATCACATGATTAGTTACCAAGCCTCTGGAGGACTTAAGAACACGTTGAGGAGGTCATTTAACCATTTGAATCACCTGTGTTGAATCAAGGACACGTCTAAAACCTGCAGGACACCGGCCCTCCAGGCCTGGAGTTGCCCACCCCTGAGCTACAATCATGAAGTATACAATGTTAATCCAAACAGAATACAATGACCTCATAAACCCATATTATCTTCACAACAGAACACAGAAAACCTGCAACATTTTTCAATTTCATAAAGAAATTCTTTGCTCATTTTAAATTTCATGGCAGCGGTCTGTCTTAAAAACGTTGGAATGAGGGCAACAAAAGGCTGCAAAAGTACATGGTACTAAAAAGAAACAGCTGGAACATTGTGAAACTAATTAGATTATTTGGTGGCAGGTCAAAAACGCATCTGCAAATAAAAAGAGTTCATAAGAGTGGCAGAGCATCTCAGAAGTAACAATGGGCACAGAAATTAATCAGCAGACAAATGTGTTTTTAAATTGTATAACAATTTCAGAATAATGATTCTCAATTGATAATTGCAAAGACTTTGAATATCTTATCATCTACAGTGCATAATATCATCAAAACATCAGATCTGGTGAAATCTCTGTACGCAAAAATCAGTATTAGATGCCCGTCATCTTCAGGGCCTCAGGGAGCACTGCATTAAAAACAGGCATTAGTCTATTGTGGAAATCACGGCATGAGCTCAGGAACACTTCCAGAAATCGTTGTCTGTAAACACAGCTTGTGGTGCTGTCCTCAAATACAGGCTAAAGCGCCGTCATGCAAATAAGAAGACGTATATGAACATGATCGAGAAATTTATCTGTCTTCTCTGGGCCAAAGCTAAGCTAACATGGACTGAGGCAAAGTGGCAAACTGATCTGTGGTCAGACAAGTTGAAATTTTTGAAAAACAATGACCCTGCATCTTCTGGACTCTGATGGTATAGGGCAGGGGTGGGCAATTCCAGGCCCAGAGGGCCGGTGTCCTGCAGGGTTTAGATCTCACCCTTGGTCAACACACCTGAATCACAGGATTAGTTCGAGGCCTCTGGAGAACTGCAGGAGCTAATTTAGCCATTTAAATCAGCTGTGTTGGTTCAAGGACACATCTAAAACCTGCAGGGACACCGGCCCTCGAGGCCTGGAGTTGCCCACCCCTGGTATAGGGGTACATAGAAATGGAATTGGCAGCTTGCATAATTTTGAAAGGTACATAAAGATTATAGAGTGCATACATGTAATTATTGATGTTTTACAAGCAGATTCCCCTGCTTTGGTTTGGTCTGTGTGGAAAGTGCTGGTACTAAGCAGTTGACTATGTACTGCAAACCCAGTCACAGCTTTTCAGTAAAAAGAGTTATGTCAATCATAAACAGCAAGGCAAAGTGTAGATGGTAAAACCGGTGCAATTATTACACTGCATTTTGAAAAACAAGTTATGACCAACTTAGCTTAAAATCTGTTGACCTTGTTTACAAGGTACCTTTGAACCCTTGGTACAATGTTGTTTGAGGTCACGGCTAGATAACTGTAATTTTCTTTGACCTGCTACCAACAACATCATCCTCACAAATAATAACAGAGGGTAAACAAGTATCTGCTCTCTGTAGCTGCCCTTTTTGAAGTCCTTCACACAAATTTACTTGATGTGGAGAAAGCCACATGGTAAGCACACAAACATAGAAAACCAGCGAGTCGATTTTCAAAGCACATATATTTTTCCATTTGTTTACTGGAACAGCTGAGTGGTAAAGAAAAACACTCCAGGGAGTTCAGTTTGCCATTCGTGTGTCCTGTCTGTATAAATTAAGAGCTGAAATTGCAGGTGTAGATATTTTCTCCCCCCAGATCACCTTTTTATCCAAATGTGTAGAAAGAGGGAAGGTGGTGCAGACATCAGCAGTTCAGTGAATCTCTGCATATAGCTACTGGGAAATAGGTAGACCTAAGGGAAAAGGTCAAAGCAATATAATTTTGACAAGTAGATTGGAAGAGCTTGTTTAGCTTCTGGGGGTGTGGGTGTTCTTTCCTACAGTTCTGCACATTACACAGGGCAGAGTGTTGTGTGCAGTATTTTCTGCCATATAGTGAAAGCCAGCTATATACATTTGGTATAGTCTGGTGGATGTTACTTAGAAAGTAATGGAGCCTTGCTTTCTGGGGAAAGCTTTTTTGATCATAGCATGTTTAGAGAAGAAGAAGAAGCAGAAGGCATGCTGTTTGTTACTAAATATTAGTTCTTAAATATAGAACAAAGTAATTAGCAATTTGATTGCATGAATTTGTAATCCATACCCTGTAATCATTTCATTTGTAAACAAAGATAATCACAGAAGACTTAATTAGCATTCAGCGTAGCATACAAACTCTGAAAAGGAAAGATGAGGTGAGAAGAACAAAAGTAATGAATGAGGTAATCTTATTATATCTAAGAGATCCATTTATAATAAGAAAGCAGCTCTATGCTAAAATGCAACTGCAGCTAATGCTTTGAGGACAAATTGCTTATATATAAATTGCTTATATATGAGCACAAGTCATTTATCATTAACTATCAGGCTCAAAATAATTCCACATGTCAAATGTGTAAGAAATTTATGATTGTAGGATTTTGCTAAAAATACTTTTAGAGCATGGCAGATGTTTTTTTTTTGTTTGTTTATGGGTGAAAGGCACCAAATTTGAACTCAAGCCAAAAGTGTACTTTAGTGGAGGATGATTTATCTAACTGGCTCAGTACACGATTATGATTTCAGTTCATTCTTGACCTCGGAAACAAAAGTTGACATAACAACTTAACCAAAAAGTTAACGTAGGAGGAGGTGTTCTGAAGCCTTTCAGTGAAATTGTTCATCAAGTACAGCACTGTTTCCAAGGTCAAATATTAATGCATAAACAGAGCCTGGTCTGTCTGCCTGTCTGTCTAGATGGCTTTCACCAGAGAGCGATTTGTTTTCACAACATTGTTTTCGGTCAGTGATGTTGGTGGACATATGTTTATGCACAGCTCTGCTGAGTTACCACCAGAGCATTTCAGTCAGGTTAAAGTGTTCAACACCTTGACTCTTTTTTCTTTTTAGCCACTCTGTAGAATGGTTGTTCAAACAAAAGAAAAAAAGCCAGATCATCACCCCTGCACCACTGTGCTAGACCCTCCAAACAAGCCATACTTGTTCAGTCTTTTTCTAAACGTACTGTCACGAACTTTAAAATTTATCATGCCAGCTGAGGCCTGTAGAATCTCAAATGTAGCTCTTGTTTTTTTTTTTTGCAGTTTGTCTGAACAGAGCATGGCCTGACATTGGGGTGAATTTGTTGGAACATCTAGTCCTGGGAAGACTGGCGACTGTTGAATGTTTTCAACTTGTAAATAATCCTTTTTACTGTAGAATGATGGACTTTAAATTATTTGGAAATGCCCTTATGACCTTCCCCAGACTGATGGGCAGCAACAGTTCTTTCTCTGAGATCATTACTGATGTCTCTCCTCACCTAAATACTCTAGACCAGCAAACTGCCAACACTGCTGCCTTAATAGAGGGGCTCACACTTGCTGATGATCATTTAATCAAGTGCATTTGATTAGCAGCACCTGGCTTCTACTTACACTCTTCATTCCAATGCAAGCAGTAAGCTGTACTTAGTTTTCCTGCATACCACTTCTGTGTTTTGGCTTAATTTTTGTTAAAAATATAATGAGACGATGTATTATGTCATGTAACATTGTTCATCTGAGGTTGTATTTACCTCATTTTAAAACCAGCTAGGGATGTTTTTTTTCCTGATACATAAAACTTTAAAACTGAAAGAGGGTGTACAATGACCGTACATGTACTAATATAATGTATATTGTATTTGATAGGCAAATATAGTACTATATATCTGTTTACAGATCCATTAATTTCTCAGCAAACATCATCATCATGTTATCTGATTAAAATTTCCAGAACAGCTAATAAATGGATCTTGGGGTGACATTGCTTTGATTTATATTTCTGTTAATGGAAAACCTTTAAAATTCTAACATCTAACAGAAAAGAAATGCTCACACAGACCCTGCTAGCAGAAAATCCACACAATCCACACAATCCCACAGTCACATAGATGTTAATGGGAAGGGACAGCTCCCCCAAGGCACCAATCAATCAGCATGTCCTCACGCTCAAAGACAGACTTCATGTGGGACAGGCTTGGTGTTTGAGTGTGTGTTTATCAGCCTGTGAAGTCCAGTTTTATGACATATGTTTATGTGCGAATTTGATTAGTCTTTGTACCAATCGCCATGTCGGTAAATGTTTTGATCAAACCCTCACAAATGAGAGGGAACAAGATAAAAGGCGCACTCACGCTGAACACAGAATGGGATTTCTCTGTCAGTCCGTCTCTAACCTTCTCTCTCATACTCTTCCTCATCTCGATGACACACAAAACAAGCATGTAGAAGGGATTTATGACAGCTGCATTGATAAGGTCATCATGTGTATAAAACGAAAAGAGAGGAGGAAAAGAGAGTAGATGAGTAAGAGGGAACAAAAGGTGGAGACGTGATGTACAAGCTGCAACTGGTGTGTTTGCGTGTGTGTCAGACGTTTTGGTTTGCATTTTTCTGGGCATTTGAGGAGATTATTAGTCTAGATTTCTTGCATATATTACCAAGGGCATGTAAAACGGAAGTTTTGATTAGGTTGAGCAATGCTGATGTCTTGTTTTCACCGAGAAATTGAAGAAGAAACAAAGGTAGCAGCTATGTGTTGCCTCCAGACAGATTGTTAAGGCTACAGGCAGCTAGGCTTCATCTTTTACACGAAGATGTGAAATCAATCTTGGTAAGAAAGCAAGCAAGCATATTTCTACTATTAGCTAGGAAAAGCACTTGGCTAAAGATAAGGAAAGCTCATGCTTGATGGATACTTTAACATACTCTTATTGCTATCCTGCCAAAAGCCAAATGAGAGGAATTAAACCACTCACATATCTTTATTGCAAGTGTGAAGTAGAGCTGGTTAAGCTAACTTAACCTTAATGACTGGGAGCAGAAGGGAACATCAAGCCCTACTTGGTCCTAAGGTAACCTCTCCAGCAGCTCAAGAGCTCATTAATTAAAAGGGTCACCCTTGATATTAACATGTTGAGACAGAAATAAGAAAAGTACGAGTAAGAAAACAAAAGTGGCCGTTGAGTTAAAGAGATGAGGGAGAAAGAAATCGAAAATAAAACATCTTCTAAGCCTAAAAACCATAAGAAAACAATATATGTAAGATTGAGTAGGAAGGGCTTGATATCTTGGCATTTTCTGAATCCTGTTTCTCCATCCTTACAGACAAATTTAGCCTTTTGTTATCTTTTCCATAAGTGATCTGTCTATATCTGCAGATTTTTTTCTCTCCGTTTATCTGCCGACCCCCCCCCCCCCCCCCCCCCCCCCCTTTATACTTTGTAAGTGACCTATTTCCCTTTCATCCATACGTTCTTCCTTTTATTGGTCTGTCTCTCCATCCCTCCATCTTTGCCCCGTTTCATCTATTTGCTCTGTAAAAGATCTTTCTTTGATCCTTTATTACTCTCCTTCCCCTCCATCCACCCTTCTTTCCACCTATGAAGCATATCTGAGTTGTTCTAACTTTCACTGCCTCTAACCCTGTCTTTCATCTCTTTGGTCACCTCGTATCCTGCTGGCTCTCACCTCAACTTCTAACCTGCTCACCATGCCTCCATCCGTGCCTTTACTGCACCCAGCTTCTGTTCTCTTCATCCTCTCTTCCGATCTTGAACGTCAGCCTCCGTTAACCAGTTCCTCTAAGCTATTTTTTTTCAGTTTACTTCCATGTTCTGTAGCTTTCGCACAACCTTCCGTTCGTGTTCAGCACCTCCCATTATTCACCTATCTCTGCATCTCTACCGCCTTCCCTCTGTGCAACAGATCTTTCTCTGCAGGTCTTTATACACCTGAGAGCACACCACCATCTGCTCAGTGCATTTCTTACTCTGCCTAACATCTTCCAGTATTATATCTCTCTTATTTTCGCTGTGCTCTTCTGCTTGCCTTAGCTTCTGCGTTTTGATTATGAGCATCCCCTTGTGACTAGTAACACCCTTAGAAAATATCTTTCAAAGAATATAAAGAAAAGGAGCTGTTTCAGTTTCATCTTCTTCTGACTATTATCAAGTAGTTTTGGTTCTAAACTTTACTGGATAATGGGTGAAAATGACAGTAAAAGAAAAATGTGGTATCAGATACAAAAGGTGAAATGACTTCTCCAACATCCAAATTCTTACTTTTTTATCCCTTTAAAACATGGACAAAATCAATGCATGTGAGTCCTTCTATTAAAAAATTGTTCATGAAAATGAAAATTGCATCCAGGAATGATAGATTACATTTTGTGAATGTTTCATTAACACGCAGACTCTGTGTTCTGCTAGTCACCCTCTACCTCTCTTTTAGTTTTTCTCCTATGATGTATTATGAGTTAGTTCGTTTTAGCAGTTAATGGAAAACTTATTTCTTCCAATTCATGTTCATGAATGAATTGGCGGCTTCCAGGTTGAATAAGCTGCAAAATCCACTTTAAAGGGAAGGAGGCAGCAGCAGAGTATAAGTCAGTGGACTTTCAAAGGAGACTGGATTTTGAATGAAGCATTGGAAATAACACTTTTATTTTATTTTCCTTTGTATTATTTTTACACTTCTTTTAGGTATGTGCAGCAAAACTACATGGCAAGGTTTACAAAGTCACAGTTCCAGTCTTTTATCACATTTGATCAAATTTCTAGTTTTCCGTGATACCAAGTTCTGACGTATAGTCTCAAAAAATATGTAGTGTAGCATTTGTCACCCACACTGTTCATGACTTTTCTGGTCAAAATTTCTCAAGTAGCAGTAGTGTAGTAGTGTCTCTGGTTTGGTGACTCCAGGATCACCTTTCTGCTTTTTTTTCTTCTTTTGCAGATGATGTAGTTCTTTTTGCTTCATCAGTGGACAGCCTCCATCTTGGACTGGAGCAGTTTATAGGTAAATTTCAAGCAGGAGGAATGATAATTAACGCCTCCAAAGCTGAAGACATGGGTTTAAGGCAGGGGTCAGCAACCTTTAACACCCAAAGAGCCATGAAGTGCTACAGAGAAAATTACTTTTTTATTTATGTAATTAACACATTTGGAACTCTTAAAGAAATATAACAAAAGGAAAGACACCCAGCTGAACTAAAATGATCCAGCAAACAAAAACTGTTGTGAGCCGCCACCCTTATATCGTCTTTGGGCTTTTGGAGCCTTGACCTGACTTTTAAAAAGTAATTGGCAAAAAAGCACTCTGCTGCTAAAAGATGAAAAATAGATATTTGCAAAATTCAGCCTAAATATGTATTTTACCTGGTTAATGTGTGTGGCCGGGTGTGGTCTGCAGCGCCGCTGCAGGGGAGACGGACGCACCTGAGCGGCACCCGCAATCACGCCTTGCCGCCTTAACGTCTGTGCTGTTGTGTTGGTGTGTGTCGGGCTGTGAGCTGAAAAGCTACAGCCGGCTGTATGCGTACAGCAACTGTGTGTAAAAAGTGGTCAAAAAAGTGATGCTGAAAAGCGTGTTGATGGAAACATCGTCGTGTCTGCCGTGATATGTTTACAATGGGACTTCTGCTCCTGAATCTCTGTGCACAGCATCTGCAAATTGGGGCTGTACGAAGTGACTTTCATCTTTACGCAGGACTGTAAGCTGTCATCTGTGAGGCGTGAGCGGTGTTTGGTTTTAACATAATTCACGGTGGAGCTGCTGACATAATGTGAATCCGAAGATTGGCTTACCTGGGGTTGAAAGTCTCGATAAATGCACGACGTTTCGTATATCGGCTTCCGCAAGTGTGACGCTTATTTTGAGCGATCAAAAAATAATAGAATATAATTTTATATTTCAATATCACAATAATCTTCCAATTTAGAACTACAAGTTAAAAAGAAAGAACTAACATAAATAAAATACACTTCAGCTAATTACTTAAAAAAAAACTTTCCCAAACCACGCGGAGCCGCACTAAAAGGACTAAAGAGCCACATGCGGATCCCGAGCCGCAGGTTGCCGACCCCTGGTCTAAGGTGATATGAACTCCAGGTTGGGGATAAGTTGTTGTTGCATGTTTAAGTATTGAGGATAGAGTGAGATTAAAAGACAGATTGATGCAACGCCTGCAGTAATGTGGATACAGTACAGGTCTGTTGTGGTGAAGAGAGATTAACCAGTCAATCTACAGTCCTGCCCTCATCTATGGCCACAAGCTCTGGATAGGAACCAAAAGATTGAAACTGTGGATACAAGTGATGGAAATGAGTGTGACTGTGACTGGACTCTTTCATACAGATAAGATAAGGTGCTTGGCCATTTGGAAAGGTCTCAGAGTAGAACCATAACTCTGTGTCAGTTAAGGTGGTTCGGGCAACTGACCAGGATGCCTCCTGGGCACCTCCTAAGTGAGGGGTTGAAAGCATGGTCTACTGGAAGGAGGCCTCAGGGCAGACCCAGGACAACCTGGAGAGATTGCATCTTTTGACTGGCTTGGAAATGCTTCAGTGTCTGCCTGGAAGTGCTGGAGGACAAGGCTGGTGACAAGAAGGTCTGGGTGTCTCTGCTTAGACTGCTCCTCCCCCGACACACACTCAGGTAAGCAGCTGGAAATTAATGAATGAATGGATGGAATTAAACAGCTTTCGGCTGAAATATGTTACTTTTAAAGTCACTCTGACTGTGACAAAACAAACACACTATCACGGTGCCATAAAACTGAGCTGAAATAATTCTGTGTTTTTTTCAACCTCAGGTAATTTGTTTCTGAAGAGCAGGCTAAGAAAAATCACGTTACAAACAAAAGAATGTTTGGCAGTGCAACATGCTGTGTGCAGTAAGTGTCAGAGCAGAGAGTCATAGACTCATTGTCAATCTCTTCATCTCCTTTTGTGTTCTCATTTCCTCTCCCTTTTTTAGGTTCTTGATTTCTTTCTTTATTTCTGTCATAGTCTTTTTTGAGGCTTTACAATACACGAAGGCTATTTGTATTATGAGTCACCGCTCTGTTGCGGTACAGTTGTTTCCTGTGAAAGAGGCGAGAGACTACGAACATTCATGTCAGATACACTTGCTGTATCTTGGCACTCATTGTTTTGTGTGTGTATCTGTGATTGCATACATTAGGGTGTGTGCTGGGTTAACAGACTTTGGCCCGTATGCATGGCTGCAATGGGATGTTGTCACTTCAAATGATGTAAACAAGCTGAAGGGAAGACTTGTGTGTTTGAGAGCTAAGTGGGAGTTTAGCACCTCAGTGCTGAGTGCAGGGACAAAACACCAACACATGCCACTTTCTACAAGGACAACATAAGGACTAAACGATCAGGACAGGTGTTATTCCTGTGTTGTCTGTGCTGTTTTACTGCTATTTCTTTCATTATCAGGACAAGTCTTTGTTTTAGGTTAGGGTAGATGGGGCTAGGAAGAAGTAATGAATGCTCCATCAACATGCACAAGACATGAAAAAAAGTACACTATAATGAGATGCGCACAGTAAAATAGTTTCAAAGAAAAAAGTGAAAGAAAAAAGTAGGGAAACAAATGAGCGAGGAGGAGGAGGATTATCAAAAAGAATAAAAGATAGCAGATTCAAAAGTGAAAAATAGGAGCCGTGAGGTGAGAAGTACAAAGGAAAAACAGAAATTGAGTGGGCAAGTTTAACTTGCCTCCTAGATTTTTTTTTATCCACTTTCTAGGTTGCAGGGCATGTGATTTCAGTGAAAATGTGTGCAAATATTTTGTGATAATAATCAAACTGACTCAACATCAGCCGACCTCTACGTGTATCAAGTCAAGGCACCACACAGGCAAGGCCATATTAAGATTCCAGAAACTGTTTTTCCTTTTTAATTATTCTCTTTACATGAATATTCCTTTTACAAGCCTTCTCATTCGATTTCAGAAGCAAAACACGCGTTAGAGTTCAGACAAAAGCTCAGCTCAAAAAGAATTGATTTGCCCAGCCCTTCACCCTCTGGACTTCACTACTTTCAGCACGGTGCTTCTCAGAAAATCAAAAACAGGAAAGAAGATGTTCCATTCTCGACACTTTTAGATTGATGTGGTGCTCTGAATGATGACACACACACACACACACACACACACACACACATGAAAACAAAGACACACACACAAAGTGAAAAACCTCAACAGATCACTGCAGTCCCCATTTTACTCAATAAATAATGTGTGGTGAACTTATTATGTGGTTACTGCTTCTTCTTTGCTTTTGCAAATAAAGTGCTCTGGCAACCAGGTGATATGTATTTTTGACTTTTGCAGAGTGTCTTTAAAGGAAACTACTTATTAGTTACATAATGAATGCAATCATCCAAACTCTAGCAACGGTAGCACCTAACCTCTTTAATAGTAATTGCAAACACTAGGAGACTGCCTCTTCACAGGCCCGGTTCTACATTGTGTTGTGACAAAAACTCGAACATGATCTTTTATGAAAAGACCTCAAATATGAGCAGGCCTGTAAACAGCATTACTCTGGCTTCCATGCTGCATGATGGTGTTTTCAAAGCTTTGGGCGGGCTTGCAGGTGCTCACATTAATGAGCTTGCAGAGGCCCGCCTTGGAGATTCTCTGCGTGTTTCTTTCTCCTTTTTGCTATCTCTCGTCTACCCGGTCTCCCTTTTGTCCTCTCCTCAATTTTTCTACTGGTCAAGTTAATGGGTCTTTAACCTTGTGTCAATGAGCTAGGGGCTTTGGTGTGATCGCCCACACCGCAACTATTCCCTTTCCAATTAGGCAGAAATGCAGGCCTGAAGACAGCTTCGGTGTGTGTGCACAAGAGATCTTCAAAACATAGCCTGAGGTGCCCACAGTGAGTGCCATTATTGTGCTTAACGACAGAGATAATGGGATACAGACGCAAAAACGCAGACACACACACACACACACACACACACACACACCTCCCCCGACTACAGTTATAAACATAATAATGACTGTTATAATACACGTAGATTCCCACTGGGGGCTTTTGAAGATAATACAATCAGAAGATTATAATCATCAGCAGACTTGAAGCTATTAATTTTATCCACAGATTGCCTGATTTGATACCGTGCAGTTCCATTGTATGTGACTGATGTCTGAGAGATTGTATTAAGCCTGATATTAGTTTGATACATTATCAAAAGCCTTTGCCTTTTTGTCTGCAACTAACGATGACAATCACCTTAGATGAACTATAAACCAGTCTGTGGTACATTTCATGGCCAGTAGCTCCAGGAACAAAAACTGAATCAGAATCATATCATCTGTGACTTTCTCAAGCTAAATTAGAACAATAAAGGATTTACCAAAGATTAGAGAGTGCACACAATAAGATAAGGTGTTCAGTATCTATTAGTGCTGGGTGGTATCACCACAAATTTGAACTGTGATATTTTTAAACATTCTGGTTTCTACTTGCCACCAGAATACAGAGTCCCTCTTAATGAAATAAACAAAACAGATAAAATAGAACCACATATCCAAAACATTAAATAAAATGGGTTCTTTGACTTTAGTAATATATTATTTTATTACTTTAGTAATATAGCTTACTGTACTTAAATTATATAAACTAGTGACATTTCTGGAAAAATTTTAGTGGAAAATTGTTGACTTTGTCAGACTCTGACTGAAATGGCAAAAATTGCCACTGTTTTTAAACTAAGTCGTCTTAGTGGCTCATTCTCTTGATGGGATCTTATCTGTCACTCAGCTTAAACTCAAAATGTTCCCATGGCAGAAAATATGCAGCCCTCAGGAAAACACTTATTAGCCTTAAATATGGCGTGCTCCCTTGTCTGGGTGTGGAGGACCTGCACAGGTTCTTTAGATGTGTCTTTGACCTCTCTTTTTCCTCCTCCGTCATTTCTGTTGTTAACTATACTGTGGTGGCAGAGCCTTTCCTGTCTACTCACAGATTGTTGTGCTAACTGGCTAACTAGTGGTCCCCACTATGGGCTTTTGCAATTTGACTGTCTAAATGTATTTACTCCTGTTTGCATGCTATGGAGTTTGCATTGTGAAGCACAGTTGGTTGTGTCTTATCAGTTGTTGTGCAGAAGTTTATTGCTGTAACACAAGTATAATGGGTGCTGTCTCGATGTGGCACTCTCTGCCTGTTGAGGAGGAATCCGTTTCTTGCACAGGTATGGAATAATTCATATCATTCAGGAAATTGAAACTATTATACTAGATGTGTACAACCCAACAATTCTTCTTCTGTTTCTTTTGGCTGCTCCCTTTTGGGATCGCCATAGAAAATCAAATGCCTCCATCTTACCCTGTCCTCTGTCACACCAGCTACATATCCTCCTTCACTACATCCATGAACCTTCTTCTGTGCTCTTCCTCTTTTCCTCCTGCCTAGTAACTCCAGCTTTCATATCATTGGTCCACTACATCCACTGCCCTCCGCACATGCCTAAATCTTCTCAACCTAACTCTGTCTCCAAACAGCCCAGCCTGAGCTGTCCCTCTAATGTACTCATTTCTAATCTTGTCCATCCTCATCACTCTCAGTGAAAGTTTTAGCATCTTCAGCTCCATCTCCTCCAGCTCTACCTCCTGTCTTTTTGTCAGTGCAACTATCTCCAAACCATACATCATAGCATCATAGCAGGTCTAACTACCATCTTATCACCTTTACCTTTCACTCTTGCTGCTACACTTCTGTCACAAATCATCTGAAAGGGAAGGTAAAGGTAAAGATTTTTTTTAAAGAGGGGAAATGTATCACCAGGGTAGCTTTTAACCACAGATCCTACAGTGTAACTCAGAGAAAAGATGTAAGATTTCACTACAAACCTGAAAGTGGTTGCAAGTTGACAAGATAATAACTGCCTGGACTGAGAGGGAGTAAAGGTATGCTTCACGGGTGGGTTTCGTTGGATGTACAGCCAAGAGTCCAGGGTACGCTTTGGTAGTTGGGCAGATGGGGGATGGTGGAATCCCACATGACTTGGTCTGGGTCTAGGTATCTGAAAGCCAGTGGAGGTCTAAGATAGAAACCCAAAGTAAAAGAAGGCAAGCGTGAGTGCATCAGCCAGTGTGGGTGATGGAACAATCTGAACGTGTTCAGAAAGCCAAGACTAATAGACAGCTATCTTAATGCATATGGATCCTTGTGGTCAAAGGAAGACACGTAGGGACATAAAAAGAAAGGAGGACTATCACAAAAGGAAAATAAACTTTTGTGACACTAACAATCATCTAATCAATTTTTAACAAATTAAACACAAAAAAAAAAAATCAACCCCAGGCTTTAAATCTGATATCACCAATATCAGTGATTGCTTACAGTTGCATAAGACTCAAGTTTGATCATTTGGGCATGGTTAGCGCTATTACTATGTACATACTGTTACCATGACAACCTCAGATGCAGAAAACAAAAAACTTTCTGACGAGCACAAACAAATTCTCAAATCTGTACCAAGTTGCTCATTTAGTGGAAGATGCAACCGAGATCCCTACAGATTTTTGTGTTGCCTGCGTAGATTCTGTGAATGAATCCTCGTGCCACGTCTGCTATCATCCTGACAAATTTCTGCACATTCCTCAGATTCTGTCAATCCTGACTGACACAAATGAATGCTGAGTGAATGCAAACTGAACGCACACACAAACACAGTCTTTACACTTAATTAAGTTGCCTGCTTAAATTAAACATAAAGATTCCTACAGGCACTTTTATCACAAGTTAAAATTTGAGATAGTGTGCATGTTTCTGTACACTCGGGTTTATTTCTTGTGCAAATTGGCTAAAATGTGAATGCTTGTTTGTGTGACTTATGAGGTTGGCGTCTTTGCAACATGAGCACCCCTCCTCTTCCCGCTGCCACTACCAAATCCAACTTAAAGCTTTCCCCCCCTGCTGAGAGTGTGCTGGGGGAGGAAGGGGGAGCTTGTGTGTGTGTCTGTGTGTGTCTGTATTGGGGAGTTGGGGGAGGTGGGTTAGAGTGAGAAAAGGGAGGTGAGCGGGTTGGTGGGGAAGATAAGAGGGCATTATCTGCCCTGCTCATTCTCTATTTCTCCAGCGGGGGGTGTGGCGCCTTTCCCTGCTTCCTGCTCTGTGGGTTGCCTTCACAGTCTGGGGGAAACTGACAGATGCCACGCAAACACACACACACACTCACACTTGCTGATTGTCACTGTCACTTTCCTTCACGTCCACACACAACACACATTTGCAGACAATTATATGTCTGCATTCACACAAACGCACACACAGAAAGTGACTGTGGCACTTTCGTAGAAATACTCAGCTGTCTTTTTTTGTCGCACATACCCAAGCTCACACATACAGACGCACAAACACCGAAAGTGACTCTTGGGTGCCATTGCACCCCTAGACAGACAGCTTATTATCACACTGTAAGGCGCAAATTTCAAAGGCAAAACAAAACAAAGGCAGTGGTAAAAAAGCAAGAGGAGGGGAGATGGAGGGATGGAAGAGTATGAAATAAAGCACAAGAGCAGAAAAAGTAATGATAAAAGCATAAAAAAATAGAATGAAACAAGGCAATGCATACTGCATCCTTTTCCTTACTGCAGAAAAGGATGCACGAACAAAGGATACAATGAAGAAGCAAAGGCAGTGGAAACTAACAGCCCTGGCCTTTAATTTCTCTCACAGCAGGGTCAAACTTATCCGCCTCGCTTGGAGAAAGAGCTCTTCTAATAGAGCTCAGTCCTGTTATTGGTCACATGCTCTTTAAAAGCAATGGACTGATGATGGGCTTTGCAGGCTTTTTACAAAAAAGAAGAAGAATGGAGCCATTATGAAAAACAGGTCCAATTGCTTCAAATATGACAAATTTGTTAAATATTCATGCAGAAATGTCATGAATTTATTTTAAAACACAATGATTATATTTTTTCTTTGGTGTCCTGTTGGTTTAAATGTATTAAATTGCAGGTCACTGTAAAATAACAGTTTGATGAATGTTGCTTTGCGTCTATGGTTATTTAGGGTAAAAAACTGAGAAGCTCCAGAATTTGATAGCCTTTAAAATTGCCCGCTGATTTTTATTTTATTTTATTTGTATTTGTTCATCACAAATCTAAACTTCAGCAACAACATAACTTTTAATAAATTTACTTTCCGCAGTTACTTTTTAAAGTAGATAAAGATGCCAATCTGTTTCCAGGCTATAATTGGAAAAAATAATTTAGGAAAAGAATAAAAACATTCAGCAGATATTAATTGTTTTTCCATCATTATCTGATGAAATGTTTTAGTCAGAGTCCCCTCAACTTGCAAATTAATTGATAAAATTGCCTTTGCATGTGCGTGTGTGTGTGTGCACGCACTAGCCTTCCTCAGTAAACCAAGTTCTTTTCACTATGCACAATAAATCAACACCTTTGTTGGCTGAACCAACAGGTTTGTCATGACAGAAAAATAGGTCTCTTGAATAAGTTAAATCTAAGTAGTTATTGGAATAATAATAATCCACTGTTATCACATTTGGTACGTATAAATGGGATGGCTGCACCTCTGCAGGTATTCTTACTGCTCTTGACCAAACTTCAGCTCCAGTTCTCGCAGGTTTGATAAGCTTTTTCTTCCAACTACAAATTTTCAGCAAATTTCACACCGTGGTATGAATAAGAAAAAAATCACGGACAAACAGTATCCCACATTCTTAATTTTTAGCTTACAAACACTTCTAACAATGACTAACTACTCCTGACATTTTGCAGATGTTAGCTCTTTAGAGCGTGACGTGAAAAAAGGCTCCGCATTCCTCGTCCACATGTAAACTGAGTTTTTGAAAATCTCCAACCTGACAGGAGCTTTTAAAAAAAATCTCTGCTTTCGGTGATTCGAAATGGCGTTTACGTGTGAACGAAATGTCCAAACCCATAGAAAAAGCTGCGTTTTCAAAAATACCTGTGTAGGTGTGGACATAGCGTAAAAGAGGTAGTAGTTTATTTTTCTCCAGTTTTGGTTTTTGTTGGGATGTTTGTCAATACTGGCAGGCAGTTATCTGTCATCACATGACTAGCCAACACATACAGGCCAGCAGAAGGGCATGAACCCTGCAACACGAACACTATCTGCTCCTTTGTGCAAGGGAGAACAGCCACAACCAGAACCCTACAAAAGGACCTCCAGCAGAGTACTTATGGTATCTGTTTCTGACCAGACTATCAGAAATAGATTGAGTATGGTGTGTGTAACCGATCATTTATTGGAATCTGTGGTCACAGCCTAGCACCAGGAATGGCTTGATCAGTGTTCGTCCAAGAACACAGAACTGGCATGTCTACCACTGGTCCCATGTTCTTTCCACAGATAAATGCAGGTTCAGATGGAAAGCATGTTAAAAACCTGAATGACTCTTGAGACACTGTGGCAACCAACATGGACAGTTTGGCAGTGGGTCAGCAAAGGCCTTGGGGGCATATCCTTCAAGGCCACACAGATCTCCATGTGCTAGCTCGCAAAACCATGATTGCTTTTAGGTATAGGGATGAAATCTTCAGACCCACTGTCACACCTGTTGCAGTGGGTTCTGGGTTGCCAAAGTCTGTTGGCAGTTTCCGGATGACAAAGATATTGATGGCACTCACCCACCCTGATAACCTCGGCTGTGTTATGGATTTGTGCATCTGCTGATTGTTCAGACTGTCCAGGAGCTCACTGAAGCACCAACGAGGGACATCCCATTCCAATTTTTAGTAGTTGCCGCAAGTAATAATAATTTTATATGTATTAATTTAATAATTTTATGTGTAAGGAAACTTGACACTCCATCTGAAATGACTTTTCTAACTTACAAAATAAAATGTAACAAATAAATACATCAAATTATATTTAATGATTTTTTTCATATGTATTTGTTAAATTATATATGAAAAAAAAGGGAAGAATTAATGCAGTTAAAAAATAAAACATGTACTGGTGTTGTGCATCAAACTTGTTTGGAGTAATGCGCTAATGCAAGCTAGTGAGTGGAAAAAGCATCATTGTCGTCAGTTCTTTTCACTCTGGTTGGCTCACTTTGACCACAAGTTGCAGGTAAGTAAAAAACCTGCACAAAAACATACAAATGGAAGCTGTTTAAATAGCAATAATACAGCCCCCACCCTGCTGTATTATTGCTGTTAGCTTCATGCTTTTAGCATCAACTGATCATCTGCCACTTGATGCTGGTGCAGCTCATAGTAAACCGAGAGGTATACAGAACCAAAGATACAGACTGTGGATTGGCTTGTTGTCATATTTATCTTTAATGCAGCTTTTTGAGTCAGTATCTGACTGATGGCTGATCCAAATATCAGATTGAAATATCCCTAGCACTGACCCGGGACTAGGAGATCTTCCATGACAACATCACATTAGGAGCAAGCCCAAATGCTGTCGGAAGTGCAAATGGAGGCCATACACATTACTGAGCCACACTATGAAATTTATTCTGTTTTCAGCTTTGATTTTTGGTGTGTTTTTCAATCCAGCCTTCAAAGGTTTGGTGATTTTGGTTTCCAGTGACTGTTATTATGCCATTTTCCTTTAATAAATTACAGAGTGTATATCTGTAAAGATTTACAACTTGAATATTTTGTTTCTGCCGATCCGAAGTGTGATTTAAGTGTAAATTTTTCCCATTTCCTATTCATTTTTGCTGCTGTTTGACATGGAAATATGGAAGTACTCTGAGAAACAGATATCCATTTATTGAGTACATTGGTATTCTGCACAGATAATATCTGATAACATCTTATTACCTATAATGAAAGAATAAGAGGTGTTTGTAATGAGCAAAGCATACACTTAAAATAAATGGACAGCTGAATATCAAAATGTTTCCAGCTGCACTTGGAATGAGATATGATTTCCTCTCTGCCAGCTTGTAAACAGAGAGCAGATAATGAGCGAGAAGTAGAGACACTGGGCATCTGGAGCAAGCATATGGAAATCTCTGTTAATGGTGAGGAGACAGACCATAATTCTGCATTCGATGTGTCTTAGCAACAGCTGGAATCGAATAAACACCAATTGTTTTGAAACGCGACTGTTACTTAATGAAGCAAGACATGATAAAATTATGTAATGATTCATATCCAAACTAGTATTACAGTCTTAGGTTTTCTGCCATCAGCAAAAGCAGAATTGTATCAATTGTTAGAACTGCTACTTGAATTTGTTATGAAAATCAATAGAAATAAGTCTGTTGTCTTGTAGCTTACTGGACCTTAATTTGTGAAAAAAGGTTTTTTTAGACACAGAATGCTGATAAGCTATATGGTAAATATCAGAGCACATAATTATGATAAATAAATAATGAACTCACATACTTCTGCAACAGATACCACCTCAAGCCAACATACCACTGACCTCATTAATTAAGCACATATGTGAGGGAGAAGCAATGAGAGCAGCTTAGAAATATGTTAAGTTACTATGAAATTGCCATTTCATCAACTTTTCCTGCTAATTGCTGTGAAGAGGATTAGAAATAAAACTCATCTCTGTTAAAACAAGCAGTTTGATAAAACATCTTAAAAAGTGGCACAGCATGGGGATTTTAAGGAGTTTGCAAATGCAAGCAGGGGGAAACTGAACAAACAACTTAACAGCACTAACATTAGAACAGAGTTAGAAAACATCCAGAGACATCTCATGGTCTGTAAAAATAACAGAAGCTCTTACCAAATGACCAGCCGGTGACAATTTTTTAATAGAAGCCCAAGAGTGATATTTCCAGCCATCACTACAGAAACACAATTACAGACAACAAAGCCGTACAACTCTTGAGACACACAGCCAAGATCAACTTTTTCACAGTTTCAACTGGGAGGTTTTTACTCTGTAGAAAGTCACTCTACACACAAGTCCAGCAATAGCAGGCGAACATGATGAGATGCTTCACACACAGGCCATTCTGAACTGTTGTGCTCATGTTGTGATTCAATGCAAAAATCATGATCTTGGCCATGAGGGATACTGGACCCCCTACACTGCTGTATGTCACTTACACCCTCCTGCTGGCTGTTAGAGAGTCTTTCTGCTCAGAGAAGTGTTGCTGATGCAGTGACAGTCAGACAAAAAAAATAATTGGACATTTTTAAACATTATGCATTAGCCTACCTCTGGCTAGATTTGGATGCAGTTCAAGCAGACTAGAAAAAGACTGCAGCAAGGAACAACACATACTTTGCTACGGTTTCTCAATGAGCAGAAGTAGGCTCTCATGTTTGAACTGGACTATTATCATTAAGTAGCTCATGCATATCAATACAAAGTCAAACTGGCGCACACTTAACCTTTAACCAAAAAAAAAAAAGCCATTTGAGCATGAACAATCGAAAAGGTATTGACTAAAGCTAAATATTAAAATGATATTTGATCACCTGTAATTGTACCCTGGACTCACACTGAGACTTTGAAGTTCAAAAAGGGAATGAAGTTTGAAGTTTTTCAGTACATCAGCTCAGTCAGAAACTTCAAATTTCAAACAGCAAAATTAAAGAACAAGACAAAAGCACTTCAGGTAATCCTCCCAAAAATCTGTGGTATTACTTTTTATACCTCCTTTAAAAAAATATTTTAAAACTAACACTGATTCTTTTCAAAGGACATTGGAATGTAAAAAATTTAAAAAATCAATGTTTTGTGAAAAAGCCATGTTTTTTCCCCCCGTGTATTGCATTCACTTGTCAGGTTAGCCTGTCACAGTGTGTCTCTAAATCAACATAACACAGTCTATTTCACCTGCAGTGAAACATCTGCTGAGTCATTAAAATGAAGGCAAATTCAATTAAAACCAACAACACATTTCTGCTGTGTGCTAGACTGGTGTGATATCTGCAGACTGTTACACTGATCTTTTCAACAAATCGTGGCGCAGCAGCTATACAAACAAACAGAACCTCAGTTTTTAAATTCAAATACCGTTCAAATTATACACAAATATAAATGAAGCATTGTGATTTTGGATCTCGGATCTAATATTAGCTGCTACAGAGAACAAATCAGAAAACTGCTGACTGATTCTTGCAATTTTAAAGGCTAAATCCTGTTTTATACTGTGAGGGAGGTCATTACCCACACTTGACATTTTGTGGTACAGCTACCCTGACGTATGTTACTATTGAAGCAGCCAAGCTTAAGTGGCTAGTACAGTTTATGACATACTAGTTATACTAGCAGACAGCTTTACGACCTCTGTCATGTCTGCTGCACTGCTATAACTCATGCTTATGACAGTTTAACGAGGTGTGCTGATATACAGAGTTCATATTGCGCTGCGGGTCTTGATAATGGTTGAGTACTGTTCTAAGCTTTGAATGCATTGTACATTTCTTCAGTGGAGTGGAACCTTTGACACTGCTCATCTAGAGAGAGCTCATTGTATTTGGTGGCATTTTATGCTGGAAGACACGTTTACAGCCACCGTCTCATGCCACGGGGCCAGACCTTTGAATCCGTTCCCTCCATCCAGTGACTGATTTGTGGGGCATCTAAACATAAACTAGCACTGTCTTTGTTGGAAATCTGTCCAATAAGCTCCACAGGAGGCCTAATAATTAGCCAATCAGCAGGATGGGTGGGACTAACAGCACCTTCAAGCTGTTTTCAAGTGTTGTTAAGCTGTTGGTATCAGAAAAGAGCAAAAACAATGTGGACTACAGTATATGCGCAGGGTAGGCTGACCAACCATCCTCTTTTCCCCGGACATGTCCTCTTTTCACGTTCTGTCCGGGGTATCCTGGGGGATTTTCGAGATTAATGAAAATGTCCGGATTTTCCTACAGAGGACCCATATGTGTGACTTCATCCCCGAGCAGCTGCTTTGTGAGCGGTTGTTCTGCGCTCATAGACGGGACAGACAGCACGCAGCAGCGCCTAGTGATGTTTAAAAGATGCCAAAGCGCAACTGCAACTTTTCAGATGAACTGCAAAAAAAATTTCCTTGGTACCGTCCCGGTACTGGTAATTTTTCTTATACAGATTAGGCCTTATTTCTGTACCATTATTTAATTCCAGAGGTTTTTAAGCTATTTTTTTGTCCTTATTGACTTGTAAAAGCCTATATCCCATTTTTTTATTCCACCATTCATTAACCGCACAGAGAAGGCATCGTTTAAATATGTTAACATTTTCTTTAAGCAAACTGTATTATTAAAGTTCTTCATGACTGGGCCAAGAGTCCTCTTTTTTGGAAATCAAAATATGGTCACCCTAGCGTAGGGATGTATCCTGACTATTGCCCCAAACTTGTAGCTTGTTTTGACTTTACTCTGCTCCCAAATCCCCAGCAAAACCATCATGTTTGCATGGCTAAGCATCAGTGTTGATCTGAAAAGTAATTTAGATTCAGGCAGACACTTTGGTCTCCAGTGATTGGTTAGGGAAAATCAAATCCTGTCCACCATGAAAATCAGCTTGAGTTGTGGCATAGTCAGAGTGAAGATAGAAAAGACGCATATGAGTGGATGATTCTCTGTGATATCATGCAACACTATCTCTGCTTTCTCCCCCCTGCGTGCATGTTTATGTGTGCGTGTGTTTGTGTTCACATGCCTCCTCTGGCCTCATCTCCTTCCCTTTTCTTTAAATTCAGGTTTTATGTTTCTCACTTTCAGGGGGAACATATTTAATGTCCGTAGGTGTTTCCTTTTGTAAGTGCTGGTGTCTTTTCAGGGGACAGGAGGCTTTTGAAGAAGAGACTGAAAGAGAAGCAGACACACTGAGTAACTCATAGTTTAAAATTCCAGCGTTGTGAATTATAAGTTTGGCTGTAAAGAGAAATCTTGACAGGCTTTTGTTAGGCTTTCACTGAACATTAAGGTTAACCATTTATCCCCGATGTGAAATGCCCCCAACGAGGGGTGCCATGATGGTGGTAGTATCATGCTGTGAGGACGTCTTTTAGTAGCAGGACCCGGGAGAGTAGTCAGGGTTGAGGGAAAGATGAAATCCATAATGTACCTTGATGATAACCTCCTCAATAGCACTCTGGACTTTAGACTGGGGTAGAGGTTCATCTTCCAACAGGACAATGACCCTAAACACAAAGCCAAAATTAAGAAGGACTGACTTTGAGACTGCTTTGTCTTCAAGTGAATACCTCTGCAGAGATCTGTACCGTGTACCGACGCTTCCCATCCAACTTGATGGGGCTTGAGAAGTTACCAAACACAAAACACAGTGGGAGAAACTGCCTGAAAATAAGTGTACCAAGCTTAAACCATCATACTCCAAAAGACTTGAGACTGTAATTGCTGCCAAAAGATCTTCAACAAAGTAGGGAGCAATGGTTGTAAATTTTAAAAAATGCAATACAAAAGAACTGTGAATATTATCCAGACTGCATAATAAGCATATAATCTAATATCCAGAAATGCCATCTTTTTGTCAAACTTGGAGAAAAAGCAGTTTAGATGTCTTTCTGAGAAATGGTAACAAAGTTAATTCTTACACCTTGTAAATGAGGAAAAATATGTATCGACAGATTAGGAAAAGGTTCTTTTTTTAAATTCACTTTATTTGAATTCACTAAGTTAATTCTAGTTTACTCACTGCATACAAAGTTTTTATCATTCTGTTAGAGCATATTTTTGGCCAAATCAGACTTCCTCCCTTCTCACTGTTATAATGTGGATGTTTCTCGTGGGTATCTATGCTACGGTTCCCAGAATATCTCATCCAAGCATTATCTGGTATCATTAAATTCCTGATTCACTGCTTCTGACTCACACTCCTTTCTCTGTCACTCAATCTTTTTTTGGTCTGCCTTATTCTCTCTCTCTCTTCCTCTCTCTCTCTCTCTCTGTCTGTCTAGCCACTAATCCACAATATGCCTGCTTTTTTTCTGAGCTTCATCGACCGGTAAGAGGAAACAAAATCATTAAAGGCCACGGTTTAAGCAAAATGCTGCAAGTACATAATCAGCCTTATGTGCCTTATGTGCCCAATGCCTTAAATGTCAAGACTGTGGAAAAACTGCAGTGAGAGTAAATGGAGAAAAACAGCAACCTAAAGAGAACAGGGTGCTGTTTTTGTGCATATAGGAGTAAGCGTAACCTATAATGTTTTAAAATCAGTGTGAAAATTGTTCAGTACTTTTCAAAATACCATATTAAATAACTTTTAAATAACTGGATTTATATTTATTTTCATTTTTATATTTGTATGTCATGTAAATATTTACAGCAGCAGCAAATTGATCAGTTACACTTAATTGAATGAAGCAATCTCCAAAGCAAGCAAGAGGTAAAATCAGCCCTAAAGAAAAATGAAAAATATATATAATATATTGCCATGCTGCTATGCCTTGTTTCATCACTGTTTTCTCAGTCATTCAGATTTAACAATTTCAGTGGCATTTTTCTTCTAAACCCTTCCACTCTCTTTTGAAATAGCATGTAAGATTCTTGGTGTCAAGCATACCTTTGTATAGTTATAAAAACTTACTTTCCACTTTAAGATTCCCTCCTGGTATGTTAGAGGGTGTATAAAACATATAAGACAGTCAGAAACAATGTGTTTCTGAAACCTTGTTGAAATTCCTAAAGTGACCTTTTAATCGAGACTCTGAATACACAAAAATCTTTAATTTTGAAAATTCTACCACTCAACAAAAGATGACTCCTGCTGAAAATACCATTCTTGATTGCTTAAAGTTTCCACATTTAGAAAGTTTATGTATAAAATCAGGACTGGCTTTCAAATTATAGCTGGATGTAAATAAATCCTACCCACAGACGAAACTTAAGCTCTGTTTTTTGGGTGAGCAAAAACTTCACACATACATCTCTCTGTGTAGCAAGGTTCAAACATGCAAAAGCAAAACTATTTTTAATTAAAAGGGAATTTTAACAATGTTTCTTCTTAGCTTAGTCTCCGTTGTTCCAAAACTTTGAGCATTTGCTTGGTAAAACTGATTGGAGACTTGATTCCCAAAGAGCTTTTAGCTGAAAATGTGTGCATTTCCGCATAGTGACCAGCATAGTGTTTTTAATTTGGGGAAACTGGCAAGCTGAGGACAAAAGAAGAGGCAAGTCTAGAAAAACAATTTACAGCAGATGAACAGTATCTGAACATCATGTCCTTAAGAAATTGGAAAATATTTGTCAAGGATCTGGCACAGATCTCAGAAATGGCCTCAGTGGAAGAATGGCTATCAACTCATTTTAAGGAAGACAATCACCGAGAGAAGGCTCGGGTATGTAAAATTTAGAGATGGCACGATACCACTTTTTTATGTCCGATACCGATACCGATATCATAAATTTGGATATCTGCCGATACCGATATGAGTCCGATATAGTGTGTTTTTTAATCAATAAAACTGTTTTTTTTAATATCTTGCTGCATTTTGTATAAGTTCATACTCAAGTTTAAATAAACAACAACACTAAAGCTATTCTGTTATACCTGTATGTAAAAAATACACTGCGCCCAAAATATTTCATAGTTCAGCAACACTGATCAAACTAATAAACTTAAACCTACTCCATCCTCCCTATTCTGGTATTTTAAAGAGTACTTAGCAGAAATATTAAGCAACCTAACTAATAGGGTTGCAAACTCCCAGCAAAAAAAATAGGGAACCACCCCCCACCCTCCACCTCGTGATGCTTAATCGACGTAATCAACTTTAATTTGATGCAGTGTGAAAAAAATGCACAGAAATCAATTATTTTTCAAGAATAATTAAATAGATTCAACATCTTTCTTCAACAGAACTGCAGACTGCACAGATGGTATCTTCCCAAAGGAAAAAGTACTATAGCTTACTAGGGTATATTAGACTTAACAGTTACTATATACAGTAATGGACTTCTATATATTTTACATCAGATTAAAACTTTGGGTGTAAGATTCAGATAATTATTTATTAAAAGTTAGACATTTTAAATGAGAATAAGAAAGAAAAGTATGTCTTTGTGCCCCCCTTTTCCCTGTTCATGCCTTATCGGCCCGCCTGGCTAAACTTTGCTAGATCCGCCCCTGCACAGTTACCAGCTGTCAGCTGCGTAGAAAAAGATCCTGGTGTAGAAAGTAATAATAAATAAATTCTAACAACAGCTTATCAAGCTTAAACGTGCTGCTGTTGTTCAGCCACTGGTTTCCCCTTTCTGGCGCGAAGTGGGCCAAAGACAAAGAAGAGAGATGGACTCGTGACAGAAAAGCTGATCAGCTGATCATTAATCAGTTTCAGGATTGAAGTAGCAGCAGGAGAGGGAGGGGGAGAGAAGAGGCAGTCACTCCATATATCGGTTGTTAAGCTTAACGCTGGAATGCTTTACAAACATTCAGAGATGAACTTACACACTTGCTTTACTTCTCTCTGGGATCACTTCCTCGGAGATGAAATGCTGGTTTGGTAGCGAGGCTACAAATACACACAGCCGCTCTATCACGTGACCACACTGCTCCGACGTGCTACGGTTATGAGCCGAGTTACGCCGTGTCGTATGTTTTGTGAGGTGGTTTTTTTGATAATTAATGGATCGGATTACATTTTTTATTTCTCTCCGATATCCGATCCAGTAATTTACGTCAGTATCAGACCGATACGTAATATCGGATCGGTCCATCTCTAGTAAAATTACACAAGAACTGCACTAAAAGTGGCAACAAGTCTTATGGAGTGATGGATCTAAATTTGGCATTTTTGCTTCAAATCGAAGTTAAAAAATATGATCATGTGACACAGTGAGTGTCTTCAGCCAAAAACATGGTGCCGGTTATTTCAACAGCCTCAAACCATGACACAGGTCTTGTCAAAATTGATGGAATTATGAATGCAGGAAGGTAATCCACCATGCAATACCATCTGGAAAGTGTCTGATTGGCTACAGCTTCAAACACAGCACACTGCAAATGCAACAAAAGCATACCTGGACAGAATTATCAGTCAGATTGGCCTCTCCAGAGACCAGACTCCAACATTCTTGTATCAGTGTAGGATCATCTTGACAGAGAATGGAACAAAAGGCAGCCAATATCCAAAGAAAACCTTTGAATTTCCTTCAAGAAGCCTGGAGAACTATTCCTGGAGACTACTTAAATAAATGACAAGAAAGCTCGTCTAAGAGAGTTCAGACTGTGTTGAAGACTAAAGCTGGTCATACTAAATATGGACTTTAAAGCTTGTTAGAACTGTACACTGTTTTTAGCTTATATAAAGTATTTCCATGTATATTTGCACATTTCAATAAATCAGTGCATGTATTACTCCTTTTTCTAGAAAATATATTTTAAAAATGAGGGGTGGCTCATGAGTTTTGCACAACCCTGTGTGATTCCTTCAGAGCTCAGTTTCTCCATCTTGTACTCAGCAACCAAATCCTGAAACACCACTCAGTTTAAGTCAAAAGCTGAGATACAGGTAATGTAATAGATGCATGTAATGTAATAGAACTAAAGTTTGGGTAATTTAAATTTTTAGGTGTGATGGGGTTTAAAAAAATGCCAACAAAGGTAAAAGGTGAAAGAGAACTGTTGTGTAATCATATATTCGGCGAGTGATCTAGTCTAGGATAATGGCAGAGAGTACAATTGTCCCAGGGGACTCTGTCTGTCCTTAGAGAGAAACAGTCTGAGCGTGTGGGTGTTGGTTGGTGATGTCGCTGTCCAAGGTGCTGAACGCTTCCAGTTTCACTGCTGATTGATTTAAATGAATTCCAGCCACAAATCAAAAGTGTGGGTTCAGCTAGATCTGGCCACATTGTATTTTTATTTGTATTTTTGAAATTTGTACAAGTATATCCGATACTGTTTTTTACTAGTAAAACACACACATTACTAAATTAGTTTGTGTAGCTTCTCCACAAAATACCCTTAATCCGCTTCACTGTTCTATCTCCAGCTGCTCTTGCCTATAACTGTATCTAGGTCAGGCGGCACTTAGTGAGTCACCTCGTGACTGTGATTGCCAGAGGAGAAAGGTTACCTGATCACCATCCTCATTCCCCTCAACCCATCACATGGAAAAATCAGAGCTGATGGGAGAAAGTCATGCTCAAGAGAAATATTAACTTATTTGGAAAACTCAGGAGCCAGATGGATTTTCAGTTAGAAGCCATATTTAAATGTACTACTTCATTACTGCATGCATAATATTTTAGTAATTTTATATCAACTGTTATGATTTAAATTCACTCGTCTTGGCTTTTCACAGAGAAACATGGAAAAGCATATATATGGATCACTGTTTAATATCCAATATACTTACTGAAACAGATCTGCGAAGCAGACATTGGCACAATATTCTAAATGTCGAAATGTGCAATACTATGTGTGCAATACCTGGAATGTCATTTAGATTCTTGCCAGAGTGTAATATAACTCTCTCTGGACAGTGTTTTCATATAGTAACTATTATTAGTAAATTGCTGCATTCTCTGCTTTATTTTTCTTTGTCTTTCTACTTCTCAAAAATGTAACTTGACCTGAATTTCCAATGTGCATGGACTGCTGGTCCTATGCGCAAAAGGCAAATAAAAATCTGAATCATGGACGAACTGAAAGGAAACCCCTCTTTTTTCTTTACTTTGGCTGTTGCAAGACACATTTATCATGTCGACATTTTCTGGCTAATGTTAAACCACATGAGACTTAGAAACTCTTCAGAGCCTTTAATAATACAGTATATACAGCTTGTTAAGGCTAATAACAGTTGACACAGAATTAATATTGTTGTTTGTGGGAAGCTAACACACAGACACACACAGACACACACAGACACACACACACACAAGCACACACAGGAGAACACTTTACAGTTCAGCAGTGAGAAGCAGGGATATTTGTTTTAAATCAGTTTCTAAATGATCTAATCATAAGCCACATAATAAAAAAGGGGCATTCGGAAGCATATACTTTTGTCTTTAATACAAAAGGAGCAGAACAGAAAGGCGCACTCTGCATATATCTGCATTAGCATACAAATTTCAGAAAACCTTTAAAATAATATTTTGACACACCTCAGGCTCAGTGAACAATAACCACAGCAGACTCATACAAAACACAACACTGCAGACTCAACTCACAAACGCACCCCAGTAGACTAAAGCAACAAATAATTTACTGAAATAAAAATAATTAAAAAGTCGTGTTTCCATGCTCCACTGGAACCAATATGTATCTGTAATCAGGAGCAGAAGAAAGTCAAGTCCACCTAATTACAGGCCGTGTAATGAACCACCTGCTGTGAGACTATGTCGCTGAATGAAGTGGGCCAGAAATGCTGTGTACTCATATTGTACATGCACAAACAGTCTCCCCACTCACACACAAATCCCACTCCCTACAAATTACACTCATACTCAGCGAGAATTTTAAGACCTCCGCACTATAGAAAACCCCAGTCTGCATAAACAGCCTGACATGCATGCAGAGTAGGCTGAACACAAATTTCCCCCAAAATAAACTAAGGCTAACGGGAGAACAAATGCTTTTCAGTGTCCCCGCTGTGATCGGCAATAACACAATGTTTCTGTTTTTGGTGCCGACTGACACATCAGTGCATTTCATTTTGATTTAGAAGCACACAAACACACTGTAGGCTGTATATGCACACACACCACCAAGGCAAAAAAAAAAATTACCCTAGAATAACCTGATATGAGCAAATGTCTGTCCACGTCCAATGTAACCCGCCTCACACATGCACACACAAACAGGCCATAGCTACCGCGCTAACCTTTTATCTCTAAATGATAAATGGAGGGTGTGGAGGATTCTGCCGTAGACAATATTGCCAATTTTCTACTTTGATGGCTTTTAAATTCTAACAGATATTTTTCTGAACTTTCAATTCATCATTCTGGACAATGTCCACTCAACCAGCAGAGCTGAGCTCAAAGGGCACATCCATTCTCAGACATGTGCATGCACACACATATACACCCCCCCCCCCCCCCCCCCCCACACACACACACACACACACACACACACACACACAGAGGCAGAAGTAAAGACATATTGGTTTGGCTCCCTAATTTTGCCTGCAAGACCTCAAATCGAAAGACTCATTCTGTTAACTAATTTGTTTCTTTGAAGCTGTCTGAAAACGGAGAATTATTTAAGGGCTTGAGGCATTTCACCAAAACATTCTTACAGAAAACAGCAGCTGCTGGTGAACTTGAAGTATCATTCAAATAAATAACTGATGCATCATCGCCACAACTCTTCTTTGTGGGTATAATAGTTTTCAGAGTTAATCAAGTAAAGGTAGAGTTGAAGATCCCTATGCAGCTGACATTAAATCAGCTATGATAAAGTACATTGTACTGCTCTAGACAAGGCATGCTGGAATGTAAACATTTAATATCTTATTCTAGACAGTAATATGTTCAGATACCCGGAGTCGAATAGAGTGAAATTCTAAGGGCTTAAATAGATACAGTACGTCTACATCGTTTTGTTACTCCAACCCGACTGCTAGAGTTGATTGACTGCACTCAAGACACTGTTTGAATTCTACCAGAAGGGCCCTTAACAGTGAATGCAACAATGGTACTGCTGTGCTCTGAAATGCGCATGAATGGTTTGCTGCTGATTCAGGCAAAGCGCACCGTTATGAAATGACACGTCAAGACAGAAAAGCATGTTTAGAAAAAAACAAACAAAATAACCCCACCCCGCTCAAATGTAACACAGGTATGCAGTGGCGAGAGCCCTCAACCGGTCCAGGATATGACATCATCCTCTGGCTCATATATACTTCATCTTGTTCCCAGAAGTGTTTAGTGGGTAATTGTGTCTATAGACAGACAGAGCTCTGCTTTCATTTTTGCTAATTAATATTCAATATTTACATTGATGTACAAAAGCATTTAAACCACAGTGAAGTCCATGTAGTTTAATCTTTGTGTGTGTGTGTGTGTGTGTGTATATATATATATATATATATATATATATATATATGTATGTGTGTGTGTGTGTGTGTGTGTGTATGTATGAATATATATAGATATATATATATAGTAAAATATTCAAGGATTTGTGTTAACCGCAAATGTTAGCAAGCCTTACCTGCTTTCGTGACCCATTGTAACCTTATATTACAAAGTCAGACCATGCTGCTGCGGCTAATTTGTTTTTTAAAATTGTATGCTTATTTAATAATTTTGCTTTGTATATTTTGAAGAAATAGAGTAAATATTTAATTTCAGCTTGTTTTTTTTTCCATTGTGATTTCAGTAATCCAAGATACATGACACTAATCTTAATGACAAATTACTTTGAAGTCTTTCAGATAGGACAGAAGGAGACTGTGGGGTTACTAACAATATAGTGAAGCTGTCAGCTAACAGCATATTAGCATGAGTTGAGTGTCCTGCTTAGGAAATGTATTGCTCAATACATAAATATGTTACCATTGTTCACTTTCTGTGTTACATGCATTTAGAGAAATCTGGCTTTAGAACACATTAGCAGGTTGCAGTAAAGCTCATCTTACTGTGTATCATGTGTCACAAGGCATGTTTTCAATAGGTTTTATAAGATGCTTGCTAGTGGTATTATTTACATATTTAACATGTTTATGTTTTTTCACAATTAAAGACATATAAACACGGAGTTTTTATATGTCTACGGAAAGCATAAATAAATTTCTTATTTATGCTTTATCTTTTACCTTGCAACCTTGCATTTCATTACCACAATAAATTCATGATGTTAATCTGTAATAAACTAGGAAAAATCAATAACATGCCACACAGTTTGTGTCCTTTCCTCACTATTATTCTTGTACACGGGCTCTTCTGTTGTGTGCTGTGCTGCATGGGGATGCTCCAATCACACAGAGAAAAGGAGTGTACATGTACAGAGAGCTTAAGAAAAAAAAACTTAGCTATGGATTAAAAAACAACAATAAATACGCAAAGGACAGTGTTGGGGAGTAACGGAATACATGTACTGCCGTTACATATTTAAAATACAAAATATGAGTAACTGTATTCCGTTACAGTTACCGTTTAAAAAGGTGGTATTTAGAATACAGTTACTTTGTTGAAATAAATGGATTACACGGCGGTACTTCCCTGTTTCATATTGTGGCGGATCAGGACTGTTTGGATTTTGTTTGACAGCTACGTTCTGTTGTTCCAGGTGGCAGCGTTACGGTTGTCATGGTTACAGGGTGCCGCTCTCTCTCTGCATGTTTCCTGGGTGAGAGAGGCCTTTTTGCTGTTGTTGTGCTAAGCTAATAGGCAGAATGCTACAGGTATAGCTCTAAAGAATGTAGCATCATAGGCAGTGTAGTCCGTGCTGCAGCGAGAATGGACTGCCATACACGTTATGTGTCTGTGAGCGAGGGAGGGAGAAAAAGGAAAAGTACAAGCTGTCATCGAGCAAAAACGGGAGCTGGAAGCATGTAAATATAATAATAACCACTGCAGCCAAGAAGAGTGCCTGACGAGCCCAGTTGTAAGTAAGCTATTAAGACTCAACTGTACACTGTGTTCATATTTTCCTCCAAAAACAATAAGTTCCGTTGCAGCAGCCTTTCAACGCCTCTCTCTGTCTCTCGCTAGCAAACTTGACCCAGACAACAAAGTAAAGCTATTTTTCGGCTACGAGCCCGACACAGAACCGATGTATTAGCCAGAGGTCCCTTTACTACGGTTCGGAGCCGCGGACCTTCAGTAACAGTAATAAATCAAAGCAATAGTACATTCACGTAGTTGTAAACAGCATGATAATATATTAAGTAATCCAAAGTATTCAGAATACGTTACTCTCATTGAGTAACGTAACGGAATACGTTACAGAATACATTTTGGGGCATGTATTCGGTATTCTGTAATGGAATACATTTTAAAAGTAACCTTCCCAACACTGGCAAAGGACTCAAATAAATGCACCAAATTTCAACCAAATTTTGCACCAAAATTTGCACCAAATTTTTCTTCTTGCAATAAAGACCACACCAATGGAAAAAAAATGTTTTGATTATTAAATAAAGAAAGTGGGCACATCTTGAAAAACTCAGGTGGATACATCTCGAGGTCAATGCAGTGAGTCTTCAGGATGAATCTTCCTGTGCTGAGAGAGAGGTGGATAGTAACAGTCAAAAGGACCACAAGGCCCTAAAAATTATTTTAGGACTTCTCAAATATGCTGTGACTCTATTTATAGCCCTGTATAAAAAAATATATGTAGCTGTTTTGCTGATTCATGTGCATTTATGATTTTCATTGGTGGAGTATTCACAAACGTGTTTTAATGCACAAATGAATTTAATTCATGTGTGCTGATATTATATTGTATGATGCTCCATGATCATTGCTGTAAAGAAACAGTGAATGAAGGTGGAATGACTCTCAGGGTGGTCTCTAGCAGTGGTTGAAGCAACAGATATCTATCTATCTATCTATCTATCTATCTATCTATCTATCTCGTTTAGAGAGACATCGTGTTCTTTTTAAAATGTAAAACTGAACAAATAATTAAAAAAATTTGCAAAAAAAAAAGAAAAAAAGAACTGCAATGTATACCACATGACATACACACCCCAAGTAACACACACACACACACAAAGGGACCTCTTGCCCATCACCATTTGCTAGCCTTGTGTTTATGTCCTTGCCTACAGCCACATCAGTTTCACCAGCTGAGCTTCACAGAGATTACTGTCCTATAGCAGTGCACATTTGTGTGTTTGTATGTGTGGGGTGTTGGTCGGGTCTGTCTGCCTGTAGAAAGAGGCAGAAACCAAGAAACACTCAAGTAAACAAAGACCTTTTTTCAAGGCTTTCAAACCTCTTGTGAGGATTGTTGCCCTTGCTCTTGCCAAAGATTTGTCAAAGCTTCACTGTACTTCAGGATAAAGACTGACCATCCGGTACTGTAGACACAGAACAAAAATAACTTGTGAAAATCTACTACAGTTCTGATTTTATGTGCAGCCGCAGTGACCTGAAACATAATATACATATGACAAATATACAGCAGTTCTGCTCGTGAAGTTTAAACTGTATTGAATAAGTTTTGCTTTGAGACATTGTGTGTCCTTTTGCTTGATGTAGCCAATAGAAGATAGAAGAAAGGTGTCATCTAGGCTTCAGTGTTCCAATTGTTACTGAAAAATGGCCCAGTGTTCACCAGAGATGGGCAGTAATGCGTTACTTGTAACGCGTTACTGTAATCCGATTACTTTTTTCAAGTAACGAGTAAAGTAAGGGATTACTATTGCAAAAACGGTAATTAGATTACCGTTACTTTCCCGTAGGAACGCTGCGTTACTGCGTTACTAAAACCGTGATTTTCTTGCGATAATGTCTCATGACAGTGATGTAAGCGAGTGCGACGTTCGTGACAACAGCTGTGTGCAGATCAACAATGGATCATATATCGAGTGCGGGAGAGAGTATGAGCGTGCAGCGTTTAAAGCGTGGAAGTACTGACCTTACTTTGAGTTTGATTCCATAAAAAGTGACAAAAACATTAGTGTCCCTTGTGCGTGGGAAGAAAACTTCTTTTTACAGCGAAAAAACCCCCTAAACTTCCAAGCAAGCACCGAGTAGCTACGACGTAATGGGAAACTCACAGAGAAACTCACGGATTCTTCCACTGACCGCTGCACACCTGCACCAGGATAAACCTCCGCCTACTCTACTCCTGCTTTACAGGTGAAAATAGAGCAAAAGGACTGCTAGTCTTTGACTTTATTTATTTTCTGCTGTGTTTTACTTGCATCTGAAAGAGTGAGTGTAAACACAAAAAATAAAAAAAATAAAAAAAAAATAATAAATAAATAAATAAATATATATATATATATATATATATATATATATATATATATATATATGTATATATATTATGTGCAGAAAATAGGTTTAAATGTTAAACTAATTTCTTCAAGTCAGAGAATGTTGCATATAATTACAATTTTGCTTCATGCATAAAGTTAAAAGATTAAAACTAACAAAACAAGTTTTAAAAAGAGACTTTTCCATTTGATTACATTTTGTATGATGGATTATGTAGAAAAAGTAGAATTGGGCTGAAAGATCTATCGCTTTATCACCTATTCAGGTTGTAAATCATGTTTTTAAAAAGTAACTAAGTAACTAAGTAACTAAGTAATTAATTACTTTTGAAAATAAGTAATCAGTAAAGTAACGGGATTACTTTTTTGGGGAAGTAATCAGTAATTAATTACTGATTACTTTTTTTAAGTAACTTGACCAACACTGGTGTTCACTAAGAAAACATTCTTAGTGACACTGCACTACCACCAGCCTAGACTTATCATTATTATTATTATTTATGCTCCTGACACCAAACGAGCCTGCCATCTAAATGCCTCAGCTAAAATTTTAATTCAGCATTTTGTTCAGTCTGAGATGCCCTTCTGGTCAACACAGTTATAAAGAATAGCTATCGAAGTAATTCTAAACCAGCCTGAACCTTCTCACCTGACCTTCCCCGCCAATAAGATATTCAGTCTAAAGAACTGCTGCTCACTGGATGTGTTTGGGTTTCTCTGTAAATGAAAAGACTGTTATGACAAGGCCATGGGGATTAGTACAAAGGAATATTCAAACTAGGCAACCATGACAATCTCCAGTGGTTGAAAGAAAATAAGATGACATTTATTTGCCCATTCTTACATACAAAACGAACAAGCTCCACATCTCTAGTTCCATTTATTTATTTAAATTGTTAGCATCGTATCTCATTGGAGCATCCTCAACACTGCTCCAAATGTTTCAGCTTATGTTCAAAAGCTCACTAAGACTCTTGTACTCTTTATGTTTCTCTAGTTTTTACTTGTTCAGGTTCAGACTTTTGTTGCACCAGTGACACGTGTATTCAGTTTTATTGGATAAAGGTTGCACTATAGGGTTGAATTTTCAGTGTTAAATATAAAGCATAGAGATGCACTGTCTTGATATTCTGAGCCACTACTGTGTAATAGAAGAGTCTGCCTGATAGCTGATGTTTTTTTATTTATTATTTTATGTTGTTTATTGTTTTATTTCTCTTTTTTGTCCGAACTGTAGATTATTCTTCATCACTCTGTCTTTAAAGATTTAGACAATGCAAAATACAATCTTACACAACTCGATGATCGAGCACTGCTGCCATCTCATACAGTCATTGTCTTAAAGAAGTGAACAAGGCTAATATTAGTCAGCACCTAGAAGTACAATAGAAGTGAATCCTCCTATTGTGGTGAATACTTCCCTGTGGAGCATCTGAGGTGAAGGTTTATATTTCACCATGACAACGTTCAAAGCAAACTACCAAGAAAAAGAAGGAGTAACTTCAGAAAAACTGTGAATATTGTGCAGAGTGGATGTAAGAGCATCTGTGTACAAACCAGAAAGTGCAGGTCAAAATGCAGTGTACATAAGTCTTAACAAGAAAAAAAAAGTTTATTCTTATTATTTAGATAATCTACTTAGTCAGTACTGGAATCATCAGAATCAGAGTACTTTATTAACAGGGTTAATTTAGTTTGTTATAAACTGTAAATTTTAGGTTACAGTGGAAAATGGTGAGGTGAAACAACTCAGTTATTCTGTGAAACAACACATATTTTGCACTAACAAATGCTTGCTTTTTACGTAAGTGATAACGACTGCACAATTTCCTGAGTGCTGTGACAGTCAGGAGTGTCACAGCACTGCTGTGTAACACTAAGAGTGCTGTGACATTTCTACATACTAATATGTGCGCATTTTACAGTATTGTTGCCAAGGGATGAAAATGATACATGTCTTTCATATATTGTTGTAGGTTCATAATTGCCAAAAATGTCTCTTGTTAGTCTTTTGGTAGGTGGTTGCCAGGCCACCTGATGATGTTATAATATATCTTTTATTACCAAAGTTGTATCAGCATAAATTAGATGTTATTGCCTTGTATTGAACATTATATAATGTTTTTTTGTTAAGGTTCTATGGGTGCATAAATGTTTAAAATGTATCATTTTAGCCATTCGTGGTTGCTAGGCAACATGATGACAACATAATATCTAATATAGATATAAACCTTTAGGGGATATCCGGTCTTTAAGTCCGACGTCATTTAAGTCCAGGTGCAAACTCCGCTTCAGGTCCCAGAGTCAAACAAACACTGTGGCATTACTGAGAGTTACAAACTGTCTAATTTTTTTCATCTTTAAAAAAAATGATCAGTGTGGCTGCTCTACCAGGGGTAACAATTAAGTTTAACGTACAGCTCTGCCAACACTTCCTACATAAATGAAGACAGAAAACTATTCAGTAGTAATGTTTGTAGGGTCACTGAAATTGGACTAGCTAGTATATAACGATGTGGCTAGCTACACAGCTATGGTTAGCATAATATAAACATGTTAGCACAGTGAAGCTGGAAGAGGAATGCTAACGTTTTTCCACTCAATAAAAGTTAACACAAGGGTTCCCGATGGTTGGGGACAAATGCAATTGCATGGCAGGATGCTGTAACCAAACGTCAGTCAGGAGAACAACTGAGATAATCCATCCAAAATATGAGGTTAGTCATTAATTTACTGCTGCATGGTCTGGGCTGTAGTTACATCGTAAGGTTTTAAAACTGAGCTTTAAAACGTGCTGCTGATGAATAGCAGTAATAAAAACCAATAGAAGCCGATAGTGATCACTGACTGTTTTTAGGGGCTACAAAGCATTAAAACATATTAAAAGCAAAGCAGCCTTAATAAACGCAGAGTAGTTTGGACCTGGAAGCAGTGTCATACTCCATCTCTTAACAACCGGATAAGATATCTGCCTGTGCCATTTGGTTGCACAACTCTTGATTGTGCAGGAAGAGTTTGCACAGAAATAAACAAACCGACAGAGTTGGTCTATTATAGTTAAATACCGCCTACATATGTAACGTGAATACAAAATAAGATGATTTCCTTCCTCATCAGAGAATGTCTCAAAGATGAGAAACAGTTGAGTATATGCCAACAGCAATATATGATTCAATAATTCAAAGGTATTTATATATTCAGCAAAAGCATTAGTATCTGGTTCTTGTTTGAGAGTAAGCTTAAGACATGATCAGTTCAGTAAAGAAGGAACACAACATGCAGTAATGCTTCACCTTCACTAAAAGGTTCTCATGTTAAAAATGGTGAAAGTGAGGCAGCACCTCATTAATCTCTTTGTCTTTTAAAATAAGGAAATGTGTCTTTTATTTTATTCTTGTTATTTTTCCCTTACTTTGACATCTCTTTTGCAGAAGCTTTGTTGCACTTACATTTCTACATTAGGATTACTACATTTTTATTTCTCCAAATATATTTACAAAACAGTTGCAACTTTATATTTTTATGGAAACATGTGTAACCAGCAAGTATTTATGATTTAATAAATGAACTTATTTAATTTATCCTACTAATTTACTTTGCTGTCTCCAGGCTCTGTCTATTCACGGTCATTAACAGTTAGCGAAAAAGCAAAAACGGGTGATGAGAATTGAAATTGTACGTAACAGCACCACATTAAGTGAGGTGAATGAGATTTTCATGACAAGAATGGTTACACAGTGTGGAAGAAAAATGGATAAAGTGTGATGTATGATTTAATAGAGATCTGCTCTACGTGACACAAGTCGTTTCTGTCCATTAAAATAAAGCAGTGATCAGTTTAGTAAATGTTCTTCTGCTCATATCAGTTTTCTGCTAGCTCGCTTAGGTGACATGCATGCACTCTGGCACGGTCGCATGCTCGTGCACACAAACACACACACACGCACATGCACACACACACTGCACAAACATCATGTCAAACTGAATAAAGTGCAATGACAGCTGGGTAAAATTGCTCCTATAAATCATGTGTCAGACTGGTCTAAATTCTATCTGCCATCCATACATGCACTCAAATTTGTCCCCAAAGCCACACGCACACACTCGCATATATATATATATATATATATATATATATGTATATATATTTATATATTTATATATATGGATGGATCTGCCAACAATACTGCAACTACTAACCTGACAAATTCCCTCTCATAAACACATAAACTGTGGGCTCCATTTTTAAGCAGGCACAAAGCTGCAGAATAGTGGCTGTTAAGCATTTGGCACAGTAGGGGGTATAACAAGATTCACAGACTTTTATATGATGGGGCCTTGTCCTGACCAGGTCAAAAACGTGCCACACATTCATTTCCCCTTTATGACTTGACTTAACTGTTTTCTTCTGTTGTGCTTGGAGGCATTGGAGACATACACTGCTGTATTTTTTTGATTTCCATTGTACTGGGTAGCAGCAATATATTCATTCTTCTTTTTTTTGTTACTTTCATGTAGCACCAAAAAATAAGACTCAACAGTAGTTTTGGGTTTAAAAAGTACATATTCTTCAGCTAGTAGACACATCTGACTGACAAGAAACTAACAGACTTAATGATTGAAGTGAAGATTGTATTTTTACTCTAAGCACCAACAGTAGAGGCACAGAGGCCCTTCTTTTTAACTCATTAAAGCCCAAACATCAGTTGATGTAGACATTAAATCTTTTGCAAGATGCCATAAAAGCAACCAAAATAAATGTTTAGGATGTTATGGACAGACTACTGGGATGAAACTTGGTATTCTACACAGTCTTCAGCTGTGGAGTTAAAAATCATCATGGATGTTGAAAACTTCTGGATTGTCCTGAGGACACTTTGGACAAATATTTCACTGAGTTTGATGAAATGTCAGAACCTAATTAAAACTTCTCTCTCCTCTTGAAAACCCCTCCAGACAACTTCTGACCAATCATCTGTTTAACACCCCAAGCATAACATTTTAATTGTGATAGAGGCTGACTTGTGACTGCACAAAAAAGTGACACATAGCACATTGTGCTGTTTGTCAAATATCATAGTTATTTTGCCAAAAATAGGGATCTGGTAAGAAAAGAACAAAAGTGAATATAAAGATTTGAGGTGTCTGTCAGTGATCAATATCTGTAGATGAGCAATAGCCTATTGTGTGGATTCTCTTTTTTTCACAGAATATCAGCAGTCATCATTACTTGCTCACATTACATACTCATTCCTTTGTCTTGGAGGAGAGTTTTAATTATTACGTTGTTCTATAATTTTATGAGGGGTGAGGGTTGTTGTACATAATAGAGAACATTGCAGTAAATAGTAAATCAGTAGTGCCCAGCACAAAAACTGTGTACACCCACAGCCTGACACACAGTTTCTTTTTTTGCGTTTTATTCTCCTATAGACCTAAACTGGGTGCTTTGATTGGAGACAGTCTAATATTCTTCTCATCAGTTTTCATGTAATGTCAACATGTTTTTGGGCAAGCAGCTTTTGGAACATGTGCTGCACGATGTAAACTTTTTTTATGACAAGTTGTCAGTGGATTCCTGAGATGACACTGAATTAAAGTATCCTATGAGCTTGATTTCTTGCTGATCATAGTTAAAATTTGTGAGTGCTATATAAGAAAAAAAAGTACCTTTTGTCTCTGCATCCTTGTCATATTGATCCAAACAAACCATTTTATATTACAAGCTACATTTTTTTCTACGGTCTTCATGTTTTTCTGTCACTGAATCCTCCAGTAGCTACAACCCTACAGTGTAAATGGTAATGCAACCCACTATCACAGTAAAACGTGTAATAGACACGCCCATCCATAGTGTCCATTTCACGCTTTGCCTCTCCAGAGCGTGAAATGGACACGCATGCAGAAGTTGCAGTAAGTTGCAGTAACAGTGGACGACGATATTTTAATTCAATACAATGTGAAAGTAATCATGGGAAATTGTTTAAACAGACATTTTTACCACAATTACATATGCAGATTAACTTAAGTGTTTCTGGCGATGTAATTCATACCTTTTTTGCTAACTACTGACTTCTTGGCTTTAACTATATTATGTCCCCTTTCTGTGATCTGCATGTGTGTCCATTTCCAGTGGTCACAGTGGACCAGTGTGTCTATTACACACTTGGCCATGATATTGGGTTGGGTAGTACTGTGGGAGAGGATGTCAGAAAATGTAAGTGTGTCATGACAAAATAATTGATACGACATGATATTTCTCTGGATGTTTAATATTTTCACATATACATAAACTGTGACATATATTAAAAAAATCTTAGCAACTTGGCGTATAGCCACTGAGGTTATAAAAAACAAACAAGCAAAAACAGAAACAATCTTTTGACCACGAAGAGACTTTGCATGCTTATGGACTTGCCTTTAAAACGACCAGGTTAAGCTGCCATGATGACTGAGAACCTGCTGAACTGCTTGTCCTCTTTGCAGCTGTATTGTACAAACCAAGTGTATTGACATCGTGCTGACTTTTTTCTGGGTGTGCATTGAATGTAAAAGCTGAAATACGAGAAGCACTTGATTCATGCAATTTGTGCACTCGCCTTTATTCTCTCTCTCTCTGTCTCTCTCTCTCTCTCTCTATAATAAATCAATCAAAATGTGATAATTGCACAGATCTCTGGAGGACTGGCAAAATTACTTCAACACAGACCACGAATAAGATAGGAGCTAAAAAACAAAAGATACTGCTATATTGCTTCTTGCAATTCTTTGTATGACAAAACCCCATGCGTTTTTTTTTGTTTTGTTTTTTTTTATCTCCTTTTTCCTATCACAAACATATTCTCATTTAAAACTGCAGGAAATCGAGAGGTGTCATATGTCTTTTTCGTGACATTTGTCACTGAGAAAAGCGGAGCGATCAGGCCTGGGTGCTTTGGCTGGAGGCCCTGCCATCCATCATGGAGACCGGGTGGTAAATGGCTTATGTAATTCTGTTTCAGATGAATGACCATGGAAGGGAGTGTCACCACTAACATTATTGTGATCTATACAGTAGCTATGAGAGAGGGAAAAAAGTGTGAGAGAGAAACCCTTTTGGACCTGAAAGTGGAGACTAGCACACTGAGAGTACATGAACGAAATTGTGGAGGAGTAGTTGAACTGCTTTTGCAGTAACTATGCCTATAATGATCTCATTATCAGTTAATATATTGAGTATATTTAAAATGATTGATTAATATATTTCAGCATCAGTGTCAAATGTTTAAAAAGAGACGTCACATTGACATCACAGTTTTCTGGAGGACAAATAACACACACTGTAATAAGTCTAAACCGTGTTATACTTTGACATGATATGTAATATAAATATAACATAGAATAATAGCTTTTTAAACACAATAGTCTGTGTTAAAAATCTAAAAATGGCATTTTCAGGAATGCTTATTTAAGAATGATTTGAAATAAAGTTTTAATGTGTGAAAATTTTAATTTGCAGTGTAAACAGAACATTTACTACATTTTTCTTTTGAAAAACACCACTGAACTGATGTCAGGGGACATATTTTTGCAGTCAGGAAGTGATCTGATGCCTATGTGCAGGTTTTTTTCTAATCAGTTTACAAAGTCTATAAACTTAAACACTTCCTGTTCTCATTACTGCATTTACCATTACTTAATCCTAAAACATGCAACTTGAACAAAAGCTGACTCAAATGCATATTCTGACATATGTCCTGGTCTTCTAACAACATGAATGGAGCTTCTGCTCGAATTTATATGGGGAACCTTAATTATGGTGATTCATATAAGTTTACTCACTATTTCTTCTGAAAGTGTCTTTTGTGAGGAAGCAGACCTCCGGATGGAAGTCTCAACAAAACAAAGGGAATATGATGTGGTTGAGATTTCAAAACAAACCAGAAAATTATTCTTTAGAAAATCAAGCAGACCATTGCAAATGTAATCAACTGTACCTCAGATATAGACAATAGTGAGAGATGCCGTAAATCTGTTTGTCAACAGAAACAACTTTACCTTATTTGGGGTAAAAATCACCACATTATGTGCTTCCGATATTCAGTATTTCTGATTTTTTTTTTTGAGTAACTACATGCCATAGTTTGTAGAAAAGGACAGTTTCTCGGTAGTTTTTAGTTACTTTGACTTCTTTGAGTCCAAATAAGTCAGACATGTCAGGTAACCAAAAATCAATAAATAGAACTACAAACCAGGAGAATAAAAAAAGAATTTGATTTTGGAGTAAACTGTCCCTTTAAAAAAAAAACCCAAAAAAAAAAAACCACACTCATTACTCATATCAGTTGTCTTTGTGGTATTTAGAAACTTACTGGTATTCTATTCAGCTCCTCTTGTATCTCAGACTTAAGTGTTAGACTCGTTTTCTGTTCATGAGACAGCAAAAAGAGAAAAGAAGGATGGATGAAAGACACAGAAAATGACGCTGACCTTTCTGTTCCCTTTCATTTTAAGTGGTGTTATCAAGAAAATGGCGCCATTTACAGCTTTGAGATGGCGCAAGACAGACTTTGCTGAATGATTGACACAATTGCTCCTCTAATTATTCTGTGTTTCTAATAGTTATTGCATCTTTTATGAACCTGTAATATTATTCAGTCTGTGGGCCAGTGATTGACAGTTTGAGTCTTTATTCTTTGAACAAAACTGAGCTGACTTCAAGACTGGAGGTTGACCAATGCAGAAAGGACACAAACAATGATACAAATGCTCATTTTTCTGCTGCTGTGCATATACCCCTATGTTTTTACCTCTTTTCCTTTTTTTCAGGTTCTAGTCGTAGCGGTGACATTTTTTTCCTTCTCTCATTGCTAGCTGTCATTGATGCTGAGAATGAGGGAAAATCCGCTGAGGTTAAATGACCTCTCAGCTCTTTCTGTCAATAACCCAGCTATATCATTTTTGCGCTCTCCTGAAAAAGCTTGTGAATAAAAACCATGACTATCTTGAAAATTGTAGTAGAAGTATGGGCAAATTACAACCTAAGTAATGTATGTGTGTGTTTGATGGAGAGTGTGAATGTGGAAAGTAATTTTTTTTGGAAATGTTCTGCTCTACATTATGGGAAGTAGCTCAGGGAATTTTTGCACATGCAGCATAAATGCATAAGTAAATGTTTTATTTACATAGACTCTGACACTTGACACAGTCAGATTTGACCTGACTACATTACCGACTAGAGAAACATTGTGTCTGCTGAAAATGCTGTGACCCACATTATCCAGATGGTGCTGATTCACATCAGTAAGCCCAGCTTTTGAGCTTCACAGCCAGATCCTTGAAATGCTAAGACCTACAGACTGAGAGCCTAGGCAGGATTTAGGCAGCACAGAAAATCTGGGTCTGTGTGTGCAAAGCTTCTAAGAACTAAGGGACTCACTCAGGATCACTAGTGAGGTCACATTATCATGTGAACTTTTGTGGAGATACAGTCATATGAGAAGGAAGGTACACCCGGTTTTAAAGTTTTACATGTCAGGATGTATTAAAAAAAATCATCTGGTCCGCAGGTTTTTAAATTATGTCATCAGGTCTTCCAAATCTGTTGGTCTGGTGCACTCAGATGTGTGTTAAAACATTCCAAATGAGGAAAAGCATCAGCAATGATCTCAGAGGAGCAATTGCTCTTGTGGTCCTGGCCCCTAAACCCAGAGTTTTAGGACTTTTAGTTCTTATTTGATGGTTTGTTTGTTTACATTTGATTTTCACTATAATTCTTTGGTTCAGTTCCTGTTGATGTAGGGTTTATTTTTTATAGTTGCTTGTTATTTTCGTAGCTTTCCATCTTATGTCCCTCTGCGTCAAGTTTATTAGGGTCTTGTCTTTGTGTGTAGTGAATGCTTTACTGTTTTATTTTGGCAGCTCTGTTTCTTCTGTGCATTTAACTTCCTCTGTCGTTTTATCCCTGAATGTTTTCACCTGTCTCTTGTCACCCAGTTGCCGTGGACAACACGCTCCAAGCCAATAGCACAAGTTGCCATCAAGCGTGGGATTTACCAAGGAGATGTTCTGTCCCCGCCGCTGTTCTGCATACACATGAACCCCCTCAGTCAGATCATTAACAAGACTGGCTACGGATACTGACTATGGAAGCGATCATTAGCCACCTCCTCTACACAGATGACATCATGTTGTATGTCATGCGTGAATGAGACATTGATTCACTGATTCTTGTCACTAAGATCTACATCATTGATTTCAAAATTCAATTCAATTTTATTTATACAGCGCTAAATCACAACAACAGTCGCCTCAAGGCACTTTATATTGTAAGGTGTATGTCCAAATGTCCCAAGTGGTGTTGTCAGATAGTAACAAGGACAGAATAGGCAGTCAGAATTGAGATTGCGCTACCAAAAGGCAACGTTACATATAAATAGGTCAGCTACAAGTACCTAGGAATCTAACAAGCAAATGGGAACTATGAAGAGGCCGCTAGGAAAGCAGAAAGTTCCAAATACCTGCAGAGAGATAGGCAAGTCCTGAGGAGCCAGAAGATCTGGGAAATCAACACCTACACTGAAATCAAGACAAGGAAGTTTCTTACCCCAAGTCCAACTGTCCACAGTCCCTGCCAGGCAACCTGCCATGCATGTTTGTTGTGTTTTCTCTCCGTACCTTGTTTCTGCCTGTATGTGTGTGCGTGTGGCAGTGTCTGGGGTTTCCAGAGATGTCAGGCCCAGAGAGTTTCCCACCATTAAGCCAGCCACACCTGAAGGTTAATCACACTCACCTGTTGCTGATTGATCAGCTACATCAGAAGAGCTACTTAACAGAGGAGCTGAGCTTCAGTCAAAGCTGGATTGTTGTGAGAAATCAGTCAATTTCCAGCTTGTGTGTGACAATGTCTTGGTTTGAGTCAACTGTGTACACTAACTGCAGCCTGACGTTGTTTCCAGAGTGTTGGGGAAACGAGTGGAGGGAGTGGAGTGTGTTTTGTACATAGGTACCGAAAGGATAAGGATAATCACCACAGACACTGGAGAAGTCACAGCACGGGAGCAGGGAGTGAGCATATGAAGAAAATCACACACACACAGGATTGTTTGCACTTGTCATTGTTTCACTGTAAATAAAACCCACTGTATTCTACACAGGATGTCCTGCATTTGGGTCCTGCTTTCACATCTCTGACACCAGCACCCTGAGCCCTTGTGCTAAGTGCAAGGAAGGAGGCCAATGACTAGTGAGCAGAGATGGGCAGTAACGCGTTACTTGTAACGTGTTACTGTAATCTGATTACTTTTTTCAGGTAACGAGTAAAGTAAGGGATTACTATTGCAAAAAAGGTAATTAGATTACCGTTACTTTCCCGTAGTAACACTGCGTTACTGCGTTACTAAAACCGTGATTTTCTCGCGAGAATGTCTCACGACAGTGACATATGCAAGTGCAATGTTCATGACAACAGCTGTGCGCAGATCAACAGTGGATAATATATCGAGTGCGGGAGAGAGTATGAGCGTGCAGCGTTTAAAGCGTGGAAGTACCGACCTTAGTTTAACTTTGATTCCATAAAAAGTGACAAAAACATTAGTGTCCGTTGTGCGTGGGGAAAAAACTTATTTTTACAGCGAAAAAACCCCTAAACTTCCGAGCAAGCACCGAGTAGCTACGACGTAATGGGAAACTCACAGAGAAACTCGCGGATTCTTCCACTGACCGCTGCACACCTGCACCAGGGTAAACCTCCGCCTACCCCACTCCTGCTTTACAGGTGAAAATAGAGCAACAGGACTGCTAGTCTTTGACTTTATTTATTTTCTGCTGTGTTTTACTTGCATCTATTTGAAAGACTGAGTGTAAACACAAATATATATATATATATATATATATATATATATATATATATATATATATATATATATATATATATATATTATGTGCTGGAATGTGCAGAAAATAGGTTTAAATATTAAACAAATTTCTTCCAGTCAGAGAATGTTGCATATAATTACATTTTTGCTTGATGCATAAAGTTAAAAGATTAAAACTAATAAAACAAGTTTAAAAAAAAGACTTTTCCATTTGATTACATTTTGTATGATGGATTATGCCGAAAAAGTAGAATTGGGCTGAAAGATCTATCGCTTTATCACCTATTCAGGTTGTAAATCGTGTTTTTAAAAAGTAACTAAGTAACTCAGTAATTAATTTCTTTTAAAAATAAGTAATCAGTAAAGTAACGGGATTACCTTTTTGGGGAAGTAATCGGTAATTAGTTACTGATTACTTTTTTCAAGTAACTTGACCAACACTGCTAGTGAGTGTCAGAAGCACTATCCATGATAAAACAATTCAAGTTAATCCAATTTTATTTATTCAGCGCCAAACCACAGCAAGAGTCACCTCAAGGTATTTTATATTGTAAGGTAGACCCTACAATAATACATACAGAGAAAAGCCCAACAATCATATGACCCCCTATAAAGCACTTTGGCGATAGTGGGAAGGAAAAACTCCCTTTTAACAGGAAGAAACCTCCAGCAGAACCAGGCTTAACCACAGGGTGCAAGATGCTAGCAGGCAGGGCATACCTGGCACGCTATAATCAAGTGTCTGGCATGGTATACAGGAATATCTGTGCCAAGTATTGCCTGGAAGTCCCATGGTCAAAATCGGATACACCCCCAAGGATGGTTTGAAAATGATCATGGTTTGATGCAGAAAAATAAACAATAAAATAATATTTTTATTGTCCTTCTCAGGCTGTTCTGCTTCACAAAGCATGTTTTTATTCACTGGTATGAAGTTAAAAACATCAAAAGCAGATAGTATGACAAGAAAATTTCAAAAGTATTTTTCCACAGGTATATCCAGAGATCTATTCATTGCTGTTTCAATATCTGAAATTAGATCCTTTGAAATCGGTCTCTCTGCCTTAGAATAGATAGAGTTCAAAGACACTTTATAGATATATGTCAATAAACAACTCATACCTATGGATGATATTGCAGCAAAATTTAATATTTCTCTTTGTATGAGTAGACAATGGTTTTGTCTGTGTACATTTCTTCTTTTGTCTCTCATGCCTTTCTTTTAATATGTCTGCTTGTTTGTAAATCCTTTTCCTTTGTGATATTCCTTTTTGTGTTTGTGTGTTCACAATCCGGATTTCTTTCTACATCCTTTTAGTTTTATTAATTTTATCTAGAATCCCAGGTATTTTTGCCTTCGCCTTCGATCTCATCACACCATTGTTTTTGTTCTCTGTGTTCACTCTGAATATCTTTTTCATTTTTTTATCTTCTGGCCTGGGCTTCTGGTGACAGATGGAGTCATGGTGGCATCATTCAGGTAAAGATGACTTGGACTGACAGGCCTGCTGAGGACACACTGGGACAGTCTCACATGCTGAAATACACGCGCGCACACACACACACACACACAGATACACACACACACACACAGATACACACACACACACACACACGGCGCGTCAAATACACTTTAACATTATACAGTTTATTATACACTTTTTACATGCCTCTTAAGCATCACCTGTAAAGAGTGATTTCTCTTGACTTAAAAAAAAACTGTATATATATATCCATTTATTTTTTATTTTTATTTTAGGAATGACAAACTGTTTAAAATCTCTGCTAAGGTGTAAGCTGTGATTTAAAAAGAGACTGCAAAATCATTTTATCATTAGGAAAATGTTTACAATACTTCTTTTAGGCTTGGTTGTGTACAACTTACTTGGAGTGTACTATTCTCAATTGTACAGTCCATTTATACAAGAGTATTTAGCTGTTGTGTAAATGGAGTTATTTTGGTATTGTAGTGACAAAGAGGCAACAACTCACTAATAAAAAAGTTAAAACAACAGACTATTGGTTAATTTGTGTGTGAGGGGCCTCATTTATATTTCTACTTTTTTCATGTACATTTTTGAATTTGAGCTTTTATTGCATATTGTTGTTTTAGAACTCCTGTGACATAAGATGCGATACTCAAAGAAGGGGAAGCTTTGCTATTTCTAAATTAACCCAACTGGTTGGTTGAGTCATCCGTGGGGTGAGTGGTGGAACAGGCTGTCTGGTGGGAAAAAGCGGATGCTGACACAATGTTACATTTGTGGAAGTAACACATGGCTCTCTGCAGCCCTCGGTAACAGTGAGGTTTGCAGTGCAGAAGAAATTTCAAATTGTATGAAATTTTGGCAAAATTTTACACCCTGTAAAAATGGTTTTACTGAACTCATAATTTCACCTCATCACATTGTTTCTCTGTTCTAGCTTTGAGGTGATGAAGTACTGAGGACAGCAGCTATCACACCCTGCTGCTGCCCCATCTGGCCCCTCAGTGTAACTCTCGACCACAGTCACTACAGAAACTGTGACCCAATCACCTCTGCCCAGGGATCTCATAACATCCATGGCAACCGATTTGTCAGCAGACCAATCAGCCAGTCATTTCAGCCAGATGAACATGTTTGCATAGGCTGATTGCATGTGTTTGGTCACTAACAAAGTTTCAGACCACTACACTGGCAACTGCAGTGTCTTCACTGGCAAACCAAATACATAAAAAATAAATTAGATTTAAAATAAAGGGTTTTTAATTTCGAAAATTACTGAGAAGTGTAGTTCTAGACAGCCGTTGTTTTACGCAGTAACTGTCATGGGTAGGACATTCCAGCTCAGCGCTGAGCACCTGTGTAGGTATTCCACTTGACTGGAGTTAGTGTTAATCCAACAGCCTTTTTCTCTGTTGAGTCAGATTACTGTGCTGTCATCAGAGTTTCATGAGGAGCGACCATCTGCTCAGATAGATCTTACAAGATGGCTGTGGGATGATACTGAACACTCTCAAGGGAAGCATGCTGACAGGATCCTATTAAATCATGGATCTCAAAATTTTGGCTTAATGGTGCCTAACTTTTACTTTTGTGTGAAACTGGCTCTATAAAACAAAACATGATGTGTAAAATTATAAATTAAAATTAAATAAAATACAAGCACTGCAGATTTTTCAGCTGTATATTTGGCTAACGTGATGGCATCAGGTAATTTCATTCTTGCAATATCAGCTTAAATAGCAGCTCAAATATGATAAATTTGATAAATTCATAGCAGTGCTTAGCCGAGTAAAGAAACATACACAAATCTATTTAACTGAAAAAAAAATTCCTTTTTGCTTCACACTCATCCACAGCTTGTGAGCAGCACAGGGAGATCACACATCCTGGAATATATGTAGTTTGCAAAACAAACCAGAAAGATATGGTGGGAGTGTTGTGTAGGAAGAAACAGTTGTGAAAACGCAGCACCTGACAAAACCCCCTCAAAGCTAAAAATAAGGTGTTCTGTTTTGTTGTTTCCAGGAAGAAAAGAGTTAAATCTATCTAACGCATTATGATCCTCCATTTGGGCAAGAACGCTTTCATCAGCAGTTAATAGTAAGAAACCATCTGCTTAGATTTTACAGGATTGACGGGGCAGTGCAAATACTGATGACTTCTGCGGAGACAAGATACTTCACCATATGCTAACAGAAAGCAGCACTCTTGGCAAATACTATAGCTTTACTGTAACATAATAATGAAAAGAGAGCGTCTGAAAAAGGAGAAAGGGAAATTGGAGTCGGAGTGATGGGAAAAGAGAAAACGCTGACAGAGACAGGAAAGACAAATTGAATGAATCCAAACAGAGAAGGAAAGATGAAAGCATTAGGATAATGATGATGGGAGGTTATAGAAAAGGACAAGACAGTAAAGAAGAGGAGCAAAAATGACACTGAATAAAAGAGGGGCGAGGGAAACATGGCTTAAAACTAACATAGAAACAAAGAAATTAGGAATTACAGTTCTGCGTTAAGTAACAAAAAGCTTTAAAGAAAGATACTCGGTACGTTAATCAAATTGTAACTAAGCTCAGATGAAATAGAAACACAAAAGGACAGAGACAGATAACGAGGAGAAAGGTTTGTATTCCCATTACTTGTCTGTGATGAATCATAGTCCATTTAATTATGCGATTAGCCAACACACACACACAAACAGATAGAGTTTCTAATGATAGTATTGTGGTCAGCCATTAGGCTTCACCATGACAGACTAATAGAACTTCCTATTAAAGCCAGCCCCCTTCTCACAATAGCAAGCGGTTCCTTTAATTACTCAAAGATTTCCTCTGAATATATGTTGCCTGTCTGAGTCCCTAATGACTGTGGCAAGAACATTACAGGGATCCATTAAGGAGCATTTCTCCCCCACTGAGGGCAAGTGCAACGCTTATGCACGAATACAACTTTCTGTATGGATGTATTACTGTCATTCACAAAACACACACACGCACAATCTCTGCAGTGATTTTGCAGAACGATAAGGAGAAACTAGAGAAACATTTAATGATTTAGTGCAGCTTGTTGTTGTTGTTGTTTTTTCAATATATAAGCCTTGCATATCTTGTTGCACTCCTCCTGGACACCTTCACATTTCTGCACTCCTTCCTGACTGAAGAAATGTAAAATGCATCATTTGTAAAGGTATCAGAATATTTGTCTTAACCATAAATGTGCACTGGGATTTTTAGAACATATATTTTTTTAGAACTTTTACTTTTAATATTTCAAGTACAATTTGCCATAATACAATTTTATATATATGAAGTGTTATATATATATATATATATATATATATATATATATAACACTATTGATGTGTAAGGTTGAGCTTAGTTTAAATACTTTTTACATACTTTAGCTTCACTGCGTATGACTCTGGATACTGTAGCCCCTGGATACTGTGCATGTGCAAACAAGCAGAGAAAACTGTTGACTTCTCATCTTGTCCAGCTCCAGCCATTGTTAACGTGACACTGACATGCCCATCAAAACAACACGTGCCATACATTCTAACTGAAGAGCAGTCAGGAAAAGTTAAGCCTGCTTCCAGAGACAATAACCAACTCATTCCACAAAATGGGAGTAATTTAAAGAATGATACAAACAGATGAGAAGCTCCATGACAGAATGGTGTTTTCAGACAAAAGCAGTAAAAATCATGATAAACTTATTTGCCTGTATATGTACTTATACAATTTCAGCGTGACAGGTGTGTATACACAAGGGCCATATCTACAATTCTACTCATTTGTACAAGTCATTTTAATCTTTCATTACTTAACCTAACTTACAAGTAACTTAATAGCAATGCTGAAGCAGCTAGCTAGGTGCATTTCGTCAGTCTTGCTACCAATCAAACAGAATTCCTAGAAGTCCATTGAGCTCATTAGAAGACAAATAACACGATGGCTCTATCATCTAAATAGAAAATTATCATGCAAGTCATTTATGCTCCCACTTTAAATACTCTTATTATAATGCAAACTGTGCTGTATCATAGACAACACACACACAAACAGAGTGCATACATAATATGTAGTTCCATCATTGCATTCGATTAGCCACTTTCTACAGGCAGGAAATTATTAATAATTTGTTTTACATTTCTTAAAATTTCTGTTAAATTTTGCAGACGTATGATTATCCTTCAAAGTTATTACTCTTCTAGCATTTTTCTTTAAGGAATTAAGAAATGTCTTATAGATATAATAAAAAGCTTGGTATCTGAATGGTTTAGACAGCAATAGCCAGCTTGTTTGGGTTTTCAATATTATGGCATCCCTGTTATTACAGATTGCCTCTTTTTCTCCTCTCTTTTTTCAGTGTTTCATGCAGTGATCACAGCCAGCAGATGACACAGGTGCTCTGGCTAGTGTCCCACCTTTTTGCCTCATTATATCTCTCCTGCTTTGTTCTATGCTTGTGTCTTTGTCAGTGTCCATTGTAATGCTGTCAGAGTACCTTTGATATGCAGCTATCATTGTGGGACAGGGCAGCTTGATTTTATGACCTGGCCTTTGTTTTTTTCTTCTATCTTAGAAAAGCCTATTGTTTTTTAACTTTCTCAGCTTAGCTCAGTGAGGATATGTACTTTTATCTTTTTCAAAATATTTCACAATAATTTCATGGTTTACATGGTAACAGTTATATCATCCAGCAGTAGTAAACTACCAAGGTTCAGCTTATCACTTGGTTAACATATGCTTTCTACATACATAGAAGTTCACTACTTCAACTACTTATATTTGATCTAGCTAGTAGGACGTAGATTTGAAACAAAGATTGAGAAATTCCTCCGTTATAAGACATAAGATAAGACATAAAAGTCATAAGACAGCAAAGCAACTAACTTAGAAGAGTAGTACTAAGGAATGACTCAGGTATCTATCTGATGGATACAGTCTCTGCTTGCCTCTTGTGTACAGAGTTTATATTTCTATGCAGATAATTGTTTACAGAGATTGCTTCATAACTCTTTTTTACTTAATCTAGAAACAGCAGGATTTCTGTCAAAAAGATATGAGTGCAAAAATTGATATTCTTGAGAATTGGGTCTGTACTAATTACTGTACTGCCTGATGATCCTTTAATGAATGTCCCTAGTCAGTACTTGATCTGTTTTGTGACTCATGATTGCCACTATTGTTGAGCAATAATAGCTTATGTATTCAGAGATTTTTATAGTCTTAGCCATAGAGTTTGAACCAAAATCCCTCGTCACCCACATGATATTCATTCATGACACAATCCTCGCCGTTAGCAATGACAGACGTTGTCTTTTGTCTCTTGTCTGTTAGTCTCTGAGTCAGAAAGATATTGGTTGGTTAGGGGGTAGAGCAGGCTTGGGGGGCTTGTGGGTTACAGAAGACAGAGGTCTGGGACACCTTCTGCCAGTATATTGTGTCTGCCAAGACCTTCTCCTTATGGGAGCTCCCTCAGCATGATGCTTGGCTCCACATTTGCATGCACACTGATTACAAATGAAGACACTGTTTGTTCAGATGTAAGGCACGTTTGTGTCATTTCTCTTTCAAAGTCCTGTCCTTGTTAACATTTTTGCTTGCGTGTGTGTACACTCTACTTTAACTGATGCATGTGGACAAGTATTTTTAAGCCTTACTTTGACATAAAACACCTAATATCAAAAGTGAAAATATAATTATTTACTTTCTTAAACATGTACAGTAGGAGGTAAAACATTAAAGAATGGTAGTTTAGTGGTCATCAACCAACACAGCTCACAGGAACCTAACTACATAATGACAAAAATATATTGCCTATTGTTTTACTTGAAGTGGATGTACAGTGCTGATTGAAATCTGTAGTCATTTATTTATGTGATACTGTGCATAATATATGTTTAATTTACTGCTGCTGGATACACTGGGCATCTCGGCAGGTTACAGGCTCCAGAGAACATAACTAATCATATTTATGGATGGGTAGGCATTGCCATAGTGACTTCCATTGGTTTGTCTACATGCTTCTGTTGCTGGGTATAGTTCTACTTGCCATATATATAGTAGCATAGGCTTTGTCAGCTCCACAAAAATGGAGCATATGCCCTTGTATAAACAATGTTTGTATAATGTTTATGCTGACGTTTTAGCTTAAAATAGCATCTGAAAATGTAATTAAAGTATGTAATACATGTCACAGCTCTAAATGTGCCATAGAAACTAAGGCTAAAATGTAGCTAATGTTTTCCCAGCAGCATGTGTCAAAGGGTATAAGATCATCAGTTTTGGAGATGCTGCTGTATTTTCACAGGTTTTTGACACTTTTCACATTCAAATGTCAAATACCATTATGCCTTTACTTATTATAATATGCCAGTGCTGTGTGTGAAACTGCTTTATTACTTCAGCCCAACAGCAGAAAGAGCTATAATTTTAAACATATTAATGGTGCGCCTCATGTTAGGCACATGAGTTTGCAGCACAGTGCACAGGGATATGTTGCTTGTGCATTTTACTTGTGAGTTTCAGAAATGTCCATCTATACCATATAATGTAGAATGATTTGTAACGTTATGGATAGCCCTTTTACATAACTGAAATGCAATGAGATAACCTGTACGAATAGAAGCTGGTTGTGCTAAGTAGGCCTCATGGGTAAAGCATGATTTGCAAATCTTTAGATCTTTTTTAACATTTGTTTTCTTGAAGTCCTTCACTGTAACAGAGCATGTTTGATTGCTGTGAAGGCTGGGTAGTATAAATAAAATGGTGTAGTTATTATTTTAATATTATTTCATTTTTTACTTCACAACTCATTTATGTTGTTACATTAAAAACATCCTCCTTTGTTCCTCTGTTCTTCTGTTCTCTTCCTATATCCAGTAGGGTTATTACAGCCAAATGGGATGATGGAAAAACACACGCGCTGAAACGCCTTGTCAATTCACCTCTATGTTTATGTGATGTGAAACAAATTTCAGCAGCACCAGGGAGAGATAGTTTTTATAGAAGTGTTTATGGCTCATTGACATCCTGTCGCTGTGTTTATGACTCACTGTGCCCGTCACACCACTAAACAGCCTGCCTCCCTCAAGGGCATCAGGACCAATCAATATAGACAGAACCAGACTTTAATAATCCAGCCGGCCATATTCTCTGGGGCTTATTGCTGAGTTGAACTCACACAGAGTTACATAACAGACAAGCTCTTAATATTATTTTCCTAATGATGACCATAGAGGGGTGGTAGCTTAATCTACATGTAGCCTGTGATGTAGCCAGCAATTACTTACAACTGCAGGTTACCACATCCAGACTGTAAGGTTATATTCTCTGCTCTGTGCCCTTTCTATTACTGTACAGCAAACTCTAGACATATCAAAAATGATTGGATTCTTTGCATAGTCATAATGGCAACAGCAATCACTTGCACAGCTTCCATTTAATAATGTAATCTCATATCCCTAGTGGATTTTCCATGCTAATGAAATGTGTTAGAGGGAGTACTGAGGCTCTTAGTCTAATAAGTCAAAGGCTTCAGCTGTAACACACCTGATAGTATAAACCTACTGATTTGAATGGGATAAAAAGTGTAATTATCACACCCGATCAGAATTTATGAACCCCTTTTATGTAAGAGAGGACGTTCTCAGATTTTAGAAAAATACAAACATACCTGGCAATTTTCCATACTTCCACTTAAACGAATGGATCACTTCACTTGTGTTGATTGTGTGCCTTCTGTTGTTCCCTTTTCATTGACATAGCAGTGGTTGTTGGAGCTGGTGGTATGCTATGGTAGTACACAATGAAATGGCATTGTGACAACTGTGATCTAGCTTTGATTCCAGTAACTGCTCTCTCAGCAGGGTGAAAATAGGCCTCAGCTTAGCTTTGTCATACAACAAAAAGCACTTAGTGGGAATGCTTATGAATAAAAATGCCAAAGCAAAAGACAAGCTGCTCCAAGACAAGCTTTTGACAAGCTGGCAGTCTGCCATTTTGATTATCTAAATTCACCACTAAAGAGCTCTGAAATATGATGAAAACTATCAAGCGACATCCCTTTGGCAGCCACAGGAGATGTAACTGTTGTGTATTTGTCCAGTAACGACTTCTCTCACTCTTGTCAATATGACCTTATCTAAACCTTATCACAGAAGTGAGTGTGAAGTTGTGATTTTTGAGCTCTAGATAAATAGATTAACACTTGCTTGTTGCTTTTTTCTGCACCGCCTCTAAAACAGCCCAGAACCTTCACTTGTTGTAAATATTTAACAAGTGTTTGATTGTTTTAGATGCCATCAAGTACTGCCAATGCTATTTTTGGCTTTAAACACTGACTCATCAACATAAACACTTCACATATAGAAAATCATGACTCACAAGGGTGTCACTGGTCTTTTTTCTGCATTTTTGAAATCAGAAAAATAGAAGGCTTCAAACTACTCTGCTGATAATAAGGATATCCTGCACTGTCCTGAATTTATGTAAGCGTTACATTGTTCCCCCATTATAGATGCAATTAGCCTCAAACATATTTAGAACTGAAAGTTAGCACTTTCAGCTCATAGACATTTTTTCATTTCAAATCCAAAGCACCTGGGTATAGACTAAACAATGAAAAACATTACTTTCCTTATATTTTCCGACTTCTTTAAGAAATTAGTCTTGGCCTTTCCTCTACAAAGATCCCACTGCCAACCCTTGGTTTGGATCTCTGAAGTTGGGTCTATCTAACTTTTCTCCAGTTTCTTGCCATTTTAGTGAACTCACATTTTTGTCTTTTGTCTGACTGGAACTTGAACCATTACTGACAAGGGCCTGTTAACTTTGTTGAGGCATATGTGATGCAATGATTCACTTACAGTACTCCAGGCAATGTGCTTCAGCAATAGGTGCTTTAGACTGAAAGAGTCCTTGCGTTGCTCTTTACTGATGCAATAATGAATTGTGAATTGTATGTAACATGAATTGTATTGTGTTTGTATATATGAAAATGCATGGCACTGAATGTAACACGATGTTCCTTGCCTCTGTTGTTAGCTGCAACAGTAAAGACAAATGGCTGATTTCGCAGTTCCTCTTGTCATATACGGCTGCATTTTGTCTCTCCTGGGTCATTTGCCCCTTCTCTGCTGAGTAGGAGAATGTTTTAGGTCTTTTTCTGAAACTGTGCACATACTGGGGCATGGGGTGATGAGGAAAAAAATAGCATATTTACTGTTTGGCAGACTCAATTGGTCTTTTACAGTCCAACATATCAGCTTGTTATTGTGGAACACTGTATAAAATGTCAGAGAAACATCCCACAGCAGGGGAAAATTAGTTGTTGTGAATTGAGTTGTTTTAGGCTGCTAGCTGCTCACAGTTGGAAGATCAAAGAAAGTTGGACTCTAGTCTCTAGGACATGATAAGGATCATTGGTTTGTTTAACACAGTGGTTCCCAAACTTTTTTTGCTGAGCCCCCCTTTGTTTTACAAGAAAAATGTCCCCCACACACACACTCCCCACGCGTGCACGCGCGCACACACACGCACAAACACATCCTCCAACCACACACACCCATATTTTGCTCCATTGCGGTTTATTTCACACCTCAAACATTTAGTAAACAATTACAAAACAGCTGTGGGATACTGTTTGTCCGTGATTTGAACCGAGGGAACAAATCGTGGCAGGATCAACCTGATATTATTTGTATCCCGCTGTAACTTTACTGTATAAAGAGCTAACATCTCCAAAATGTCAGGAGTAGTTAGTCATTACAACAAGTGTTTGTGAACTACAAATCAAGAATGTGAGATACTGTTTGTCCGTGATTTGAAGAGCCCAGCGCTGCTCCCGATGCAGGGAAAACCAATTCTGCAGGGGAGACCTACCTTGGCACTTGTATAGGTGAAACCAAAGGGAAGATATGCTTCACCATATTTTCTAGTCTTAGAATGAAGTTGGTTTGGAAACATATTCAGCTATGCGTCATCTCCTGCTTTGCGTTTGTGTGGGCGCCCCGTGCTAGCAGTGTCCAAGCATTTTGTTTTGTTTTCCCCCCTTTTCATCCCGCGCCCCCCCTGCAATGGCTTTGCGCCCCCCTAGGGGGCGGGCCCCACACTTTGGGAAGGTCTGGTTTAACAGATTGTAGGACATAGTATCTGGTTGGGCGAAGTGTGCTGCTCTCAGTCCATCATGGGATGTCTGTACTAAACATTGATTGTGTGCAAGTGTATCAGCATTCTGTTGGCATAACTTTTACATACTTTCCACAGTGGTGGGCTGAAAAGAGAAAAACAAAAAAACAAAACAATGTCCTGACTATTAGAAAACGCCAATCTTGCAGGCCCTCAGGTCATCTTGATCTTATTATAAGCTGTCATGCAGCCCTGACTACCATACTGTAAAGGGACCAGATCATCTTTTCATTTCTGAACTAAAGTGTCCTCTTTTCACCCCAAATGCATCTGCATGATCTCAGAATGACTCAGTGTGGTCTCGGTTGTATTTGACACCACTGTTATCTTCAGGTATCTCATCTTCCTCTACTAGTTCATATACCCAAGACCTTTGTGTCATTGTTATCACTACACAGTTTTATAGCAGACAGTAGATAGTGGCCATTATTACACACACACACACACACACACACACACACACACACACACACACACACACACACGGCGCGTCAAATACACTTTAACATTATACAGTTCTTTAATATCGTACAGTGTTATATGCTGAGGAGATCTATTTGTTTGGAATTTTATTTGATGTCCCATAAAACCAAACACCTTCCAATAATCATGATTCCTGGATGTGATGCCAATATATTTCAGACCTCCATCAAGGACAAATAGCTCGAATGGTGAATGTCAGATTATGTTTTCATGAAAGTGCATCTTTATATTCTGAGTCTCCTGTTTTGCTTTATTTATCTCCTCTCACTCAAACTTTAACTCTATCATGTCATTTTCATTAACCCGTTTCTTTCTGATTTGCCTATTTTTATTTCCTCTATTTCCTCTCAAATACACACACATTCAGTTCAACACTTCTTTCTTTTTGTTCCTCCCTTTTCTCTCTATTTCCTCTCCTTCAGATATCAGTCATACTTCAGCTTGGCTGGGCAGGGCCATGACTGGGTAGAGAGGGGAGGTAATTGAATTTCTCTCCTAGAGTGACTCACATCAACACAGACAATTCAGACATAGCCAGGCGCGACGTAATAGACAGGGAGGGCATGGCGTCGGCTTAGAGCCGCAATTAACTACAGTGGGACATAGACGCTTGAAGCCTGTATAAGAAACTGTGGGAAATAAATGTGACTCTGCTTTCTTCAATTTTACAGTCCAGGTATTCATGGTTATAAGACTGATATGTCATTAGAGCACCTGCTCTCCAAGTGAGAAAAAATTAGACAGGGTTGTTCTTATTCCAGCTTATGTCAGCAGTGATGGAAAACACTTTTAAAAAGTCTGTTTGGAAGCATAAAGATGCTCCTGCTCACTTTCAACCTTGAGTAGTTGTTATTCACAAACTTGTGATTAACTCCCACTTTAATCTGTCCAAGATCACAATTAAGTGTAGAGGAAAAGGTTGTGGTTACACTGATAATTCTATTTCCTGACTTAAGATGGTCAGATTGGTCAAATGAACTGTCTTAAACCTCAGTCACACAGGCCTAGAGATGGGTTGGTGGTCTGGTCACTACGGAAAAATATGTACTCCTCAGAAGGTTGGTCAGTGGGCCAGCAACGGCTGTTGCCAGATGAAAACTTGTGTCAGAGGGTACTGGAACCACATACCTCTTTGTGATTGCTTTGGTTAATAGTGTGAATAGTGTCACAGCAAAAGAGTTTCCTGTGTTGCAATTGTCTTAAGTTCATTAAAGTTTGGCGAGTAGTATTTGCAAACAAGCTTGTCTCTTCCATGCAAACTACAGGCAGCCATTGCAGTCTTCTAGTGTCCAAAGCAATCACAGGGAGTGATACTACCAGCAAACTCCAGGAACCACACACCAGTCAGTCGGGAAAAACATCCTGTTCTTTACTGAGCAGCCTAACCTTGGTTAACCTTAACTGTTAAACTTCTTTAAGACGCTGTTTGATAATCATACCTTAAAATGACTGAAGAGTTGTCAGATTCATGAGAAAGAGACAGAAAATATGTTACATATATTTGGGTGACAATAGTTGAAAACCCTTCACAGCTCAAACACAATTAGACACAGTTTTTCTGTAAATATTCATTAAGGTAATTTCACGACATTTCAAAGCTTTACCAACACACAGTTTTTGAGTGCTCTTGTTTTTATAGCATTGTGATGCACTCTCCCGAATTTGAAGGGACTACACAAAAAGTGATATGAGTACTGCGTTGTTTATCTAGTACAGATGTGATTAGTTGCAAACATATTTACAGTTGAAAGTCAGCACTGTTTGCTCATAGACAACTTTTCATTTCAAATTCAAATCACCTGAGTATAGAAGAACAAATGAAAAACACATTACTTTCCCTGTATTTTCTCACTTCTTTAAGAAATTAGTATTGGTTTTTGTTATACACAGATTCTGTTGCCAACCCTTGATTCTCTTTGAGGTGAGGTATCTCTTCTTCTTCTGTGTTTCCCACCATCCCCATGTGCTCTGATTTCTGGGGCAATTGTCCTTGTCTTTTTGGAGACATTTGAGTGGGTCTGTAACTAATTTTATATGCACCTGTGGACTCCTTCGAGACATTATGCAACACTTACAGGACTTCAGGCAATATGTTTCAGTAGTTGTTGCTTTAGCCTAAAAACAAGTGTTGTTTTGTGTTTGTGTGTATGAAAGTTCAAGAAAGTTCATCCATGATGGCTCACTATTACATTGAAAGCCAAGACATTATCAAATCATTTTATTGTGCTTGCACTTTTCAACTTTCACTTATCAAATGGAGACTTTTAAGGTGGATTTGAAGCAGATCATCATATTTGATATTAAAATATCATTGCAGTTATGTAATAGGTCCTTTTTTCAACATGGAAGGGACGCAGAAAAAAAGAGTTATTTCAGTTGAAACTATAGTGCTTTTCTTTCTTGACTGGGAAATAGGGAATTTAATGTTAAAGAGCATGCAGTATGGCTTAGGGGTAGATGAAATGACCTAAAAAGTCTGCCAAAGTAGTATTTTTAATGCTTGTGCAGACATTTTCAGGTTGTGCATCCACCTTTCTTGAACACAGGATCTCTTATATGCTCTGAGAGAATTTGTTCAGACCTGCTCAGAGATTCACGTGGACTCAAGGAGAAACTGGCTGGATTTTAGCGGTCAAAGGTGAGCTCATTTTGGCCATAACTCAAGAATGTAGTATGTGCTAATTATGTCGGAATTTCACAAAAATATCTAATATCTAAAGCATTTGATGAGTTAAGCTCTCAAAAGGTCAAATATCAATGTCAATGTCTCATTGAAATGTTCAGCAAAACACCTTTTTGACCATTATTAAAAGCCATTACTCAGAAGACAGAAGAGGAGATTGTGACAATTTTTCACACTTGATTGATTTTTAATCTGTGACACTTGTCATGGTTGCCCACCTATTAAATTGCTTAAAAATCTTCACAGTGTATACAATATGACTGGACAGATTCTAGTTTTTGGCTTTTAAGCTTTGGATATTACATCAAAGAACTGCAAAGAGCAACTATAAAAAAATTCTTCTTCCTCTTTTATTTTAGACTTTAAAAATCAAAGTGTCCCATTATTTGGGATATCTGTAAATAAAAAGCCAAAAAGGGAAATTTGTGTAGCCTTCTAAATGTTGGCATTACTACTTTTTGTTAAGTAAAATCTCTGAGGTCTATACAGTATCCCACTTTCATTTTAGGCTACCAAAGGTGATGTTTAGCCTTTGATTTCTAAACATACAAGCCACTATCAGCAGAGATTTTTCTCCAGTTCCTTTGCAGTTGGTTCAGATACTCCACTCATCCTGAATGAAAGAATAAGCACCTTTCTGATGTTTTGTCTGAAATTGCCACTCTCATTGAACCTGACAGACAGGCTACCAAAAAAGTTGCTGTAAGTAACCTGTGTGAGCAAATGGCTCATCAGCTGATGTGGAAAGTGATTTTGTTTCATGTGCAAGTTAAAATCAGTTTGGCGTACTGTCCACTCCTATACTTAGCTCCCAGCTGTGAATGTTGCATAACTTACTAATTTTATTTACAAATGTACTGGATTGTGACTTTGTCTTTCCCAAGAGAAAGGCTTGGAAAAAATCCAGCAAACTTGGCAAGTCCACCTTGGCAGATAAACATAAACTTGGAGATAATGAGGTTGCACTAGAAGCATCTTTCTCTGTGTCCTCATTATACATTTTTATCAACCTGCCAATTGATTACAGCTGCTCCCGCTTTACAAATACAGCCAAGATTAAGAAACGTGATGTCATCTGCACTTGCAAGGGACTTTAAGGATTCTGCTTACAGTTAAAACAAAGGGGCCTGTGTGCTAAGTGTTGGCTTATTAAATGATCAGTGCTTTAGACTACATAAATTACATTCAAAATACATTCAAAGGAAAAGTGTGGAAATGATAGATGTCATGAAAAAGCTGACACAAGCAACCTTGTGGGATCTGACAATGGGTTTGTTTTGGTTTTTGAAGGTTACCACTGAGGTTTGAATCATAAAACCATTAATAACATTTCAAATCATATCAGTATAAAAAGCTAAAAACTAGAAGAGACATTAAACTTAACAAGGTATCACAGTGAACATCCTATTTTGTTTTTGTTTTGTTTTGGTGCAATGAATATTATTTTAAAGCAAACCCAAGGTGGCCCCTCCCCCCTCACAGTAGCTATTTGAACAGTTATTTGAACAGAGCTATGCTGCAATATTTTTTTGGTAGCTCTTTTTTCATATCAGAAGCTTTTTGATATCTCAGAAGGTAGTTCCAAACTTAGCTAGCCATCTTTATAAGGTTTGAAGCCAAAGGTCTATCCCATAATGTCTTATAATGGTGCCCCTGTATTATCAAGAAATTGCATATATTACTTTAAGCAGTGAGAAGTTATGGAAATATATTGCTGTGGGGTATTGTGGTTGTCTCAGTGGTGCCGAGCTCATTTATCATGATACCGTGACACCTGGGGGAAGATAGTCTCTGGGAGATTCCAACACAGAAGCTGATACAAGATAATGCAGACACATGCACGCGCACACACACCTACTGCTGCACGCATGGAGGCTTGTATGCATCCATGCTCAAAGTAATCAAGGCATACTCAGCAGACATATGTAAATGCACACTCAGTATCACATGTTTGTACGTACAATAACAAATTAGTACAGGTGTCCATGCAGGAGCAAACACAAAGCTTTCACACACACGTATTCAGCCAAATTCCAAATATGCTCATATTGTACGTGCACACAAAGACACAAACTTCATATGGAGCAGAAGTAACCAGAGAAGCACAATAAGACAGGTGGGCATAAACCCAGAGGGTATGAGAGAGACTTAGCTTGTTCCATCTCAGTCCACCAACTCAGCAACAGAGGTGAAATTCATAAGGGAGAAAATGGTAAGATGAGAATGAAAGAAATAAAACCACAGAAGAAGGAGAAAAACAAGTAATGGATAGTCTCAAGTGTTCCTGCTGGTGGCAACATAAGAAAACAGCAATGTAGGCACTTACCTTCAGCAGATAACAAAATCAATATACTGTCTCTCTTTTGAGTCTAATCAATAGCGTTCTGTGTGCCATTATTAGAGGAAATGATCGTCAATTAGTTTTCTACAACTTTTAAAAATGTCAGCACAATACCAAATGGGGCCGTTAGACATTTGACATATTAAGATATACCTAATAGTTATTGCAGTTTTGGAAACTTCTGCTTACTAACTTCGAAAATGAAAACCATGACTTCAGTTGTTTTAAAGCAAAACAACTCTGATGAAAAATTAAAAGGAAAGAAAAAACTAATTACAAAAACACCTTTTGATATTAATGTAAATAAGACAAAGCAAGAGATGACTTAGTACACAGAAGTACAGTACTGTGCAAAAGTTTTAGGGAGATGAGGAAAAAATGCTGCAAACAAAGAATGCTTTCAAAAATGGAAGTGTTAATTATTTATTATCATCAATCAACAAAATGCAGTGAATGAACAAAGGAGAAATCTCAATCAAATCAATATTTGGTGTGACCACCCTTTGCTTTCAAAACAGCATCAGTTCTTTTAGGTTCATTTGCACACAGTTTTTGAAGAAACTCGGCTGGTAGGTTGTTCCAAACATCTTGAAGAACTAACCACAGATCTTTTTATGCAGGCTTCCTCACATCCTTCTGTCTCTTCATGTAATCCCAGACACACTTGATGATGTCGAGATCAGGGCTCTGTGGGGGCCATACTATCACTTCATTACTTCTTGTTCTTCTTTACACTGAAGATAGTTCTTAATGACTTTGCCTGTATGTTTGGGGTCGTTGTCCTGGTGCAGAACACATCTGGGGCCAAAAAACAATCATTTATATTTCTGAAAGCATTCTTTGTTTACAGCATTTTTGTCACCTTCTTAAAACTTTTGCACAGTACTGTATATACAGTAAAATCAATCAAGGTAAACAATGATAAATCATAACAATGATAATTACATGTAAGTTGAAACCCCCCCCCCCCCCCCCCCCCCCCCTTATTTTAACCAGAGACAGGATTTTAAACCACCAAGGATCGAAACTGAGAATCATCTGAGATAATGAAAGTATCTAGATGACCTACATTCCAATTTTAATAAAGATTTCCATGTTTTAAAATCTAAACCAGCAGTTTGTCTGTCAGCAAGATCACACAAATCTACTGAGCCATACCATAAGATTGGCATAGAGGTGTAGTATGAGTAAAGTCTGAATTCATAACAATTTGGTGAGGCCTGCACTTTTAAGATTGTGAAGTAGGATATTGGCCTTGGCAGAGGAGTTTCTATCTAGCCTTTTTTTCTTCAGTAAATAAATTAATTATTTAAGATACACAAAGAAGGCCTCTCATGTTTTTATCACTGCATACCTTTTCAATCTCAGGAGAGATGGCGTCTGACTAAAGTTTTTTTAATCTACTGGAGACGACAGAGTGACTTCAGGAGCATACCGAGACATTATTCCCATCAAAATGATAATTTTCCCTTCAAAATGTTGCCTCTGAGGAAGCCAAGGTTGAGTCAACAAGCAGCTTGTCTGGCTATACATGATAAGACAAGCCTGTGAATGGGTAATGAGACAAGTTTTATACTCTTGCAATTTGCTCAGCTAATATTGAATTGGTTGGTTTGTGTGTATAGAGGCAAAAAAGAAAGAAAGAAAAAATATGTCTGGTGAATGTGTTAATCCTGATTTATTGGTAAAGGTAATGAATGTAAAGCCAAATAGTATAATTGAAGTTCATCTTCACCTCAATTTTGTCTGCATTTGGACCTCAGCGAATACACATGCTCAAGATATAGGTGGGTATGTGGATCGATGTAACAGTAGATCAATATGAAATCATACTGGCTCCTAGAGGAGGGTAAAATTCAAACTTTTAAAATGTCTTAGCAACAGAACAACCATTAAAGTCTTTTTAGAGGTCCGGCCTCTCTCCTATTTTATTTTTTTTCCACTATAACAATCATTTTCACCTGCTCTCAATGACAGTTAATGCCACCTGCTAATTTGTGGCTTCATAAAAATATGTGGAGTGAGCAATAAAGGAAGAAATTGTCACTTGCAATTCAACAGGTACAATTATTTCTGGTGCACCGAGTCTAACACAAAGCAATTGCATCAGAAGGTGAGTGATTGAGCACGAGCAGACCGAAGATGAACTAATGTCAGTTACAGTTATTTGTTCGACAATTGTCATAATTTAGGCAAAAAGTAGAGCATTTTGAGATAGCTAAGGGCTTTGCATTGCATTGTAAGTGAACTTTTTCACCATCCATTCAAAATCTGCTTTTTATTCTCTTTGTGACATTTGCTAATTGTCAGTTATGGCTGCATGTGCAATGACTATATGAAACAAAGCCTGAGTTAATCACTGTGCTAACACTGCATCTCGTGACTTCAATTACAGCAGTTAAGATCTGACTATATAAATGTGAGAATGACTGCATTTGTCTATGTGATGGCCTTGACATCAGTGCAATTGTATGAGCCTCAAACCCAGAAAATCAATAAGAAATTGATGTGCCCAGTTTATTAAAAAAAATCCTCAAGAGCCACAGTAGCTGAATGTCAGTCATATAATGTATATTTTTTAATATATAATATTATTCTGTAATATATAAATGATATATAAAAGACAAAAAATAATAAAAGATTTTGGGGACACTTTGGCATACAAGGATTATGTGTGAAATCTGAAGGATTTAAAAGAGTTGGTATTGAATTTTAAAAGACACAGAAAAGTGTGAAAATCAATTTAGAGTTCAGGTACACAGCAGGAATGACATTTTCCATTGTCTGGCATAGCAGATGTAATGCAAACATGCCAAGATCTGTAATTACTGAATTATTATCCAATCATTACTTTTATTTACAGGAATAAACAACCAATTGAAAAAATATATACAGGATTTTCATGGCTGAGTTACCACAGTCGTGGAAATGATACTGTGAAACACAATGTTGACACATTCTGCTGAACTGTTATCAAAAACAATAATACATTCTGGTACTGTGTTACAATATGTGAGATCTGAAATCCCCAAATAAGATAAGACAGAAAAAAGAAGAAAAGGGATGCTGAGTGGAATAAGATGTGCATAATACAAGTGCGCAGGATTCAGGAAAGCACTGTGTGACCACAATCATCCGTCCTGCTGATCTATTGTTGGCTGACATGCTGCACTGACCTTTACTTACATTATCTGCCATCATTTCACCATAAACCCCAGATTTATGGATTTAGTGAATGCCAGACGCCCTAAAAAATCTGTTCTCCTTCTGGTCTCTGTCATCCTGTACTTCTCTCTTTTTGCTCGCTTTTTCAAGAGCTTCACATCGTGCCTTCTCCTCTGCTGGTTTGGTGTTTAACAATGGAGAAGGTCAAAGTCATTAGTGGCATAGTAATAGACAATGAAAATTAGAAGACCAGACCATAAGGAGATTAAAATATAACTCTATGACAGGGCAATATTTCCTCTCCAGTTAGAACAATGCACATGATTATGCACCGTTGTCATCAGTGTTTCCATGCCAATGCAACAACATTTCATTGCTGACAATGAAAACAAGTCCTTATCAAACAAATTAAATCCCGAAGATAATCTTATGAGCTAATGCTAAACAATTTCTCAATGTTACAAAAACTAACAAACAAAACAATTCAAAACAAAACATGAAAAACACCCTTCAAACAAATGACTTTCTCTGAAACCTTGTGCGTTTATTTCTGTCAGAAACAGAACAATATGTTGATACGTATAACAGCCCTTTTTGACTCACTAGATATATGCTAGTTTACCTCCCACTTGTTTTTTTGATATTCTGCACACAGAGGATTGTGAATCATCTGCTAACTCACCAAGGTGTCACTCTTCTCTCCCCTTCAGCAATAGTGAATAAATCAGAGTCAACAACTTTAATGTTTTCCTGTTGTGTTATTCAACAAACGTCAGCTATCAATTGTCACCAATGTTGGGTGTAACATGTTGCACATACACATTTCTACATACACAAAGATAAAGAATAAAAGCAATCTTTATCTTTAATGATGTAATGTACTATATTACTTTTAAGGACAATGATGAGAATAATGTGTAATGCAGTGCTTGTCTTGTGTAGCGACACCAACACAGGTTGTCACAGTTTGATCTCTTATATATTTGGTCCTAGAAATCTCACTGTAGAATCAGTATTGAATCATTGGTGGCTCTGATTGGGTTACAGGCAGTATTGTTGTGAGGTTTATTCATTGTTCATCTCACTAGCCTTGTGGACACTGTGCAAATTTGGTTGATCTGTTGCTATGGGTCCCATCCAAAACCCAGGATAAATTACTGCCAATTTTACCCAGTTTTCATCTTCTTGTTAGTGCCACAGTGAATGTCAAAGCAGCAAAGTTTTTGTGTCGAGGCAGAAAGTCCCAGACACATCTACAGCACTGGAAATCTTTTTGCAAACTGCAACTATCACCATCTGGTGGCCTTCAGAATGCAGGTTTAAGGCATGTCCACACTGGCTTCAAGTGCAGTTCATGTTAGTCTAAGTTAGAGCTATTCCAAAGTCATTTTTACCTGGTACCATTTTGAAAACCTGCCAATATCTCATCAGATTTCAGAAGTGAATGTATGTTACCTTAGCAAAATTTGGAGTATATCTGTTGTGGACATAATTTGAGGCATCTGTGACTTTTTTGTTGAAATGGTGAGGAAGTTTATAAGTTATGAGTGGAGTACAACATCTATAGTGTCATGATCCTGAGTCATTTGATCCAGCATTTTGAGTTATTATATATTTTGATGTTTATGGTTTATGTTTAAGTTCATTAGGTTATCTAAATTCATATCTATTAAGCCTAGGATGCCGTTATAGTTCATTTTTTATTAGATTCCCCTTGTGTCTTCACTCCCTGTGTTTAAGTCTCCCTTGCCCTTCATGTGTTTCATGTCTGCATGTTTTATGTTGTCAAGCTCGTGTTGTCATGTCTGTGTCTCATTATGTTTCCTGTTTTATTTTGAAAAGGTCTGGTGTCACATGTTCATTGTGTTTAGTTTCACTTCCCCTGTGGCATCATTATGTTCATTCTAATCAGCTGTTTCCCCATGTGTTTCCACTTCCCCTCATCACCTCCTGTGTGCATTTAGTCTGTGAGTTGCCACTCATTCCTTGTCCGATCATCTGCTTTGTTTCCATGCCATGCTGTGCTTCCAGGTTTATGAATTCATGTCAGGTCTTCAGGTTTCTCATATCAGGTTTCTAGATCCATGTTCCTGTTCTAAGTTTTTTTTTTATATTTAGTTAACCCAGCTTAGTTTATTATTAGTTTTGCCTTTTGTTTTTGTACTATTTACCAGCCTACAATAAACGGCTCACTTTCGGTTAATATTAAGTCTGTTTCCACGCTTTGTTTCTTCTGCATTTGGGTCCACTACTCACACTCCACACAGTCTGCTTCAACCAGACTATGGCATATAGTTGCAGTGTTTGTGCCCACATTTGTCAGAAATATGATATTAAAGTAGGAGCTACATTTAATCAAATTTAGCATGCAAACATGACTGTTTTTTAATTGGTTTATAAATATTTTATTAAATGCATAATTAAAAAAAAGTGTAGTATTACACACAATTTTACAAATAACTGGAATTGGAAAATTGTTAGATGTATTATAAGGTCCAGTTAAAAATGCTGTTGTTAGAACTTTTTGGAATGCAGACAGTTTCATATAAGTAGAATATCAGAGTTTAGTTAAGTCTTTATACCTGATAAAAATGTAAGATGCTTTTTTACCCTATAGTTCAAACTGACCTTATTCATAAAGAATATTCTTATAAAACTTTAAAGAAGGCTAAACAATTATAATGGTAATGCTCTTAGTATCTTGTCGTGGTCTTATCACTTAATCAAAGAATTCCCATTAAAACACACGCTTTGTGTACCTTAAGGTAAAAAATGTTAAGACAGAAAAGGCTCAACATTTGCTGAATAAACTGATTTTCTTTCTTTCTTTCTGAATCCAAAAATGATTGCTTTCTTTTCTATCTCTATTCCTGCTCCATCAAAATGCAAAGATTAATGTTGTTTCTAAACCTCTCCAAACACCCTGTATCCTTGTTTAGAAGTAATTGACACATGTTGTTATGATCTTCTAGGCTGCAACACCATACATAACCTTGATTAATGATGGACAAAGACAGGGTGCTATTACATGCCCATTGAGTCTAAATCTCCAACATCAGGCAGGCTTCACCAGCCCCCATTAAAACTCATTTAGAGTAATTAGCACTGATGGAAGGGCAGACAGCAGAGAGGAGCAAAACAGTGAGTGGTTTCAAGGACATGAAGTGACATTTTGATTTTCTCCTTTTTTTGTTTGTTTGTTCTCCTTTTTTTCTTGAAAAATAGTAATGAGTTTCTGGGAATGCTTGGAGTGCTGGGAAGTTTAAACATTTTTCCCAATGCATTTTGTGATTAGAGAAGATAAGCAAGTGATACATCTATGTGCTATGTGCAAGTGCTGTATACATGTGGGTATGTGGTGCCCTCTCCTATTTGTCACAAGCATTCCCTAAAGTCAAGGGTTAACTATTGAGATTTTCAGGACTCAGGGATCACGGAAAATGTAGTGAACCCCTGGGGAATGAAAACCACAACTGTCATTAATCACAGGTGGTAAGTCACATTGTGCAGTATGTCAACATGTGTTGTAACAGAAATGACTCAAACATGTGCTCTGTAATAAAATATACTAAATTTAGATTTAGATTTAATGCTGCATTTTGTGATTTTAACAGCAAACTACAGTCATTGTGTCAGAAGCAGCAATGTATATACTGCACACATTCTTCATCTGCTCAGCTGCAAAACTTTTCAGTTATAAAATCTTATATATATAAAAAAACAACAGACTCAAAATAATAAGTCATCATGATACAGACATCACATGGCTTTGTATGGCATTGAATGGTTTGTGCAGCAAAAGACACACAAAACTTTTAATTTTTTATTATTTAATTTATGTATTGTATAAAAATGTTACATTTAAAGGCCCGTGACTTACAGAAGGACAGTTCAGATTTAGTTTGTATAAGTCATAACTTCTTAACCAAATTTAAATGTGTGACTGCATTCCCCATTAATCTCAAAAATTCTATATTGGTCAAAATCCTGACTGCTTGCTAACAATCTCTTTCTGTGTCTCATATTTGCTACTTTGGCTTCTCTTTTAAGTCTTATCACTTCTTCAGATTATCTCTTACTTTATGAGTTAGATGTATTATCCCTTTATTAGCCAGAGGGACAGGGCCAGATCTATTGCTTATTAATAAAATACTTGCTTGACATTGATAAATTCATAACATGATAGCAATGTCACTGGAATTAATCTCCATTTTGAGGATTGTCTCTGATTCATTAATCCATCTAATTACCACAAATTTCACAGAATATCTTCTGATCTTTCTCATTCAATTTCTTGTCCTCTCTCTTCCCATGTCTTGCCGGGCTTCCAACTCCCCCAACCCCCACCGCAACCCCGCCCCCTTCTCGTCACACTTATGGATCTCTACATAATAGATGAGTCTATCCAAGGAGAACGAATAAAAGCTCTTAGCAGTATGATGAATTTTGTACATTATCAAATTACATGTGTTGTCAATTCAAATCCTCTTTTGCTAGAGCCTCAAAGGCCAAAAACCAAAGTGTAAATGTGAAGAGTGATGTACATAGATCCGCAGCTATACTGTCAGCTTATATTGACTGACAAACTAATTAAGATAAATTATGATGATGAACATTTCAATTAACATTTTGTATTTGTATTTAGGTTTTCATTTATTTGGTTCAATGCACATTAGTCATCATAACAGCAATGTTTCCAACTAATCCAAGAGTGAACTAACTTCAAAATGCCTCCAATGTAAGATTATCTTTTATATTTGAATTTCTTTTTGAACTACTTTGCTACTATTTTGGAAAGAAGATTTGTTGATTACAAAGTTTCTCAATTGCTGACAAGTGCATCTAATATGATTTTGTGTTTTTTCTTTCTCTCTGAAAAGAAACTGAATTTATTTTACTAAAGAAACTGATTTGTATGGCTTCAACCAAACTGGAATTTTGTTCGGAATTTTTCATCTATGTACATACAGGGAATGATTTCCCACCGACGTTTAACAGCTATTGTGACAGACAATAAATAGATAAGACTCCATTTTAAACCAAAATAGCTTAACCTATAATTTTACTAATGTTCAGTTTGAGCTCAATTATATTCCTGATTAACTGCCAGAACAATGAACAATCCACCTGTATGGATTTTTTGCATGTCAGCAGTTCAGTCAGCTGTCTTCCAATTTTAGCAGCTCCTTCTGTTTGATTTTCCACATATTGCACCTAACAGCTTTCTGGACTGAGAGCGTTATATCACTGCTGTGATATAAATAAACTTGTGCTTCTCTGTACAACAGAACTTATTGTACAAATCCTTCCATTTCCTTCCATGCTTCTTTTTTTTAATCATACTTTGCTCTCATAGTAAAATTGCTGTTCATTTTTAATGTTGATAAGGTCACCATATCTAAATAAAATGTAGTGGAATAATTAATTAACAAAAGATCGCATATAACAGCTAACACATAATAACTATTTAAATTACCCATAATATATGATGGTTAAATTATTAAGTACTTTTGTTCCTGTACAAATTTTGACTCTAATTTCTAGAGTTAGTTAATGCAAAGCTTGTGAAATATTAACACATTAAATTAGTCTCAGTAGGCCAGTAATATGCTTGCAAAAAATGTACATATTGAAATGTAATAAAATTAATAAAAATCAGAAATTTAAAAAAATCTTACTGTACATGCCTTCATTAAAAGATTAAAAGAAATACAGTGAAACTAATATGTGAACTGCAGACTTAACGTTTTACTTATTTGCCTGCAATGAATATTGTTACGGTTCCTGGATCACTGACCCAGTGTTTTGGTTTATGGACTTTTGGACTTTGTTTATTGTTATGATGATCTGTTTCTTAGTCTTGGTTTCATTCTTGGTCATTTAGTGTGTTCCCTTTCGTGTCCTGCTTGTTTTGGTCTTGCCTCTGTGTGTCCTCCCCAGTGAGGTTATTCTTCTCTTCATGTTGTCTATCTGCCTGTTTTCCTAATCATGTCTCTGTGTGTCTGTCTGGTTTCTCTCGCCCCTTGCTCTCTCGCCCCTTGCTCTCTCACCCTCCCTCACCCCTTGCTCTCTCCTCCCTGTGTTTCCTGCGTTTATCTGTCTACATCGCCATGCATGTGTTTTGTTCTTCCTGTTTTAGTTTGACAGTCTCTTGTCCTGTGTGTACTATGTTCAGCTGTGCTTCCCTTGTTTCATCAGGTGATTGTGTTCAGTTGTGTTCCCCAGGTGTTTCCTAACTGCCCCAAATCTCTCTCATGTATGTATTGTCTGTGTCTCCCTCCATCTGATGTTGCGATCTTCCTCTTGCTGGCTCCTTAGAAATTCTCTGTTCTAACCTGACTATTACTTTATGCCAGTTAGCCTCCTAATTTTGTTATGTTCTGCAAAACCAGCAATAAACCTGTTTCTGATCTCAGTCCTGCTTGCATGTCTGCACTTTGGGTCAGCAACTCTGCCTGCTACGCAGAGCGTTTCCTGAGAAATGTGTGCATATGAATGTATGTAACAATGCAAAAAACAAAGAGCAACATTACTGGAAAAATTTTTTTTGAAGTGCATTGATTGTTTTGACAGCTTCCAAGTAAACAACGGTACATTTAGCAGTGTTTTTGTTTTGCATGAAAGAAGCTATTTTTTCTTTTGTCTTTTGTTTTCAATAAAAAGAAGAAAAAGAATGAATTTCCATCAATTTGAAAAGGGAAGTTTGGGATGGCATAGTATTTTGACAAAGGCTTTTGAGACAGAAAAAAAATAAGCAAATATTTCCATTGGAAACAGAGATAAATGTTTCCCAGAGGCATTACATGTGAAATCAGATGTAAAAATAAATTGCAGCATGATGTGTTTGTGGATTTAAATGGACTGAAAAGGCTTTTGCAAAAACAGTGCTGTGTTTATAATTTTGACTGACTCTTAAGCTGTACATTTTTATAAGTACGCACAGAAAAAAAGTTGTACATTAATTTAGAGCTGAATGAAACCAGTACACAGAAAGAAAGAAAAAATACAGTATGCTAACAGCACAACAAGATTATGATCACAAAAGCGTCTTCATGAGTTGCTTCCCCCGAAAGTTCCGTCATTAAAAGTGAAATCAGAGGAGTTCACTTAAGCTGACCAAGCATCGCTACATCTGGCACTGCTGGAAGGAATATTGTTTAAGAATGTTCTTGTCTAAGCTCTTTTTTGATGGATGCATGAATTTGCATTGCTGTGATGTTATAGAGCCAATCTAATTGCTGGAAATGGTTGATATTTACCAACTGCTTGTTAAACGAACAATGGGGATGTACACTGAAAGATGCAGGAAAAGTGTAACCTGATGCAAACACCTGTCGAAAAATGTAATTTCGGGAAAGGGACTCATCTTCTTCAAGCTGTCGCTTACTGCTGTCAGCAAATGTTTTGATCTTTTTCAGCTAGTGACTCACCTGTCTAATCTTTTTTTTCTTTTTTCTTTTTTTTTAAAGTCTATCCATCCACAAATAACTAGAAAATACCTAACCCCATTTCTACGGCTTGAAATGCTAAATTGACCCCATGTTTGCCAGTAGGTTTAAAAAAATCATGCTGGATGCTGAGATGTTTAGTGTAATATAGTTATGTGGATTTGAATGCGTGTGTTTTGCAGTGGTTGAGTGAATATACGAGTGAGAGCTAAAATATGCAAATGCCTGCTTTCATATTTTTTGTCAGAATGTCACTGTGTTTAAAGGCAGAGAAACATCCAGTGGGCAAAGGCTCATATTGCTTGTTTTGTGTGTTATGTAAAAGGCTGATTTTGATGAGCATTCAGTATTGTCTGAATAAGAAACACATTTACACAATATTTAATGCGGCCTTGTAAACTAACATTTTAGGGGATATGTCTGTGTAGACTGTCAGTCCTCTGGGCCACCGTAGTCTAAGGAGCTTGGAAAGAAAAGCGACTGGACTTCTTTAAGTTTCTTGAAGACGTTTCACCTCTCATCCGAGAAGCTTCTTCAGTTCTAAGAGCAAGTGGTGAAGAGTACCAAATTTTAAGCCCTAGTGGGAGTTGTCCCTTAAGAGGATCGTCGACCCACTATTGATCATGCGCCTCATCACATGGACCAAGGTGTGAAAAAGGGTGTGGGTCATTATCAGCAGAGGTTTCGATCCTATCATGTGACTTATTGAGATCAACTGATACGAGATGTGAGTGGGAATTAAGGTGTCTGGGTAGGGATCTCAAAACTGGATTATAGGTGGCAGACAGTTGATGTTGTAAGCCACCCCCTCTGTTCAAAGATGGTTGTTCACAGTGGACACAGATGGCTTCTTTCACTCCTCTTTCAAACCATGTTTTCTTTGTCCAAAATGTGAACACTTGCATCCTCAAAAAAGTGACCGTTATCGTTTAGATGTTGATTCTTTAGAGATAAATCTGCGCTGCTAGTTTTGAAACTAAATTCCCATAAAAAATGTCACAATACAAATTATAAAATTGGGATGGTACACCTGAATACAGAAAACCATATGAAATGACAGGAGTCAAGATTTACCAGAAATGTCCAGCTTCTTTTCACAGCCCTGCATTATGGCCAAACACAGCACAGCATCAACACCCATTTCAGCTCTAGGCAGCTCCCAAGAGGAATGCACTTGATGGGAAATTTTAGATAAGGTCTGTCCTTTTCTATTGGAAAAGTCCCAATGGGTCAAGCCCAGGGACTCAAGAACATGATGAGTGGATGGTGGCCTCAAAATCTTTCTTTGTTGCCTGCCTAGCTTGGTGATTTTTAAGTGGGTCCTCCTGGTGGGAAGACAGCCTCAGAATAAAACCTTTAAAAATGTGTTAATTCGCCTTGATACTTAAACATAGTAAAACATAGTAATTATACAACTTACATATGAACCATACTGGGATGTGTTTTTTTAAGTAATGCATTACTTAATTACTCCCTGGAGAAAATAATTACTTGCATTAGCTGTTACATTACTGTTACTGATATGCACTGACACAAACCCCCAATCTACTTAGAACATACATATGATCTTTATTCTGGTGTTTGAACATGAAACCATCACCACAAATAAAAACTGAAAATCAACCCAAAAACACTTCAGAAGAATCATCACAAGCCTGACTGCTCATCACTGCCGATGTTTTCCTGTTCAAGATCAGATTGTGGCTGCTGCGCTGTACACTCACCTTTAACATCACTCTTGGTTCTTTGTTAGTTTTGCCTTTGTAAACCTGTCTGTGCAGATGTTTGCAGAGAGCTGATGTTGTGTTAGTATCATAATGCAATTGTTTCTTTCTTGGATTCAGTACCACTTTATCACAGTCTTGTATTTAAAAAAAATAAAAGTAATCCGCAAAACTCAGAGACAGCTCGCCCATTTTCCTCCCTGCACACAAACCGGAAAAAAAAGATTGTAGTCCGAGTGTAGAAAAAGTCATATTTGATGTTTTTGTTTCTTTAGCTACCCTTTCTAACGCAAGTACAATATGGACATGCGAATTTAGTACTGTAATGCATTACATTACTGTAGCACCAAATAAAGGTAATGGGATTACAGTAATGCATTACAGCAAACACTGCTTATGCAGAAAGTATTCTTTCTATATTGAGGAAACCCTTTCTCACTAGAATTACGTAATCCACTTCCTCATCGGCTTTAGCCAGTGACACAGGCACTGATAAGAAGAGTACAATGGAATACATCTTCTCAAAGATAACAGAATTTTCTAATTATCTTGAAAAGATGTTGTAGCCCAGAATTACTGATCCATTTCTCCTGCAGCATTTCAGGAGGACATCCCATGTTGGACACACTTATGTAAACTTATGATGTTAAGATGTTTCTGCAATATTTTCCTCTGGAAATATTTCCTGTTCTATCATAACACACTCTCTAAGCACAGATCATCAAAATGTTCAAGATATTTTAACAACAGACAGAGGATCTAAGAAACATATGGCCAATATGCATTGCACTGTATTTTACAGAGTAAAGTGCATAACATGAATCTTCATAATTTTCTCCTGACAACTGATCTTTTTATAAGACGCTAGACAATGAAGAAACATTTAAATCAAGCAGCATTGTAATTGTAATTTGTCTGTTTGTGATTCACCTACAGAGTTAAATAAAGACATTATTTGTTTGTGTTTGGATGTGTTTTTGACACATCCAGGTCACATCCGTAGTCTACAATCACGTATACACACTGATGATCATATTTTCAGGGAATCTTTCAATATTCTACACTTGAAACTTTAAACACCAGAAAACTGCAAACCAACATTCAAAGAAGGGGGAAAATCATTTAAACTGTATATGCAGTGGAGTACCAAGTATCAATAGAAAGCACCTTTTTTTTAAAAAAAATTAAATGCTAATTTTTAATTACACTTTTTCAAAAACTTGGGACGTTACATGTTACAACCTACATATCTTTTTGTAATAACACTCTTGCAAGTTTTAATGGTAAAATTTTATCTTCCATTTGTGGATTCACAGATGAAATTTGTTCACTGACCACAGTTTTCAGAAGTGTTCCTGAGCCACTGCAATGTTTTCCATTACGGAACCCTGTCTGTTTTTATGCAGTGCCTCCTGACACAGAAGATCATGGACAGGATCAGTCTATGGCGTTTTCCCTTACCTACATGTCTCCTTGTGCCCCCTTTTAACAATATGATCTGCAGACTGTAGAGAGTGACAAACCCCATACTATCATTCCAGCTGAAAAGTCTCCCTGCAAACTATTTTATACCCAATTATATTAATAATCAGTTTTGTATCAATCTAATTGCATTTTAACAGTTTTTATTGTCAGCCTTGCAAGTCTTTTCATTAACTTCTTTCCTGCCTTAAACTGATTATGACCAAGGTTCATGATCAATTAAGGCAACAGTTGATGTACATCTGCAGTTTTTTTGCAGTCTTCTTGATGTTACCCCTTTATTTCAAACCTTTTTTAGACGACCCTATTTTTCATGCACACTAATCTAGCTTTTTAAATCTAATTTCGATATTTTTCCATCCTACATTAAATCTATCCATATTTGCATGATACACATGATACACAAAAGAAAACTTCACTCACTTTTGTTATTGATGCAGTTTATCTTTAGACTTATTTTCTTGACATTTTGACATGGACTCTGGGATAGTGCTGACTCCTCTTGCACTGGGGTCAGCCAATATTGATACTGCATGTACACGTACAGTTTGTGGTCAGAAGTGACTAGATAGTTACATGCGTGACCTCAGCCAAGGCCAAGTAAACAAGTTGTTGCAATCAGAAACCTCCAGCTCCAGACCATTTCGCTTTGGGGATGGTACTATAGTTTATTCCAGCAGAAAAGTCAAACTTCCAGCCAAAATTGGACAAACAAAATGTGACATTGAAAGTAAAGTAGTTCCTGTTGACATTCCACTACAACTGAGCAAAACGTCTCTTAAGAAAGCAGGGACTGTTCTAGACATGGAGAATGACAGTGTTGTCATGTTCAAGCAGCCTGTTCCCCTAGAGCTCACTAGTTCGGGACACTATTGTGTGGACATTAGAGATGAAAATACTACAGAAAGCTGCAATGAAAATGAAGTTCTCATGGTAACTGCTGAAATGTCTACAAAATAGAAACAGAAAGTCCTTGTGAAGCTTCATAAGCAGTTTGGTCATGCATCTGCAGAGAGGTTATTGAGGCTCATCCAAAGCTCTGGCAATACAGATAAACAATGTGCAGTTATTGTACAAGAGATAGTTCGTGACTGTGACATTTGTCAGAGACATTGCAAAACGAAGCCGAGACCTGCTGTTGGTCTACCCCTGGCTTCTGAGTATAATGAGACAGTAGCGATGGATCTACATGAGCTGGAGCCCAATGTGTGGTACCTTCACATCATCGACCACTTCACACGCTTCAGTGCTGGCTGCATCGTAAAGACAAAGAAAGCTGCAGAGATCGTCAACTCCTTCATTCACACCTGGATAAGCATTCACGGTGCCCCCAGACGGCTCTACACAGACAACGGCGGAGAGTTCAACAACACAGAGATTCGGGACATGGCTGAAAACTTCAACATTGAGGTAAAAACAACGGCGGAGTATAGTCCCTGGAGCAACGGACTACACTTACAGACACTTACAGAAATCCTCCTGAAGGTAAAAAAGGAACGAGGATGTGACTGGCACACTGCGTTAGACTGGGCCCTTATGACCAAAAACAGTATGCTTAATGTACATGGTTATAGTCCACATCAACTTGTGTTTGGCCAAAACCCCAACCTTCCTTCTGTATTGATGGATAAGCCACCTGCCTTAGAGGGCACAACTGTAAGTGCAAGAGTAGCTGAACATATATCAGCATTACATGCTTCCAGAAAAAAGCATTTACTGAGGCAGAGTGTTCAGAAAGGATCAGGAGAGTACTACGCAAGCAACTTAGGCCTACAGATGAAAAATATGAGGCAGGAGATAAAGTATACTACAAACGAGTCGACTGTACAGCGTGGAAGGGTCCAGGTGTAGTTATTGGGCAGGATGGAACTGTTGTATTTGTAAGACATGGGGGGACTCTTGTAAGAGTGTACCAGTCAAGGTTGAGTAAAGTGGATGCACAGAGTGGAGATAAACAAATACCACACAGTACTACTGATGATGACAACAAAGACGCAGTTGAAAATGATGACACTGACACACCCGATGGTGAACAGAGTATTAGTGAGGAAGAAGACATCACTATTCACAGAGAAACTAACACTACAGAAAACATGTCTGTCACACAAACTGCAAATGAGCCCTCTACACCCACTGATCATGTCTCTGCAAATGTAAAGTTAAAGGCAGGACAGCTGATCACTTTTACCAACAGAGACAACGGTGTTCAACACACAGCCAGAGTGCTAGGCAGAGCTGGAAAAGCAAAAGGGCAATACAAAAACTGGTACAATGTGCAATATCTTGAGCATGATGGTAGTGAAAGTGAAAGGAAAGCTGTAGACATGTCACTTGTTGATGGTCTTTGCACTGAAGCTGAAAACAGAGATGCAGTTGTACTCATAACAAAAGATATTTCCTTTGATTCTGCTAAGCAGCAGGAGATTGAGAGCTGGCAAAGTAATGATGTGTTTGATGAAGTGAAAGACCTAGGTCAAAAATGTGTGTCTACTAGATGGGTCTGTACACTCAAAGAAACTACTAATGGTGTCCCAAAGGCTCGACTTGTGGCACGGTGGTTTGAAGAAGTAAATACTAAAGAACTACAGAAAGACTCTCCAACATGTGCGTCTGAGTCCCTCAGACTGGTGCTAGCTGTGATATGTCAAAACAAGTAGAGAGTAAATTCAATGGACATTAAATCTGCCTTCTTGCAGGGAATGGAACTGTCAAGAGACATTTATCTTTGTCCCCCACCTGAAGCTGACAAGGACAATGTTCTATGGAAACTGAAAAAGTGTGTTTATGGACTTGCAGATGCTTCACTTTATTGGTACAATAAGGTCAAAGACATTATGCTCAAAACTGGAGGTAAAATATCACAGGTTGATCCTGCAGTGTTCTATTGGCAGAATGAACAATCTGAGATTACAGGAGTACTTGCATGTCACGTTGATGATTTCCTTTGGGCTGGTTCAAGTCACTTTGCAACTCATGTCATTCCTGTTCTGAAATCTACCTTCCTTGTGGGCCGTGAAGAACATGACAGCTTTTCTTCTGTTGGTATGGACATTTGTACAGTTAATGATGTAATAGAGGTGCATCAACAACTTTACATTGACAACCTACAACCGGTTCAGTTACAAGCAGCACCGGCTGTACAGAGGGATGCTTCCTTAAGTGAAACAGAATGTGAGCAACTCAGGTCAAAAATAGGACAGATTTTGTGGGTTGCCAAACAAACGAGGCCTGATGTTATGTTTGACACATGTAGCCTTGGATCTAATATCAAAGATGCAACTGTACAGTCTATTCATGAAGTGAACAAAGTTATCCGTAAACTTAAGGCAGAGAAAGTGACTCTTAAGTTTCAGCACTTGGGTAACAGTGAGGATTTGGCATTGGTTGTTTTCAGTGATGCTTCATTTGGCAACCTTCCTGATGGTGGTACTCAAGGAGGGGCATTAATCGTCCTTATGGGTAAAGGAGGAAAGTTTTGTCCTCTCTTTTGGCAGTCTAAACAAATCAGGCATGTGCTCAGAAGTACACTGGCAGGAGAAGCTCTTGCCATGTCAGATGGAATAGACAGTGCTGTCTTCCTGGCAACACTTTTTTCTTAGCTTACAACTGGTAACACTGGTCTGAACGCTCTTCCTTTGATCTGTGTGACTGACAATCATTCCTTGTTTGATGCACTCAAGTCTACTAAGCAGGTTACAGAGAAGAGACTGAGGCTAGAAATGAGCAGCATTAAAGAGCTCATACAAGCCAAGAAAATCAGACAGGTTTGTTGATCAGATTCAAAATCCCAACTTGCTGATTGTCTGACAAAAAAGGGAGTTTCACCTTTAACCCTTCTAAAGGCGCTAGATGAAGGATACTCTAATCCTTTGTTTACAAAGTTGTCTTTGCATTAAAATGCACCATTGTTTATTGTGTGCAATGATAGTATGCTTTAAGTAAAGCAAAGCACTTTGAAAAGTTTTTTGTTTATATAAATATATACATATATGTATAGAAATGTTTACAGGGGTGTGTTTATACTTTTATTTTATCTTTTTTTTAAGAAAGAGGGAGATTGTTAACTTGTTATTTTCTGTTATATCGTGAGAGTACTGTTGCCCGCGGTGTGTTGTTGTGGGGATGAAAAAATGACGTGACAAATAAAGCGCTTGGAATGAGACTACGACATCGTGTCTTTTGAGTTAACAGCTCACACTCACTACGAGGTCACTTGTTTACTGAATATTAACATTAAAGCTTTATTCTGATGTTGGCATACGCTAGCTTTGGTTAAAGCAGGCATCTGATCATCTATTTATTTTATGTCCTCAAATCTGTGGGCGATATAGATGTGATTTGTTTTGTTGTGGTGTTATTCAGTAAACTCCAACCACTGAGTGAATGCTTATTACTTTTTATATAAAAATGTTTTTTATTGCACAGCTTATCTCAGCATTTTTATTATGGGCATGAATGAACAGAATGGTCAAATGTGGTATTTGAGCCATTGTTGTCATTTACATTCTACCAAAAGAAGGTCATGTTTAAGCATGCACGGTTTTTCTCATCACTACTAAGCAATCCATTCCATTTCTCATCTTTTTCACTAAAATCAATTATGTCTGAAATTTTTACAGCAAAGTAAGCTACAGTCTTAAGTCTTTTATCTGCTTTACTGCATTTTCCGTACAGAAATCTGCACTGGATCTAAATCCATCCAACTTAGAATATATTTCTACTAATGATCAGCTCAGAGTGAGTGCAGAAATTCTGCAAAGGATATTTTCCTAAATTCACCTGGTGTGGTCTGGATTGTTGTCGAATCTAGAGCTTATTCGTGTCCAGGCCATCTGACATTACTAATAGGGAATTGTTCTTATGGTGTTTCATGGTACGCTTCTCATGCAGATGCCTGATGGTTTGATGATGCATCATTTGTCGTCAACAATAATTTCCAAAGTCAATGACATTGTTGTTAATTAGTACTATGGAATAAAGTTTATTCACTGCATGCTAGAAACATGCTAGATCTCTGATCACTGAGATTTATCGGTTGTTTTTTGAAAGGCATCTTGAATTAGAAGTTAACCTGACATATGAAAATAATCTTGCTTTTGTAAGGGTTTATACAGGACATATAAAACAACAGTTTACAGCAAATTTGCTGTATGAACCTAAATATTAATGATAAAGTATGTTAAAGTTTCTAACTTACTTCAGTGGGTAAAAGGCCAAAAGCAGTTATTTATGGTTTAGCTAAATTAATTGTGGTTTAAATAAATGAATTAAAATAATGCCGGAAGTGTAGGAAAATGTGCAAATTGGATGTTATCAGAATTTTACAATGGGACCATTTCTAAACTTGCCCGAGCATGTGGAAGTGTCAAATAAGGTGAGAGATTAATAAATCGGGCCTTTCCAGATTTCTGTTGCAACAATGAGTCCTCCACACATGTAGGAATGTAGATGTCTTACAATTGTATTGACAGTAATTTTACTTTTTTTTTTTTTTTTTTTTTTTTTTTTTTAACCAAAGCAAAAAATAGTTCAGATTTAAGTGTGGAGCTCTTGACCTTTAGAAAGTGGAAAATACAGAGCAGCCTTGGCAGAAGTTTAACACATCCTTTTTTTGCTTTGTTTTAAAACCTGATAAATATGACGCTGTTCCCTAAAACTACAGTGGTTTAGCTATTCATTTGGATTTTTCTTTTATTATTATTATTTTTTTACATGTAGGACATGTAAAGACAAAAGGTTTAAAAACTTGAAGTGGTTGATTTTGTTAATGCCATATTTAGAACATAAAAATGATTTGTCCACTACATTTTATAATGATGCCTCAGTGGTACTTTTAGGTTAATTAACAACTGTAGCCAAATCAGCTCAAAGAAATAAGCATCATGCTAAACTTTTCTGTGCGTAATGGGACTGTAAATAGATCGAACCAGTTTATGGAACGTATAAGTAAGTAAACATAAACTATACTTAAAAAAATGAAAATCTGAAACCTAAAAGTTTTGAAGATAGCTTTATGTGTGCTACAGCTATAAAGTTAGTACACTTGTAAAGCTGGATAACAGGCAGACAGTTTTCGTTTACTGATGAAGTAGAAATGAAGCCTGGCTGTCTGTTGTGTAGCCCAATAAACCCCAAAGCTCTCTCCATAGCAGCCTAATGCTACCCTAGTGCTTCCAGTTTTGCACTATTGCTGGCATACTTCCTCTTTGACATAAATCAAATCTTAGCCAGAGCTATGAAAGAAATGTTTCTCGGTAAACAATCTGAATGGTGATACTGTCATTTTTATATGTTTATTACAAATAAAACAAGGTATTTATTAATAAAATTTAAAGCAGCAGTGCTATCTAATGTCTCTTTAATAATGGATTCTAAATGGTTAATGATTGGTTTGCAGAAAACCATATAAATGGTTGTTTTGAAGTTATAATGGAGATTCTAAATCTTGGTTAAAAAAGGTTTAAAAAGAGCATTTATAAACATCACTTGGAGGCTGTTAACGAGGTGAAATGAAAAGCAAACCTTTCAAGGTGACACATGAAAACCTTTAGACAGATTCTGATTCACTCACTATTTGTTTTGCCCTTTCCTGTTTGTTTGGTTAGGCTTTAACACCAAAAAGTAAACTAGTTCTTTCGTTTTATGTAGGGATAGAGAGTTAGCCCAGGATACATTAGATATGGTTTGATGTGGCCCCTGGAGTTGTTTGCACCTACTCAAGACAATTCTTCCAGTTTCACCAGATGTGCTACCTCATGTTTCAAAAGCATCGCAGAAGCTGCTTTCCACACTGCGCTTAAAATAACACCAGCTCTATTTTTCACAGAAGTCATGTCAAGCTGCACAGAACAGATGATGAGGGCAAGAAGTCAGCAAGGAAAGCCATAGAGAATCCTTACAGCAGAGAAACAATTTACTACAGTTTCTTTACTTACGAATGTATTATCCGAGCTGTCATAGTGCTGAAGTGAAACCATTCAAGTGCAGGAAGAACTCGACACAAAAAGGCACTAGACAGCTGGTGGATTCAAACCCAGGACCCTCTTGCTGTGATGCAGCAGTGCTAACCACTGCATCGCCCTCCCAAGTGTAGTGATTTGCTAGATAAATAATGAAGCTTAAAGATTTGCCGTGCAAGCATTTTCAGCAAATTTGTCACTTAAATGTGCAACTGCCTTCCTCCCTACGCTGAACACAGTCGAGTCAGGAGAGCCACAATTATAGGAGAGCACCTTCACAGAGAAATATTTGCAGCTTTCGTGAAGGAGTTAAACCCTGCCCACACAGTCACCTGAATTGTTGCGAGATGTTTTTAAAGTTCCTAAAGGTCAAAACTAAATCCAGTAAGAATATTGCTTGGCAACTTTTTTTCTTCTTTACTGTTGGATTTTTATATCAATCTCTTTTTTTCTCTTCCATTATTACTGCTTCTGGTACTGAAAAAGCAAATCTAAGAAAAGTCAAAGTCAGCACTGTTGCTACTCACTAAGAGCTCCCCTCCCACAGTTACAAGTAATGATATCACTTTTTGAAATTGAACTGCTTAACCAATGAATGTTATTGTAAGGCCTCAGCATTTATGTGGACATACCACTGGCTTTCTATCTCAGGAGGGGCTCAGTACTTGTGTGAAACACTGTTATCTGCACCACTTTTAGAAAGAGTTCAGTCACAGCAATGCTCCTTTGCCGTTGCTAGGTAACGTGTCGTTTCTTGCCAGCTGAAATGTTGTTCAACATCTCAGCAGGATGATGTTGAGAAGAAATTGTTACATATTTGCAACACTTCCTATTCAACAGAAGAAGTAACAGCATGGCACCCACAGCATAAATTGGGGGCAAATTCACTAAATCACTGGATCTTATAGCAACTTTTTCATTTTAGAGAAGAGGTAATGGAACAGGTTGCACAGTGCTGCCTGACCAAAGTACATCCACTGGTGGCTCTATTCTTATGAGAGCATTATAAATTTAGACTATGGTAATAGAGTGGCCAGACTCTCAGTTCTGGAAATGACTTATTATGTGTCAGTATTTTTTCTCCCTCTTCAAGGTATTTTGACTTGAAGTGTAAATAATTAATTTCCCTATTTAAAGAGCGTCATGTTTGATTTATAACCAGAGAGGCGCAGCAAGGTGACTGTGTAAGGGTGGTATTCACTTCCTGATGTCAGAAATGCCACCGTTCCAAGCTGGGTAAAAACACAGAAGATAAAACTGCAGAGAAATTTAATATGAGTGTACATATGGAGAGATTATTCCTGCATAATGAAATAATAGGTGAAAATATGGTGTGACCATTTTTAACAAAAAGTAACAGTAATAAGAAAACTGCACCTTCACAGCAAGAGCATAGTAGTACAAATGTTTTGTGGAACATCCTGCTCTTATTTTATGGCAGGATGTTAATATCGGCACTATAGTTTTTATACAATCTGAGATATAGTAAGCCCACCGTTCCACACACACTACCAGTCAAAAGTTTGACTATTTACATTGTAGATTCTCACTGAAGGCATCAAAACTATGAATGAACTCATTTAGAATTATGTAGTAAACAAAAAAGTGTGAAATATCTCTGAACATGTTTTATATTTTAGACTTCTCAAATTAGCCACCCTTCGCTTTGATTACTGCTTTGCACACTCTTGGCATTCTCTCGATGAGCTTCATGAGGTCGTTACCTGAAATGGTTTTCCAGTAGTCTTGAAGAAATTCCCAGATATGCTGAGAACTTGTTGGCCCTTTTGTCTTCCCTTTGCGATCACTCTCCTCCCATACCATCTCGATCAGGTAACTGTGGAAGCTAGGCCATCTGGTACCTTGTTGGCGTCTCACAAAGACACGGCACGTAGAACCAAAGATCTCAAATTTGGACTCAACAGACCAAAGTACAAATTTCCACCTGTCTAATGTCTATTCCTTGTGTTTCTTGGCCCAAACAAATCTCTTCTGCTTTCTGCTTTTCCTTAGTAGTGGTTTCTTAGCAGCTATTTGACCATAAAGGACTTATTCACACAGTCTTCTCTGAACAGTTGATGTAGAGATGTGTCTGCTACTGGAACTCTGTGTGGGATTCATCTGGGTTCTAATCTGAGGTGCTGTTAGCTTGCGATTTCTGAGGCTGGTGACTTGGATGAATTTAGCCTTAGCAGCTGAGGTGACTCTTGGGCTTCCTCTCGTGGGGCGGTCCTCATGTGAGCCAGTTTTGTCATAGCACTTGATGGTTTTTGCGACTGCCCTTGTGGGCACACATTTGATATTGATTTCTACAATGTAGAAAGTAGCAAAAATAAAGAAAAACCATTGAATGAGAAAGTGTGTCTAAACTTTTGACTAGTAGTGTACATAAGTGTCATCTTATAGGAAAAAAACAACTTGAAGTACTTTTTCCAAGACTCTGGAATTATACTAGAGGGAATATCATTAGTCAAAAAGATATGCCGTCATTTGGTGTTTTGTGAATATTGCGAAGAATTCCTACAATCTAAAATCTCCCATATGTGTAATCTGGCAGCTGCTATAGATGATGAGTCCTGTAATTTTCACACTCATTAAATTTCATGTTGAAAAAGTGCACTTTCACCAGGATGAAAATGTTTCCTGCAGAAATGCTGCACTGGTTGCAAACACCCTTCTCTTTAGGGAAAGAAGCCCCAAACAATAAGATTGAAACCATGACAGTAAATTGACCCAACAGAATAATTCATCAGCCCTGTAAGGGCCTGTAATGTTCTCTTTGGGTACAGTACACATACACTTCAGGTTTTAAGTGTTATTTGGCATGTGGAAGAACCCTGAGATCAGGGTAGAAGTGCAGTGTGGGGAAAAAATTGTGTGTTGGGTGTAAGATGTTCCAAAACAATCTCTTAGGATTACATATAAAAAAAACATCATGTAAAGATGTTTTCAATGCTAATAGAAGTTGGGGAAAAAGTAAAACCATAGAACTTTCCATCAGAAAGGACAGGCATGGGGAGTTAGCTTTTATTAGATGTATTAAAATGAATTTCTTTATTTATTTGCTTTTGGAGTCAAAGTGCTAATATGATGCTTCTTTGATTACCTATCATGCTGAAACACACTTTGTAAAAACAACTTTTGAGTTCCCTCACTAGGATTTGTGCCAAGCCAGTCTTGGAATTATTGCCAATTCTGGGGATGTTCTCAGATAGCCCTGGAAAGCCTTTTCCACTCCCCAATGTTATCTCGTTCCTACTCTTATATAATACATCTATGTCTCATTTTACTTTTATCTTTCTTTTACTTTGTACATCTTTTTTCTTGCATTTCTCTAACTCTGACTCCAATTCTCTGGCTCTGTGCTGCTCCTTTTTCTGTCTTCTTTGTCTTTTCACTCTGTAAGAACAGTTGCCAAACATGATGCTTCTGACAGAAAAGTCTGTCCAGTGAGGGAAGTGATTCACTGAAGGTCAGCCCTTATCTCTCTCTTTCTGTCTGCTCTCTATTCTCACATCTAGTGTGAACATACAGACACTCAAACACACACACACACACACACACACACACACACACACACACACACACACACACACACACACACACACACACACACACACACACACACACACACACACACACACACACGCGCATTCAGATTATAACTAGTTTCAGATGGGAGCTTTGAAGCCATGGAAGGCTGGCTTTCTTTCATCCCAGCATTGACTCATGTTCCATTTTCATAATTTGGTAATTTCATGAATATGTAATGGCTTCCTGTTGACCTGACTAATATGAAGTAGATGCACTGACACACACACAGACACACAAACACAAATAGACAGATGTAAAATGTCTTAAAGCAGCCACTCTGTAGATAATTCCAGATACTGCAGCAGGACATAATCATGCAGCAGTTTAAATACTGTGGGAAGGTAAGTGCTTCACTTGAGTTCCTGGCAGTGGTATGCAATACTACAGTTTTGATATAGCTCTAATACTACAAGACCAGTACTGCTGATTAGTGATGGTAAATTTGATTCTTTTTACTGAATCGAGTTTTAATGAGTCACTCACCAAAGTGAATCGGGTTTTTTGAGTCATTTGATTCACTGAGTCAGTTGACCAGAGAGTGCAAAAAATGTACATTTTCACTCAAACTAAATTTGTTTCTCTTTTCATGTAAATCCTACTGCTAAGATGAATGATTCTAAAAGAAAACTATTTTATAGAGCAAAAAAGATCAAAAACATTTCTAAAATTAAGTAATTTCCTATCAAAATTGCTTAATAAACATTTATTTTATTTTATTTTATTTTATTTTCCTTAAATGTGTTAAATATATATATTTTCTCATCTAAATGTCCACTGAGCTGTGAGCCAGGGGGCGGTAATGCGCCTTAACATTGGTTGCCAATCAAGAAGAAGAAGAAGAAGCTGTGAGCCAGGAGGGAGGGGGTGAGCGAGTCCTGAGTGATTCGCTTACGATTCAGCACAGGAGGGAGGGGGTGAGTAGCTCAAATGTGCTGTTGGCATGTTAGCAGAGCGATGCTACTGTGAACCGAGGAGCTATTTTCTTGATGTGAGCTTCTACTTTTCTTACGATACTGGATGTTGTGTTTTTCTCCACAATTTTAATTATAAGCTAGATACATTGCTGCTAACAGCAACAGGGATGGGTCAGTGAGTCAGTTGGGCTTGTGAATCATGATTCATGAGTCAGTAAAGTGATTCTCGAGTATTGAACGATTCGTTCATGATTCGCGCATCACTACTGCTGATAGCAATTACCAAGACCAATACTTTTAATTTATGAAAACAGTGAGTCATGATACTGACAAAACTTTCATGAACACTAAATCACTGTGATTTTTACTTTCCACAATAACACACACACACACACACTCAAACAACTGGCACCTGCCCCAACAGTCCCACAAGCTACCAAAGCTCAACAGGACTCATTTTTCAGCTTGAAGGCTCCAGATAAGATGAAATGATTACAAAATTGACACAACATAAGACTCATTATAGACAAGCTGTGACAAGAAGATTGGGTAGTCCATTCCTTCTGCAAATCCCATCAGATTTGTCCCTAAATGTGCACTGAAGTCTCCCAGTAGGATAATGAAGTCGCCAGATGGTTCACCTTTCAGCACCCCATCCAAGTACAGCAGGAAGACTGTGTATTCTGAAGTGATGTTTGCTCCACAGACCCAAAAAATAGTCAAAGTCATTCCCCAGCTCAAAAGCTCAAGGAGGAAACCCTCCTGTCCCACAGGGGAAACTCCTACATCTCACCCAACTCTAGTGTCCAGCCCACCTTCAGAGCTCATACCGTCGGTTGTGGTAGGCCCAACTATATCTAGTTGGTATTTCTCAACCTCATGCACAAGGTCAGCCTCTTCACCACCCAGAGAGGTTACATTCCACATCCTTAATGCCTGTCTGGGCAGCCAGGGATTGGACAGCCAAGGCAAAGATCAAAGTATAAGAACATATTAAAAAAACAAAGGGAAACCTAAAGAAAAATGAGTAATTCATCTAGAACTAGATAGTGTTTTTTTTTAAGCACGAAAAAACATCACAATGCCTTTAAAATACTAAACTGGTGCGAGAAGAAAAGTGAGAATCAATTTGAACTGGTAAAAATTTGAGAAAAGTGAGCGAAGAGGAACACAAACAATAACAGAAACAGTTGTCTCTTTAAGGAAAATTAAAAGGGTATAGTGTGAGAAGAGCTAAATGGCACATTGTTTGGTAGAACCTCATAGGGTTCATGCATGTTTCTCCTTCTCTCTGTCTTTGACCCCTGCATCTCTCCTTTCTCTTATCAGGCAGAGTGCAGACATGCGGACCGCCTGCGGAGAGGTGCCCACGAGGCTCAAACTGCTTTCCTGCTTCTTCCCTTCCTCTGTTCTCTCAGCTTGAGGTTGAACACCACTGGGGCTGTGATTCAGTGCAGTAAATTACCCCCCCTCAAAAAAACAAAAAACACCCCCCCCCCCCCCAAGAAAAAAAGAAAAGAAAAAAAAAACAATCAATGGGCACATACTTGCATGCTTGATGTTCAGAATAAAAATGCAGAATTTGTGGTTTGTCGTATTCAGACATACACTCACAGTTTTAGCATTTTACTCACAAAATCATCAATGTGCACAAAGACTACTGAACAGTATGTTTGTTATTTGTGTGTGCATTTAACTTTTGCACCTGCTTCCGTGACATAGCAAAATTATAAGTTGTTTGTGCACCTGCAGGTCCTTCTGCATTTATTAGCATCTCGTAATTACAAAGTTTTAATGAGAATGACACTGGAACCTGATTTAAATATGAATGTGTGGATGTAGTATTGTGTGTGTATTCATCTGTACCTTAATTTACACCTGTGTCTAATGTAGCTGTTAACAAGTGCAACAATTACTGTTGACAGAGGACTGGATATTATTAACTAATGGGCCTGTATTTCAAAGGAGCCTGTTAATGATGTTAAAAGATCATTGTTACTGTGTTTAGAGAGATGTGTTTGTAGGTGTTATCTTTCAGACAATCAGGATTATAATTTGAACTTGATTTAATTACAATTGTGTCCATAATGTAAATATTTTGACTATGATTTTCCAAGATAGCAACAAGAGTTTGAGTAAGTTTCTATGTCATGATTTAACCTTCACTAAAACTTACACTCACTGGCCATTATATTAAGTACACCAGCTCAACTGCTCAGTAATACAAATATCTAATCCAACTAGTGCTGTCAGCGTTAATCTCGTTAAAATGACGTTAACAAGCTAACCACTAATGCGTTGATGCCGTGCAGCCCCATGCACGGGGCGATCCGTGCTAACTCGCTAACGGAGATTTGCCGTGTTAATGTGGTTTTGGCGTTAACATCATTTTAATGAGATTAATGCTGACAGCACTAAATCCAACATTTAGGCATGTAGCCCCAGTCAAGATGACCTCCTTTAGTTCAAATTGAGCAGGACTGAATGTGGTATGGTTGTTGGTACCAGACAGGGTGGTCAGTGCAATTTGGAAACTGCTGATCTACTGGGATTTTACTGCACAACTATCTCTAGGGTTTACAGGGGTTGGTCCCAAAAAGTGAAAATATTCAGTGAGTGTAGGCTCTTGGGGTAAGAATGCCTGGCGGGTTCCAGAGGTCAAGGGAGAATGGCCAGACTACTTCGAGCTGACAGACAGGCAAAAGCAAGTCATATTTCCACTCATTGCAACCCAGTTATGCAGAAGACCATCTCTTAACCTACATCGCATCAAACCTTGAAGAAGATGGAGTACAGAAGCAGAATACCACACCAGATGTCACTCCTTTCAGTTAAGAAAAGAAAACTGGAATTACAACATAATAAAATTAAAAAAATTGTTGGTGAAATAATGTGGCAGACATTCTCTTGGCACTCTTTACACCCCCTGAATATCATTTGATTTAAGTTTTTTAGATAGATTATCAGCCATTATTTTTTTCTTCTTTGTTTAGCACATTAAGTTTAATATAATGAAATGTGCTATTTAAGTAAAATTGTCATTGCTATTACCATTATTTAAATGGCCAAGCTAAAATTCTGTGAGACCTCCAGTTATAGATGGACAAATTGGTGATGGCTAACCAACCGGACATAGTAGTGGTGGAATAGCAGAGGAAGAAGCCTGTAGTGACAGCTGTAGCTATACCAAGTGATAGCAACATCAGGAAGAATGAGGAGCTTGAGAAATATCAAAGGCTAGAGAGGTGCTTGAGAAGATGTAGAGGGTAAGGATAACAGTGGTCCTTGTGGTAACCGGAGCACTCAGGACAGTGTTAAGAAAAGATTCCTTAATGTAGATCAGAGTTAAAGAGAATGTAGTTTGTGATTGCTTGCAACATTATAATATTGTGGTAATGGGTGTAAGTATACAAAATAGAAAATAGGCCTTGGATGGGAACAAAGAACTGAGGTGCAGGGCAGAAGGACAATCAACCCCCACCCCCAGGGCATGAAGCAAGAGTTACTGAGGGTGAGGGGCAGACAAAGGGCAAACGGACACTACCTTAAAAGGAGGTGGGGGTCAGGGTGTCAGCGCCCTTGGCCACTGTACTAGTGTATTTCCATTGTGGGGGTGTTTACTGTAGGGGGGAGGAGACCAGAGGTTATAACTGTAACTGTTGTGTGGAGTTCTTTAGATCAGCCTTTAGCATAGGACTGCATAGGAATGCAGTGTGCTGATCTCCAGATGCATCTGTAAGAATAATGGGTAATAAAAGGATTGTGTAAAACATGTAAAACATCTCAGCGTGATCTCTACCAGGACCAAAAGAATCGCAGAGACCGATGTTTGTCTCAACAACAGCGACCCCGAAACTGGGCGAGTGGCACCAGCAGATCCCAGGAGCAACCACTGAGAAATCTGTCCAGAAGAGCGCAGTCATAGGAACAGCGCAGATACTGTGCAGGACTCTCAAGGTCCAAGGCCCGAGGGAGGGACTTGAGCTTGAAGGACAAAAAAGACAGCCAGGACGAGTGTGGAATTTTTTGTGTGTGTACATTGATAAATGAAAAAAAGACGTTTTTAAAAAGAAAGAGCTAAGAGAATCAGAATTGCATTCAGCCAGCTGCATATTGTAGGTTTTAATTAATTTTCCCATTTAGTTATCAATCTTTATCCATGCGCTCCCTTCATTCTTTCCCTATTTCCTCACCACATGTTTTTGTCATCCCTCTGAATGTAATATGCTATTTGTTTCTGCTGAGGAATGATGTGAAACATGTTTTTATCCAAATCTGATTGATACAGCCAGAGTATTCTCTGAAGTCAAATTAGTTCACCACTTGTTTGATAATGTTTTCCACGCAGAACGATTTGCTGACGTCAGGATGGAACACGTGCTATTGTGTGCAATCTCACAAGGAGTTGAAGCAGGAGTTGTTGTTACCCACACCATTACAATTTAATATTCAAATAACTGCGAGTTGCAAGACTACCAGACTTTGATATGTACATGCTTCTCATTCACTGCGCCTAACCAGTAGACAAAAGTTCTTGTGAAAGCCTCTACCCACTTTGTTTGGAATAGGAAGGAAAAATCCTGCTTGGACCTGTAACCGACTTATATCACTTTAGAAAAATAAAAATCAATAGTGTCACATTTTTTTATGTGTTTTGTGCATACCATAAAAATTTTAGTACAATTTCAGAAGGAACCGATAAAAAATTTAGTGATTTTGATTCCATTATCAATATCACCTATCCATTTGATTCTTATTGATTCTCATTGGGTTCCTATCGGCTCAGCTTTCAGATTCCCCTTTCATGGCCTCCATGCCTCCCCGGCTGGTCAGATGTTTTTGTTATTGTTGTACTCTTTCTCTCTCTCTCCTCTGTCCGCCTGGGCGGCACCTTTGGCCCATTGGCCTAGCTTGATTACCAGTGTTGGGACTAACGCGTTATTAAGTAACGCGTTACAGTAACTACGTTATTATTGTGGTAACGAGCACGGTAACTAGTTATTATGCCAAAATCAGGAACGCGTTAGTCGTTACTGGGATTTAGATAGGGTCGTTACTCGTTACTTCGTGTGGTGGCTATCGCGGAGCTTCCACAGATTCTGTAACATTAGCAAGTGGTGGAGGCCAGCAGGTGGAGGAGAGAAAGGGGACGCAGAAGGAAAAGAGACCCGAGGCTGCCGCCGGTCCAAGTGTGAACTGAACTTCAGGTAAGAAGTTATGACCTGCAGTCTATCTGGGTCAGATATAAACCAAGTTTAGGTGCAGCTTATTTTCGTTATTCTGACTTTTTCCTTACTGCGTACTAGCTAGCATGACGGAGTTTCTATACAGCTGGGTGGGTGCTATGAAGTTAATGTTGAACTTTATTTTGTTCATAAGTTATTAGAGTTGCCAACCGTCCCGTCTGGTATTCAGAGAAAATATTACGCGTTTCTTATTGAGGTGAAAAGGAACAGTTTGTCCCTTAATTCAGCTACAATGAAAAAGGCACAAAGCTGGAGTTATTCTGTCTTTATGCTGCACAGCTGCCTCTTCTTCTTTCATTCTCCCCCCCCCCCCCCCCCTTCATGAAAACTGATCAATGATCAGCTGATCGGCTCTCTTGTTTGTTTATCGCCCACTTTGCGCCAGAAAGAGGAAACCAGCCGATGTCGCGCTAAACAACAGCAGCACTTTTAAGCTTGATCAGCTGTTAGAATTGATTTAATATTAATTTCTAGTATCAGCTGATGTTTGCTGGACCAGGAGCTGCAAAAAAGCTCCTGGTCATGATATCGGTTTGGTTACCTGGTGAGAGGGAAACATGAAGATGAAACCAGGAGATGTCCTTACTGAATCATCAGAGCTGAACAGGTGATGTAGAAACAGGTTTACCTTTTAGGTGACATGAATGAGTTGAAGGGAAGTTATGAACTGTTTCTGAGAGACAGATAACCCCAGGATCCTTTTTAGGTAGCTGACAGCTGGTAACTGTGCAGGTGCGGATCTAGCAAAGTTTTGCCAGGGGGGCCAGGTAGGGCATTAACAGGGAGAGGGGGGCACAAAGAAATACTTTTCTTTCTTATTCTCATTTAAAATGTCTAGCTTTTAAAAAATAATTATCTCAATCTTACAACAAACGATTGATGCATATATACCATCAAAACAGTGTACATCACTGTCACAACAGCGTTTGTTTTCATTCAAAGGCTTTATGATTTTTCCTATAATGGCCGGTCTCTAGTCAAAATGCCCGGGCCGATTTTTTTGTCCCCGTTCAGCCCTGTATGCAGCTCATCTGCAGTCTGGTGTTACCTACATCTTCCTATTCAGAAGGCAGAATTTCCGAGTTACAGTACAGTAAGTTGAGTACAATCAAAGCACCACGACTGCAGTTTTTGTGTTGGATGTAAAAGGCACACATGACGCTGTGACGTAGGCTAGAATCATGGCAGCAGTCAATGACGGTCCAGGCGTGGGATTTCTCTCGTGGAAATATGCACATTATCTTTTCCTTTCTATTGGTAGGTGGCACAGTGCACTTGTGGCAAGTAAGCAAGCTAGAAGACTGGCAAAGTTGTGGAAGCAACACATTAACAAGAGAATTCTGAGTAAAACCAAAGTTACTTTCCCTAGTAACTAGTTACTTTGAAAGTAACGAGTAACTTGAAGTAACTGAGTTACTTTTGATAGAAGTAACTAGTAATGTAACTAAGTTACTATTTTAAAGTAACTTACCCAACACTGTTGATTACTCACCTGCCGCTGATCTGCCTGATCACCTTGCCACTATTTAAGATGGTGGTTCAGTGCTTCTTGTCGCTGGATTGTTGAGTAACCAGTGTTAGTGCAGCCCCGGCAAAACCTGTTTATCCTGTGAGAATCGCTAGCTTCTCCTATATAGATTCCCCTGCACCTGTTCCTGTTTCCTGTCCCTGGATTATCTGAGAGTGGCTGAGTGGCGAGGTGCGTGTGGAGCGAGAGCGTGAGTTACTAAAGAGGAACGTTGTGTGTGTGTGTGTGTGGACCTTTTCCCTTCCTTCCCATGGATATATATATATATATACAGTGGGGCAAAAAAGTATTTAGTCAGCCACCGATTGTGCAAGTTCCCCCACTTAAAATGATGACAGAGGTCAGTAATTTGCACCAGAGGTACACTTCAACTGTGAGAGACAGAATGTGAAAAAAAAAAATCCATGAATTCACATGGTAGGATTTGTAAAGAATTTATTCGTAAATCAGGGTGGAAAATAAGTATTTGGTCAATAACAAAAATACAACTCAATACTTTGTAACATAACCTTTGTTGGCAATAACAGAGGTCAAACGTTTACTATAGGTCTTTACCAGGTTTGCACACACAGTAGCTGGTATTTTGGCCCATTCCTCCATGCAGATCTTCTCAAGAGCAGTGATGTTTTGGGGCTGTTGCCGAGCAACACGGACTTTCAACTCCCGCCACAGATTTTCTATGGGGTTGAGGTCTGGAGACTGGCTAGGCCACTCCAGGACTTTCAAATGCTTCTTACGGAGCCACTCCTTTGTTGCCCGGGCGGTGTGTTTTGGATCATTGTCATGTTGGAAGACCCAGCCTCGTTTCATCTTCAAAGTTCTCACTGATGGAAGGAGGTTTTGGCTCAAAATCTCACGATACTTGGCCCCATTCATTCTGTCCTTAACACGGATCAGTCGTCCTGTCCCGTTGGCAGAAAAACAGCCCCATAGCATGATGTTTCCACCCCCATGCTTCACAGTAGGTATGGTGTTCTTGGGATGCAACTCAGTATTCTTCTTCCTCCAAACACGACGAGTTGAGTTTATACCAAAAAGTTCTACTTTGGTTTCATCTGACCACATGACATTCTCCCAATCCTCTGCTGTATCATCCATGTGCTCTCTGGCAAACTTCAGACGGGCCTGGACATGCACTGGCTTCAGCAGCGGAACACGTCTGGCACTGCGGGATTTGATTCCCTGCCGTTGTAGTGTGTTACTGATGGTGACCTTTGTTACTTTGGTCCCAGCGTGTGGTTCTGGGATCTTTGCTCACCGTTCTCATGATCATTTTGACCCCACGGGATGAGATCTTGCGTGGAGCCCCAGATCGAGGGAGATTATCAGTGGTCTTGTATGTCTTCCATTTTCTGATGATTGCTCCCACAGTTGATTTTTTCACACCAAGCTGCTTGCCTATTGTAGATTCACTCTTCCCAGTCTGGTGCAGGTCTACAATTCTTTTCCTGGTGTCCTTCGAAAGCTCTTTGGTCTTGGCCATGGCGGAGTTTGGAGTCTGACTGGTTGAGGCTGTGGACAGGTGTCTTTTATACAGATGATGAGGTCAAACAGGTGCCATTCATACAGGTAACGAGTGGGGGACAGAAAAGCTTCTTACAGAAGACGTTACAGGTCTGTGAGAGCCAGGGATTTTCCTTGTTTGAGGTGACCAAATACTTATTTTCCACCCTGATTTACGAATAAATTCTTTACAAATCCTACCATGTGAATTCATGGATTTTTTTTTTTCACATTCTGTCTCTCACAGTTGAAGTGTACCTCTGGTGCAAATTACTGACCTCTGTCATCATTTTAAGTGGGGGAACTTGCACAATCGGTGGCTGACTAAATACTTTTTTGCCCCACTGTACATACATACATTATATATATATATATATATATATATATATATATATATATATATATATATATATATATATATATATATATATATAATGTATGTATGTGTATATACACACACAATCCCCATCCCACATAGCAACATTAGTATAGCCCGGATCTAGCCCACACAATGTGCTTACACATGGCCCACATACCGCAACGAATGACGGCCCTTTGGTGGCCCAGATCTGGTTTGCCATAGGTGGCCCACACGTGGGCCAGCACAAGGCCAGTTGCAGACACACTGGTGGTCCTGTGGTGGCCCATGTGTGGATTACCTCTAGCAAACCTGATCTGGGCCACCAAGAGCCGTCATTCTTTGTGGTATGTGGGTCATGTGTAAGTTGTGTGCAGCCACGGACCAGTTGCAGCCACGGACCAGTTGCAGACACACTGCTGGCCCTGTGCTGGCCCAGAACAGTTTCAGCTCTGGCCCCAGATGTCAGCCTAATGTGTACCTTAATCAAGCCATGTAATAACAACATGTGCTGGAACATAATAGTGCAAAAGTAACATGACGAAACTCTGCTTGGACAGTGAATGGACTGATTGTTATATAGCACTTTTCTACTCTCCCAGATTACTCAAAGTGCTCTGTACAACATGGCACATTCACCCAATCACACTCTTTCTCTAAACTGAGTGCTTCCTAACTACTTTCATAGACATTCATACTCTTGACATGCAGAATGGAGGAGCTAGGGATTGACCCACTAACCTTCCGATCAGTAGATGACGTGCTCTACCTCCTGAGCTATAGCCACCCAGTAGCAAACATGAGTAAACCACTAGGTTTTGGATACAGTGTACACTCACAAACCTGGCAAACCTGCATTTGAAGTGTTGACTACCATAGCACTATAGTATTGCAACATGGCATTTGAGTCTTCCAACTAAAATAGTAAAATAAGAACATAAATAGTGCCATCATTGCCAGACCTGGACCAAATCTGGTTGACATACACCCTGCCATGACACCAGTCAGAAGTGCCAGCTTGATGCCAGATCCGGGCCAGACCGGTTTTCTATGAGCCTGGGCCACGTAAACCAAACCACAATTGGGCCAGATGTGGCATGCCATCACGTAATACTTACCATGTCAGAAGTCAGCCAGCAGTGCCGGCTTGACACCAGAGCCGGGCCAGACCTGTCTGCTATGTGGGATGGATTATATATATTGCACTTGGTGTTTCTATAAATAAATTGTTGACTTTCATTTTAAAACTAATTTGGTCTGCGCTAAAGTCCGTTTGGTCCCGTGACATCACAAGCATTGCTAAGGAGCATATCAAAGCAGCACATCAAAGACATTATGTCAAATTTAATTGCATGCTGATTTCTATGATCAAATGCCACTCAAAAAAGTAATACATTACACATATTACACAGAGAACCTTTCTTAAAAGTAATGCAGTACATCACTAAATTACTCCCACTAAGTATTTTTTTACATTACTCTTAAATTACTCTTGCATTTTTCCATAAAATTACCTGAAACACATTGATTCATAGTTACCATTTAATAATATAAACCCATAGGCCACAGTCCTGCACACCAACACAAATATCTGTCTTGATGAAGACACATGTATGATCTTTCTCTTAGTATTTGGTTATGAACACAAAGCCAACAGCACAAAGCAAAGATGAAAACCAGCACAAAGAGACTTTAAAGTGATCACCACAGACATTCTAATGTAGAAACATGAACAGGGAGAAACGGTGGTTGTTTGCTGACTGCTCATTACTGCCTTTTTTACCTGTTGAAGTTCAGGGTCTTTCTGCTAGGCTGGGGGAAACGTTCACATCTCTCTGAGTTCTTTGTTAGTTTAGCATTAGCATGTTGTCTGTGCAGGTGCGTGCTAAGAGTCGAAGTTGTGTTAGCAGCATAATGCAGTTGTTTCTCTCCTGGATGCAGTTTGCACCATTACCATTTACCATTTAGCACAAGTGCAATTGAAACAGATAAGAGGACTCGATAGGCAAGCAGACTAACAATTTCAAGGAATTTTACTACTGGATTTCCATCCCTAAGTAGAATTTCTCATGACTTATTTTTGTAGCTCTGTATGTTAACTCTGTTGATATCACAGCATTACATAATGTTACATAATAGATTAGTTGTTAGAATGCAAATTTGTATTTCTCATTTTCATTTCTCCCTTTTTAATGTCCTTCTACAACCTTTTGACATCACTTTTCTTGCTTTTTTTCTTTACTTTTCACTATACTCCCCTATTTTTCCTGTCAGCCTCGCTTACTCAGTGTGTGCATGTTTCTCCAGTGTGGTCTGTAGCTTGGTTTGGTGTTATAGTATATTTGCATTTCCTGTCACTGACTGCATAGACAGACTATATAATCCTACCAACAGCTGACAGGCCGTTTGCCATCCATGGCTGAAACAACTGCCTTCCACTGTTTTTTCTTCTTCTTAGTTTTACAGAAGTCATGAAAACTTGTGTCCTCTATCTGAAGCTACTGGGGGGGACAACAATATAAATAAAAACTGTTCTACAGTTCCTTACAGATACTTATCTAAACATACTCCCAACTGTTCATAGTGGGACATTTCTATATTTGTTCACTTCAGTTATAAAAAAGTAGGATAAAATATGGTCCTGTGCTCCAGCCTCATCACCGGAGTTCTTTTGCCATCACTTCTGATGGCAAAATGGTGATGATGATGCCACTTAATTTAAAATACTAATTTAGTCAGCAGTAGCTTGTCGGTTTAATAGGCTTGCATGGTGTTTCTCTAATGAACCTGGTTTTATGTGTAAGTACATGCAGACCTTCACAATACACCACATATATAACACTGGAGAAGATGCCTGTAAAGACAATGCAGATACAACAATTTCAGCCTAAATGAATGGGAGTAATACGAGAATGCTAAATCATTTCTATTTAATAGCAAACTGAGCAAATATGCTAGAGAAAATAGTTTGATTTTCTCTTTAGACCCCTAGAAAATAATGGAAGTTAAATCACAAATGCACCGGGACCTTGCTGAGAGGAGGTATAGAATGGCTATAGTATATGCACACATCCCTGAGAGCTGAAATACTGAAAAACGGGTAAACAGATGTTGTCAGAAGTAGATGAGTCAGCTAGCAAGGGGCTGTCAAAAAACAAACAGGTTTTCCTTTTTCTCACTTCAGATTCATCTCTTTTCTTTTCTTTTCTTTTTTTTACAACTCTGAATTTGTGTTTCATCTTTCTCTCAAGCCTCTTTTTCTAATCATGCTTGGAAAAGCTACTTGCCAGGGACCAGCATGAAAGAATGTTTTTGACATGTGTCACATTTCCCGCCACTTAAATAAGAGGTTGAGCAATGTTCCAGTTCATAAGTTTAATTGAGGGCATTTACAGTTTAAAGAGCTGGAGCCTATCCCAGCTGTCAGGGCGAGAGGCTGGGTACACCCAAGACAGGTCGCCAGTCTGTCACAGGGCATCCAGTTATTATTTCAACGGCTATGCTCTTATTTCATGAATATAACACATTTTTTGATCACTGTGTCTTCTTTACAACTTTTAAATGTTAAAAATAAAGCGAGGATGATTTCACAATTAATATCCCGGATGTCATATTTGATTTCTAATTAACTTCTCAACATGCAACAGAAAAACAGACCTGAGCACCTGTTGTTGAACTCTCATGTCTTACTGCTGTGGATATGACCAGCTGTATGTGTCACGGTTTGTGGAGACAGACCATGCGGAGATGTGTGTGGTGGACCCAGGTGCAAACACAAGTGAGGATACGGGAGTGAACTTAAACAAAAGCGAGCCTTTTATTGTGGCTGATGATCACGAAAGAAACAAACGAGAATGAGGGCAGCAGAAGAGCAATAACTAAACAGAAACCTAAAATGGGAACAAACTATGAAAGCTAACTATGGCAATGGCTCTGACTATGGCGAGAAAACCAGACGACCTGACGACGAACAAAGGAAGACTGAGGACTTAAATATACACATGAGGTGATCAGGGGAAGTGGAGACACATGAGAACACAGCTGACCAAAATTGAAACATAATGACAATAAAGGGGAGAGTAACACTAACTACAATGAACAAATAACACCAGACTCTTCCAAAATAAAACAGGAAACATGTGAAGAAGACATGACAATACAAACTTGATAACATAAGACATGCAGTCAAAACAGCCTCACAGACAAAGGGTGAGGGAAACGTAAATACAGGGGAAGAAAATACAAGAGGAATCGAAATAGACAAATGAGCTTAGGTAATCTAATGAACTTGAAAATAAACCATAAACATCAAACATTACCTAAAACTTAAAACGCTGGGTCAAAGACCCAGGATCGTGACAGTATGTCTGAGATCATGCTGCAGGATTAATGACCGGTTGCATTTCTCCTTCATGCTTACATGAAACTAAATATTACTGCTTTAAGTGAGCACTAGTTTGTGTTTTTGTGAGTGCAATTCAACGCAGCTTCACAAGCTTGGTCATTAATTTTACATTTCCATGGCGATCCACTTGACAGAGAAATAATCTTTCTAATCTGAAGAGCACAGCCTGTGGTTGTCATGTGATCTGCTGTACTTCTCATTTTCTTCTCTTGCTGTTTGATGCCTTTGTTCTGGTTCTCTCTCATTTTTTCTCTTTTTCTACCTCTGTTAATTAAGTGAGGTGAAAAAGGAGCAGTGATTATACTCTTGAAACACATAGTGACAAGTCTTGCAAGTTAATCAAAATGTGAAAAAAGTTCTTGTCTGCCTCCCGCAGATGAGACCTAGAAGGTGACTTAATGAAAACTTAACGTGACCCAGGAGAAACAAGAGCAATGGAAAGTATTGTTTTCTATTTAATTTTGGTGACAGTAATAAAAATAACTAAAACCTAAAAAAAAAAACTAGTGTGCTCATCAAAAAAGAGAAGCACATTGTTGCTGTTGTTGTTGTTGTTATTGTTTTTCTTCTATTGGCTTTCACAAAGAAGAAGAAGAAGCTCTGCCTCTGGAAGTCACTGACATTTTTCTGCTCGTATGGTGCCAAATTAAAAGGCTCATAGGGGTCATTATGTAAGTTAATGACAATTACCTTCAATAATGTTGCAATATTCGGATGATAGCATTGCAATGTGGTGTAAACAAAATGATATCATAGATTTGTCCTGCCTTGTATAGGATGGGAAAAGGAACACAGCAAACAGTAGCTCAGAAATGAATTTGAGCAAAAGTACAGGAGTGACTGCATAACATTTAGCTACATTTTATAGGTTCCTTGCAATGTTCAGATCCAGCTCTACATTATGTATGTAATTTTAGTCTGTTGCTAGGTAGTTGCATCCTATTATATCACATAACGTTCAGTTTTGTTGATCTAAAACAGATGTTTTTGTTGTGAAATATAAATGATAAAGCTGCTCTAATTAGATGTTATAGGTGCCTAAATGCTAAAAAAAAAAAAAAAACCCAGATGCCTGTAGTCAGTTGCTAGGCAACATGATGACATAACAGCTTATATAGATAAAAACCTGTTATATAGATAAGAACCTGTGGTTTTAAATTACATGCAATGTTGAAATAATTTGCAAAATATTCCACTTGCATCATTCTCTTTTAAATTAAGTTTTTACAGCTTCTTCTTATATTTACAGCTTCTTTAGTTCCACTGCTGTCTCCTCTTTAGATTATATTACATGTTATTCTACGTTTTTACTAGATGGTTGTTGGGGTGTATTTAGCAAAACAGATGTTAGCTGGATTTAAATTCTTTCTCCACTTAGAGTGGTTAGTTAAGCATCTGGGACACCATAAAGAGCAGTGTGTGGGTGCAAGAGGAAAAATGCATTTTTAATTACCAGGTAGAGGTAGAGAGAGTTAGAGCTAAAATTCTGTTTTTCTGACAATATAGGAATAGAAATCATCCTCCAACAACTGAATAAATATAGTTTATACACTATATGCATTTGTGCATGTACTGTTTTTCTGCTTCTACCTTTTATCCATAAAAAGTCTGCTCAATATGTTTTTGGTTACTCAGCTATGCTGGTGTGAGAGCCATAGAAGTTTTAACTGTAACTCAATCTAAGCTGTAACTCATTTCATTCAAAAGCTATCAAACAGTTGTTTAAGCTTTCGTTTTTTGGTAATACGTTCAAATATTTACAGTTTAAATGGGTCGCTGTGGTGTTACATTGTGTTTACATGGAAACAGTGGCCCACAATTTAAGTCCTTAAAAATCCAGAATCAAATGTAAAATCCTTCTGCTTGCATACAAGATCTAATCAGGCTCAGTCTTATCTTAAAGACCTCATAGTGCTATATCACCCTAATACAGCAGTTTGCTCTTAGACACTGGGCTTAATTGTGGTTCCTAGGGTATTTAGACCTAGGAACCTTCAGAGACCCTTATTCCCCCTAAGTCACACTGTAATAGAGGAAGGCTGCTGGGGGATTCCCATGATTCATTGAGTATTTCTTCTTCAGTCACTATGTGTTTATATACCTCTCAGCATTTAATCATTAGTTTTTATTCATCTCTGGCTCTCTTCCACAGTGTGCCTTTTGTCCTTTGTTCCTCCCCTCAACCCCAACTGTCTCAGCAGATGGCTGCCCCTCCTGAGCCTGGTTCTTATGTTGGTTATTCCTGTTAAAAATGAGTTTTTTCTTCCCACTGTTGCCATGTGCTTGCTCATAGAGGGTCGTGAATTTCTATATAATTGTAGCATCAAAATCTTAAAATATAATGCCACTTGAAGCAACTGTTGTTGTCAATTGCATTGAATTTAACTCAAACTACAAGTAAAGTGAAACCCATTTCAAAATTTAACTATTAATACAAAAGCTCAAAGCACAGACATAAAAATTATGGACCATCACTGTGAAGGTCGATAATGGCTATGAAACAGAAAATTCAAAACTATTCACTAGCATATGTTTATAGGCTGAAGGCCTCAAACAGTAATCATTAAAATAATATTAGAACATTTTCATTTTCTCTGACTTCCTTTGAATCTGTATGAGTTCTTTTTGAAATCTTTTCACTGTCTTTTAAAAGAATCATATTCCCTCTAAACACCTCCCGAACCTTTAAATGGAAATTGAAACTGGGCACATATATTTTATAAACATTGTTTTCCTCAGAGTGAATATTCTGAAATAAAACTGTCTGTGTCTTAAATCAAATGTTGCTCAAGTAAGCGATTTTTTTCGATGTTAGCACCCACATTTGGTCTGCAAATGGGACTGATGTCCTTATACTAAGGCTACATATTATCAAATTAAGTTCTTGGAAGTTTTTATTTCCTATTTGAAATCTGCCTGAAAAAAGTGGAAAATGCTTCAGTTTTTTGTCCCTAGATTCTGTTGTGGAAGTTTTCCATTAAATAAAGCCTGCAGACGAGCGGTGAGCGGTAGCTAACATTCTTTAATCAAAACACACAAAGAACAGATAACCAAGCTTGTGGAGAGCCTACATGACCGCGGGGCACGGTCAGCAGAGTCTCACTGAGCCTAGTATGGCTCTCAGTTAAATACCTTCTTCAGGAACAAAAGGCAGTACACAGCTGTTTCACACCTTAAGGTTCACACTCCCTTGCTACCTCCCAGAGTCCTCGAAGAGACAAAAGTTTCTTCCTGTGGAGCTGTCTGCTTCCCCCAACTTCCTTGCTAGACACCCACCATTTGTCTTACTGTATGAGTGTGAAACATGCTTAAAAATCAAGTGGCACCAAGGCATCATCCAATAAAATAATGTGATTAATACATAAGTAAAAGAAATTCCTATACAATCCCATCCTCTGATTCTTAAATCAAGAATCACATTAATACCAGAATTTCTTTCTTGACATTCTGTATATCACATCAACATTATTGTTTACTTAAAGGAGTTTCACACTGTGTATCCTCACTTCACTGTTCTCCCACCACCCTTTGTTCATCTTTAATCATCCCCACAATCTAAGCTCTCACATGCAAATGGCAACAACAATGATACAGAGGAAAGGTCTTCTCCAGAGTGTCAAAGTACTTTGCATGGCAAAGTGAAGCAGCATTAGGTGGTCATTCTCAGTCACGGTCATGGATCCTGGTGTCTGTGCCATCTACAGAGTCATAATTCCAGCGCTGGTCTCCCTTTGCGCTGTCACTTTTGGAGCTTGGCACGCTCTCTTCATCCAAGTGTGACAACTTCATCCTCAGTGTGTCAAGCAAGTGACACACTGAGGCATTTTGATCATTCTTATCACTGCTTAAAACAACACATCTCCTCTCTCTGGTTCTGAACTTTCTTAAAAACCCAGAGAGATTGTAGTTGCCCTACGTTGAAAAACACCAAACCCTCTTCCTATTTTATTGCTTATTTTCATCAACAATTCTGCTAATTTTGTGTGTGTGTGTGTGTGTGTGTGTGTGTGTGTGTGTGTGTGCGTGCGTGCGTGCGTGCGTGCGTGCGTGCGTGTGTGCGTGCGTGCGTGCGTGCATGGGTACTGCAGGGTACTGCAGGCCACCAGCTCCTAGGGGAGCTGGTGGCCTGCAGTACCACCATCTTCCGCTAGTTGGAGACGACTTTTACACACATTTCTACACTCCTCTTTTTTTTTCTTGTTTTTTTCCCCATTTTCAACATTTTGTAACCCCATTTTTTTCTGCTTTTACACACACATCAACTTTTCCCACACAACCATTCTCTTTCATCTCACAACATACTTTTACTTACATTTCTTACCATACAGTCAAATATTGAGTTTTATCTCTGGCCGCTGGGTGAAACGTCTGCCGCTACTGGATCTAGATCCCATATTTACATTCAGAGCATCCCCTGCAATGGCCTTCTTCCCTTCTCAGCAGAAAAGTGCTAAAATACCGTCACTCCGCACACTGTATTGTGCAGACGTGATTATCAACGGTGGACTCGATCCACCATTGATAATCACGGTTTGTCTTACTGTATGAGTGTGAGACTTGTTAAAATCCAGTGGCACCAAGGCATTATAGAATAAAATAATGTGATTAATACATAAGTAAAATAAATTCCTATACAATCAAAGGATGGGGGTCTAGTAAGGAAGTTCGGGGAAGCAGACAGCTCCACAGGAAGAAACTTTTGTCTCTTCAATGACTGGTATGGTACCAAGGGAGTGTGAACCTTAAGGTGTGAAACAGCTGTGTACTGCCTTTTGTTCCTGAAGAAGGTATTTAACTGAGAGCCATACTAGGCTCAGTGAGACTCTGGTGACCGTCTGCCCCGCGGTCATGTAGGCTCTCCACAAGCTTGGTTGTCTGTTCTTTGTGTGTTTTGATTAAAGAATGTTAGCTACCGCTCACCGCTCGTCTGCAGGCTTTATTTAATGGAAAACTTCCACAACATTTCCTAATTCCAAGCTGAGTTCCACTTTCAACATTGTAACACTATAATATGCAGAAACAAGCATTTGCTTCATGGTCTTCTATCATGGTATTGTATGTACAACGTAGAACTAGTCACACTTCATGTTAGCATGTCCTAAAAATAGGCGAATAGATTTTGAGGAGTGTATACCTTATTTGGATGCTGGCGTTTGACAAATTTGATGTGAATGCTTCCTTTACATACTCAGTGCTACCACATTTTTAATCCATAAAAAATAGAAAACAGGAACTTATTGATCACCTGATCATCCTGCCTTCCTTCCTGTTCAAAATAACTTAAGACAGGGCAAAAATCTTCGTAGCCTGATACTAATGAGTTTCCATGCTGAGAGGTTACTGACACTTTTCTTTGTTCTCATAAAAGTTGTGCGTCAAATTTAAGATCATGATTCACAGTTACAGTCCAAATCTCTGTTTCAAATTATGTGACTGATGATAACTAGTGTACTTTGGTTGTTTCTGAAGCTTGTATATGAACCTTTATCTTGCTTTTTGTGAGCATGTTTTTCCTTTTCATACAGACTTTTCTTTTTTCTTTTTCTTTTTGGCAGTGAAACTTAATTAGAAGTTGTCACTGTCTGTGTCAGATATTTTAATATTTTAATCCCAGTGGGGTACTGTTCAGCTCTAATGATCTCTCGTTCTCTGTCGCAATGTAATATAATGAAGGGCATGTCTCTTTCTTCAGTGAGACACTAATGATGTTTGTGAATATATTACAAGGTAGATAAGTAATAGCACCATATGCAGTTATGTGGCCACTTGCTGTAAATGGTCAAGTCATTGTAGTTGCCTGTAATGGCAATGATTTCCATTTAAGAACTACTGCTGTGTCACCAAGGAATTAAAACACATGATTTTCACTGCAGTACATCAGTGGTTCACGAGGCCAATTAACTGTAGATCTTACTCCTACTGGTAAAATGCTGTACTGTGAAAATTTCTCGGTTTTAATGGGTTTTTTTTTTCATCATATATCTTGCTAGTTTGAAGCAATAATGTATCCCATATACCTCTGTAACTACACTACACAGTGATACAAAATTCCCCTTGCTGATCATTAAAGTTTCATAAGTAAATTTACTTGCAGGAATGCAAGAATATATTTTATGACTAGAGACATTCGAACATATTATAGAAACTATTTTAAAGTTTTTCATTTGAGGTGTTTGTTTTCCACAGAGTCAATTGAAGATAGTCTGCAACAACTTGTCGGTCTAATTTTCTGATTTTTCATTAACACGACTCAAGTCACCACAGTGAATGCCATGGAAACCACTTTTAATGAGCTAGAAAACTGCATAGTGTGGGTGTGTGTGTATGTGTGTGTGTGAATATATCTACTTCAGCATTTATGTCTTTCTTATGTAATTATCTTTCAATACCTAAGTGTTCATGTGTGACTAATTTTCTCTGCCGATGCCCAGATTTTGCTTTTACAATGCTGTAATTGTTCTAAATTGCCATTTGTTTTGTAAATGCTGATTTCAAGTTTAACAATTGTGGCATTTACAATCTGTATAGTGTGTGGTACTCATTTTTAACACATCAATAAGGTAACTTGTGCCTAAAAACATAGAGTGAATCTCAAGACTTGAAGTAAAAAGAGGTGTAAAAAGATGTATAAATATATTTAGTGTATGTGTATGTAGTACTCTCTCTATAGTCCTCACATGTATACAAGCATACATCATACAGCTATATGGTTATTCCAGGGTTTAATATATCAAGAAGCATTTCCACTTATAATAATAGACTCCAGTAAAAACTACAGGTGGTGTTCATGGTTGTCACAGTGATGAATGGTCTCCTCGGCAACATAGGAAATCCATCTGGGAAGAAATGTGAAAGAGTTGGTGGATAACAGATACTGAGGAGACAGAGTTGCTATCTGTTTTATTCATTCTCATCCATCATCTAAATATCAAAACTAGTGCTTGATTGGTTTCTACAATGCTTAAATAGCCTATAAGCATTGGGCTTTAATAGCCACAGATGGACAAATAGCAAAGCAGACTCACAAAGCAAGACAGCAAGTCAAATGTCTTTGCTCTTGAAATAAGAAAATATATGGTTGCAAGGGTAACCCAGGTTAGCTGAAAACTGACTGTGATGTCTCACTAGCACAAATGTCCACTTGCATGCCCACAACTACCAAAAGAAAATGACACTGGCTCCCCTGACCCTTTTTAGAACAGCCTCTAAGCATATTTCTTCCATATACCCACACAAGAAGGGCAGTGTAGTGTGATACCTTGTTCAGTTTTCATTGGAACTGGGGTTGCTCTGGAAACTTTCTCAGTCAAACCTCACCAAGTACCTCAGTATAGAGCTCACTCTTGGACTGCATACTGTGAAAAAAACCTGCTTGACCCAGGCAAGTCACCAAAAACACAAAGGGCAGTTACACAAGTAGCATACTATAGCTGCATGGTTATCTCTCACAGAAACAAGCTACACCTGTATTGGGATATGTTCAAGAGCCTGTAGGTCTGTCCCATTATAGTGTAATGTAATGGCACAGACCTGTGCCACTTAGCTAGAACCAAGTTGTGTTTGACGCCTATGCTTTCCCTGTCATTACACACGGCTGACAAGGCATGACTTGGTAAACAAGGCAGAGGTCAAAAGGTCCAAAGTGCTCGTTCCTTATTTTGTAAAATGCTGCAACTTGGTGTGCAACCTCCACAAATAAACTAAGATAACTCAGACAGCCATCCATTAACTTAGAAAAGAAATCTTGTTCTGTCAGACTGGAGAGACTAAACAAAACAAAGCTCTTGCCTTCTACAACTAGGCCAATGATTCATCAGCCCTTTAACGGTGAGAAGTGTCATGACAATGTTTTCCTCTCAAGTGGCCAGACACTGAGGCTGTTTCCCTTTCCCTTTCCCTTACCTTTTACCCCCCCCCCCCCCCCAAACCTGCCAGCCCCCCCCCCCCCCCCCCCCCCAAGCCTGGCAGGTTTGGGGGGAGGGGCACATTGTGCTGTGCATTGTCCTTTAGTGGACTGAGCTGCCTATTTGTAAACAGTTTTGCATATGGAGTTTGTGAAGTGCACCACCCTACCAGGAGGGCACTGTACAAATTGAACTGAGGTGAACTCATTCAGGTGACTGGTCTACCTTTGGGCAGACAAGGTGGTAGTGGAGCTTTCTTGATTGGTCACACCAATGGGTGCTTTACATAGTGACTTAAGTACTGACCTGTGCTTGGTATAATAAAAATATTTATTTGAATCTGGAAAAAAAACTGTCTAAGTTTAACTTTTTACTGTCTGTCATTCTTTGCCTCTTTCCTTTTTTAATGTTCACTTTTTCCATTTTCCTTTCCTTTGGCAGTGTCTAAGTCTGTCATGCCTGCAATCTCCACTGCACTTACAACACTGCTTAATTCTCATCTTATTTTAGAAAACTGAAATCCACAAGTTAAGCATTTAAGTCCTGTTAATGACTGTAGTCATTTGATGTTGCATGGGTTATCAGAGCGGATTCAGTATGACAGTGAATAGTGTCACAGTGATTTTCATGTACCCTCCTAACACTTCTTTGTACCCCCTCACTAATCTGTATGTGTACAACTGAGATACTGTGCATGCATAATTTTTTTCAGTTCTCACTCACTGATTAGTAAACAGCTCAGACTTCCTCTAACATGAAGATCAAAGGGAATTTTCAATGTCATGCTAAAAATTGCTCATCCTGTGTGTCTGTGGGTGAGGGTTTTTGTGTGCATGCTTGCACATGGAGAATATGACATATGAGGAAAATCAAAAGAACCAAGGCTCATGCATTACAGAATCTGTGACTTAAGCAGAACCCAACTTGTTAGCACTGGTTAGGAAGAATATTTGCAAAGCAATCCAAATCCTTACACATTAATGCTTGAAATGGTTGTCCAAGGACAGCTAAAGGGTGCACGTTAACATATTTTAGGGCCCGATTCACAAAATATATAAACACATGAATGCATATATTCCATTAAGGTCCTGACATAAAACTCATTTCATATAATATATAAATACAGTACACTGTTCTTGCTTTGCATTTCATCCTGTTTTTCTAAGCTTGTAAAAAAAGAAGTAATTGGTTCATGGGCCATCAAATAATTTCCATGTAGTCACGTGAGTAATTGTAGAAAAAAAATAATACAAGACAACTGCAGTTAATGTTGCAGATGGTTCCAAGCATAAACTTTATGCCACTTTTATGGATTTGCTTTTGGAGTCACTTAATGTTAGAGCTGTACTTTTTCCTTATTTTGAGAAGTATTTCTGCCTGCACCTGCTGCAGTCATTATAGAGGATGCCTGAGTATGCTACTGAGTATTTGCTATACCAAGAATCAGATGTACATACAGCTCTGTGTTGCAGACAATATCTATTTCCATTTTTTATAATAAAGCAGTAGTTTTCAGAAATCCTTGTTTAGCTGTGTTTTTTAATTATGAATAAAATGATTATGGAATTATTTTTCTTTCTCGTTCATTTGTTATTTTAAATAATTTCAGTGCAGTGGGGCAGTGGTCAGCGCTGCCACCCCAATGGGCTTCAATCTTGTGTCTTTCAGTGTGATTTTCATGTTCCTAGTACCTAAAGTTTCTTTCTACGTACTTGGGTTCTGTCACAGTCTAGAGGCATCCATCCAGCCATCCATGCATTTTCTGCTGCTTAACTGGGTCTAGGTGGCAGAGGGCAGTTTAAGCAGAGACCCTGAGTCCTCCCTTTGCTATGCTGCAGTAGGTCTAAGCTGCTGGGGGATTCCTGTGATTTATTGAGTGCTTCTTCTTCAGTAACTTTCTTCTGTCACTATGTGTTTATACACTTTTCAGCATTTAATTATTAGTTTTCATTCATCTTTGGCTCTCTCCCACAGCATGACCTTTTCCTGTCTTTATGGCACATGGCGCCCCTCCCTGACCTTGGTTCTGCTGGAGGTTTCTTCCTGTTAAAATGGAGCTTTTCCTTCCCCCTGTTGCCAAAGTGCTTGCTCATAAGGAGTCATATGATTGTTGGGATTTTCTATTTTCTTTGTATTATTGTAGGGTCTTTACCTTAAAATATAAAGTGCCTTGAGGCAGCTGTTGTTGTGATTTGGTGCTATATAAATAAAATAAAATTGAATTAAATTAAATTGAATCACACATCCCACTCCCCAGCCCAGTCACTCCAGCCAGCTCTTCCAGGGGGACATCAATGTGTTCCATGCCCTCCTAAATTTGTAAGTTTATTCACTTACAATGAAATAAACAGTCTCTAATTTCCTTGGTGGTGGAGACAGAATATCGACCAACCCCCCCCAAAAAAAAAAAAAAAAAAATCCACATTATAGGAAAGTTATAAATGAATTTGCATGTTGAATGTATTGAAATGTATATTTGATCCTCAAGCAAAAGATGATTTATAAAGAATTTTTACACTCTCCTTTTTATAGAAACTCTCTAAATCCTTTAGGTCCCCCCCCACAACTCTGAACTGGCCAAGATTTTAAAGAAGATGCTTGGATGGACGATCGAGTTCTATTAACTCAAATGGTGAGGCTGTTTTCTTGCAATATCTAATTAATGGAAAGTTTTTATCATTTCATGGTCCATTTTCCAAAAAGCATGTTGTTGATACCATGCCATTCAAATTTTTAACTTACATTTTATACATTTTATAAAATTGTCCTTTTTGTATAACTACCCCAACCTTCCATAAGTGGGTCGAAAATAAACTGCAAACTCATTTCCTATGGATTTTTATGGAAACCTTTGATTCTTATCAGCTGTAACCATCAGGAATATATATTTTGTTGACCTCAAAGAGGTTCAAATTTCTACAGTACATGCCAAACAAGCCTGTCAAGTATGACTTAAAGATTTTCTGGGATTGTGACACACACATCCCCGATCGAATCTTTAGAATGGTTTAAACAGGGAAACAAACAGGGGAAGAAGATCAGAAGAATCTGAGAGAAACCATTGTTCAGGTTTGCAACACAAAGTTTGGATTCAGTGGTGGCCTTACCATGTTGGGCTATGTCAGCAAAAAACAAGCAAGCTGTTGTAGTCCTGAGCATGATGTATCACAACAAAATGATGGATAAAAATACCAGAAAAGGAAAAAACATTATATAACAAAACCAAAGGAGGTGTAGCTACTATAGACCAGATGGCTGGCACCTACACCTGCAAGTAAAACATAGAGCTGGCCCATGGTGCTGTGGTACAGCTTCACATTGCCACCCTGAAAGCCTACACCTTTTTCACACTTCCTTAGAAACTTAGAAATGTAAAGGTAAAAAAAACAAAAAAAAACAACAACACTGCCAGCATGCCAAAGACTGCACAAATATTGTTATATCATTAGAAAGAAATATAACGTTGCTTATTATTTGTGAGTATTCTATCTGACATACAAAACACATTCATTTTTTTTTCATGCTACAAGTCAGAGTGGAGTTCTTTGGTGAATTGCCCTCCTTTTCTTGTTGAAGTCATTCAGCTGTGCTGTTTTTACTCCTGTGAGATCCAGGTAATTTGCGTAAGACAGGCAGGGGACAGAAATGACAAGAGTGCTACTAAGATGTAGGAAAACCTGCCTAACTGCCAACGACTGTCTCTTTATTTATTCACCTGTCTAAACATCTTGTTGTGTCTCTAAGACTGTGCATCAAGTTTCTTTTTCTGTGCATACTCACGTATGAGTTATCGCTGCATTTATATTACTCAATATGCAGCATTTATACACTATAAAAGAAATGCAATTACATCTCACAAACGGCAATTCATTTCCTCAGTTGCCTAATTGATTCTGTGTTTATATTTAAGTATTCTTACTTGTTGGCTGATACAGAGAGTCAGCACATCAGAGCAGCTCTTTCCCCCAGCAAATAATGAGCACTGCACCTGCTGTGTAGCAAAGTAGACAACAAGCTTTAAGTAATGTGTGAAGTGACTTTGTTGTGAAGTTGTTGGGCATTGCTGTATTTCCTGCACTTTCTGGATGAAGCTGTTCCACATGTGCTAATCGTCAAAAATGCATCAGCCAACTGAATCCCACTCAAGCCTTTGCAGGACAACTAACCTCACTACAGACTAAACTCTCTGCTTCTGTGAAGGATGCAAAATGACAGACCAGCAGAAGGTGTATTTTGAGGTTGCCAAGCAGCAGTATTACATAACAATTATAATGCAGATGAGTTACAGTCAGGGTAAAAGAGAACCTGCATGCACAAATTAATAAAGGCATGCATAAAAATGTGGCAAGAATTTATATCTTCAGCACATGCAAAGGAAACATGGCTTTAATATATCTGTGAAAACCAGCAGATACACACACAAACACACAAACTTAACTTTTTTTGTTTCTCTCTTCTTACACCATAATGCCACGGGGCGATTGTGGCTCAAGAGTTGGCAGTTTGTCTTGTAATCGAAAGGTTGCCGGTTTGAGCCCCGGCTTGGACAGTCTCGGTTGTTCTGTCCGTGGTCAAGACACTTCATCTACCACCTAGTGGTGTTGGCCAGAGGGGCCGATGGCGCGATATGGCAGCCTCGCTTCTGTCAGTCTGCCCCAGGGCAGCTGTGGCTACAACTGTAGCTTGCCTCCACCAGTGTGTGAATGTGAGAGTAAATGAATAGTGGAATTGTAAAGCGCTTTGAGGGTCTCAAAAAGTGCTATATAAATGCAATCCATTAATATAATTACTCCAATAACTTTATAGATAATAATAATAATACTTTACCTTAGAATCAGTTTACAGGTCAGTTGTCTTCTGTTATTCTATTTAGCATTTTGTTTGTTATTGCATTTCAGAAGATTGCTTGGAGAAAGATAATAAAATGGAGAACAAGTCAAAAACTGAGGGATGTGAAGCCAGATATACCAACTTAGAACCCACCCTGATGAAGAAGGCCTTGCTGTAAAGGAAAGTGGGTCATTTATGTCACTTTTTGATGACAGGCTGTGTCACCACTGGCCACTCTGTGTCACTCTGCTTAATTTGTCTAGAGAGACTGACACTGACACAGGGACAGGGACTGTCACCAACCTCAGCACTCTTCTAGCCCTGTAGTGTTTGTGTATGTGCTTGTGTGCGTTGTGTGTGTCTGTGTGCCTGTGTACATCAGTGAACATGCCAGTGTCTCTTTTCCTTTATTTAAATGTCATGCTTGCTGGTGCTCTGGTAGGTATGCATGTGAGAGAAAAGTCATGTGTGTGCTCATGCATTTTAGCAGTGACACAGTGGAACAGCACAAGGCTAAGCTGGTCACAGACTGACAGTTGTGAGTTCTCCCTAAGGACACATATGCAGAGACCAGCATTCTTTCACTTGCTACACACTCCAACAGCTAACCCTTCTTACATCTATGAATCTACTTGGTGTAATTACTTCATTTTCAGTATATTTTACTTTATTCTCTCCATGTATATTTACACCTCATTTGTATATGCAGGGATTTATTACAAAGATAAACATAAAGAGATAAAATGTTACAGTAAAAATAAACAAATAACCTACCATCCCCCTCTTCTATTTGTGATCTTTTTCCTCAGTAATCACTGCTTGTGGTGAGTACAGGAACAGATCAGCCTTCGCACCCCTGTTCAGCTCCCTCTTACACCACACTGACATACTGTAAATAAAAAATGGATGGAACTTTCCAGTCTGAAATATGGATCCAATGCAGAAGTCGCTTAAACTTGCACTATCTCTAGCAAACATGGAGCAACTTTGTGGTTGCAAAAAAAAAATCATGTTGTATTGATGCCATGTGCACAGTGATCAAGATTTGTCCAAAAAACTGGACATGATACAACCACTGATTGCTATGGACTCAGACGTATTCCCCCACTGGTTGGCAGTGGTTCCTGAAGCTTGCTGGTGCTCACTGGGTGAAATCAGCAGCAAAATCCTTCTAGTGAGTTGTCGTGGTTCCCTGTAGTGTTTCATGTTTGTGTGCAAATACTCGCTAACTACTTGCTGGGTTGCGGTAAAACTTGAAATAGGTCTCCATTTCCAATTCGTGCCACACTTTCAATAACTTCAATAGAAGTCTCCCTTCAGGTCCCTCAGTGAATATGTTCATGGTGAGTTTATTTAGCAAATTCATTCTAAAGAGAGTGAGAGCTGATTGATTACTGTCTGTGGATGCTTTTCAAGGAAAGCAGCCCAGTGGGCAGTTGCTAACTGCCACAAGGATGTGGAAAGGTTTCTTTTTTCTTCTTCTGGAAACTATATTATTCACCTCTGCAGAAAACCCTTTTCCTTCCTGAGGCATCTGCAAAAACTGATGACAACTGCTTTTGAGACCTTGGACACATTTTTAAATCAGCCTTGCTCCACAAAATCCCAGGTGGTTCTGTGTGGAGTGGATAAGATATTTCAAGGTGAGATGAAATTAATGGTTGATTAATTTTGGTGTTATTGCACTTATAACTTTTGAATACATTTTTTATTGAAAATTGCTGTAAGCTTCTGCGAGCATTAAATAAGCATATAACCTCAGTAAAAGTAACACCCTCCTAGTTTTATTGTGTTTGACTCAAAGGTTTCTTTAAAGTGACACAGAATAGTCTCTCTTGTTAATGATGTAAAAATGCAGACTGTGTGCACCTCAGGCAGCTTCTTATTCAAAGGTTTTTGACCTCTTGTCTCTGTGACTAAGAAATTGGCCTATTTTTCTTTTTATACTTGCAGCTTGAAAGCTATCCAGCAACACAAAACTGTTACTTTTAGATATAAGCTTTTAACCAATGCGATTTTATATGGTACATGGACTGGTAGCACTTTTTTACTTTTACTGAGCACTTTTACTACAGGCCTCATTCACCCAATCACACATACATTTACACACGCAATTGTTTTCTATACCTAAAAACTTTCTCTAACATTCTCTCTCTCTCTCTCTCACACACACACACACACACACACACACACACACGCATACACACACTCTCATGTGTCTCATCACATGAGCAAAGGTGTGGGTTATTACCACCAGATGGTGAAACCACTGTGACCTTCTGGTTGATAGAACCGCCTGAGCTTCAACCATTTTATAGGTATGCTTAGGGTTTACCAGTAGGGGTGCTTATGAAAGACAGCAGGGTACGCTTTGGGAAGAAGACAGTTTATATGTCTTTCATCTCCACTGTTGAGCTTTTAGACCAGTTTAATGTAAAGACTGAACTACATAATGATGTAAAATGTTGTAATGGCAAATATTTATGACACAAATCTCAAGCTCACTCCTAACTCTAAATCTAAATCAACTCCAAGACCGAATCACTTCTAATCTGAGCAAAGCCCCACATTTGGTCAAATTTTCATATAAATCTATTCATAGCTTTCTCAGTAATTCTGCGACAGTCAAACCAAACCAACCATTTAATTTCTGAAGTTGAGGTAATCGTCCATTAATTAGAAATGTGCTAGAAGAAATTCTGATCACTGTCTTAAAAGCAGCACTTGGATGGTGGTTTTGTGCCAATATGTGTGGTTCATCAATTATATAGCCTTTCCACATTTATAGAACATCGCTGGATCCATGTGAGGTCAGGTGTAAAAATGTCAAGGGTCATGGAAGGATTAAAAATAATAATAACTAGGGTTGGTAAACAAAACATGAAAAATAAAATCCCCCCAAAAGGAGTGATTCTACATTTATTGTTCTCTTCCGACCTTTATCTCCTTACGTTACGTTAGCCACACAAATGACAGCTTACAACTTCATAATTCTTTATAGACACAAAATTAAGAAGCTTTACTTTATTTGTATGGCTGCTGAATTCTGTAGCTGTTTTAGTAATGATGAAATAATAATTTTAGCATTTCATCATCAATTTTCAACATCATTTGAAAAGAGATTTGCACATATGCATTTAGATTTACCATGACCGAGAACAGAGTACTGGCAGCAGGCCATTACATTTAAGCCTTTACATAAGTTTAAAAAATAATATATGCAACCACACTGCATAAACAGCAGGGACAGAAAATGCAGTCTGCATGCATTTGTATCCGAGTGCTTTTCTGCTTATGAAGAAACTGGATGGCGTTTTCTGTGCTGTATATTTATTTTTGCCTTTATTTCTTTTTCTTTATTAAATGTCCCTATTTGTGCACATTTGACTAAATTCTGACCAATGGCGTAAACTAATCAAAAAAACAAAACAAAAAAAGTGCAACGTATTAGCAGATAATGGCATGAACCACAGATCACTTCCACTTTGCTTTAGGTTGGCTGCACAGATTTTTTGTTTAGTTTAGTTTATGTTTTTTGGCCAACTGTTGCTTTAAGAAGAAAACAGCTGCCATATATTGGATTGCATACAAAAGAATGCCAAGTCACAGATCCCGCATGATACGCAGCACTACAAGTTTACAGCACTTGTTTAATTAACTGTATCACGAACCTACAACCAACTGTGTGTTTCTTTGTTATTTTGTTTTGGGTTTTTTTTTTTAAACACATTTTTAAAAAGTCTGTTTTGTTAATACTTGGAATGTTCCCAAAGTCCTTGATACACTGCGGCACTGCACAAGTATATCTGTATATTGTGATTATCAAGCATGACTACAGTGTATCCATTTATATATTTCACCTTGCCAATTTTGTCAGGACCTCTTTTCAATCTGTTTCATGTAACATGTGCAGTGTTCTTGCACTCCTGCACTCTCAGCACGTCATTTCCTTTCTTTCTTTAATCCTTTGAGATATCATTTCTATCCTCCCTTTAGGTTGTCCTCTCACCTATCCAACTACGCTTGTCTCCCACTCCTCCTCCTTTTCCCACCTCAAAGTGCTGAAAAGCTTTCCAGAATAAGAAGTGTTACTTCCGAGTTGTTTACTTTTCTCGTCTTTCGGAAAAGAAAAAAAAAGATAAAGTGGTAGCAACACCTGCCCGTGTCTCATGTGCTTCTTGTGTTTTTGCGCTCATATGTTGGCATCTTTGGGCAGTCTGTGTGCACTTCAGCTTAGGAAAGATCTTGCTTACACTGTATACATTCAGTTAAGTGAACACTCTGGAGAATGAAACAGAGACCTGCTTTTCTCTTTTGCAAAAAAAAAAAAAAAGTCAGCAGGACAACACCCCCCCCCCCCGCCATACACACACACACACACACACACACACACACTCTCTCTCACACAAGTATGTTCCTAACTGGTTGCTTGCTCTTTAGGAAGCGAGAAAAGAAATTTAAAACCCTTCTCTCCTGCCATCTGTTAGTGTGCAGGCAAAACCCACTCTCCCCCGCCCTCTGCAATCTGCTGCATCACATACAATCACACAAAGGCACACGCACGCTCATTTACTGACACGCAAACTCACAAATGAGACACAATACCTACTCACCTATACTCGATCTGTAACGCATACACCAACCAAACGGAAACAGAAATATATTTATATATAATTCAAACATCCTGCCAAGGCTTGATAAGCAACACTTACAATAGACTTACACCTACACAGGCCCACTGTTTGTATCTCCATGTATCTTTCTGACTATCTCTTACCACATTTCTGGAGCCTGCGGACACACAGGAAAGAGAGCATAATGGCGATGCTTGTGATTGATCTCATTAATACGAAGGAGCAGACATGTCGGCGTATGGTGTTTATCAAATCTTTCTGGCAAACACTACAATCATGAGAATGGCTCCACAGGGAAGACGGGCGGGAGGAGAGATTAAAAATAAAGGCATGGAGAACGAGGAGCTGGTGCGAGATGGAGATGAGGAAAACGAAAGAAAATTAAAGTGGATCCACAAACCAAGGATCAATAAGAATTAGCGATAATAAAAACAGATTCTTTTTTTATCCAGTCTCTCAGTTATAGCAAATGGTTTCATTTCAAACTTTAATCATCTTTATGTATCGTACAAACACCATCAGCTTTGATTTGTTGGTACAGACAGCTTGACATTTCAGACCCAAAACTTATAGAGTAGAGAGAAAATTGTTTCATTCTGCTCTGGCAGATGTCTTAATAATACTCTGAACATTCAGTGTTGGGAAGGTTACTTTTAAAATGTATTCCATTACAGATTACAGAATACATGCCCCAAAATGTATTCTGTAACGTATTCCGTTACGTTACTCAATGAGAGTAACGTATTCTGAATACTTTGGATTACTTAATATATTATCATGCTGTTTACAACTACATGAATGTTTTATTACTGTTACTGAAGGTCCACGGCTCCGAACCGTAGTAAAGGGACCTCTGGCTAATATGGTGGGTTCTGTGTCGGGCTCGTAGCCGAAAAATAGCTTTACTTTGTTGTCTGGGTCAACTTTGCTTGCGAGTGACAGAGAGAGGCGGTGAAAGGCTGCTCCAAAGGAATTTATTGTTTCGGAGGAAAACACGAACACAGCGTACAGTCGAGTCTTAATAGCTTACTTACAACTGAGCTCGTCAGGCACTCTTCTTGGCTGCAGTGGTTATTATTATTATATTTACATGCTTCCAGCTCCCGTTTTTGCTTGATGACAGCTCGTACTTTTCCTTTTTCTCCCTCCCTCGCTCACAGACACATAACGTGTATGGCAGTCCATTCTCCCTGCAGCACAGAATACACTGCCTATGATGATACATTCTTTAGAGCTATACCTGTAGCATTCTGCCTATTAGCTTAGCACAACAAAAAAGCGCTCTCTCACCCAGGAAACACAGAGAGAGAGAGAGAGAGAGAGCGTCACCCTGTAACCATGGCAACCGTAACGCTGCCGCCTGGAACAACAGAACGTAGCTGTCAAACAAAACCCAAACAGTCCTGACCATTTTGGTCCTGACCCGCGACAATATGAAACAGGAAAATACCGCTGTGTAATCCATTTATTTCAACAAAGTAACTGTATTCTAAATACCACATTTTTAAACGGTAACTGTAACGGAATACAGTTACTCATATTTTGTATTTTAAATACGTTACCGCGGTACATGTATTCCGTTACTCCCCAACACTGTGAACATTCAATCAGAAAATTTTCTTTTTGAACATGTGAAAAGTGTCCATTTTGCTAAATTTATTCTACACTGGGGTTAGCATCTGCATCCTTAACTATTTGTTTGTATTTTGCATTTCCTGGATTGTAGTTGTATACAAACACATTTTTTCTTGCTTAAAAAACTTACGGGGATGGCAAAAGTCAGTGTATCGTGAATTTTCTCAGTTGTTCTTTTTCATACTGATATCATATTGTTTTTGCTGAGATTTTACACAGGTTACATATTTACCTGCATACAAAAATACCTCATGCAGTGTACCAAAAAATGCGGACGTCATCATTTTGGAGTAAATTCACAACTGTGTAGATATCCCACTCAGCCACTTGGGCTTGATTTTTAGTTGGCGGTAAGTACAAAAGATAAAATGCAATCAATTAAGTTGAAGTGTTGAGAGCTATAAGTTCAGCTGGTTCAGGTGTGTCCCAGTGAAAGCTGGTGTAGTCAATACATGCGACAGAGAGAGAGGGAGAAAGCAGCAGGTGACCCTCAGTGTCCAAAATGGTCAGTTTGAGAGGAGTGGCAGGCGTCAGGTAAGTAATCCATGGAAGATGGGGTTTGTGAGAGGACTGTTTATGAGCAGCTGGTTTGTATATAAGGAATGAGTCAAGAGAAAAAATTTTCTCTGGTTGAAGCAATTAGTAGTGAGAGCGTAGGACACTTGTAATTGACATATAAGAACATAGTAAGCAAAACCTCTCCCTGTGTTGACGAGGCTTTAGATCTGGCAGAACAAGAAATAGGAGTGTCACAGTTTTAACTTAAAGAGGCCTTTTATCATTTCCATGGGAGGCTTTTAAGGGTTGTGATGTGTTTTCATTGTGTGTACTCAGTACCACTGTCTCATAAACAATTCATAAGCAACAATTTACTGCTGATAATATGCAATCATAGCATGATATCTTGGAACCATACAATGAACCTAAAACAGTTGATCACAGGTGAAATTGAGGCAATAAAATGGTTCATAATCAATAATGTAGGAAATATAAAAATTAATGTTGATTTTTAAAAATTAAAGAACGATTTGTGGCAATCTCTCTCTTTTTTTTTTTGCATTTATTGTGTTTGACTCGCACTCCACTGATTTTACTGCTATAAAGAGCACTTGTTATCTTACATTGTTAATAAAAAGGTATTAAAATTAAATTTAATAAACCAACCTGGTGTCACGACATACATGCAGGGAGAGAGTAAGCACTGTGTTAGTTTTGTGAGTTTGTTTGCATATACCCTGCTGCTGTTTCTGATCTCTTGCTCATTTCTTATTGAAAATAATAGTAATAAACTTTCCCTGGTGCCACCCAAATGTCATTTACACCCACTGTTTGATTAAAAATAAGAATATTTTCCCAAGTGCTTTTTTTTTCACAGCATGGAGTGTGAAGAGGACATGCTTGGATCTCTTGCTCTGGGACCAGTTGACAGTTATTCTTGGTTATTCACCACATGCATTTCCATTGAGCGCTTTCTAGGGAAATACATGGTTGACAGATATGCATCAGTGACTTTAGTTATATGCAGAGGCCAGAGAGCATTGGCTATCCCTGTCAAAGCCAATCTAATTCAAGTCAACACATTCAGAAATCAAACAAGATGCAACTTTTACAGTATATTAATGTCTTTACCATCCTGGGTTAAAAGTTTTATTGAAGTTTTCTATTGGCTCCTATCTTAATGTTTGCATAAGAAACACCAGTGAAGGTACAAGTTAGTCCTAGGTTTACAATTTGGTATTTATAGGTGGTGTGCTATTTTTTTATGTGCAATTTATAACAAATTCAGTTTATTTCAGTTTTATTTATACAGGGCCAAATCACAGCAACAGTTGCCTCAAGGGGGCCAATGATTTATTAATTTAATGTCAGAGCAGCCTATAAGGCACTATACTGGTATAGTAACAACACAATAACAACTCCATTTATAACCAGTATTATCCCAGTAATATCTCGACCCAGTATCAATTGGCACATCAATTTATTATTCTAAGCAGCAATAAGAAAGATATAATTTTATCACTAATATATGTTTTGATTGCAGTGGTCAGATTCACAGTATTGAGCTGGTTTCATGGACACTGTGGTTTTTGTTATGAAATAGGTCAATATTTTACAAAAGGCTTTTGAGTTCCCCTGGTGCTCAATGGAAAGAATAAAATAATCTCATGCTTGTGGAAATTCTTTTTTTTTTCCAGTCTGTGGTGAAAAGTACAAGTAATGCTAAAGGCTTGTTGACTGGTGCTAACACACATATGTCTATGAGAAGTTATTTTGTCTCCTGTCCCTTCAGCAGATTGCTTTCATGCATATAAAGTCTAAATATCAAAAACATTTAAAGGAGACAGAGGAAAGTTTCACAGAAATTGCTCTTGATGAATCAATGGACTTATTATTATAATAAATGTTTATTTTTATCATATAATGGAACTTATATGCAACTGTAATGATCATAAGTGAATTTTATTGTCTAATAGTTTAACAGTCACTTTTGGTGAAGGGTTCAGAGGTCAACTCTGTCTAAAGGCGATTACACACTGAATGCGTTGCAGAAAAACATGCAAAATTACAGATTTTTCACATGCGATCTTATAGTGTAATGCATATATACACGGAGAGGCTTGCATTTTGAAAGGCAGCAGCACAGAGAGTTTCATGGTTTGATCCAGGAGTTGAAGCTGGTTTCATACATACTTCAAGATGTCAGTAAGGCAGTTTGAACTCATGTTGGCAAAGTTGGGACGACATCTAAAGAGACAGAATTAATTCAGAGAACCCATTGACCCAGAGCAGCTTCTGAGCAGTGTCTGAGATAAAATAGTATTTTACAATGTGTACAATTAGTGTCGATGTGCGTTTTGAGATACCGCACACTTGTTGCCAAATGTAGTAGCAGATCCAAAAAACTGGAAAGATTTGTTCATTCATCCAGTGAAATTTCCCAGTCAGTGTGAACGGCTTCATAAAAAATATTTTAAACACGGAAAATATTCAAACAGATTTCATGCGTCCAGCGTTTCAAGGTGTTAACAGTTTTTGCTGGAAGTATGTTTAGGTCTTAAATACATTACAATGAAGAAATACTTATTCACTGATCGTTCCTTGAATGGTGCACGTGTTGGGTAGATGCTACACCATGTGGTCCAGAAGAATAGGAGAAGACTAACTATTACACAAATTACTAAAAAACTTAATCTTGGCTGTGTTAAGAAGGAAAAAGGACATACAGTGCATCACAACCTGGTGCCCACTGAGCTGCTTAGCAACAGATGCTGACCCTTTGACCACGAAGCAATCAAGGGAAGAACGTGGCCTTATCTGAAGCAAGGTGTTTCTTTTATATCAGTGGGCTGCAAGGTGCATATAGACATTTTACCTTGGTAAAGAAATGGCAGGAGGATATGTCAAAAGATGTACTGCAATGTTTCTGCTAGTGCTCTACTGGGAAATCTTGGGTCCTTACATTTATTTGGACATGTACCACTTATACATATTTCTGAAGAACGTGCACGAGAAGCAGCCTGCTACACTAAAAACATAGAATTTAATTCAACTGAACCTTAATTTGTACGTCTTTAGTGCTGAGAGTGGTGAGGGCTTTCTTTTTAACAAAATAGGAACATAGAGGAAATCAGTTTGATGGTTTTAATTGTAGCTGAAAAATGAAAAAAGAAATCTGAACTCCAAAAAAGTTTTACAGATAATGTCGTGTGAAGGCTGTGTGCAGACTCCGGAGACAAACGTAAACTCAAACAGAACAAAACTAAGGATTCCAATAACTTACACAGGCATACAGAACACACAGCATATATGATGGTAGATCACAACACGGACACAGAGAAACACAGGGCTTAAATACACAGAGGGAGCAATCAGGGAATGGGAAACAGGAGGGAAACACAGCGGGGGCAAATCAGGCCTAAGGAGACAAAGGAAGCAAAACAAGACACATTAACATGAGACACGGACTTTCAAAGTAAAACAGGAAACACAGACTGAATTTACAGACACAGACTCACAAAGAGGCACTGCAACAGAGGGAACAGAGACGTGGGACCGGGGTGGACACAGACACTGACTGGACACAGAATAGAGGGAGTAAGGAAACCAAAACTTGAGAACCACATAATCACACACCAAGAACAACTGGGGAAAAATAGAAATGCAAAACAGAAACCAAAACCTTCACAAAAATAAACGAAGATAAGAGCACAAATAAAAAGGTACAAAACTGAAACCACTGGGTGAACGACCCAGGTACCATAACAGATAATTGTAATGACCTCTGGGTTTTCTTTTCTTTTGATGTTTCTTTAGATTTTGTCTGTATGTTTCTATGATATTTATCTCATTATATTTCATAGTGAACTCATCCTATGTTTTATTTTTCAGTCTTTCATTCCTGGGTTTTAAGATAAAGAAGGTAAATTCTGAGGTCACTGATGTTTAGTATTTACTACTTTAAATTCCCCTCTGTCCTTGTGTATCATGTGTATTCTTATTTCATTACTATTAGTTATTTTATTGTGACTCTTAGATTTTTCTAAATTTGTTTTGGCTTATTTTCCTTTTATATGTTTGTAACCTTTTATAACCTTTTATATGTTTGTAATTTGAACCTTGTAGTTGGTGTTCTGTTTGCGTTTCAGTAACTGTATCTGTAGCCTGCTATTTGCATTTAGTTTCCTCAGTCGTCCTTTTGTTCAGTACAGATGTTTGTGCAGTTGCAGGACTAATCCTGGGTTCCCGCCTTTTGACATCCATACACCTGCAATTTATCACACACCTGTCCCTGATAACCTCGTTGGAGCCACGAGTGGCTGAGCTTAAGTCTTTGCTGGATCACTGAACTACAGTCAGCCTAATGCCGGCTCTCGTGCCAGTTGTCTTGCTTGTGTTTGTCCTGTGAAGAGAACTTACCTTTGTCCTCTTATGTGCAGATACCTGTGGAGAAATCTCTCTGTGAGGCGGTGCTCAAGCTCAGTTCTGGAGAGAGAGAGAGAGCATTTCTATGGAGAAGATGATCTGGGAGAGACACTGGCACTTGGCTCATCACAAATGTGGATATTGTGTTTGGATTGTTGTTTGCATCCCACCTTGTAAATAAAAACACTAAATTTCTAAAGAAGAGTCCTGCAACTGAGTTCTGCTTTGCCTAACAGCACCCTGACACCGGGAGTCTGTGTTTGGGCCATTGTCAACACAGATATGACAAAAACTGTAGATAAATGTAAAGAAAGAAAGACATATATATTATATATATTACAGACGTATAAGAAGGTGGGCAACAGGCAGTGCTTCTGCACTACAACACAGATTCACCAAACAGAGCAAAGGTTAGAGTAATAAAAATACAGTGATGGGAGCAGACAGTTCTGGTGTCCACCAGAGGATCTGCTGACAAAATGCTGATTTATTCACACATAACCAACAACTTCCATATGAGCGAGCAATCTGCTAACCAAGTTCAGCTCGTTCAACTTCGATTCTCCTGATTTCTGTTATTATAGTATGTAGCTGAAATATGTGGGACGTGGCTGTAAACATGCAGGTGATGACTCAGTGAAGAACTCCAAGACAGAGCAAAAGCTATGGGACTGTACACACTGCTTTGAGCCATCGAACGCCAATTACAGATTCTGTCAATACTCAGTTCAAGAAATGCCGTCACAATAAAATGGTTATGTTCCATCTTTATTTTACCACTTTCTCCCAGTTTATTAAGTGAACTTAGAGTTTGTTTGGGTCTCAGATACTGTATCTCTTGCACACTCTTGCTTGCCCTTTGTTTTCCTCTTCTTCACTCTATCTCCCAGAACATTCCCTATCTCTCCTTTACTTTGATGTCTGAACCCTCAAGGCTTCTCTTGCCGTATCAGTATTCCCTTCATGATTTTTGTCTGATGGGCTTTGGTGGAATGGATGGTGATTGTGCATCTGAATAAACTGTTAAAATTAGAAATGAAAAGTTGACATTGTCTCAGTGGACAAATTCAGGATTTAACAGATTAAATACATAAATCCATTCAGTGAAATGTGAGACATGTACCTTAATAAGTTTTTTCAAATAACCTAAAGAGTAAAGCTACGTTCATGACAATCCTGGCACAAAATGGTAGCATGGAAATGGCCAGCTCTTGTAAAGCAGAGAGGAACAAGCATGTTGGTCTCCCCTAATGTTTTTGGTGCACAACATTGTACAAGGGAATACACAATATAGTACTTATCGTAATTAAGCACAGGGGCTCCCATTGGAGGCCAAAGTGCTCTACCATGCTCCGGGCAAGTGAGATTTGGAGGTTGAAAACTCTTCTTTTCAGTGTTGATGCCATAGTATGGGTGGAGGTTGTTATGTAATGCCTAATGTGTGAGGAAAACACAAGACATGGATTCTAAATGATCTGCTCCAGGGAAAGAAGTGTTTTTTGGCAAGCATCAGAGTACTGTGGTACAGGGGCTGGCTGAGGCACCCAGTGTGTCTCTTGTTCTTCCATATGAAGCATCCCACTTCCCCTGCCAGTGGCAGACACCCTCGGACATCGGTGCATTGGTGGTTCTTTGTGTCCAGGGATGGGCGTCCAGGTACACACCAGCTCACTCATGGTGGCTGCTTTCAGGGCCTGGGGCTCGGGCCCCGAGTGGGTGCCCTCAGCCTCTCGGCCTGGGGCTCGGTCACTCTGGCACAGCTGGCTGCCGGCGGAGCTCACGGGCATGTCATTGCAACCCCCCCTGGCTTCTGTTCCGCGGCTGCTGAGTGACCCCTTATCTGGGACTCTCCTCAGCTCTTTCTGGGATAGTGGCGCAGCTGCCCCTCTGTTGGTCTTCCTTGTCTCTTGTGTTCTGAGAGCCTCTGGATGACTGGAGTTTTGATCTCCTCCATACCTGCTTCATGCCCTGGAGGACGGGGCTGTGGCTCCCCACACCCTCTAGCAGATCATTACATGAAGGAATCTTTTAAATACAAGCGCGCTCATGCTCACAGGTGTACACACGGGTGATCACACACACAAACTACACCCTTTTTGGCTCCTACCTCAAAGCACACTGCGCGCTGTCGATCTTATGTGCTGCACAATAATGTTTAATATTTAGTATTTACTGTTATATTCCCATAGATCATCATGATGTTGTTCATTATGTTGCTCTTTTTTTTCTTCTGCTTGTTTTCTCTTTTTTCTTTCTCAACAGGTGATCCAGGTGATTGGTATTTTTTTGTGTGCTTATTTTGTCGGTTTTTGTTTTTTGCCCCTTATCCCCGTTCATCTTCCCCGCTGTTTTTCTTTCCCTCTTTCTTTCTCCCCTTTCTTTTCCCCAGTCAAGTCTGTCCCGTATTTAGCAAGTGAAAATAAAATACAATAAACAATAAAAGTTGAATCAAATAGACCATTATGGCAAGGCTGGGATGGCCCATTTGGTAAAGTAAATCCGTTGGGCATCTTTCTTCGCCTTTAGACAATAATTCTGATGGCAAGAGAGACAAACGGGACAGGCAAAAAAAAAAAAAAAAAAAAGAAGCATCTTATTTGACTCCAAGCAACTTCTTAGTGATGAATGTTGTAATACGGTTTAACATTTTGCATTTGAATATGCTTAGAAACGAACGAAATAAAAATGTCCACCACTGCCTTATAAATTTTGGTTTGGTATTATGGAGAAGAAAGAGCTCTCTTCTCTGCTTATGTGTTGCAAGCAGTCAAAAGATACTTTATCCAGGGTGGGGTTTTTTCCCAATTGAAAAAGACACCTTGATGTGCAGGGCACAGATCATTATTATGTGACAGAGATGCTGAAAGATTTTACGTTGCTACTGTAGCTTCTGTCTGTTTTTTTTCTCATTTCTTTTCTTTTATTATTAAGCTTGTATATCAATTGGAGCTGAGTGGTTATTTAAACAATCCAACTGTCGTGGCTGATTGATCCGCTGAATCAATTAATGCACCCTAAATATGACGATTTGACCACTGGCTCTACTGCAACACAAACACTTTAGTGATGAATGGCTCTTCTACAGAAAAGAAATGAAATGAGTATATGAATGACCTGGATTATGCAAACGGCAAATATTTTAATACCCCAAAAATTGTCATTGTGAGTGTGCACGCACTCTGGAATTACTACACTTTATATCATTTTCTCATCTGTTTAAAACTTAAATATCTTGAGGCCTCTTAAACATATTTCTCCCTACTCCTCACCTCAGTTTCTCACCTTACGAACTCTCTTAAGTGTAAAGATACTGTCATGGTCCCCGTGTCTGCCCGGCCAGCTCCACAAGGCCACATGTGTTTTGTGTACATTCTCCTCTCTCCTCCCTGCCAGGGCGGAGCTCACTGCAGGCTCCTGCCCTTGGCACACACCTGCATCTCGTCAGGCTCTGATTACGGGTTGGACTCTTAAGGCCGGGATGCAGACAGCCTCACCGCTGGATGATTATGCTAGACACGTTAGTGAACCTCTGCTTCGAATCCTTAAGCTTTGTAGACTTGCTGCGATCTCTGTGTAACCTTATTTTCTCCTGTGCACAGTTTTTCCCGGACCCGTGACTAACCTGTTATTTCTACTGCTGTAAAGAAGAAGAGCCGGCGTGTTTGTGACTCCAATCCCGGACCTTCCTTTCGGACCTAGGACCCCCGTTCCCCTCACTGTATATATCTGCACCTGGCGATTGTGTAAATAAATGTTGCTTTCCCCTGAACTCTGCTCTGCGCCTGAGTCCTACTACACCGCATGACAGATGCCTTGTGAATATTTTATATCTTTACTATTATCTACTCTTAACTTTGAGTACAAGTTCAGTACTGGACAAAAATCTTTTTTCTACAGTTTTTAACAGGATTCTTTGAATACCATGTCTCTATACCAGGGATGTAAGCTCATTTAACAGCTTACAGCAAGGGCGACATATGACACACTTTGATCTTAACCTCTTAAACCCCAAGCCTAACTGATCTCCTGCCTTTTGCCCCCGTATCAGGGGGCGTTGGGGCTTAAGAGGTTAAGCGGGCCAGACAAGTAAAACTTCCCTTTCTGGTAGTGTAAAGACATTTAACTGCAGATTTAATCTTAGAGATATGTTAATATAAGGTAAAGAAGTGCAATTTCAATAGCACATTTCAGTGTTTCTGTTTCTAAGTGTGTAAAATTACAGAAAAAGTTATGGTAGCTCACAGCCCAGATTGCCCCGTATGTATAAAACATAGCTTTTGTTGATAGATAAAAATTTTCTTCTTTTTTTAAAACCAGAAATATTTATTTTTTTGTAATTTAATTGTTTATCTATTACTTAACCACTTGCTGTATGAATGACCGTGGGGGAGGTCTTTTTTTTTTTAGCAGGAAAATCTGTAAAAAACAGTTAAAAGACAAAAAAAATTATGGCCTGCTTCATATTTTTCAAAGCCGTCCAGAGAGCCAGATTGGAGCCTTTGGCAGACTGATTCTGGCCCCCAGGCCTTATGTTTGACACCCCTGCTCCACACATAATCTCTCCAGCAACCCTTTGCACAGGAGACTTTGTATACAACATCCGATCTGCTTAACATGAGTCCAACAGTGTGCTGACATGCTGATCATGACCAGTCAGAACAATAGTTTAAACGCATTATTTGGTTTGCTTCATGATTTGTTTTTATTTTTCTTAAAATATATCCACATTTTTGTTCCTCTGCTTCTAGGCAATCATTTCATATTAGTGGAATAAAAACATAATGCATGGAAATAAATCTGTTAAAATGTAGTGTTGAAACAATGCTCTTGTTAACCATTCCTCGCCATCAGTCCCCTGACCGTGGTCGGGAGACGCGAGGGGAGATGCTTCCTCCAGGGCCGAAGTTTGTCCTCCTTCGGGGTTAACTCCCTTCACTGTTGTGGAGTAGTGAGGCAGACAGAAATCAGCCGAGGCACCGGAGAGTACTGAAGAGATGAGGCTTTAATAACAGTACTGCACACTTCGAAAACACCCTGCATAGGCTGTAGCCTGTTAGAACGCTGCTCCCGGTCGCCCTCTCTACCCATGACACACTCACTCTCTCCTTTTTCCTCTTTCGCTCCCCGCGTTTCCTTCACGCGCATGCTCACACACACATCACATACACTCCTTACTGCACCCAGTCACACAAGACAGCAATTCCCGCAACACTACCCCCACTCTGGATGGCAATTAAACAATAATTCCACTCCAGCATTGTAATGCATAAAACTGGTACACAATCCCCTTTACCACTTGGAGCCCACAGGAGATAAAAGTGTTAGCCATTACCGCATATAAGGTGAGGTTTAGTATCAACTAATGCACTTCAGTGACAAAGACATTGACTTAAGTAAGGTGTACATACATGTGCAAAATAAAGCATTTCAAGTGTTGTTAAGTAGAAAAGAAATTACACAATTGTAACTATTACATGGCGACCGGGAATAACTAACTTATCCTAGCATCTAGGAAGGCACAAATACAAATGGATAAGTGCATGTAGATAACCCCGATAACTCACTTTTTTTTTCAAATGTAAACACTGGAACAATGAAAAATATAGCTCTCTTACACCATTGTAGCTAACAGTGTAGAAGGCTGAAACAATTTAAACTTGAACTGAATCTTCAGTCCTACTTGGAACTGTCCATGGTAAGTAAACCAAGCTAAGTGATCCACACTCCATACCGGTGTGGAGCTCTGCGCCGACGAGTTGGTCGCTGAAACTGCTGGCCCAGGTGGTCTGGCTCACCCACCATGCCCCCACCATTCTCATGGTCTACATGGGAAGGGGATGATGGGATAACCACAACCGGAGCGGGATCAGCTGCAACTGAGACAGATGGCTGAGAGGAGCTGGGGCCATTGCCAGTTGCAGTAGAGAACAGACTGTGCAGACCCAGATCACGGTCTGCTGGGTCATCCTCTAAAGCTGGTGGTGGGACCTCTGTAGGTGACCACTGATGAGCTTGATCAAGGACCCAGGTATTGTCCAGGGGCTCGCGGCAGCGATAATGCTTTAGCTGGTCATGGTGGACAACTTTCACTTTAGACCTTGGGTTCTTCTGGATCCGATAAACTAGGTCATCCAATTGCCCCAGGACAAAGAATGGTCCTTCATACGATGGGAGGAACTTTCTGACCTTGTTCTTGATGTGACGTGTTCCTTTGATGAGATACCACACAGGATCTCCAGTCTTATACTGTGTGTGGCAACAGTTCTTGTCATATTGCCTTTTTGCGCACTTGACGGACTCACCCAGGGCTTCCCTGGCGATGAGGTGGGCCAGCTCCAGCCGCTCACGCATTTGCTGCACATACTCTGGAGCTGATGGTTGGTTGTCTGGATCAGGAGGTAGACCTGCGACAAGGTCCACTGGCTCACTCAGTTCTCGGCCAAACATCATGAAGTTTGGGGTGAAACCTGTAGCGCTGTGTTTGGTCGCCCTGTAGGCCATAACAGCGTACGGGATCATCAGGTCCCAGTCCCAATGGCAACGCTCTGCTGTGGAGGCCAGGATCTTCTGGAGAGTAGCATTGAAACGTTCAACCTGGCCATCTGACTGGGGTCGGAATGGCGTTGTATGAGTCTTGTCTATGCCAAACAAACTGCACACCCCCTGGAACACATCAGATTCAAAATTGCGCCCCTGGTCACTGTGCAGTGCTTGAGGTATCCCGTAGCGGCACACCCACTCAGATGCAACGACCTCGGCAACGGTTGCAGCCCGTTCATCTGGGATAGGAAAGGCTTCAGTCCACTTTGTAAAGTAGTCTTGTATCACAAGCACATATCGGTTTCTGCGCTCCGTCTCATTCAGTGGTCCCATAATGTCCAGCGCAACGCGCTCCATTGGGGCTCCTACCCGGACAGTTCCCATTGGAGCTTGCGGTGTCTTCTGGGGTCGGGCCCTGGATGCACAGCCGGTACAAGTACGGCACCAAAGAGTGACGTCTTCCCTCATGTGATACCAATAGAATCGGGTTCGTAGTCTGGCCACAGTCCTCTCGACACCAAAATGTCCACCCACTGGCCCTTCGTGCATCTGGCCCATCACTTCTGGTTGTAGCTTGCGTGGCAGTACGATTTGTGGATAGAACTGGGTCTCGTCAAGGCAGTAGAAGCGACGGACCAGAACTCCATCTCTGAAGTAGAGCCGTTTCCATTGAGCCCAGTATGTCTTAGTGGCTGGGCTGCATGGTGAAACAATAGTCCAGGGGGGGCGCTCACTGCTGGCCTCCATCCAGGCGCGTATGGGTGCAATGTCTGCATCAGCGTCCTGGGCTTGGCTCAGCTCCCCCATGGTCCAGCCGTGAAACAGAGAAGCAGTATCAAGGGTTTTAGCCACATATACTTTCTCAGTCAGCTTTACAGTGTGTGTATTAGTGGAAATGTTCTGGTGTGATATGTCTGTTCTAGTGTGAATTGTCTGTTCTGAGATGTCTGTGTTGGTAGGAGCGTTTTGACATAAAATGTCTGACTTTGTAAGAGTAGTTTGGTCTAAAGTCTTTGTTTCTGGTGTAGTGGTGTTATGACTTACCCCCACTAGACACACCGCTGTAGTAGCCGGTTGTCCCTCCACCCTCACCGGACTCAGCAACAGGGAGCTGGTGTCAGAGTCCAACTCGCATTGGACTGCCTGATGACTGGTCCCCCCGAGATGCTTGGGAGGGTCCTGCACTCTGCATGGACAGGACTGGCGACAGGGCCTTCTGGAGAGGCTATCAGCATTGGTGTGCACTCGACCTGGACGGTGGATGATCTCAAAGTCGTACTCGGCAAGCTTCTCGAGCCATCGAGCTAACTGTCCCTCTGGCTCTTTCATTTTTATTAGCCACCGCAGGCTGCTGTGGTCTGTGCGCACTTTGAAAGGCCGTCCAAGGAGGTACTGGCGAAAATGGGACGTGAAATCCACGACGGCTAGTAGTTCACGTCGTGTGGTGCAGTAGTTTTGTTCAGTTCTTGATAGCTTACGACTGCCATATGCCAGCACACGCTCCACGCCCTGTTGCATCTGTGACAGCACCGCGCCGATGCCAGTGTCGCTGGCATCAGTGTCTAGTGTCATTTCTCCATGGTCAAGTGGATAGCCGAGAACAGGGGCAGAGGTGAGTCGACACTTCAGCTTGTCGAAAGCTGCTTGGTGCTCAGCATGCCACTGAAAATGTGCGTTCTTCTTGGTCAGGTTGTGCAGGGGTTCGGCTATAGAGGCAAAATCTTTCACGAACCGGCGATAATATGAGGCCAGGCCGATGAAGCGTCTGACTTCCTGGATGGATGTAGGTGTGGGCCACATCTGAACTTTTTGAACTTTGCTGGGGTCGGTAGCCACACCATACTCGGATACCACATGGCCAAGATAAGCAACTTCGCGGCGAAAGAGGCAGCATTTGGCAGGTTTCAGTTTCAAGTTAGCTTGTTGAAGTCTATAGAATACCTGGCCAAGCCGTTGCAGCATCCCCGACACGTCCTTAGCCAGCACGATGATGTCGTCCAAGTAGACCAGGCAGGTCTCCCACTGCATGCCAGCCAGGACGCGGTCCATCAGCCGCTGGAACGTTGCCGGGGCATTGCATAGTCCAAATGGCATGACGTTCCACTCAAAGAGGCCTGTCCTAGTGCAGAAAGCAGCGGCCCTGCGTGCTCTAGGCGTCAGCTCAACCTGCCAGTAGCCTGAGGCGAGGTCTAATGTGCTGAACCACCTGGCAGTTGAGAGTGTGTCCAGCGTGTCCTGGATGCGGGGCAGCGGGTAGGCGTCTTTTATGGTGCGGTCGTTGAGAGCCCTGTAGTCAATGCAGAGGCGGTATGTCCCATCTTTCTTACGCACCATAACGATAGGCGCGGCCCAGCTGCTGCAGCTGCGTTGGGCGAGACCGCTCTGTAGGCTGTCGTAGATCTGCTGATCAGCATTTTGCTGCTTTTCCCCTGTCATTCTTCGTGGATTTTGTTTGACTGGGGCACCAGGACGGGTTATGATGTCATGCTGCACAAGGCTGGTTCGGCCCAGGTCAGCAGGCCCTGTAGAAAACACATGTCCATAATTGCAAAGCAAGCGTTTAAGTTGGAGCTGTTCATAGTCATTAAGGTCTGTGGAGCTCTGAGCATAGAGCTCCTCCAGGTGCTGAGGAACCACAGGAGGGCTGGTCAGAGAGTCTGCAGCTGGGGAGACCATGGAGGGTTCCACGGCCTCAGCTGGCTGGAGGAGCCCGGCAATGGATCCCGCCTTAATTGTTACTGCTTTATTGCTGAGGTTAAAAAGGCGAAGTGGGACAGCTTTAGAAGGCTGTGCGTTGACTAGGACTCTGGCGATAAGTACTTTGTGCCTCTCAACAAAACCTTTGGTGGGACTAAGCATCATGTCACCTCGAGCTGCTGCACCAGGATGCACATTGCCTTTCACCATATATTCTTGCCCCGGTTCCACCACCACAGTTCTAGCTATTCTCACTGCGTGTGACTTTGTACTGACTTCGGTTTGGTAGTAGAGCACCTCTTCACCGAACAGGATGATGCGGCGTTTGCCGAAATCAAGACGTGCTTCAGCTTGAGTGAGGAAGGGATGCCCAAGCAGCACCTCATTTCCTGCTATATCTGCCACCAGGAAATCAACATCCACCTGTCGATTGTTGATATTGACAGGTATCTGGGCTTCACCTAGCACCGGCACGTCTCCAGGTCCCACACCAAGTAAGGTCTCAACAACTGAGGGCTGTAGTGGTGGCCTCACATCTGGGTGGATGGAGTTGTAGTAGGGCAGCGGCAGCACGCTCCTCCGGGCCCCACTGTCCAGAACAGCACATACCTCCACTTCGTAGAGGCGCATGGGGATACTCATTTCTTGGCTTTGGCACTTAAGGTGGAGCACGGTGGGTTTTGGGCTGTCCCAAGGGCTACTGTTCAATGTTAAGGCCTTGGTGGTTTTGTGAGGAGAAGGGCACTGTTTTTGGACATGGCCCCAACCTTGACAGTTATGACAGCGAACCCCACTCCTTTTAAAGTTTCTGTGATTGTTCGGTGTTGTTGAGGGTGTGTGTGGGACAAAACGATTCGGTGAGGGGCTAGCTGCAGGTGCATGTTCAGCAACAGTCTCATCTTTGTCTTTTTCTCTGACGACGGCAGCTCGGGGCCGGCGTTCAGCTGCGTTACGGGCTCCTTGCTGCATGGCACTGGTTACATAAGACGCAGCCCTTTTAGTGGTTTCGTGTCGGTGGGCTATTTCGTATGCACAGGCAAGTGTGGCTGGGTGCTTCTCTAGCAACTTCTGTACTATTTCTGCATCACCCAGCCCATTGGTGAAAACTTCAACAGCTATAGAGTCTTGTTCAATCTCTGCTCTATCACCATATGCAACAGCCACTTTCCCATAAATGTCATCTCTGAAAACATGCAGGGCCTCACCAGGTTTACGCACTCGCTGCCTCAGTTCTACAGCAACAGCAGCTGCATGGTCAGAAGAAGGGCCATATGCAGTTTCCAGTTCGTCCACCAGGCGGCGGTAATCCCATTTGGATGAGCGGGGATTTCTGTGGATAATGGCCCCTGCTGCTCCAACTAGGCAGAATTTAAGCTGTGTTGTCATTGTTTTTTCTGACCAATAGTTGGCTTCAGCGCAGCTCTCAAACCTGTGCAGAAATTCCTTCCACGGTGTGGTGCCGTCATATTGGCCCGGACGTAGGGTGGGGACTCTCTCTCTAGGGTCACCATCCTCTTCACTGTCAGATGGGGGCTGACGGGGCACACAGCAGGTCTTGCCTGGTTTTGAGCGGGGTTTATGCTGTGCAGTGGTTTGCCCATAGCTTATGGCTTCATTAAGGCTACTGGAAGGCATACATTGCATGGGTGTATTTAACATTGCGTTAAATTGAGCCGGTGTGCTGTGTACAAAACTGTCCATGTGAGCGGAGGAAAATGGGTTTGAGTCTGGATAGTGGCTTTTCGTTTGGGGAGTAGGAGCTGGATAATAGTTCATGCTGCTGCCTGTGTTTTTCTCACGGCCGTAGCTGCGGCATTCAGCGTCAACGAAGGGATTCGTGCGGGAAAACTGCGGCCGGGCAGGACCACCGGGCGGCGCGAATACGCCCTCTCCATTAGCATGTGTTTGAGCACAACTTTCGGCACACAGGAATGGGTTCATATGTTCACATTCAGCCACAGCTCTGTCTCTGTTAGCTTCCCTAATGCTCGCAGCACCCTCGGAGACACTGGTCAGCGATATGAACGGGTTGGAGTAATTGGTCTCAAGTCCGTAGTTTTCACGAGAATGGCGAGTAGCGGCCATCGCGAGTTAGCTTAGCTACGGGCTAATGCACTTGTAATTACCGTCACTCGGCTTTATCGTTAGCCGCTTTAGCTTGTCGGGTTTTTTTTCTCAGTGCTCACCACTCCTTTAACAACGTGAGAGGGTCCCTTCGTGGTCGCCAGTGTTAACCATTCCTCGCCATCAGTCCCCTGACCGTGGTCGGGAGACGCGAGGGGAGATGCTTCCTCCAGGGCCGAAGTTTGTCCTCCTTCGGGGTTAACTCCCTTCACTGTTGTGGAGTAGTGAGGCAGACAGAAATCAGCCGAGGCACCGGAGAGTACTGAAGAGATGAGGCTTTAATAACAGTACTGCACACTTCGAAAACACCCTGCATAGGCTGTAGCCTGTTAGAACGCTGCTCCCGGTCGCCCTCTCTACCCATGACACACTCACTCTCTCCTTTTTCCTCTTTCGCTCCCCGCGTTTCCTTCACGCGCATGCTCACACACACATCACATACACTCCTTACTGCACCCAGTCACACAAGACAGCAATTCCCGCAACACTCTATTAGTATGTGAGCTACTGATTTTTGTGCCGTGCCCTGAAATGGCAACCGTCCTTGAAGAGTCAATGATTAACACTTCAGTCAGTCAGGGCTGTCGATATCTGGTCATGACTTGGTGGCACGACTTTTGACATTTGGTCTCTGTGTTATCTACTTTAGTTTTTAGTGCACATCCTTCCTTCTCTCTCCTGCATTTTCTGTGGTGTGGTTAATGTCTTGTTCCTCCCGCTTCCTAGTTATTATTTGTTCGTTTTTAGCATACCTTACCTTAGCACCTTGTCTAAACTCCTCTTCCTGATTGGTATGAGCTGGTTGCAAATTGCTTTTCCTTCAGCTCAGGGAAGTTAAATTGTTTTTTGCTGTTTGACGTTAGTAGTAAAACTCTCAGCAGTATCAAATGATTAAAAGAATATTGTAATTACTTTGTTGATGTAACACTGCGTGAAATAAAAGAGATGGTGAAAACAGGCTGACTTCAGTGCTACTTCATGTCTCTTATGTTTCATTTTCTTCATCATGCTTTTGACTGTTTTTCTCATCCTATAGCCTTGACTAAAAATTACAGATAAATGGCTAACAGTCACAGCTGAGTGGCATAGCCAGGTCATGCCCTGCGTCCAACCTTATCTGTCTCATGTCTCGTAGGCCTGCCTGACCTTCCTGCAGTTTAGATGTCAAAATAATAAGACCTGACAACTCCATGTGCTCATGCAAACACAACACAGCACACATGCTATAACACGCTAAACATAGTATGTAGTCACAAATAAATATTTCATGCAGTTGCTTGGATAAATATACTGTATCCTGCAATATGGAGTCTACCCTTTATCACCCATTGTCATACATACAGAGCGCTTAGGAGGGAACTTATTTTTAACTCATTTCTCATAACTTTTTCTTTTAAAAGTAAATAAATTGCTCATTTTATTCCTCTTTATTTTCTTGTTTTCATTTCATAGCTAAAAGTGTGTTGTTTCAGTCTCACCATTCTCTTCGACCTTTTTCAGTCATTGCAGGCAGCGTTATCCCTGAAAAAAAAAACCAACCCACTAATAAGTCTTCTCGTTGTGCAGTGCGGCAACCAAACACCAAACAGACATGCTATAGCAAGTAGCTAAGGGACGCACTTACATATTTAACAGCTTAAAAAACAGATCTACCCTTTGGTGCTTCTATAAACCAAAAAAAAAAAGAGCTGGATGAGAGTGACAAGTGAAAGTAACATTTGTTGAGGAGCCTGAGATTCCCCATTAATTTTTATGTATTCCATGTTTACTGGATCTGAAAGAAAAGTCACCATTTTCCAAAAAAGGAAAAAAAGTTGTTCAGTCTTTAACGCAGAACAGTTTGTTCAGCAAAACCTGTACTCTTTCTTTTTCCTTGTCTTTTTGTATTTTTATATGGTGATGAGGTGTTTTGAAAGATACAAGTTATCGTTCAGTACAAATCGTGTCCTCAACAACGATATTTCTGACTAAATAGAAGCTTATGTGATCAAAGTACTTTCAGAAATTTAATGGCTTGAAATTAAAAGTAGTCAATTAGAAAGTAACTCAAAATAAAATAACAAAAAATACACTGCTAGTACGTATACTGTACATTATGTCCAAGATGAAGCAGTTCAGTTGCATGGAAATTACATTGTCACTGTTGCCTGGATACAGGGGCTGTTGGATTCTGTAGTGATATGGAGATTCAAGGTCTTTTCTCGTCCTTCCTATAACATTAAGCTTGAGAATTTTTGCCTGTGGAAGTAGATAATGGTATGTATATTGTATGTTTACCATGAATAAATAATGAAGATGCTAAGAATTCAACAGGAAAGCTCATATCCCTTCTTTAATTAATGTCCAGCAGCACATGCGGGGGGGGGGGCTAAAACAATGCTGTTTTAACAGAACTGTTAAAGATTGAAGAACATTCAACAAAGACATGTTGCAATTAAATCTTCAATTCTAAACATATGCTCGTGAAGCAGAGGCAGTCTTTTTCAATTTGAAACAACTTTTAGTCTGATAGCTCTCATTTCATGGGAGCTAAAATCTGCATAACCTCGAGGCTCTATTTGGCAAAACACCCGCATCCTAATGTGGTGAGTGTGCAACAATGAAGCCCACGTTAGGCAAAGAGTTTGTGTGTTTACCACTCACACAAAGGCTCAAAAGAATAAAATACCAGGAATCGGGTAGCCTTTCATGGAGGTTTGGGAATGACTGGGACAGGTATTGCATTTGGAAAATCAATTTTAATGCTTCCAGAAGATATTGGACTACACATGAGAACAAAATGGAGAAAGAATAACAAACAACAGAGAAGAGGGATGTCTAAATCATGTGAAGTGACGACCTTGGGAGTGTACTTTATGTAAGTGCCTGTGTGTGCGTGTCTGTGTGCACACTTGGATCTTATGATGTGGTGTGTACATGCTGGCTAAGGAGCCTCTGGGAACTTTTCTACTTTACAAAAATAAATGCTTTTTGCACCATCTCCTCTTTGCCCTGACTGTTAGTTGCGGACTATGATTAAGTGGAACAGCCTTGACTTCAAGTGAAAATATCTGCCACACACTTTCACACACAAAGACTAATGGATTTAAGGTGGTTTCGACTCTGCGGGCGCACTGATTTTTATTCTGTTATTTGTTTTTAAATTTGATATTCACCTTAGCTAAAAGCAGACAAACGTGATTTTAATTGCCTTCAGCCTGCAGGATTTTAGAATAAGAAAGGGAAAAGGATTATTTTTGTTTTTCAGTTACACAGTAAAAGACGATAACATGCTGGCTAGTCGGTATTTTTGCACGTATATCAAAGCACAGCAATGACGAGCTCTGTGTTCTGTATATCTTATGTTATTATGTCATTAAATTTTTAGTTTACATAGTTGTATGTCACTGTGTCTGAGGGTTTTTAAACTTTTAGATCTATTTCTCTGTGTATAATTTATGCAAAATACATTATTTTTTGTTTGTTTGTTTGCCAGGAGTACCCATGAAGAACATGCAATAAAAAGTTTTTTTAATTCAACCCATAAACAAAAAACCAAACAGACAAACAAACAAAAAACTACCCTTAATGGTAAAAGGACATAATGGGAGGTCCTCATGTATTTTATTAATTTTACAGGGCTAAAGACATTAAAAATACACCAACACGTGTTGGCTTTATTGCAGATCTTAATTTCTTTTTCATTTAGTTTATTTGTGGTTAGAAAAGTGTTTTTAACTGCCTGTCAGAAGGCCTATGTACTTCCTGAGTGTTGCCCTTGAAGGTGAGCGAAGAGTACTCACATAATACTGCACATAATTAGTGCTACACACCTGTGGTGAGTGAAGCTATATTTGCTTTGTTTGCATCTTTGTACCTCTATGCCCTGAAGACGGTTCTAGCCAATATGCTCGGGTGTATTTTTAATGTCCTTAGCCCTGAAAAATAATGACCTCTTATTACTTTTTTCAACCCTGCCTTGAATGCCTGGGGTAGAATAAGTTTAGCTTTCATTTATGCATTTGTTTATCCATTTTTTTACCCAAAACCCTTCTGGATTTAGACCTGGTCACTGTGCCTTTAAAAGTTAGAAAGATACATATTTCTTCTGTTTCTCTTTCAGCATGTGCATCAGACTGCAATACCACTCATTCGCTGCTGCTCTGTGATGGTCTTAACCTAGGGCATGAATTCATATTGCTCCCCATCAATGGTAAAAACCTGGTCGAGCTTCTACATTGCCTTTAAACTTGGACATTTGGAACTTTTACACTGAATGTAAATTGGAAACTGCACAAACGTGCACTGACAAGTGGGCTGAACAAGACTTTCAGGAAGCTTTTCAGGAGAGTTGAGAGCAGTGTAGCACTGCACAAGTTTGAAGAGGATAGTGTTTCAGCTGAAATCAGAAATGGTTTCTGTTTCATGTGAGCCAAATAAAGTTTTGCATCTAGAATGTACAATGTAAATGACCTGATTCTTATCTTACCTATCTCAGAGAAAATGTAAATAGAGATTGGTGGGATTGCTATCACTATCCAGCTAAAATGGCAACAAGATCGAGTTAAAAAGACAGAAATATTTCTCTACTGAAAGTTGATTTCCTGTTATCAGTGTAATAAATTGGGTGTATTTTGGCGGGTGCTGCTGTCCATCAGAGTGCACACCTCAACACCCCTGTCATCATTCTAATTTCAGCTTGGAAATAACCTGTAAGTGGCAAGAGGAAAAAGTGGTATTTGAGTTTAAAGTTTATAACAAGCTGCAGACACATTCCACATTTCAGTTGCTTTAGAAAAGCAACACACTCAGTCTTCCACATTTAAAAGTGAAATAATCATTACTGAAGGTCATCTGACTTTCTAGGCTTTCTAAGGAAGGAATCCGTTTAGCTTCAGCAGCTTCTCATTCCAGTTGGATGACAACCCATTTTATGAAATCAATTAAACTTCCTACACTAGCTACAGGTTCTAATGTGACAATTCTATGATAAGATAATGTAAATGTTCATTTCACTGATCCAAGAACAAGTTTAGAATCTTTACTGTTGAAAATATATGTACGTATATGTACACCCTAAAGCGTTATTTTGTTTACCAGCAGCTGTGGAACACAAACTCTTCAAAAAAAGTGGTCATAGCTTGAGGGAGTTGAAGGCTTTTTCACCCTACTTTGTGCAACACCACTTCTTTTTCAGTCACTAGAGTTGCCCCCTACTGGCCATCAGAATGAATATTAGTTTAAGGCATCCCCACACTGGATTTTCAGATATGAAAGTTGTATTTTATGCATCATCTAATGCAGGGCCTGAACCCAAATCGAATCTGAAGACTCCTCTGGAGCTCACTGAAGCTACATATAGCTGAAGATCCAACCCTTGTTTGCTTGTGATGATTGTTGGCTTGAAGGTTGGATCAGTATGACACAAGCTGATCTTTACTTTCTGTGCAAGTATGACAAGCATGGTGGCAACACAAATGTGCACTGACAAGGAAAGGTTAGTGCAAAGCCTGTCACCAGCTATTGTCATGCAGGTGCTCTTCTATGCCATTAAGGAGAACTCTGCAAAGGACTCGAGTCCCCTTCAACCTCCACACCACAGCGTGAAGCTTTTGCCATTGGCCAAATCAGTGGCTTTCCACTGAGCAGCAGTATGTGTGAGGACCCACTCTTGTTATAAGAAGAGCAGAGGGTCACTGTTATTCATTTTGGATGTCTGCCTTTTATTAGTTTCTGACAGAAAATGTGAGATAAACTACCAGAATGTTTTGTTAGTGCAAAGCCGAATTCAGCAACACAGTTTTTCTGGAGAAAAACGATTATTCTTGAAATCATGTAAAGTATTTACAAGCTTTGTTGTAACCTGGCTTCTGCAATTTTGTATATATATGTAGTTTATATACAGATTCAAATGTACCTCTTACTTAAACCTTTTTTGAAATATGATTTTCATATTTTAACTGTAATTCTTTTTAGAGTTTTTGATTTATTTAGACTTTTTGACAACTTACAAAAAAGTCCCATGCCCTAATTAGAATTTTTTTCTTTGCATCCTTCAACTTTTAAAAAGTTATGAATACAAGACCATCAATTTAGCTCATTAGGTGGAGCAGGAAACCCATATGCCATGTGTCTAATGCAGATGCCTGGGTTTGAATCTGCCCCAAGGCCATTTATTGCATGTCTAATTCTGGTCTTTCACCCAGCTTTCTAGGCTTTTCCCAACTGCAATAAAGGCAACCCACCCACCCCCAAATATAGGTTTAAAAATGTTATCCTAAACAAATTTCAAAGTTTTTACGCCTCTAAAGCCTGCTTATTTCTGATGGATGTTATATATTTCTTAAAATTCGCTGTTATGTTTCACTGTCTTTTGCATGGTTTGTTAAAGATCGCCATATCATTCATATCATTTTGTTTTTTTTACACCAAAATTGACCCCGAGTGAACCTTAAGATGCTTGGAACAACCTTTCTTTCTAAAAAAATGGAAGACTGAATGAGTATCAGGGCCACATTCATTAAAAAAATTATTGATCATTTTTAGGATAAAGTAAAAATAATAATAATTAAAAAAAAAAAAAACACACACACGCGGTGATACGTATAAGGATGCTGAAGAGATTGTGCAGAAAGCTGTTTCTGGTCAGAAAGAACAACCACAAAAACAGATGCAAGGACATCGGTGGCAAGATCCTCGTGCAAAAAAGAGGATATATGTTGAATCAAAGAACACAACAAGACAGCTGATTGTTTCACTAACTCATCTACACAAGGTATTTTGTAGTGGATATAGGAGTTGTGGCAGTTGTCTGGCTTGAAACGACAACCCATCCCAAGTTTAGTCTCGAAATTTTGACTTTAATCTCAAAATGAACACTTTTTTTCTGCGCTTTTTTTCTCTTTGTTTTTTTCCATATAAATCAGATTGAATGACATGTATTGCTTACATCACAAAGGCATTCTTTTGGTTAACTAAGAAACCATCATTCATGCCGACAAGAGTCAACCTCCATTAATTTCTGTTGTTTAGTTAAATGACCAAACAAACATATGTGTCTGACCGATGACCTTGCACTAATTTTTCAGCGTGACATTCAGTATCTGGGTGTGGTTGTGTGTCCATAATAGTGTCTCCACAAATGTGTAGAGGTCTGCAGTCACATATCTGTGCACATGGCCCTGTATCTGTGTGTAATGGGGTGCCATGGCAGTGGCATCTGTAACAAGAAAAGGGCTGAAAGAAAAACCTCAGCTGGCCTCTTTTGTTTTCAAAGCGCATATGGTCATGTTCAATTCTTTTGCCTTGTATTAGAGACTGAAAGAGCCCTTTATGTTTGTGCAAAGGAGTTTTGTATGCGTGAATTAGTCTTGTTAAGCCAGTTTCATGGTCTTTTCATCAATGTTTTTCACTTGGGGTGTCTGTAGCAGTGTGGATAAATGCGAGAGGTTTCACTTGAGTGTGCTTTTGTCTAGAACCTCTAGTGTGGAGGGGTTGTGTTTGGGGACCTCATGTTCAAGATAGCCTGCTCATTTGTGTGTACAATTTGGGGTTTTCCCAGGTCTGGCTAATATCAGCAGCGTTTAATCAAAAACAGACATATGCTGACTCAACTCTCTCTCTTTGTCTGTTGCGCGCACACACACACACACACACCAACGCATGCACACATATTGATTAGAGCTGGATAAACAGGAAAGTTATCAGACTCAGGGGTGGTACTTGTTTCACAGGAAGGCGAGACAGATATAGCAAGCTATAAAGTTTTGGTGTACGCACGCAAAGTTCCTTCCTAATATTAGACCGACTCCATTTCATAAAGAACATAGCGTCCCGATGTCTTTGAGAAAGAAACTCCCCTCGCAAACTTCATCATGGGCAAACTGAAACATGAAACAAAAAAAAAAGCAAAGCAAAACAAACAAAGAAAAGAACAATAAGAGGTCTGGTTCCTCAGATATTGAGGAAGAAAATAGAGTTTGTCAGAAGATTCAGCTTCACAGCAACAAAAAGAGAAAGAAATATCAAAGCTGAGGTTCAGCTTTGGTATTATTATTTTTTTTTTAATTTATACAATGTTGAGATTTTTTTCTCACAATAAAGGCATTTGTAATGCGATCAGTGTTTTAAACAAAATATTTAAACCCTCTTCTCCTCCCTTCTCCTTTGCCTTTGCAGTCACAGGGAAATGCTTTTCCTCCAGACGAGAGAAATATTTTCTTTTTGTGTTGTTTATTTTTCCCCTTCCTGGTTTGCATATCTTTAGCCTCCAGCCAAGTGCTGTTAATTAGGTAAACAGGTAATTCCCAGCACGAGCCATTTGCTCCTTGTGCCTATCTGCATATGTGTTTGTGTGCATCTGTGCACAAGTATGAGCACATACGTGTGGGAGAATGCAGGGGGCAAATTCAGCAGAAAACACTACAATAAACAATACTGTAAGTGCGCACGGAGAAATAGAGTTGAAATGCACGTGGGGAAGTCAAGAGGTAACTTATGCATAAAGTCATGCATTATTGAAAAGCAGCATTTGAAAGGTGGAGGAACACTACTTGAAAGGCCCCAAAAAGATTTCTTTGAGTGCCAGTTACCATACCATGCTTTTGGCTGAAAAAGAGAATGTAAAAGATGACTAGGATAGAAAAGGAGAAATGAACATTATAAAAAGAGAGAACGTGTGAGAGCTGTGATATTCCCTCTCTGTGTGTCAGGCTCACTGGTGTGTGACATGTCCGTCTCAGTGGGGACTTTCAGCCTTTCTCTGCCCATCTTTTTTTTTTCTACCCATCATGCTGTCCACCTCTTCGCTATCTCCTCATATAGCTCTATTTCGCCTCCCTTCACTGCTTTGTGGTTGTTTCACCTTACCATCTCTTCTTTTTTCCTTTCCCCCATCACATATAAATACTTCCCACTTTCTTCGAATATTTACACTAACAAAAGGAGACAAAAAATGTTTCTACATTTAAAAAAAAGGAATTCAGTGCAATTAATTTTACATGGTATTAAGTTATTATTGTGGTCCAGACAGCCTTATAGTGTAGGTGTGTTTATCACAGCAAGTGGCCAATCACTAGTTATTGTAACACAGCTGCATTAATCACACCTTCACGTCAAGCAGAATTTGATTGAAGTGTTCACAAGTTACACAAGCAGCACCCTTATGGAAGCTAAAAATCGAGCAGTTATGCAGTCATCAAGTCATGACCTGTTCTGGTACAGTAATGTTGGTTTTGATGGACAGAGATTTATTGGCAAAACGTTTCAAACATACAGAAGTGTAAGAGGAATTTATTTATGCATAATATTCTGATTTCTTAGTGTGAGTTCTATATTATGGTGTCCAATTGCATTGGGTTTGGAAGTGGATATTTCCAGTTTAACAATACTACAGGGTGGGCCATTTATATGGATACACTGTAATAACCAGAGATGGGCAGTAACGCGTTACTGTAATCCGATTACTTTTTTCAAGTAAAGTAAGGGATTACTATTGCGAGTAAAGTAAGGGATTACTATTGCAAAAACGGTAATTAGATTACCGTTACTTTCCCGTAGGAACGCTGCGCTACTGCGTTACTAAAACCGTGATTTTCTTGCGAGAATGTCTCATGACAGTGACGTAAGCGAGTGTGATGTTCGTGACAACAGCTGTGTGCAGATCAACAATGGATAATATATCGAGTGCGGGAGAGAGTATGAGCGTGCAGCGTTTAAAGTGTGGAAGTACTGACCTTATTTTGAGTTTGATTCCGTAAAAAGTGACAAAAACATTAGTGTCCGCTGTGCGTGGAAAGAAAACTTCTTTTTACAGTGAAAAAAAACCCCTAAACTTCCAAGCAAGCACGAGTAGCTACGACGTAATGACAAACTCACAGAGAAACTGCGGTATCCTTCCACTGACCGCTGCGGCACACCTGCACCAGGATAAACCTCCGCCTACTATACTCCTGCTTTACAGGTGAAAATAGAGCAAAAGGACCGCTAGTCTTTGACTTTATTTATTTTCTGCTGTGTTTTACTTGCATCTGAAAGAGTGAGTGTAAACACAAAAAAAAAAAAAATATAATATATATATATGTATATATATATATATATATATATATATATATATATATATATATATATATATATAATGTGCTGGAATGTGCAGAAAATAGGTTTAAATGTTAAACTAATTTCTTCCAGTCAGAGAATGGTGCATATAATTAAAATTTTGCTTCATGCATAAAGTTAAAAGATTAAAACTAACAAAACAAGTTTTAAAAAGAGACTTTTCCATTTGATTACATTTTGTATGATGGATTATGTAGAAAAAGTAGAATTGGGCTGAAAGATCTATCGCTTTATCACCTATTCAGGTTGTAAATCATGTTTTTAAAAAGTAACTAAGTAACTAAGTAATTAATTACTTTTGAAAATAAGTAATCAGTAAAGTAACGGGATTACTTTTTTGGGGAAGTAATCAGTAATTAATTACTGATTACTTTTTGCAAGTAACTTGACCAACACTGGTAATAACATGGGAATGGTTGGTGATATTAAAGTCCTGTTTGTGGCACATTAGTATATGTGAGGGGGCAAACTCCTCAAGATGGGTGGTGACCATGGTAGCCATTTAGAATTCAGCCATCTTGGATACAACTTGTGACACATCAAACTTATTATTATATGTCACAGGAAAAACAATGGTGTGCTTAGTTTCAACGTAACTTTATTCTCTCTATTCATGAGTTATTTCCAAGTTTCTCTTTGTTCACAGCCATTGACATGTCAAAGAGGTTAACACGTGAGGAGTGGATCGAAATTGTGTTGATATCTGGCGAACGCAGTAACCGGGTCATTGCAGCAGATTTCAATGCAAGGCATCGTACGAGACCACCCATCTCCCATGCTACAGTTAGCAAACTGCTTGCTAAGTTTTGTGAAACTGGTTCAGTGTTGGATTTGCCAAAATGTGGAAGCAAGAAAACTGTCACTAATGAAGAAACATCAGTGGCTGTCCTAGCTTCATTCAGCAAGAGCCCACAGCGTAGCACTCGCCGCATGTCACTGGAGAGTGGCATTAGTCAAACTTCTCTTCGGCGGATATTAGCTACTCACAAATGGCACCCTTACAAACTCCAGCTACTGCAGCATCTCAACGAGGACGACCCAGATCGGTGCACAGAATTTGCAGAATGGGCAAAACAAAAATTGGAACAGGACCCTCAGTTCACGCAGAAGATTTTGTTTAGTGATCAGGCAAACTTTCGTGTGAACAAAACCACCGCTATTGGTCTGACACTAACCCACACTGGATGGATCCCTTCAAGACTGTTGGAACAACAAATGTGATGGTTTGGTGTGGTATATGGGGTACAACGATAGTGGGTCCATTCTTCATCAATGGAAACCTCAAGGCCACTAGATATTTGAAATTGCTACATGATGATGTGTTTCCCTCTTTATGCACTGAAGCTGGCACGTTCCCTGACACCCAAATTATGGGTGCCAGGTCCGAGCATTCCTAGATGAACAGTTTCCTGGAAAGTGGATTGGTCGTCATGGGCCAGTTGAATGGCCCCCAAGGTCTCCCGATCTGACCCCCTTAGACTTTTGTCTTTGGGGTCATCTAAAGGCAATTGTCTATGGTGTGAAGATACGAGATGTGCAGCATCTGAAACTACGGATACTGGGTGCTTGTGCTGGCATTTCTCCTGCGGTGTTGCTATCAGTGTGCGAAGAGTGGGAGAAGAGGGTTGCATTGACAATCCAACACAATGGGCAGCACATTGAACACATTTTATAAGTGTTCAGAAACTTGTAAATAACTCATGAAAGAATAAAGTTACGTTGAAACTAAGCACACCACCCATCTTGAGGAGTTTGCCCCCTCACATATACTAATGTGCCAGGACTTTAATATCACCAACCATTCCCATGTTATTACGGTGTATCCATATAAATGGCCCACCCTGTACAGTGGGCCTAATGATAATACAGTTTTATATGACACAAATAGCATAAGGGGGTGTGGGGATCCATCCAAGAAACAGAAAGTAATTAAAAACTATGGATGCACCCATTGCACTTTTTCTGATTGATCTCTATACTGATTTATGCCAATTCCAATTTTTCTTTTAAGACAGCATAAACAAGAAAACAAATTCGTTTTTTTCCAGTGAAGAATATTCTTTTAATAACAAACAAAACTGATAAAACTATCAACTACAATAAGTTACATTGTACTCAACCTAAAAATAAAGTGCTCTGCTACTGAAAATAGGCACAAATAATTTACTGAAAATCAGTTGCTCGACACCCATCCTTACCTGTATATACACTATATTGACAAAGGTATTTGCTCATCTGCCTTCAGATGTTTATGAACTTGACTGACATCCCATTCTCACTTCATGGAGTTTAATATGATGTCGGCCCACCCTTTGCAGCTATAACAGCTTCAGCTCTTCTGGGAAGGATTTCCACAAGTGTTTATGTTTATGGGAATTTTTGACCATTCTTCCAGATGCACATTTGTGAGGTCCGATGTTGGATCAGTAGGCCTGGCTTGCAGTCTCCTCACTAACTCATCCCAAAGGTGTTCTGTCAGGTTGAGGTCAGGACTCTGTGCAGGCTAGTCATGTTCCTCCACACCAAACTCACTCATCCATGCCTTTATGGAACATTGCTTTGTGCACTGGTGCCCAATCATGTTGGAACGGGAAGGCCCCACCCCCAAACTGTTCCCACAAAGTTGGGAGCATGAAATTGTTCAAAATGTCTTGGTCTGCTGAAGCATTAAGTTTCTTTAACTGGAACTAAGAGACCGAGCCCAACTCCTGAAAACCAACCAAACCACCATAAACCCACCTCCACCAAACTTTACACTTGGCACAAAGCAGTCAGACAAGTACGGTTCTCCTGGCAACTGTTAAACCCAGACTCTGACCACCACTGCCCCACTGCTCCTCTCTTTAGCACAGTTCTTTTAAACAACCAGCAACTGCATGTTGCTGCTCCATAATCTATCTTCTCTCAGTGACATCTTAGTCTCCATTTTCACAGTTATGATTTTTGTTTTTCTCCCTCTGGAAAATTCAAGTGTGGTATGAAAAGTGCTCATTGCATAAGTCTCACATTAAGTGCATGTAAATTGGTTAATTTTTGTCAGTTGCTGATATTAGTGAAGCCATTATTGATATAGGCCACTCAAAGTGATCACCTGATTGCAAGGAATGATATGACCATAACTTTTCTCCCTTTAATTAAATTCTGGAGATGGATACTAGCTCCATTACGTAGGCGCATTAATGCCACCACATCCTGCCATTATTTAAGGCTGACATGATTAAATCACTTCTCTCCAACGTGACTTATTCTTAAACTTGCTTTACACTGAGTTCTTGCAGTCTGCAGGCACAGAGGTAGTTTTTTTTGTCATATGTATTTCATACATTATACCTTGTCCAACTCTATCAGTTATAAGAACAAGCCATTCGTATTCTAGTACAATACACCTTTTTATATGATCACAGAAGTTTTGAGGCAAAGATATGAATTTAAACTGTAGCAGCTATCAGGTTATAAATAAAACATTTACTTTTATTTTTTTTCTTCTTATATATACACCAAATTAATATTCAGCAGTCACAAGAAAAACTGTTTTTTAAAACAAAAAATACTGAATACTATACTCGGTTGTCCACAGTTGTTTGTATTTGTTGAAGATATTTGGGGACAATTTCAGTCTTTATGCCTCTTTGATATTATCAAACATGCTTTACCATTGCTTTGACATTTTTTAGGCAAAGCAATCTCTTTAGAGATGTTTGATTTGGTTCAATCAGAGCTCTGGCGGGGACACTCAGGAAATATAGATTTGTTCTTAAGCCACTGCAGCATTGTCTTAGCTGCCTCTGTAGGCTTGTTGTCCCCCTGGAAACTTAACATTTTAAAGCCTAAATTGCAAGAGGACATTTCTGTATACTTCCCAAATTCAGTGTATTTGAACAGTCCTGGTTCTGAGTTTTTCTACCTCATGACTTGTTGTTTTTACTCTGATATGCATTGCAAGCTGTGAAACCTTATATAGACAGGTTTGTACCTTTCCAAATCACATCCAATCAATTGAATTTCCCATCTGAGGATTCCTATCAATGTGAGGAAATGTCTCGCAGATGATCAAGAGAAACACAAGGCACTTTACTGTCACAGCAAAGACAACACTTCAGATATGTCAACATGATACTTTCCTTTTCCATTCCTTTTTCTTTCTCCTTCCTCTCTCATGATGAGTGCACAATCATGGGGAGGGGGAGGAAGAATTTTAATGATTTCAGTTGTAAATTCAGCTTCTTCGAGATAATAAAATTTTATACTGTCTGGAAATATTTTTTTCTGCCCATGTATGACAGAAATTATAAAAAGCTAGATTGAGTGTTGCCATTCAAAAAATCCTTTTGTGTTTCATGTAAAATTAAATCATAGCGGGTTTTAGTTAGATACACGAGCCACTGAACATTTATGAAGTCATTGAACTGGCAAACATTAGATAATTCGAGGTTATAGACACAGTGTGAGTTCAGCTTCCATCTCTCCATTTACAGAAAATATAAAGAAATGCCTCAGAGACGCCTTCTGCATCAAAGAGAAATAACCTGAATATGCAATTATGTGACATCAGACGAGTTACAGCCTTTATGGTATCCATAGTAACGAGGAAGATTTGATCTCAATTTTGACCCATCTCATCAGAAGTGACAATCGTTTTCCTTTGCAGTCTTTGAAATGTTTGTAGGAAAAGGAAATAACTAGCCTCTTTAAAGGATTGTTGGATCTCTGCATTTAACATGCAAACTCACTAACTTAGTTTTAACTGCATTCAGGAAATAACAAAGTCTACTTCAAATGAATGACATGCACTTTAGCATAATAAATCTTGGCTCTGAAACAAACGCTTCACTCTGGGAGTCATGGTAGTCACAAAATATCATTACCATGCCATTTCTATACCGTGTGTCTATAATCACATTTTAAAAGCCAAGAGAATGATCAAATATTGGGGGAAAAGACTGAGAAATGAGAGGAAAGGGAAGGGAATGAAGGAAAAACATTCAATAGTTTTTATGTATAATAGTAATTCAATTTACCTGCCACTCTGACTGATTGCAATCAGCAAGGGCCTTTTGCCTTTGTATTGGATCTGAGGTAAATGCTGCTGAAATCTAATTGAACAGCATTGTGTTGTGTCTCCATGAGGCAACCCACTGTTTATTGTTCTGCAGAGCTGACTATGTGCATGTGTATGTGTCATCTCTGCTTTTCCTTTTCTGCCCTTTGTGTTGGAAGTTGACAGACATTTTTCTTTGTAAAACTACAAAGTTCCCAGTAAATGTGGTCCAAGCCTCATTCAGACCATTCTGGTGGACAAAAAAAGCCCACCAAACATCTGTAAAATGAAAACAAAAGTTAACTTTTTTTGTTGCTAGAGAAATTGTAGGCAGTAATTACAAAGTGCAGTATGTCAGTAGTTGTAATTCAGAAAGTAAGCAAACAAAAATTACTTTTCTTCATCGCCCTTTCAGCTTTCTTTACAATTCCAGATAAAGGACAGTTTTTAAGAAGCCAAGTTTCTTCCTAACCAACAATATCTGACCAAAATCTGCAGAAGTTTGTAAAGTCAACAAAACATATTGATGAAAACTCAAAAACATGCCTTTAAAATGCTTATTATATCAGCAGCTGATATTTGAATGGGGTCTATATTTAACTGTAATGGCGAATAACTATCACAGTTACAACAAAGTCATTCAATAGACTCATCACAGCTAGAATGTCAGTGGTGTCCTGAGGGTTTTTTCTCTCTCTCAAGAAGAATTAACACAGGCTCCTATAAATCCAGGCATTGTAATTAGACAGAGATACTACTGACTCCCATAAATCCAGAGGTTATAAGTCTATTTCCTGTCAGGAGAAGGGCACACTTCCTGTCAGAATGACAGAAGAGGTCAGGAGTCAAAGAGGGAGGTCACTACTCTGTTTCTCATCAGAACCCACCAGCCTTGTCTCTTTCTCTGATTTCTATAATCTGCTTTGCTGCGTCCTTTCTTTTAATTTTACATGAGTTCCTTCAGCAGTTGATTTAATTTTCTGCATCCCCCCCTTTTTCTTTGCTGCTCACTCTTCCACTCTCACTTTCTCACTCCATCTCTTGTTGTTCTTCTCACACCAACATTCTCTCCCCTAAGTCCCCCAAGGCTAACACAGACCACAACAGACCTGACTATATCACCCATTCAGCCTCCCAGATCAAATTACCATGGACAAAACAGAGTAATAAAAAGCAATGGGTTGTTATCTGAGGTACACACTCTAAAGCAGAACAAGTCTTTCAGCCATCTCATCTACAATTGTATCTCTGCCACTTACCTACTTCTTCCTATGATTAAGTGACTTTTGAGCCATTGCTGGATTGTAAAGTAATAATGGCATGTTTGTTAACCCTAAGTGCCATAATACCAAACATAAAACATAAAATACATAGAAATTAAATATAAAATATTTCCAGGCTATCCACTTTTCATAAACCATTAGCAAATGAGTTTAGCCATGCTAGTAGCATAGCTTTAAGGTGCTAGTCAGTCAAATTTCTTATTTTTCCTCAGCCACCACCAGCAGGTCTGTCATAGCGTTTTTAGTCTTTAGTTTGGGATACCTTTGTACTATGGGTTCTGTTTACATTTTGAGTATTGTATTTACTTCTTTCTGTTTCAATTTAGTATAGCCTCTCTAGAGTTATTTTATTTCTTGTCTTTGTTTCTGTTCCCCATCTGTTAGTTATATTTAGATACTCTGTTGTCTCTTGTGCCTTGCATTTAATTTTACTTCCTTTGTCTCATGTTCTTGATTAATTTCTGTTGTTTTTGTTTCCCAGGTGTTTCCAACCCCCCATCAATTAGCCTTGTATATATCCTTTGATAGAGTGTCTGTCCTGCATTTGTGCTCTCATGTTTGGAGTATGCCATTTATGTGCCACTATGGATTTTACAACTTTAGCTCATGGACATGGCTGTGAGTCCTGGATTTGGGTACATTTGCCACACCCCCATGACAAGATCAGAGCTCCCAAAAAGGTTGATTCTGTTCATCTGGACGTAGCGTTTTCAGCAGGAGAAATGTTTCATCACTCATCCGTAACCAGACTTTGGTGATCCCTGAGTTTTCTCCACCATGCCACTAGTTTTAAGAGTTTTGATAAACCCTTCAGTTTTCATCCTGCTTTAAAGGCTTTTTTGTTTGTTTTTACACCACAACTATATGATAAATGATACAAATAAATTAGATGACAATGCCACTATGCTCAGCTCTGCTAAAATATAGCAAGCCAATACATTGAACTTAAAGGTACAAGTCCTTTGTTCAAATCCAAAAGGTTTTCCACTTTAAAGAAAGTTTCATGAATGCCGAAACATGAATGATGGCAAAAAGAGTAGTGCAGTAGCGCTTATGGAATCAAAAATTCAAGATATATTCAACAGCTGCTGTCAAACTGTACCATCAAACTGTAAAAGCTGCTGAAGAAAGGCTTGAGGAACACATTAAAGAGCTCATGGCATTCATTCCAGTTTGCAAATGCCTGATCCAGATCCAGTCAATTTGCATTCATAGGTGCAGAAAACAAGCAGGATCCAAAAAGGCCCCACCCTGCAATTCAAACGACCCAAGATCTGATGCTAAGACCTTAATACCTGATAGCAAATTAATGCAAATTACAGCTAAATTGGTTGAAATTTCTTCCTCCCACACTTCACACCTTGATTGGTGGTTTGCTTATGTTGTGAAACCATCTTCAGTTTAATGGCAGTTGGTTACAATATAAAAACAAAGGGTCATGAGTGACTAAGAATAAAATAGAATAATCCTTTAATTGTCCCACAAGGGGAAATTTGGTTGTAACAGCAGCCAGAAAGACACATATACAAACAAACAGTACACAGGACACAGGACAGAAATATACACAATTTATTTCTTACATATTTACATTAAGCACAGTGGTTACTATATATAGAGAGTACTGTACAGTTATTAAATTAAATAAAATTAACTACAGATAAGAGGCAAACCCAGGTTGCAGTGTGAATCGGTTGATTAAATTATTGCAGTTACAGCGCAGATGTAAACATCTATGATTTCTGGGAGCAGTTTTGATTGTACAGTCTGACAGCTGCAGGGAGGAAGGACCTGCGGAAACGCAGGTCCTAAGACAACAATAGCAGCTAATATTTACGCATATTGTGTAATTGATTAATTTTTTCTTGAATGAAGATCATGCAGGGTAGTGTACCCAGTTATATTTCCAGCATATTAAGAGACTGAAGACCGAAACCACAGCTTCCACAGACTAATTAATAATGAAGACTGTTTCTCATAGTATACCTTTAGGAATCACTGTTATTTTGGAGGTAAAAGCTCCTGTTTGTTTGAAAGATAATTTTATAAATTCCTGGTCTCTTCTTCACAGTGTTAATATAGCTACACTATTTTTGTACTTTTTACCAGCTGCAGAAAATGGCTTCTGCTCTCGCCTTGCCTCAGATTGAAATCAGGAAAGTTTGAATTATTAAATAAATTTGAATGAACCCCCAGACACTCAGTGATGTTTTCATCTTTAACATTTCCTGGAACATTTTAACAATTAGGACTACACCTTAACTTGACCAAAAACCCTCTTGTAATTCCATGGCCAAGTGGTAAATGCTCAGATGGTGATAACAGGCAGCTGTCACTCAGGGATTGCTCATTCCAAATGCTACCTTAGGCAATAAGGTGTCAGTGCAAGCTGGATGAGATTTTTCTTATCCTAAGCTGTTGGGCTCTCCTTAATTAATGTACAGACAGAAGAAAAAGGATAGGATTTGGACTAACAGACACAAGTTCCAGGTGATTTTTTAGGCAGTCAAAGACACAAAGGCACACTCTCCCCAAATGCTACACAATAAATGTAGCTATGACTCTTATTTGCTGTTAATTAAATTCAATTTGATTTATACAGCACCAAATCACAACAACAGTCACCTCAAGGTGGTTCATATTGTAAGTTAGACCGTACAATAATACAACAGTGAAAACCACAACAATCATAAGACCCCCTATGAGCAAGAGCTTTGGTGACAGTGGGAAGGAAAAACTCAGTTTTAACAGGAAGAAACCTCCAGCAGAACCAGCCTCAGGGAGAGGTGGCCATCTGCTGTGACTGGTTGAGGTGAGGGGAGGAATTCAGGACAAAAAACATCCGGTGGAAGAGAGTCAGAGATGAATAATAACTAATTAATCAACGCAGAGAGTTGAAGAAGAAATACTCGGTGCATCATGGGAATCCCCCAGCAGCCTAGACCTATGGCAGCGTAATTAAGTCGAGGTTTCAGGGTCATCTGATCCTGCTTTAAATAATGTACTTTAGCAAAAAAGAAAGTTTTAAGCTTAATCTTAAAAGTATGGTGTCTGTCTCCCGAATCCAAACTGGAAGCTGGTTCCACAGAAGATGGGCCCTCCCATTTTACTTTTAAAGGAACCACAAGTAATTCAATTCAATTCAGTTCAATTTGATTTTGAGAAAAATGAATTCAAGATTCCTTACAATGTTACTGGAGGCCAAGGTTAATGTCATCCAGATGTATTATCTGGTTAAATACCATATTTCTAAGATTTTTAGGGCCAAGTACAATGACCTCAGCTTTATCTGAATTTAGAAGCTGAAAATTAGAGGCCAGCCACATTTTTATATCTTTAAAACATTTATGCAGTTTAACTAATTGGTGTGTGTCATCTGGCTTCATGGATAGATAAAATTGGGTGTCATCTGCATTGCAGTGAAAATGTATGCTATGCCTTCTGATGACATTGTATAAAGGAAGCATGTATAATGTAAACAGAAGTGGTCCTATCGTAGAACCCTGTGGAACACCATAATTAATATTACTGTGTGAAGAGGACTCTCCATTTACATGAACAAATTGTAGTCTATTAGAAAGATATGAATCAAACCACTGTAGTGCAGCATATACCTACACCGAACGTCTATCGTTTCTTCTCGGGTTGGACAGTGCAGCATTTGTTACTCACGACATGGTCATCATGGTGTTCTTAGATTAGATTAGGGTACGTTAATGTAAGCGCAGCCATCGTGAAGCTCTGATGTCTAAATGTCTCAGCTGATGAGCTCTGTCACAGTTTCCGCGTGTCTGCAGAGTCCAGAGTAGCACACGAATCTTCAACTTATGAGCGTTTTCTACAGTGATGTGTTTGTTTTTTTCCTCCTTGGAATCGCAGAGACACTACTGTGCCTTTCTATACACTGTTTCTATAAGAAAGGGTTGCTTCTCAAAAGTATCCCAGTAATAAAATATTATGGTTAACCATATCGAGTCAGTCAGAGACCATAAAACGGTCATTTGTAACCTTCACTAAAGCTGTTTCTGTACTGTGATGAGTTCTGAAACCTCACGAAAAACTCTTCAAATAACCCATTGTTTTGCCAACTGCAAAACACTCCAGCTGTTCAATATGCAAAATTATCAGAAAAATTATAAAATAGCAATAGTAGTGTATTCTGTAGAAATGCTCAAATGAACTGGTATTCTGATAAAAAAAAGAAAAAGTCAGCTCATGACGGGTGTGTGCTGTAACTTCAGTGTACTGTGAGAAAAGTTAGAATACCTAGTGAGTAGAGTAGTTGTGTGAGTATATTCTTCCAGCTCTAAGAACAGAGAAACCTGGGGATATCTGACTGAAATTTGACGCTTTATGCCTCTTAGTTGTTTCCCACACATGTGTGCACACACATGCACACAAACAGAGTCAGATAGGCTGAGTCACTGGTCTGGTCCTGTGGAGTGCTGATAACAACGTTTGCTCCTGGGTCTTTGGAGCAGGAAACAAGCGTGCGTGTTCACAGGACCTTTTTTGTGTATTTTTGTGCTCTTCACGTGTGCAGGAGCTGTTTAACTCAAGCAAAGAATGCAGTGTTAAAAGTAAGAAAAAGAAAAACAGACATACTTTTAACTGTTTGTGCATGTGCTCGGGGAATTGGACACATTCATTAGTCCACTGTGCTGCCTTTTTGTGTGAGTGCGTGCACGTGGTAGGCATTTGTGACTCCTCCATAAAACACGAGGAGCAAAGATCTCAAATCTTTGCACTGTCTTCTGTCACACAGGATCAGAGCTTGTACAGTGAGAGACAGAAAGAGAAAGAGAGATGAGCAGGAGGAGGAGCAAGAAGAAAGAACAGAAAAATGCTGTGACATGTAGACAAATGGAGGGATAAAACTGGCGAAGGTGGAAAAGGTGGAAGCAGAAAATACAAACAATTCAAACTGACTTATCTTGATGCATTATATCCTGCTTGACATTCACTTTCTCACTTACGCTAGTTCCATATAAATTCAACTCTGCTCATAAGCCACATATGACTAAATGGCAACAAGAAATCCCATGAGCCATATAACATGAAACAGATAGACCCAAGAGGTTTAAAACTGGGAAAGCTGTCAAGATGGGCTCTTCTTCTACCGCAATTTTTCCACATCCCTGGAATCCAACTTATATAATGTAGTACACACAGGCCAAACCAGGCTATGTAAACTTATTTTGCCTTAATTTTTATCTTACACATACTTGTCTACATCTGGGCATCCGGGTCATGCAGAGGAATAATTGCAAAAAGATGTAATCATGATGACAAATTCACTGCAATTACAATTCACTTGCTTTTAATTAGTGGCACCAGTGGGTGAGATTTTTCACTTAATCTATGTGGAAAATTGGCACAAAATGTTCCCACGTGAAGAATTCGAATCATGCTGGCTTTCAAATGACTTTCTTTCTTTACTTGGGTCCAGACCTTGGAATCTATCCACATCACTGAGTTGATTTAATGGGCATCAAATTTAAAAGCAATCGATCCACAATAAGTACCATGCAAGAACAAACAATTAGCCAATTACTGCACTGACTGTGCAGTGACTTAAACCGTTATTTTAAGCATTATGAAGTAATAAGAACAATGGGAAACATATGTACCAGCATGGGTTTTTTTTCATCATTTCCCACTGATTAAACCCCCAAATAAATATGTTGGTGACTCCACATCAGTAAAAACTCAAGATTCAGGTGAATACATTGGTCTCATGTCAGTGGTGTCAAAAACCTAACCATATGCTCTTTTGTTGGTGAACATGGTATAAACACTAAATTAGCATTGCCAAAGTGAGCTTAAGCCACATCCTCACAGTGCCATTAGTTATTAGATCAGTTATGTATTAAATATTTATGAGAACTCTTACTTAAGCACACTGTATTTGGGAGGTAGACAATCTTCACAGCATCTTTCTGGGTATTTTTAAGTTGATTACATGCATCAGTCATAGACGTTTCTTTAAACCGTTATTATTAAAATATCAGTGCAGATATCTGAACTTCAAAAAGAAAAGCAAAACAAATAAACACTTATGATGTGGTATTTGAGAGCATTGTTGCCTAAGGTGCGACTACATTGACTACATGAAAAACCTATTGTTTTCAAAAGTTCCCAATTCGGTGTCTTTTCCCAGGAAACCTACTCCGTCACATTGCCCAAAATACTTGTCAGTTGCATCATAGCTTTAGTGCTCCAAGGCAGTACAGCCAGAGGGGTTATTGCCAATGTGTTGCATTAATAACAAAGCAAGTTCTTGGTGTCCATGCAAATTCTATCGTGTACTTGTGCTGTTTCTCATTTGAAGCCTTTGTTAGTATGTCAGACTGCACTCATGACGAAAATACATGCTGTTATTGTAGGAAAAATTAACTTCAAGCAGTTGAAAACGGGATATGGTTTTCATCATTGTGTTTTGTATCTGCAGTATAAACAGTGAAAAGTGTCAGATACTTTCAAAATATGCACTTGAATTCAACTTTTTTCCCCAGAGTCACCTTAAGCCATTCTTTTGAGTTCACACATTAACTACATGGAAGAAGAGTTCTGAACTATACAGGCAGCATTTGACAAAGATACATATACCGTAAGGTGAAAATGGACTGACATTTGATGGGGTTTTTTTTGTTTTTTTGCTTGTGTGGCTGCCTTTGCTGGCCTTTTCTTGTGTAATCCAATTGGAAATAGCCACCATTATTCTTGACTTTGGCAGCCAACCCCACTTTTCCACCACCCATCGACACAAGACTTAATTAAGTTCACCTTTATCACACTCCTTTTAGGTTATTTTTCTTTCCCCTTTTCTCCAGTCCTCTAAAAGCTTACCTCCTTTAGCCTCATTCTCACTCAACTCTTCTGTTGTTTTTTTTTTAGTTTTTCTGTCTCTGCAGTTAGATTTAAGAAATATTGGGGTCCTAATAAATATATTAATCTAACTAGAACAGAAGATACAGTTTTCTTTAAGCACCAAATGATTTATGAACTGAAAACTTCACAGCCACCTTCTTAACTCAAAGACGTCATTACGTGTTTCCTCTGGTTATTATGCATGCCTTTACAAAAAAGATTCTCTAGAAAACAAGAAAACTATTTTTCAATTAAACTGTACTTATTTAGGTTATATAGGAGATTGTACCTTCTCAAACATTCTCATAGCTTAGAAGCACCAAAAACAGCAGAATAAAACACGAGGCATTGATTAGCGTGTGGAAGAATCGTTGTAAATGACATACATTAAAACAGTTTCTTACACAGTTTTGTAAAAAAAAATATAGTTTTATGATAAAATATTGCATTAAACACATCAAAGAGAGGCCTCAATCACATCACATAAGATCAATTAATAGCTATAATAATGCAAGCATATTTCTCTTTAGAGATAAGCCTCAGTGTGATATTAGAAATGGACAGAGTAAAGCTTCTTCTCCACACAATTTAATGCAGCAAAATTATGTTATAAGCAAGTTTCAGCTTACAATTCATCTATCAATGCAACAAAAACATTTTTACTCTGTTACAGAGAGGCCAGATCAGAGCACCATCGCTGCAAGTAAAGCTGCAGAACACCACTATAAGTCAGAGGATGTAAAGTTTTTACAGATGAGACCTTCTAATCATTTTGCAACCCAGATGTCCTAAAGGTGAATGTAATTGTGTTATGCAAAGAATGATTCTTATGTAGTATAATCCAAGAAATACCACTGAGTAACCTGGTTTCCTAAGAAACAATGTATAAGGTGATTTCATTTAGTATGAATCAGCAGTGCAGCTGCCCTCTCTTCATGATTTCTGAATTCCAAAGCGGTGCTGCTTTTCCACCTTGTTAAAAGGGTTCTCCGATGCTTAGTGTTTCTGTGATAACCAGCACTCTCCTCTCCCTCCAGGCAGAGTGAGGGCGAGAGAGAGAGAGAGAGAGAAGCAGGCAAACATCCAAAATGTGTTCCTCCGTCAAAGGTAATGAAAGAAGCTCCATATTCTTTGATCATATGGCAAGGGCATCAAGCCTGCATTAGATTTCTGAAATATCTAAAATGCTCAAAGCCTTATCTGTTTGCACACATGAAAATACACACAAGCACCACATTCTTTTGGGGCACATAAATGTGTATGTAAATCTAGCACATAAACACACAGGCCCTGGGAAGCAGAGACACTTTGACTGCTGTCAAAAGTAGAAACAGCATCTCGACCTGAGGAGATAAGTAGGTGAGGCGCGGTTGATTTCTACCACGTTTCCAAATGATGTTGACGCCAACAAAAAGACACCTGTCTCCCTTTTTCCTTTCATCCCTCTGAAACACCTTCATCCGTTTCTCTCACTTATCTTTCAGTTTAAGAATATTCCAGTAGCGTATGTCATCAGTCTATTCAAGTTCCCATTTTCTCCTAATTTTAAGGTAAAGTCTCCTACAAAACGGATGCTATCTGGCATTTTGTGTAAATAAAAAGCATATTGTGTATTATTCCAAATGCACTTTAGTTTTTGTTTGAATTTTGAGATGTCTTGTGTTTTTTCCTCAGTGGTTGTTGTCAAAAAGGTTTATAAACTACTGCAAGCCTTGTCCTGCCTTCTCCCCTTTTGATTCTTTTTGGATCGATTTGTTTGCCTTTCTCTAGATCCTTTCCCCACCAGCAGGGTGCCTCACAAACACACTGAGCAACAGCAGAATGTGTTCTAGTTGGAAATAGATGGTGGATGGATTGAAGAACTACACAAACTGAGGAAAATATGTCATAATGCATTTGCAGCATAATATACTTTAAATGCTGCGGACATGCCTTTACTTAATTATTAAAAGGAAAATGCTACAATGAAACAGTTTTACACTGTGGGGGAATTGGGTGTTGTTTTTTTCACTTTGGTTTCAAGCTTAAGCTTACGTCTGGTCAGTTGTTTATAGCATGAAAAACAATAACAGCAGTTAGCCCAACTGTGAGTGGTAAAATCCAACTTCTAGGCCCTGTCAGAATCTAAAAAACAAAGTGCAAATAACACAAGTTGCTATTTAGGAGTATTTTGAACAGATCTACGTACTTCCTGTCTCTTTTGGATGCCTTCTCTCGTCAGATGGGTAATTCCTTGTAAATCACAAATCTCAATTTTTGTGTAAAACAAGCAACCAAGATACAATGTGTTAATTCATTCTTTTAGCCTTTGCATAGATTTCCTAAAGGAAAGCCTTTAAGAAGCAAGTTATTCCACTCAACAGAAATCCTGGCAATGCCTCTGGGCAGATATTTCAGCTAGCAAGTTGTAGTCACTATCTAAATAAATCCCAGGAAATACTTGACTTTATCTAGAAAAGAATTTTTAAAAATAAAAACAAAGCCACCAGGACATAATAACTGAAAGAATAGAATCAGTTTTCAAATCTGTCAGGAAGCAATTTTTCCATTCAAAATAAGGCTTGAGACATTTTTGTTTCCCTGCATGTTATTGCTCTGCTTTAACCCTCTCAAGGCAGGCATTGCAGATTTGCAACAGTTAAAAGCTAACAACCTGATTACCCCACATACATATTTTATGAGTTTTTTTTTACTCAGAAGTACCACTGCAGGTATTCTTTTGTGCATTAGCAACAAAAACTTAATTTGAGCCTGAGAGGGTTAATTAAGACTTGATCAGTGTTTCTACTCAGCTCACTAGAACACTGAACAAATACCATGCTTATTCATCATACAGAATTAAACACCTCAGTCTGAATGTCTGCAAGACAAAAGAGATGGGGGCCCAACAACACAATGGGTGAAGAGGTAGAAACAGTGGACAGCTACAAGTACTTGGGGATTCACCCGAATGACAGACTGGACTGGAGGACCAACAGTGATGCTGTGTACAAGAATGTGATGAGCAGACTGTACCTTCTAAAGAGGCTCGGTTCCTTTAATGTGTGCAAGAAGATGTTGACGATCTTCTACTAGTCTGTGGTAGCGAGTGCCATCTATTCTGCTGTTGTCTGCTCGATGGGGGGCATCAGTGCCAGAGGTACCAGCAGGATCAGCAAACTAATCCACAAGGCTGGAAGCATCATTGGTCAGAATTTCAAGGCATTTGAGTCAGTGAGGGACAGGAGATAACTGAACAAACTGCTTTCTATCATGTATAACCCATCACACCCGCTCCACCACTTCTGAGGCAGCAGAGCTTCTTCTCCCTCAGACTGAATTCTACTATAGATTTCTATACATATTAATTACTTGAGGGTTACGTCTCTCTGCTATATTGTTTCTGAATAAACCATACTGCCAGTTTTAGTTAGCTAACGAGGAAATAAGTTTAACCTTAATATTCCTTTAAATGTATTTGTTTTGCATAACTTATTGAGAATCTACTTAAAAGAACTTTGGACTGATGCTAAAGGTGGATTATTCTCTTTTCCCACAACATCCTGATTATGCTTTTCAGTAACAACGTCAGTCAAGGGTCCTCCTTTTTTCTTCTGTCAGACAAAAATGACAAAAAAAAATAAAAAATAAAACAAACAAAAACAAATCCATTAACCCAAAAGCACATCAACCATATTATACTGTCTTGAAGGCAAAGCAAGAGAGGAAAAGAAGGGTGATGGAAATTATTTATGGGAAAAAAGCCAAAGGCACAACTCTGAAAAAAAGAGGAATGAGAATGAATGAATGAAATTTAGTGGAATTACATAGAGATATGGATGAGATAGGGTAGCAGGGAGTATAAGTATGAGAGAGAAAGAGAGAACAAATAGATTAGAGTGCAATGGGATTTGTGGGACATTGCCAGAGAGGTTGAGACAGAGAAGTTGATGTTGACATAAAAATGTTTTAAGTTTTTGTGTAGGGCTACAGGGACTGGCTTTGAGAGGTCTGAGATTTTATCCCGTCATTTGCCAAAATATATTTTAAAAAAGCCAGAGAGCTACTTTGCCATCAGAGTTCCGTCATAGGAACAGGAAGTAAGCACTTAGTTTGTAACCCAACAAGGCATACACATTTTAGAAAACATTGTGCAGGAACCCATGTTGAATGGTTTCCCTTAAAATGCCAGAAAATCTCGATGACAGGGGAAGGAGGCAGTTGAGTAGCAGGTGGAGAGGGGGAAACAGGGATGGAGGCGTGTAGGCGGAAGTAAGAACAGAAAGGAGAAAGCTTGGTGAAGGAGTGAGTGAATCTGCTGAAGAAGAGAAAAAAAACACTAAGAAAAAGACATGAAGGTAAGAAGACGAAAGACATGAAAGGGAGAGAGTGGGGGTGGTGGAGAGAAAAACTATGAGAGAATATGAGAGAGAGAGAGGAGAAGAAAGAGCTGTAGCCATTGCTCCAGGCACCACATTTCTGTCAGCGGTGGCATCTTTATCTGCTGAATCCACTTTTGATGCCTTGCCACATATGTTGCTGTAAATTACTTTTAAGGCCTACATTAGACAGTGAGGAAAAAGAGACCAGGATAGGGGCCAGAGTGCGCCAGGCCTTTTTAATGGAGCAGAAAAAGGGGAGGGTTTCTGGCACCCGTTTGTCTTTGCTCTGTTATTAACTCTCCATCACTTTTTTTTCTAATCTCTTTTCCTTCTTTCATCTCAGGTTATGTTACGTTATCTTTCCCGATCTATTGCTTCATTGCCCTTTACCTTGATTCTTGACTTTTTTATGCTTTTCACTCGGGTTTCTTTTGTAACTTACCTTTTCTTCCCTCCAAATGAATCATTTTTCTCTCATTACATTTCCTTACACACTTGTAGACATTTACTCATTTTATCTCAGCTTGGGGTTTTATGTTTCCTTTTTTGACCATACAGTGACCATATTATGTCTTATAGCTCATGGAAATCAATAATGTAGTATCTGTAATTCTTTGAATAATTCATAAAAACAGACAAAAAATGATTTATAATACAGAAAAGCAAAAGCAAAACTTCTGAAAAGAAGTTTATACACTCAGTACTTTGTTGGGACTCCTTTATCATAAGACTGGATAAGTGCATGTTTAATGGAGGTGGTCAGTTTGTGAGGTACAGCTGCTGGGATGCCATTAAAGCCCAGGTGGCTTTGATAGCAACCTTCAGCTCATCTGTACTTTTGGGCTCGGTTTTTCTCATCTTCCTCTTGACAATACCCAGTGTATTCTCTGTGGAGTTCAAGTCATGCCAGTTGGCTGGCCAGTCAAGCACTGTAATATAAAGGTCAGCACACAATTCAGTAGTAGTGTTGGTGCTGTGGGGAGGAGCTAAGTCATCCTCAAACAAGCTGTATCTCCATGTAGCTATGACCTCTTCTCAAGACTCCAGGCCCATGATTTCCAAGCAATATGCTAAATTTTCTTTCATCTGAAAAGAGGATTTTGCAAAAGTCCTTTTTTTTTTTCTCTTTAGCCCTGCTAATGTGCTTTTGACACTCTCCTTGGTTTAGATTTGGCTTGATATTAGGAGTGCAGCAGTTGTTCCCCCTTTCCTAAAGACATCTCTATATGGTGGATCTTGATGCACTGATGCACCTCAGTCCACACTTTGTTCTCAAGTTCTTGAATCAACTTTAGGCTGTAATCGTCCCTGTCGCTTTCCTACAACACTTTTCCCTTCCAGCAAACATTTTACATTAATACACTTCGATGCAGCACTCTGCAGTAACGTTCTGTAGCTTACTCTCCTCATAGAGGGTATCAATGATCATCATCTGGACTGCTGTCAAGTCAACAGTCCTCCCCATGGTTGTTCAGAACTAGACTGAAAGATACACAGTATTTACAGTGTTAGATAAGTAATGAACCAAAACTAGAAATTAAATATGAAAATATTTTTAAAAAATCATTTAAATACAACCAAATAAATTAAAAACATTATTATTTTTTAAAGTCATTCCTTTGGTAAATGAATGGGGAAATGCATATTTCAGGCTTGCTTATAAAACAAATGACTGGGTGTTAATCAAAGGTTAGTGAGGGTGGCCTCTGCCTATGCAGCTACACTTTAAAATACCTGGAATTGCTTCCATTTTCATCAAGCCATGTCTTTATTGTTATAAAGATAATTTTCAAAACCTCAGTATCAAAAGTCATCATTAATGGTACAGGGCAGCTTGTTGTAATACATGCTGTAATAAACATAATTTACTTGTTTGTGAGGAGCCTGGATACTTTAGTCTCTCTAGATGTGTACAGAGTACCATGGGGACCACAGCAAATGTAAGCATCATGTTTCCTTCTGCAGACTGAACCCTGCAACCTCCAGATACAGAAACCTGAACATGCTCGACAGCTTCTTTAAAATGCAGTAGTAAAAAAAGACTGAACATAAGAAGTAACTGCAACTGCATTAAATGCTTCATTGGTTTTTACTGTAGATATCAGGCCAATCTGGAACATTAACATATTTATAGAAGTATAGTCACTGTACTATTCTTGTGCTGTGGCAACACAATTTAACAGGAAGCTAAAACTCATCCAACAAGTGACGCGATATCACGACTCGCCGTGTTCACTATTTTAAGATTCCAAAGAGCTCAGTGAGAAAGAAATCCACTAATGTAATGTGGATGAAGTAAAATCTTATATAATAAAAGTGAGCCTTGCATAATTAGAGTAACTTACCGTATGATTTATGTTACACACACACACACACACACACCTATGTACATAATAATAGCACCAGTTGACTAATTGTATTCAGTATTCATGCACACCGGTTACATGAACTGGAAACAAACTATGGCATCTGCACTTTGCTGTTATGTCACTTTTACAATGAGACAACACCAAAGCTGTCTGTGAGCTGCTGGATTCTAAATCCTAGATGGATATACGACAAATCACCTGCACAAACGTGTTTATGTGTAGAAAGCTCTGCAGATCAAGTGAGCTAGACCTCTGCGCCAGACATCAGTCATCTGTCATGTCTAAATTCGATCCCTAACCTAAGAGCGTTACTATTAAACCTTATGTAACCGTTGCACAATCATTTCATCACGTTGCCTTGCACTTTGCAGACCTGTCCATCAAAAGTATTAAGTGCCTTTGTGATAAGTGCCAAAGGTCACTCATTTTCCTGCTGTGTGTATGTTTCCACACAAAGCAAAATCTCCTTGGTGGATGTCACGTTGAGTTTTATTCCTCTTGAGAAAGAAAAGTGTCTGGAGGTAGTCACGGCTTCAGCAATACTAGAATTGATCTGCAAGATTGTGCAACACTTTCAATTTCTGTTGAAAGGGTTGTTTTCTGTTTTCACTAAGAGGGAGCACACCACCGTTTTTGTGTGAGTAACAAGTTCTCAGAGATGGGTCTAGGTCAGTAAAAAAAAAAGGGTAAGTCTTCCGTTCGACATAATCAAGATTCAGGCCATAATGAGTTCTTCTTGATAAATAACTTGTTGTGTACATTTAGTCAACACAGAGTTCAAGATCATGCAGAGGATTTTTTATTTAAATACAAAACTGCAATACCTGAAATACCAATGCCACTGCCGCCCTGGCCCTTCATCCTCAAACATCCACCTATAAGCTCTGAGGAGCATATTTACTCATCACTCCCCGGTTTTTATGTGTAACACATTTGCAGGGATTGATGATCTTTGAATCTAGAAGCCAAAGTGTAATATATTCAGACGTGTGCTGCCTGAACAAATTTATTTTGTATCCTTTTTTTTTTTTGTACTGCTGGGTATAGTACAGTATAGATAATAGTTAAGCTCTCTGCAGGGCCCAGACTGGCCTCACACTATGTCTAAGACTGTAAACGTCCAACACTTTCAGGGCAGTGTACGAGGAGGGTGGGGTGTGGGGGTCACACCCACTATTCTTCGTGGAGGTTATCTGGGTTTGTTGGGATCAGCAGAGGTTTCTTGAACGTTTCACGTTTGTGCTGATGATTTGTCTGATACTCTCCATGATTAAAAATCCAGCTGCACATAGGGATGGGTACCGGTATCCGGTGCCATGATGGCACCGGTTCTGTCATAAACGGTAGTAACCAGACCGAAAAGCAGCACACGTTTCGGTGCTTTATTTCGGTGCTTTTTTCCCCCTGAGATGTCATACACTTTAGATTCTAGCCAATCATTTTACGTTTCCGAGGATAGTAGGCGGGCCCAGGTACGTACGTTCTTTTAGAGCAGAGCTACAGATTGCATACAGAAAGATGCAAACTCAGCAGCCTGCAACAAGTGCTTTAAGGTGATACTGTGATACTGTCAAAGGAGGTAACACCTCAAATCCGATGAAACACCTGGCGATGCATAGCGTTTTTTTTTTAAAAGGCGAGAAATGCGCCGTATTTGATAGATTGCTGCGAGACCTCACACCGTGCACATCTACTGCGGGTGGGTTGCCTGTTATCGGACCCGGAGTTTGCAACATCCCCCAAAAACCCGAAGAGTAGACTCCTGGCCCCTAGCCCTGCCAGTGTAGCAGAAATGATGACGGATGATGATGGCAGCAGCAGCCGTTCTTCTCTGAGTGAGTAGCTTAATGTTGTTCGTGTGTAATTTACGTTGAGTAGGCTAACCACGTTATTACATTAATGCATGTAAGGTGAACTAGCAAACATCATCATAGCTACATGCAGCTGTCTTCTTGTTTGATGGCAGATACTCCCTTCACCCTGGCCAAAAAGGCTAAAATGACCAAAGAAAAAGTGGAAAACAGTTAAACATGAGAGGTTTTTGGACAAAGTTTGTGGTTTTTTCCATTGTTTAAGCACTGCTTCCAGCCAAGAATGATACCATATATGCCCCATAGCTGCAGAAAAGGCTAACATTGTTATCTTTTTACAAAAAGACAGCTGAACATGAGAGGTTTTGGACAAAGTTTGTGTTCTCCATTCTTTAAGCACCGGTTTGAGCACCGGTTTGAGCACCGTTTAAGCACCGGCACCGTTTCAAAAGTACCTTTGGATAAAACCTAAACGATACCCATCCCTAGCTGCACATTTGGTTCTTTAAGATAACAAACAATTAGTGTTGAGACTCGTTGTGAAGGTGCCAGCGCGCTAAGATACAAATGCAGGGGTGTCCAACTGGTTTGGAATGCTTTTTTAAAAATGTCCTTTAAAAGCTTATTCTACTAATGACTGCAACACGATTCTTGAATGTAGCAATGCCAATTACCAGTACATTTATGATTAAACGAAACAGATGATTTTTTGTCTTTTGTTTATTCTAGACTTGCAGTCTGATCGACACATGAGAAACGCATCCTTTTTTGGGGAGGTGACATCATTCATATGGGAATTCCCTTCACCGTGTGTTACTCCTTGCTCCTGGACAGATCTAGCCAGCAGCATGCTTTAACACTGGTCAGGTCATAGCTGCCCCTTGATGAAAAGGATAATTTTGCAGACCACACGCTGTCAGGAAAGCCACCTCAGGCAGGGCTCCATGCTGTCTCCAACTGCGGCTGCAGAGAGAGACAAAACAGAAGCACAGCATTTCAGTGCAACCGCTGCAACACAGCTTGTTTTGCACTTGTGATTTTGCCTTTTGGGCTTCCACATGTCAGTGTCAACAAGCCCTTGTTCATTCCTCCCAATCATAGAGTTTCCCTTATTCACTAAATTAGGATGAAAATAGGCTGGTGTTCATCAATAGCTGAAAAGGTTTGGGGTTGTTAATTAATTAAAGAAAAACTCCACAAAAATATCTTTTCAGAGTCAAAAAATGACTTATTGGTTGTCCCCGTTCCAAGTGTACTGTTGCATTAAGGTTGTTTTTTCATCATTTCAAGGCATTAGTCTTCAGGGTTATAATTAATCACTTCACGAAGAGCCATGGCTCCCGCTATGAAAGCGCTGACAATGAAACAAGAGAAAGTTCTTGAATCCAGCGACCTCAGACAAGGTCACTGGATGAACTTTTAAAATCTAGTAAATATGTTATTATTGATTACATCAAATCAATATTTCCTATAAAATTACAAACACCAGAACACCGGGGTCCTGTTCGCTGTTACTGGAAGGTGAAATCCAGTGAAAAACTCATATAGGTTTTCATGCAATAAGTTAAGGTACAATTATGTATATTGGCTGCCCACCTCTTCATTCTATCACCCACAGAAGTCATATTTATATAAAGATGCCATGAACAACATTAAATGTGTTGTTCATGGATGTTAAAAGCCAAACAAAAAAATAGAATACATATAAATAAATTTTCCTTTTCTTTGACGGGAAATGTGTAATGATTTCATACTGATTATTGATTAATTATAGAGCCATCAGCCCTAAATTAAATAAATTATTTAGTAAAGGGTTCTATTTGATTTGTAAAAGCCACGTAACTTTGGGGAAATTCTTGCGCACTATCATTACTTTTCCTTCAACCATTCTTAGGAGGTTTTCTTTTAATTTTGTTTCCTGTGACTCACTGCCTTAGATTTTGTCTCAAGTTTTAAATTATCTGTCTTGAAAAATAGTCACTAAGGTTATTCTCTTCTTCTGTTTCCTATTTGTAAGCGGTAAAGAAGTTTGTATACCTCTCTGGCAGACTTTAATCAACAGCCGTGTCTTTGCGGTTCCACTGGCGCACTAATAGACTAGATCATTCCTCTGGTATTTTTCACTTCTTCTAATAAAATTTCTGACAGCACAGCTAAAGTAGTAAAAACACCTTGTAAAGCTGTGAGGTTAACAATTCATTTAAAGGCAACTTTCTTCTAATTACGTTTTGAATAAAGTGTTCTTATCAACACTGTTTTCTCCATCAGGCAAACGCAACAATGCTAAAAAATTGAACTGGATTTAGAAATAAGAGGGACAACCTTTTTTTTTTTTAACTTGCGATACCCATAGTTAGCCTAACCTTGATCATAGGGATTCCAGTTCATCATTTCAATTTACTGCTTACTTCTTCACAGAAGGTAGTCAGCTTTTTGTAGACAACTGTTTCTTTCAGTGACCCAGTTTAACAAATTAAAGCTCTCACTCCTACTCTGGCTGTCTATACACTCAATATGTTCCAGACAGTCTTCGACGAGATGCGACTAAATTCACTGCTTTGGGCTTTGTCATCATTGTGTAACCTCTCATGTTTGTTTTTGCTTCATTATTAGAGTCCTTACTTGTTACGTCATTGAATCAATCATTGACTTGTAGCTCTCAACATAACTTTACAAACAAATCTGTCTACAGGCGAACAATTCTCTTAAAATATGGACCATGTGGTCAAATAGATTGAGATTTGTTTTGTTTCAGTTTTTTTTTTTTTAAATTTCTGTTTTGCTATTTGTCAAATTGAAAGACATTTTTGCCAAATATATACACAGAGTGCTGTAAAAACATCCACAGCCTTGAGGTTCACAGTCTATGCCAGACTGATGATGTTCAAACAGCAGCTGAAAAGCTGTGAGGGATTTTATGAAGAGCTCAGGGGGTGACAGCTGAGTCGGGCTGACATGAACCTCGACCTTACACCTCTTTAGAATGTCAGCAGGCACGCACATGTGCACATGTTAACACACTGATATGCTGGGCCCAGTAATACTTAAATGCACAAGTCAAAGCTCTGTGTCTCCCTGTCTCACTTTGTCTCTCCCACACGCCGCCACGCACACAGGCAGGCTTTGAAGGCTGTGGCAGCAGTCACTAATGTTTTGCAGGGTCCCAGTAAGTAGCTGCAAACTGTTTTCTTTCATCTTCACGGGAATAGATGAGGAGATAGGAGGACAGGGATGGAAATCATCAGGCAAGCAGACTGCAATCACACAGCAGCTCTTATCTCCAAAAAGCCAGGTTTTCGGGAACACCCTTGTTTTCAGATGAACAGCAGCATCCATTTATTTGTTTATTTATTTCTGGCTATTTTTCCTTGGGCGTTGAATTTTTATTCATGGTCAGGTGTTACAAAATATGAACTTTGAAATCAAGGAAACTGTGAAATTAAAAACAAGTCTTGAGGCAAAGACACAGGATCAACCTGATTTGTTGGTTTAGCAGATCCCTGAATATACATGAATAACTATGTCCAACATATCAAACATGAATAGTGAAAAATATTACAATTTAATTATCATAAACTGTGTGGCTTAAATTTAGGTAGAAATCAATTTTAAGCCCACAGATTAAAAAATGTAGCATTACCATGCATCAGAGGGAGGCTCCTGGAGAATTATGTGTACTTCCCAGTGCAAAGCTAATGTTAAGCTCTGTGTTGAAGGTAGCTAACTCCTCTGAACTATAAGCTAGACTAGTTTAAAACCACAGTGTTTGTTTTCAGTTTCTACAAATCTTAACATGAAGCTCTAATGTAGCGTTGAGAAGGACTAGGAATTGCTGCAGGTTTGAAGGAGCTGGAATAAGTAATGTAATTAATGTTGTGCAGAGACTATTCTGATTTTAAATTAGTAGTTTTGTAATATTATTTAACATAACAGTGTGAAAAAGTGTTGAACCCCTATCACTTCTGTAGGTGCAGCTATTTATTGAAACATGTACACATACATAGAAACACAGTGTGTATTGTATACCTTTATTCTTCAGCGCAGCCTGAACTCTCTTAGGCAAGCACCAGGCTTCTTGAAGGACATTCAAAGCTTGTCTTTAGATGTTGGCTGCCTTTTGTTCCATTCTCTGTAAAGAGGATCCCACACTGCTTCAAAAATGTGGAGGTCCAGGCTCTGGGCAGACAGTCCATGACTGATAGTGTGTGTTTTATTCAGGTATGCTGTGTTTGTAGATACTTATTATCATACATCTCTCATACGTCTCAGCTGATCCTGAACCAAACTTTTCAAATTTGTATTTATTACTCCATTAAAAAACTGTTGCCACTGACCATTGCTCATAAAGCTTTGGCAAAACTGGTAGCTGGGTCAACTGCATCTCTCGAGTCCTGCGCCAGATCTTTGCTGGACTTTGACTTGACTTTATCTTGACACAGGCTCGAGTGTGTGCGAAGATATGCAAAAATTTCAGCTATTAGCTTTTTTGGTGAAAAAATCCTATTTCATGGCTGTCAAACTACTATTGTTGGCATTTTTCATATATTCAGCTAATGTTTTTTTTTTGCCACAGGCTCTTAGTGACAAAGTGGTTCTGAATGTTATGTGCAGACACGACACTGCTTCATCGGTTGATTTAGGTGCCTTTTGTATGCTTGTATCATCCATAGGTCAGTGTTAGGTGGCTTAATAAACAAACAAATTAGAAAAAAAAATTCTGTGAAAATGGTTGGGTACAAGAACTGGGCTGAGAAAGAGTGAAAAAGCAGCCAATGTCCAAAGGAAACTTTTGAAAGACTTTGTGTAAGCCCAAGAAATCCTGACAGCTTGGAAACAAAGTATATAGAAGGCTCAAAACTTTTGCACAGTACTTCATATACCCTTTTCATTTACAAAGACACCAAAGCATTGCACACATTTACAAAAGTACTACTTTTCTCTGTTTCCTCCCTTTCAGTAAGAACATGATTTCCTCTCTGTCTTTTAGAATCATAAAGAGGATGCTGCAATGGCAAACTCTTAATTATTTAATTACATCAATATTGGTCACTGCTGGAAATGCAGTTGTAATTAAGTATGATTTCAGGTTTCAGAGTGTGCATGAATTAATAATGAGCTAATCAAAAAGCACTTGGGCTGATTGCCAGGACATTAGCACCTAGAAAGAGGAAGGGAATTAACTGTTGTCTGTTTCTGGCTCACGGAGCATGTCTGCATCTGTCAGGGCCTCCAGTGGTTTATTGTTTTTACTTGAACTCCCACAATTAGCTAATTTTGTTTTGAAAGTTAATGTGTTAAGTGTTTCCCTGTGTAGTGCTGAAGTGCTTTAAATCCACTGTATATCAACAACAAGCAGCAAGATGGGAGTTGTCTGTCTGAAATTCTTAGTTGGACACAACTAGGCACACACACACAAACACACTCGTTGACACACACCTATCCATAAATTGAAGTGTCATTTGTAAAGGTACAAGAGTATTTCTCTGGGGAAATCTAAAGAAAGAAAGTGATAGCGTGAATGTCATTTTGTCGCTACAAGCAACCTGTTGAAGAATGTCTGAAAACATGCTTCCTATTAATATGCCACCTCTTTCAAACAGGTTAAGATCATTGTGAGTGTGCAGCCATAACACAGGTAGAAATTAGTGCACTTTGTGTTTTGTTCTTGAGACACTGTTATTTTGGTAATATATTCCCTTATATTTACTCATGCTGTTGTGCTCCATTTCACATAAACTGCGTATGCCAGCAGCCAGCTCAGAGTATATTTCATAACAAGTAGTCTGCTGGTTGGATCATAGATCTGCATTAAGGGATCAGAGTGGGACTGGAAGTAATTCATAGATGATGCTAAGCTTTAAGTGTCTGGTCTCAGGAAGTTTGTTAAAAAAAAACAACAACAACAAAAAAGCATAAAAAGCCTTTTTTTTAATGAAATATTGTACAATAATAAAAGCCATATCAACTATGGCTTATTAAAAAATAAACACAGTCTAGACTTCAACACCAGTAGATGAGGAAGTGTTAAACTAAATAACAACTTACATACAAGGGAGTTAGAAGTAATGAAATCCTCTGGCCTCTCAAAGAGATTTGTTTTGATCTGAAGTCGGTTGATCCCAGTTAGCAACACTTTGTCATCAAAAAAGATGAGAAGTCAAACAAAGGTGACACGGCTTCCTGGTCTTGGCCATAACTCCTGGTCTTTTAAACTCATTTAAAACAATAAAAACAATTTGTTTTGGAAGCAGTGATGTTGCCTATGGATACTTGACAATAAAGCTTGAACAAAATTTACAGTTCCAGAAAGTTAAAAACAAAATGCCACTGTAAATACTTCAGCATATTACAGCTAACAGCAGTCCAACAACACACTTTAAATATATCTTTCACATCTATCAAAAAAGTCATATTTTGTATATTTATAACCAGCACTGACTGACAATAGCTTTTCAATTATTCTTAATTGTGTTCTTGGCTCTTTACTACGATGCTCAACCCAGTAAAAGTACCACACTTTCCACTTCTGGAAGGTTTTCAAAGTGTCCGCTGATTGATGGGACAAAGATGGCAAAGATGGGTCTTTGCAATACCAATATGGATATGATTATTCATATTCATATAAGGTTGACAGATACAAATAACAGCATTGTGCAGTGTAACAATAAGTCTATACTCTCTGTAAATGCTGCAACCCTTGATCTGTTTGGATTTAATTTATAGTGCAGAAGTTGTTTTGTTCTCTTTGATTAGATTAACTACAGCAATGACTTGCCCACATTTAAGAGACCAATAACTTTTACACAGTCAAAAGCTTTAACTTTAACTGCCAGGGTGTCAACATTTAAACCCTTAACATGTTCTCTTTTTTCATTTAAAAACTACTTAAAGGTTGAAAGCAGTTGGCTTGTTTGAATGGTGTGCACCACAAACTAATACAAATATGTATAGAAAATGCATGGCACCACCGTTTTCCTGTAGATGCACCAGTATTCTAGAGTAAGGCTATATTGCTGATGCTGTTTTGCTATGATATTGGGATATCATTTGAATCTTGAATCCTGAGCTTTGTGTTTTCGAATGCGGTGTAATCAGGATCAATGTTATTCAAAAACAAGCATTTACTCTCTGAGCTGATGAGTGCCACCGATTTGTTTTCTGGCAAAATGCTGTGAGGAAAGAAACAATGCATGAAGGCCTCTATTCAAAGGCAACCACATCATCAGTTGTGAGGCAAAACAAAAAAATTGTGGAAAGAATAAAAATGACATTTGCAATTTTTGACTGGTTAGATTAAGCCGTCTTTAATACTTCTTAACGAAATAAAAAGCTGAGAATCATAGAACTGTTTTTTTTTTTATTGGCACTTCTTAGCAGGCTGTGTCAAAGCTTTTTGGTTCGGTTATAAAATTCCTCACAGTGTGGATTCTGCAATCAAGCTGGACCACCTACTGGTCCATGATAGGGGAGTACATTCAGATCTGAGAGTAGATGCAGATGGTAACAAACTGGCATCATCTTGCATGAAAGAGCTGGATCTGTCAAATGGTTGAGGTGTGATGGAAAACATTGTTTAGCTATGATTCCATTGTGTCTTCTAATGAGATTTCAAAAACTTCCAAGCACAAACAGAATCCCTTTTTTGCTTCGTCTTCTTGTTTCTTTTGATAAAGGAAACCAAAGGAACAAGATCAAGCCTTTGGTGGTACTGATGTTACTAAGGAGTTGATTTGTATATCAAAACTGCCAATTTGGCTGATCCTTGAAGTATTCCTTAAGCTGAAATGTTTGGGGGTTTTTTTTATTCTCAAAGATTATGCAGCTTGGTAAATGCACTTTAGTTAGTATGTAGCATTTTTCCACTACAACAGAGCACTCAAAGCACCACAAGCCTCATTTATCCATTCATACACATTCAATTTCCACTTAGTAGGAAAACATGCCCTGCCTGCCCAACCACCCAAATATGTAATGATGATATCAAAATACATGAGGAAAATATACACATGTATAAACATGCAAGCTCATACCCCCAGATCCACTGGGAAATTGATGCTTTCTGCGCCACTTGTTTTGTTGGGCGTTTAAAGTCTTTGTTCTCAGCTTTGAAACAACCACTGTAAATGACTTAGAGATTTAAAATGAGTTTGTGGAGTTAATCAGTGTATCAGCCCTCATTTAAGCCTAAACAACAGTCACTATCTATACACAAACGTTTAAGTAAAGTAGTAATCAAATCCAGCACGGACTACCAACATTGTAGCTTCTCGCAAACAAAACTCTCCCATTGTTCCATTAGTAACTGCAGTATGAGCAATTTAATTTCAGTCTGAATTATATACGGCTAAAGATATTGGAAACCAAATTCCTAAGCACAAAATATCTTTGTGTAGTAGCTGGCACATTGTTCATAGAGGAAATCTGTGATCTTGTCCTTGTCCTTGGTAGCTTCCCCATTCTATTCAGCTGTGAAGAAGGAATTTCTTATTTTTATTTATTCTTATTTCTTTATTTTTTGCTTTCACAATTTGTTACTTTAAGAAAGCAAGCATGAAAAAAAATTCACAAACCAATGAATGTTCAGTTAGATTACACACTAAAGTGATGTTTATACATGTTCATTTGTACATTAATGAAAGCAGCAGCAGGAACCTACACTACTACGCATGTGCATTCCTGTGTGTTCATAAACTCAAATATGGTCAGTTATTTCTAGTATTACTGCTGGTCAAAAACTTGGATAAAGCAGTAAACAATCAATTTGGACATACAACTCAATAATATCCATCTAAATTCCTTCTGCGTCATCTTAATCAACGTGTAGATGTGTCGTGATCCAGCAGAAGCCAAGTGTAGGGCACAGAAATAATATTTTAAAAAAAAGAATTACAAAAGTGCACATAACCGCCAAACAAAGTGGTTAAAAAAAAGCAGGCACAAGAAGCGCGCCCCGAGAACACAGGGGATGTAAGCACTGTCTGGCAAAGGCAAGGGGGAACGTAGGATTAGATATAGCTTGCTAGTATTGGGTTGTACTTCTCCTTGCCTTCAGAACTGCCTTGAGGCTTCATGGCATAGATTCAACAACATTCTGCAAACATTCCTCAGAGATTTTAGTCCATATTGACGTATTGATAGCATCACACAGTTGCTGCAGATTTGTTGGCTGCACATCCATGATGCGACTCTTCTGTTCTTCCACATCCCAAAGGTGCTCTATTGGATAAAGATCCGATGACTGTAGGGATTGTTTAAGTATAGTGAGCTTATTGTCATGTTCAAAAAGAACAGTTTGAGATGGTCTGAGTTTTGTGACATGGGACACTATCCTGCTGGAAGCAGCCATCAGAAGATGGGTACACTGTGTTTATAAAGGCATGAGCATGGACACCAACAATATTCAGGTAGACTGTGGTGTTTAAATGATGCTTGGTTAGGGGCACACAGTGTTCTAAGAAAATATCCCCTACATCATTACACCACCACTATCAGCCTGAACTGATGGCAGGCAGAATGCATCTATGCTGCCATGTTGTTTGTGCCAAATTCAGCAGCCTTGCCATCCTACTCTGACATTTGGCATCAACAAGGTATTATCACCCAGAGAACTGCTGCTCACTGGATAGTTACTTTTCTAGACCATTATCTATAAACCCTAGACATGGTTGTGTAGGGAAACCCCAGCAGATCAGCAGTTTCTGAAATACTCAGACCGAACTGTGTACTTTGAATCATGCCATGTTCAAAGTCACTTTGTCACTTCTCTTCCCTATTCTGATGCTCGGTTTGAGCTTCAACATTTGAAAAATGCCACAAAAAAGCAAAACGAATAAGTGGACCATGACCCGATGCGTAGACTATAAAGTCTAAAAAAGTCTAAACAAAAGACATGCATTAACATTACTACAGAGGATTACTTGGTCTGATAATAACACTAACTTTGCCTTTTCTTTCTTTCCTGTCTTTTCCAGCATTACTTTCTTTCCCATTTAATAAAACATTTTTTTCCTCCTTAGCGCTCTCTTTCTTTCATATACAAGCCTGCTTTCAAAGTGGATCGACCTTTTGACTTGCTCTCGCTGAGCTGGAAGACTTGTATTGGCCATCGTGTTTAATTATGACAAAAGAAATAAGATGCATTGGGCTCATGTCACAGCATGATGAAGATGAAAAGAACATGACTTCCAATCAGGAAATGAACATCGCATTGGCTTTCTCGCCGTGCTTTGTTCAGTAATGACTCTTCTTTGAGATTGCGGCCATGTAAACAAACATAACTACAAACAGCAGCATTTACATGATAAATGTTTACTGCCTATGAGGTCACATGCCGAATGGGATTTTCAATTTCATTTATTGTAGCCACAATATCTGGTATTTTGGGACTCAGTGCTTTGGTGTGTTTGTGTGAGACAGGAAACAATTCAATTTGATGACTGATGCACTGTCTCTATATCTAAACATCTGTCTGTCTGGAAGGACTTCTTCATTCACTTTTGTAAATTCCTACGGTGATGTTGCACCCAGTGTTTGGGGCACACAGAGCCATCTAGGCGATGAGACTGTCAGTACGCATCACCAAGCAACCTGCCAAAAAACAACTGAAATCAAAAGCGATCCGAAAGGTCTGATATTACGGTCACTGTGTTTTGCTAGTGACAGTTGGAGAATACACATAAGCAATTTCTCAATCTAATTTTCTCTGTATCCAAATAACACAAAACATAAATCCTCCTGCAAACACTCACATCTAGGTGTGCCACCTGCACCCATCCTTTCCCTTGCCGCTCTTCTCTAATCCACTTGAATGTAGCTGGATATTAGATTAGAAAGTTATAGATGTGATTATTCATCCCTGGGCGCAGCCATCTATTCGCTGATTAAAACATGAACTGGGGGCCATTATGTAACTGCTTAAAGAGATTATACAGAGTCACCCTCATGGGGGCTTGCTCTCAATTGTAACATACAATTGAAACAGCACAGGCTATGGCACTCATGAGAGCATGTTTGCTATACCTCTATAGCTATAGAGATGAAGTGCAAGAGTCGCACGGAGCTTATTGCAATTTTAAGTTTTTTCAAGGAATTGAGTTTCTCCTCCAGTGTCTTCAATTAATGAGCTAGAAACTGTCACACAGTTGCCATGGGTTGGTTTTTGGGAAAGGATTCTCATAAAAGACACCCCCTTGTTTTCTGTAGCCTATTATATTATGACAGAAAACAAGTGAACACCATGCTCTACCCAGGAAAAACTAGACTGGTTGAAAGATGAAAGTCCACAGTCAATATTACCACTCAAACTGAAATGTTCACAAGCTGCATGCTGGCTGTTGGCTGCTCATCACGAAACCATCTGGTGGAAAGAGAAGAACCTCAAATTTTATTTTTCTAAAACCGGAATGAAATAAGCAGTTTTACCTCACGTATTATTTGTTCATGTGTCTATAATCCCAACCATCACTTTCTGTTTACACATTTACCATGAATACAAATTTACCATAAACCTTCATGCAAACACTCTCACGCACACGATATGTAAACCGGCACAGAGGATCAAAGATCGGGCTCTTATTCTGCATGTATATGGAGTAAAAACTTTTGCATGCTACTTCATGCTCATTAATAGCATGAAGCATGAAGTGAGCTCAAAGAATTGTCAATTTCATAAATTTTCAAAAAACAGAGATAAACAATCTCATGACCTCTACCCCAATTCAAATGTCTGGAAAGTTTTGGGAGAGGGATTTTGAATGTTAAGCCACAAGATGTCTGTGAAGGTTCTCAGTCATCCAGGTCATCGTAGTCAAAGGAACTTGCAAAGAAAAGTATGTGGACTTCTTTAAGTTGCTTGAAGACGTTTCACCTCTCATCCGAGAAGCTTCTTCAGTTCTAAGGTCAAATGGCGGTTTGAAAGAGGAGTAAAAGAAGCCATCTATGTCCACTGTGAGTGACCATCTTTGAACAGAGGCGGTGGTTTACGACACCAACTGTCTGCCATCTATAATCCAGTTTTGAGTTCCCTCCCCAGACACCTTAACACCCACTCACATCCTGGGCCATCTGACCTCTGGAAATTGCATGATAAGATGGGGTCAGGTTTCACAATGAGCTCACCTGAAACCCTGGCTGATTGGGACCCACACCCATTTTCACACCTTGGCTCATGTGATTAGAGGATCATCAGGGGGTCCTTTTGTCCCTCTTGGGGGGATACTCCCACTGGGTTCAAATCTGGGACTCCGCCATTTGACCTTAGAACTGAAGAAGCTTCTCGGATGAGAGGTGAAACGTCTACAAGCAACTTAAAGAAGTCCAGATGCTTTTCTTTGCAAGCTCCGTTAAGCCACAAGATGACCAATCATTTTCATTCTACAGTAGCTCGGAATGGAGACTAGAAACCACCTACTATGAAAAGGTAACACAGACTAAACACCAGTAGCATTTGTTGATTGTTTTCTCTGTGCACAAATATAAAGACCTCAAGTTGTTGTTTTACAGGGACCATTTTGTAGTCTTCTTTAGTTGCCAGGCAACCTTTACAGGGACAACAAGACACTAAGGAGTTACTGCTTTTGGCCAGATATGAGTCTTATCAATCTGTTCATCTAACTCTCAGCAGCAAAAGCAATTAAGTAGCCGCTAAAAGGGGAACCTTTCTTCTTTAAGAACCATGAAAAAATATAGACTGAAAATGCCTGGTACTAATTAGAAAGTTGCACATATCAGTATACAACACTAAAAGCAGTACTGATGTTAAAAACAGATTGTTTTTTAAGGCTCTACGTGGTAAAGCACCTTTCTTTGAGCCTCTTCTCTGGATTATCAAGATATCATCTCCAGTCTTCCTCAGCGCTGTCTCCCGCTCTCATTATCGCAGCCGCTTTGATGCTGTGGGTTACAGGCGCAGGCAACCAATGGGAAATGTCTTCAACTTTCTAGACACAGTGTCGTTAGTTCAGTAATGATGAAAAACATGAATATAGTGATGTTGGATTGTCTTTGATGATCCTCTCATTCAAAGAAAAAAAAAGAGACAGGGACAATGCGACAAAGTCCTGTAGGAGCTACAGATTTAGGCCCTGAGGGCGTCAGGGCGTGCACACACACACACGCACACATGCACGCACACACACAGTCTTAATTCTTACATCTTAAGTGGAGGAGTTATTGGAGGAGACTTAAATAACAGTCACAAAATTTAGTACAAGCAGCAATCTGGGACATTTGTTATATCAGTTGCATCTAATTAAGTTAAAAGTAAAAGTGGCTGCAACAAATTCAATCAGGTTTTTCATTTAAAAAAAACTGAAACCTTCAGTATGGTCCAAATATTCACAGCCTGTAAGACAAGCTGACATGATTGAGCCTTGTTTAAATCAAACACGGTTGTTGCTACGCCCCCTATTGGAGAAATACTAACTGCAAATTATAATTATTATTATTTGTTTGTGCTTCCTGAAAATGGGGTCCTGAGTCAATTTATCTTGTCTGTGACAGACTAAAACTTAAAATCAGAAAGCCATGAGTTTGAGAAAACCTCATCTATTCAGGATTATATTTGTTTTTTTGTTTGGTTTTTTTTGGAAAGTATGGGAAAAAAGAGGGCTGTATCAATTCTTAAACGTTGTCGTTAAAGCCAAAATGATTAAATATCCAGTATGAGCAAGGCTGACATCACAATGCTTTCAACTTGACTTGAAGGAATCCAATGATATCTCTTTTTTAAAAAACAAAACAAAACAAAAAAACACTTGGATTTATGGTACACGCACCTTCATTTTCACACAGTGGTGGCACTAGAGGGGCAGAAATGTGGTCAAAAGAATGAGGGAAATCAAAACATATACTGCTGGTGGCCTCCACATTTTCATGAATAAATCTGAGAGAACGTAGTTCCAAAGGAAATTTTGAGGAAGAGGCAAATGTTACCAGATTTACTGAGATGCTGCCAAAACTGCCATAATACTCTCCTTACACATTTAAGCCACTGGCGGACTATAAGTATACAAAATATAAATGTGTTGTACGGCCACATGGAACTGTGAGAATCCCTTTCCCATTGACTGTTGCTGGGGTAAGTCCCGATCCATATCTAAGTGTGCCATATGTTTCTTGGGTAACTTATTGCTTTCCCATTCCCAATAAAGTGGCAGAATAAAAAGGCTTTTACAGGTCCCTGTGGGTAGCAGCTACTTCCACTGGTAGTCACTGAGCTGCAGGGCTGCTGTGGTGACAAATGGCACCAAGCGCATATTTTACTATTGCCATTTACAATGCATGATCCAGGCTGTGCTGCTCAAATGACTGCACAGCAACACTGTCGAGAGTTATGGTAGCTGTAAGTGTGTGTGTGTGCGTGCTGGAAACACACATACTGATATGTGTATAGAGTTTATTTTGAGTCTGTTAGTGACTTAAGCATTTTTCCTCCTTATTATTCAGCTACTTTAAGGTGACACTGGTTACATATAATGCTTAAAGATGCACATGATACCTGGTTGTACTTTTGACAAAATGGAATAAGAATCTAGATGTAGCCTTGTAAAAAGTTTTGACACTTAAGTCTGCAAATGTAGAACTATTAAAGGATTGCAGTGCAAAATTCAAGTGGTTATTGCTACTGCATAATTTTATTTGAAAGTTCATTATTCTCTAGCACATCTATGGGAAGTGGCACTGAAGGAGTTCTCCTTTTAAGGTGAACGGTCTCTCATTTTGCTTTTTATAAAATCTTACGTTCAGGCATTCATTTTTGAATAAATTCCTATGCTCGTGTCTATGGCAAGTTATCACTTATTTCTAGTAGTCTGCTTTAAGATGATGCACATCAAGAAGAAGTGGATGTTCAGTAGTTCGAAGAGCAACTGAGTCCGAGGGTCACAACAACACTTGGATTTATGGTACACGCACCTTCATCTTTACGCAGTGGTGGCACTAGAGGGGCAGAAATGTGGTCAAAAGAATGAGGGAAAAGCGAACAGTCACAGGCACAATCAGTTATTCCTTGTGAAATCAAATAATCCATCTATTCTGTTTAACCCAATAGCAATAAAAGAAGCTGTTGTTGAATTATACCTCTTACTGATATGTCTCCATGCAGGTCCAACGGACGTGGCCGTCAGGGGGCAGGCATTAGTCGGTAAACTAAGCTCTCGAGAAACCCTATCCTTGCTTTGCTCCACACTGAGAGATTTTGGAGGCGCACAAGCTCGTACACGCGCAATCAATAGATGGTCAATAAAAAAATCCAAGAAAGTAAAGAAAAAAGTTAAACTACTCCCTCTCTCCTAGATTTTAGCATCTAGGAGAAAATACAAGGTTCTTTAAAGTCTGTTCACCGTCTTTAGAGTGAAAGTACGCACCTGCCACGAGCACAACGCTGTTCAGACGTGTCATTAAAAGTGAAACGCGTGAGCTGAGATTTTATCTTCATTTCGTATTTTCGTGTGTACGTTCACGAAAGACAGGGAAAGGGAAGCAAAGTAGAGAAGAGAGGGAGAAACATGGTCTCGCATGGTAGCCAGAGGGCGGTGGCATTTCTCTCTGCGTAAACAGAGACGGTGGAGAAGGAGAGAACGCACGGAGAGAGCTTAGTGGCAAGGCAGCAGTGCCGCTGACACGAGTGAAGGGAGCCCGTGGCTGTTTCCACCTCTGCTATCACAGCTCGCCCCGCGCCTTTTGAGACGGACTTAGACATCGGGACTAGAAGTTACACACCAGCCGCTTTGGTCTTGGACACGTTTGATCAACCAGCAGATCCTGTTGTGGAGGACGTGTTGGGGGGTGGGTTCTCGTTTCACCCACCGTGGACGGAGGAGTTTATGTGTATTACGCGTTGCCTGTAATGGGTAAAAGTGGACAGAGAAGTGGAATAGTACTCGGGAGCTCCAGCCTGGTGAGAATGAGCGCCACGCCGAGGATCCTGATTGTCCTGGTGCTAATACACGCAGGAGTCGCTCAAGGTAAGGCGTGAGAGCGCGTCTTCTGTCAAGCGCTTTAATTACACCTTGCACGTTTGAAAGTGATGGGCCTTCTCCTTCACTGCCGAGGTGCGTTTAAGTGGTATGGGCGGCATGTCAATTAGTAGACCCAGAGAAGTATCCCCTCAACAAGGAGATATACTTTTTTTGGCCATATTTCCATTTAAATTGACTTGGAGCAGAAGACTAGCTTAGTATATGGTCAGCATCTTAATGTGTAAACTGTGTATGCGCATTTTCTTGGAACTGTGCTGAAAAGCAGCTAAACTCACAGCCCACTTTTTTTCTTCCCAGGGAAATACGACTAATAGGCTAATTAATCTGGGAAGACCGAAAACGATAGCCTGCTGTTTAGACAAATGAATTAAAAATGAGACTTAATACACAGAGAAACGTGCACTTGACCCACTATTGAGAACCAGATAAATAGGAATATAATTGCAAAACTCGCGAGCAGCATCGTGGGACCTCGCGGGCAGAACACAATATTGCGGGGATTTTCTGCCAGTTCTGTTTCAGTTCTGAGCGGTCAAATGAACTATGCGCAGATGCAGTTACATTAATGTGAAAACACCGTGAAGGGCAGGCAGGGCTGGAGAGTCTCTGATTGGGCGACTAGTGCATTAATTGCGCAGTACTTCGTTAAAATTAACGAAGGTCCATTGCTCCGATTGAAAGACCGATCAGAAGTCACGAACACTGCGCCGCCAGAAGGTTAAAGGCAATTACAGTCTTATGGATCTCATAACGCAATCGGAAGGAGGCAGAAGGAATGGGCTGAAAGTGAGGACTGTAATACCAGCAGATCGTTAGCCCAGCAGGATTAAGCAGAATCCAAAGATAGCGCAAACACATAATGCAAAGATGTTTTGGTGCTGAGTATTAGAGCCGTTACTTACTATACACCCTAGTGAAGCATAACGGGGATATTAAAGTGATATTTCTGATGAGTGAGAAGCAACCACCCACTATGGCCGGTGTTTGTGGGGAATGTCGCGGGTCATAGACTGCAAGCAGCCCAACTTTTAACCGGATGCTCTCCTGGATAGGATTTTTTTATTATTATTTATCATGAACCATGTGGGATTCGTGAAAATGCTGAAACCAGACGCATCTTTCCAGCTTTCACATTCTTATTGACCTTCTCAGGGAGAACTTGTGCCCTGTTAATGTTTCTCCAAAAGAATTAATGCCCAGCCCCGGTGCTGTTTTACGACACAGCTTTATTCACCACCACCTTTTTAAAAGCTGACCTTCTTAAAGCCACTCTTGCTTGATGTTTGTCTTCTATTTAGCTATGACCCTATAGTTTCTTATAAAGACTTGACGCGAAGCTTCACCCTCTGCCATAAAACTAATAATTCCACTTGAAAAACTCTTAAAAGATCCCCTAGAGTAACTGTCATATGCTACACACGGATGTAGTGCATACATTAGTATTGACATTACAGATTAGCCTCAGGTTTTTGTGCCGAATCTGTGTAGTAATTGGACATGATGTTGCTGCCACCTTTCTCTCATTGCCCTGGGGAACAGCATTTCAGTAACTGCCGCTAACATTCATAATAACCGTTCTCCATTGGTTTACTGTTAAATCGATACATTGCAATTTAGGGGACACGATTTGAGCAGGGTTTCACCAACCTTTGATAAATTGCACATCGGTGCCAATACGCGGCTCAATTTAACTTTCATAGTAAAATCTGATAATTGGAGGCTTAAACTGTTGATGCGTGTTAAGGGAGAAGAAACTTGTATATTTTCACAGTCCTGAAAAGTGTAGTTTTTCTCGCATTCTGCCCTCATTTAAAAAAAAAAAAGCTTTAGAATTCTCTGCTTCTCCTCTTCCGCATCCATTTGGCGTAGCTCTTATGTGTGTGTTTTTTCTTTCACTGTTCACAACCAACTTGGCTCGTGTCTCTGAAGTCGTTTCCTTTTGTGAGAGGAGTCACTTCATTAGCTGTTCTATTGAATGGGGTAAAACACACAAACACAACTTAACGGAAGGGGTGTGTGTGTGTGTGTGTGTGTGTGTGTGTGTGTGAGGGGGGGTGTCTTTGTGTACCTAGTTGATCCTGTCTGTGGATCAGTGGGGGAGAACCTCCTTCAAATCCCAAACATCGTTCCGGTGTACATGGAACAGGAAAATACATCCAGTTGTTCTAACCAGATTATTCTGCCGTTCATTGCTGCTCATGCATCATTGAATGTCTTAGGGCCAGCTGTTGGCCTCTAGTTTTTACTCCACAGTGGAATATGTGGTTTTTGGCAAGTTTAATAGCAGAGTTTGTTTTTGAAGTCATGACTAACGATGTTCAGGATGATGGTGTTTGTGGGAATGATGCTGGTGCTGCTTTTGATTCAAATCTGATCGTAATGAATCACAAAGGTTTCTTAAATAGAGGGAAGCTGTTTTGTTTTGTTTTTTCTTTTTTTAAATCCATTTTGAGTACACTTATTTCACACAAACGGTTCAAGCCAAGTTATTTTACTTCACATTTAGTTCTCCCTTAAGCTTTTAATTATGAACCTTTCATTTATTCATTCATTTTTTAGCTCTCAGTCATTTAATCTGGCCTGCAGACGTGTCTCTCCTAGCTGTGCAGCACTGTAGAAAGTGTATTGGGCTGTGGAGAAGTCTCTCATACACAAAGACGCTTGTGCACACTCTGACATGTGCACATACAGTACAATCAGAGGAGAGTGTTAGTTGAAATCCTCTCATGCCAGCTTGAGTGCAAGTAGTTGTGCCTTTTAAAGCCATTAGCTAAGCCCCCTTACATTTGATCTGGAATGAATGGATGTCAAGATTGCTGCACAAAGTCTCAGAAGTCCACTTTTTTTTAAAAAAAATCATGATGACTTAGGTGCTGTGTAGCTAGGTTCTACAATTCAACTTTTCATGCATTTGTGTAGCAGCTTGTTGTGTTACAGCTTACACGTTTCTTTAAACTGAACATTCAGATCTATTTCAGGATGCTTTCTCACTTTGATTAAAGCTGTGCTCTATAGCTACAGAGAACCGTTGGTGTATAGTTGCATATGTATGTGAATGCGTTGGTACAGAACTGTAGAGTTGGGCTTACACGACTCCTGTGAGCTGTGTGCATTCATAAACTTGGCAGGTTGGGGACGGTTTCAGAGAACTCCTGTGGAGTGTGTGTGTGTTTGCGCGTTTGTGTGAACTTGGCACTGTCATAGAGTTCCGAGCTCATGTGGCGTTTCATTGCATGTGTGTGTGCACATTCGGCATTATAATATTGCCAGTGCTCCCATGCTGTCTCCCATTATGCTATGTCCCTGTCCTATGGTGTAGTGCCACCATCCAGGGTTCAGTGCTTGTAGGGGGGCAGCTGGGAATTATTGGAACTAAATAGGCCACTTTGATTGGCTGTGCTGCTCAAGCCAGCACTGTGCAATTGGTTGAGCAGATTCTGTGTGGTAAATATGATGGCGTTTCTGCATCAGAGGGTGTGAGAGAGAGATGGAGGGAGATAAAGTGAGAAAGCGAAAGGATGAATGGATGAGGAAGGGAGATCTCTCTGGGTGGTTTGTACTAGCTTTGATCACTCCACTAGGACTGGACAAGCTCACTGACTGTCACACTTACTGCCATATGCAGACACACACACACACACAGAAAGATATTTTTTTCACTCAGACAGTGCAGCATTCTGTTTGCTTTCTGTGTGTGTTGTGTGTGTGAGCATACTCTATGTGCATGGCTTGTGTGTGCGGACAGGCGTTCATGGGAGTGTGTGAAAGGAAGTCTTTGACTGTGTCTGGGGTTGTTTTGTATCGAAGACCCTCCTGCTGCTAGCAGTAGCCTAGTGATGGCAGATTTCCCTTGCTCTCTCTGCCTTTTTCTTAAAAAAAAAAAAAAAAAAAATCTTATCCTTGCTTACTCATCCGTGTGTTTCATAGACTCTCTCTTTAAGTGTGACCTGTGATGAGACTTTTTTTTTTTTACCACCCACCTTTTCTCTATCTCTATCCTTTCAGTCAGTGTCTTCTGTTAGTTGCTGAATGGGTTTTACTCACCTTTTTTTTTTCCCTGCTTGCCTGTGGCCATGGCTGCTCATCTATTCACTGAGTACATTTTATGTTGCACTGTGAAAATGCCGTCCACCTTCAGTACATCAACACATAGCAATTACAGCTCAACCTATTTCGAGAATCAAGAGCCCGAACTCGAATTGTTTGTGTAGCAGCGGAGAACTTTGCAGGCGTGTTTTTCTTTGAGGAAAGAAGACAAGAAATCCTTCTTTCTGAAGAAGTGTGGTTTTCAAAAGGCTGTGTCGACAAACTGCGTCACGCCAGACACCACTTGCACCATTTAGTATCTTACTCTCCGCAGGGGAAAACCCAGGATGGAACATAAGAATGCATCCCTGTGTGTGTGCTCGTGTTCTGCTGTCTGCATTTGTGTCTGTGTGAGCGTGCATGTTTACTAGAGAGAGAGAGAGAGAGAGCCTGAGCTAGAGAAAAGACGAAAAAGAGAAAGCAAAATATTCTGAAACCGATTCCCAGCGTCTCCCGCTGTTAGGCCTAATTCCTTCTAGAGTTTCATGTAAAGATCTGGAATTATGAATTTTTCATGGTCTGAGAAACCTAAGGCCTCATTTGGTGCTCTCATTTCCAGGCTTTTTGTTTTTGTTAGCTGCGTCTGTTCCCGTGTGCGTGTCTCTGTGTGTAGGGTGGTTGTACTGAGAAAACGCCGTTTGTTCTCAATCAATGGCCTACTATATAGTTCCCGTTGGTCCCATGGAATCCTGCACTCAGGAAAATGATAACCCTGTTTGACTGTTTTTTATCTTTAAAATTTGTTAATTATGCTCCACCAGCAAGGGAAAAAATGCATTCAGAAACGGTATGAAAATTAGCTGCGCATGGGCAGATGGGGTTGAGTTGTAAAAAAACAACAAAAAAATGAATGACCTTTTGTAAAGAAACATCCTACACAATTTGTTTTCTAAGGCTAAAAAAAGGTAATTTGTGATTAAGTTGCTGCTTATGAAACTCTGCATTTCTGATCCCGGTAGTAAACAGTTGGACTTGGTGAATCCCTGCCACTCAGTGCTGGGCCACAGATTTTTGTGCTGTTGTCCACATCTCGGCTCTTCCCTCTTGTCATATGTCCCCATTTCTCCTATTCTCTTTCCTGTTTTTCTTCTTACCCATCTGCTACCTCTGACATGCTGTTTGCCTTGTAAATCTTTGTCATTTTTTATTATTTTGTTCCCCTGCTGCTGCCGTCTCTCACCACTCAGCGTCTTTCTCTACTTAGATTTACGCTGTTTAATTAGAGTGTAGCCAAAACAGTGGACATATTGTTGTGCTTCCGAACGGGGCCCACAAGCAGCAGGACATTTTGTATTTTTTGTGTGTGTGTGGTCACAGAAACTCATCTATCTGCCAGAGAGAGGGAGAGAGAGTTTGCCTACACATTGAGACACACACACACGTGCGCACACACACACGCACACACACACAAACGCCTTCTCCTATGGGTCCAGTACAGATAAATGGAATTGAAAGGAAGGAACGAGACAGGTAGAGAAATGGAGCTCCACACTATGCCAGCTGCTCTTCATTGAAATCTCACCCTGAATCTCTTTGTTTTAAGGCCTTGCCTGTGTCTGCAGCCGCCAGCCGAGGCTTTTCATGGTCTATATATTCTTTTTATTTGATACTGTAAAACCTCCAGTAAATAGAGCGGGTTGGTTTATTTGCTTCAGAAACAACAAGCAGCAAGCTTCACTTATTGGAGACAAGCGATTATATGACACCTTTGTTTCATCTTCCTGTGGGGGGGCTGGACCCAACAACTTCTGCCTCTTCAGCTTAATCCCTCGCCCCCTCCCGTGTCTGTCTTTGACACTTTGTTTGGATTCATGCCAAAGCTACAGTCTGCTCCGTCTCCAGATTTTTTTTTTTTTTTTTTTGCTTGCTTGGTGCACATATTAAAGACAGGCTGCACATCTTATTATTATTTTTAACAATATCACAGATGTTTGCAGCGATTAAACTTTTGTGTGGCTGCATTACACAAGTGTCACTCCTTCAAACAGGCGAATATGAGGCGAGACACTTCCACATATGTGTTGCTCTCTTTTGGAAGAACAGTTTCTCGAGGGCAGACACACGACCAGCAGATGGGTGTTGGGTGTTTTGGCCGAGTGGCGTGTTTGTGTGTTGGAGCAAGAGTGTCTTATTTGTGTTGCCATGAATATGTAATTAAGCTGCCATTGAGAAAAGACGACATGCCGCGACAGGGGGTCCACGAGGCTGGGTCCCGGGTCCTTTTTGTCTCCGCTGAAAGCTTGTTATGAGCTTTGTCCTATACTGAGAGCGTGAGAGTGAGGGAGCAGAGAAGAAAGGACAAACATAGGGAAACACAGGGAAATGGAGACACGATGAAAGAGAGTGTGTTGGATTAGAGAAGGGAAGTGAAGGAACAGCATAAGAAGGTGTTCTCTTTATTTCTTTCTTTTCTTTTCTTTTTTGAGAATCTGACATTCATGCTCCTTTTTGACGGGAAACAAAGCTGCACTGTAAAAGTCCATTCAACTCTTGGTCGAGAGCAGAGAGCGAGATGGGGGGAGGAGAACAGGGAGGAGGAGGGAGCGAGTGAGCAGGCAGCGAGTGAGCAGGCTGAGTAGTGTTTGGAAGCTGCCTGAAGGATTAGTCTCTCTCGTCTTCGTATCTTTCGCCACTACGTTCTCTCTTCTCCCTTTTTGTTGCTCTCCTTCTCCCTGTCTTCTGAAAGTTTTCCTCTCTCCCTTGCTCCCTCAGTCCACCCCCTCCCCAACAGTAACTCTTTTCTTTTCCCCACTCTCCCTCTTTCTTTGCCAAAACTGCCTGGTAATCTAGTGGTCCATCTAAAGGAATATCCAAAAAACCTGAAACCATAATTACTATAATCGCCACTGCAAATTTTTACCTCCTAGGCTTACGCTTGCATTTTGCACATATCCGTGTACACAAACAAACGCACATAGAAGCCTTTCTTGAAAGCGTACATTGTAATTCAGTAGGATGCAGTGAAAAAAAGAAAAAAGGAGGATTTAGTATGTGTTGTAAAAACCCCCCAAAAACCACCACTTTTGGTCGGCCATTGCTCGCTATAGACATGATGTAATTCACCGTGTTATTTCCCTTGTAGGCTTATGAAAAACAAATACATAACACACATGCACAGATAACAATGTGCACAAATGACAGCAGCTTATTCTGTTAGCATTTATTGCAGTAGGTAGAAACTTGTACACGCACAAATATACTCTGTATACTAGACACCCATATGGTACTGCAAGGCCATTGACTCATTTTGGCTCCACACCAATGTAATAACAGACGTGGTATATTTTACTCTGCGGGTGACAAGATTACGTGTAAGCAGTTTACTTTGATTCATTTGAACACAGCATTCTAAGTGGCTAATGAATATGGGCAGTACTTTGCTGACAAGGCACGTTTTCTGTGTCCGGCGAGTGTGTTTGTGTGCGCGTGCAGATGAAATATCACATTGTTATATTCCAGAATTATCCATGCACACAGCATTTTGTTTTCCACCAACACCTCCCCCAGAGGAACACAGGTAGGAAGGTACTTGTAGGTGGAGAGTGGAGACAAAGGAGAGAGAATAATGACTTTACATTGTGGGAAAAAAAAAGAAAGTCTTGCTTTGTGAAATCTTTTGTTCATCAGGGAAAAAGGTGATCATAGAAGAGTGAGACGGGCTAGGGATCGGGGGGGGGGAGGCGATAGAAGGGATCACCTTTCTGACAGTTCTCTGAGAGAAACGTAATTTGATTAAACAAAACACTAAACGTTGAAGGTCACTCTATGAAGTTTGCGTTACTTGGCTTGTTTTGAGGTTATGACTGGAGCGGCAGCTGCCACTTGGGGCTGTAGCCAATGTGGAAATAAAGTCTAGTGCCAAAATATACTGAAACATTCAAGTCTGACGACAAATATCCTAGAACAGCGCGTTGCACTTTAGCTGTTTTAAAGTAACACAAAGAAAGGCCTTATGTCTCATATGAATAGTTTGGAAAGCCAAAACTCACAGCTGAGGCCGTTAAAGATGAACAAAAATAGCCTCATTTGTTCTACAGTGTATTAGGTCATTTGTATTTAATCAAATATGGAGTCAGTTGACTTTTTTGTTTGTTTGTTTATAGGTAAATTTGTGTAGTTATTTAATAAAAGATAAAAGCTTTGATGTCTTTCACGTGACTCTTGATTGACAGCTGTCAGTTGCATCTCCTCATGGCTCCTAGACTAACCACATCTTGGACTTGGAGCTTCTGAATTGGAGACATGTATTCGTGCAGTGTTTAAAGAGTTAATGTTTTCACTTGATTATACAAGACTACCAGTTACCATGTAGTTAAAGTACCCTATTCATCAGTCTATTTGTAGATTGTCACTGATTAATGTTTCTAGTGAGCTAATGTTTGATTTGGTCTGAGGAAGATGGGAGTCTGAAAACCAACAATCCTTGGTTGTTCCTGGCTCCAAACAGAAAAGGCAGCACTGATCTGTATCAAAATTAGCTGCAGTTTAGACCAGTGAGTGATTCACTAGCTTTATGTGCAGGCTAAAGATATCAGAAATTAAGATGTAACCTACTCAGGTAGTCTAAAGAACATCTAGAGCGAGAAAACTAGAGCAAGATCGAGCAACTTCTCAGATAATGAGGAAAAATGTAACTGAAAGTTATGCTAAAGTAAGGCAACACTTCAAAGGACATAAGTGGGTGGTTTACAGTGCTGGCCTAAAATACTCCATCTGTGTGTGCCTTTTATTTCTCAGTGTTAAAACTGAACAGCTAACAGTCAAACAAAATTGTGTCACCCTGCAACAGTAAATATAGTTTTTGTTAACCAGTCTGCAATGGAACCAGCAAAGGACACACAGGTACAGGTGTGCTAGTCAAAAAGTGGCTTTTATTTTACTTGAAAAATAGATAAAAAAAGATATATCAAAAGTTAAAAACCCAACAAAAAAAGCTACTTTAAGAAATAGGTGGGCCTGTGAAGGAAGGCATTCAAACACAACACTGCTCAAAAATACTTCTGACAAATCACGACTCTAGCTTAACAAACTCACCTTTCCGAATGAAGGGTAGGATTTTAAATTTGTTGACTTTATCAAAGTTATTTCTGTTTATTTTTTCACTTTTACTTATTGCACCAATAAACTTTATGCTTTAAAAGCTTAAAAAAAAAGATTCAAGGATCAACCGTTTGCTGCCAGCCATTGAGTCAGCAGCTGGCGGAGATAATCAGATATTACTTTTTAGGAAAGGCTCTTTCCAAAGAGGCTTAAAATTAAGTGGGGTGCTGATGAGGTCAATGGGTGACGGCTTTAGTTGTTTTGAATGACAGAGATTAAAGATGGTCTCTCGTACAGTGTCTCAGCAACCTCAGTTGGTTTTTATTGTGGGTGCTTCACATTGTGACTCAGCAGTGCAGCTATAAAAGTAAAGACCTACTGACTTGCTTTTTGCTGTTGTTTATAGCACATGCTTTGTTTTCATTGATTTCTTCCCACACAGGCTTTGAGTGTATGTGTTCATGCATGTGTGTATGTGTCATAACTTGATGCTTGTCTACTTTTTTTTTTTAAACTCTCAGGCTTGCTGGGGTCCATTACAAGATTTAGTGATTTTTATTAACAACACAACAATCCTCTCCTTGGGTTGACCTTAAAATGTCCCATTCTCTCAATTTTATGCCCACACCCTGTGCTTAATATTGTATGCACTTTACTTGGTGGCATTCCATAATTTTATCCTCAAGTATTTCTGTAGTTACATGATACAATTTCTGAAAAATACCCCTAAGACACACATTGTGCTGTCACTTTCTGTCTTGAAATTTCAGTTCTAATATGAGGAGACAAAACTGGCAACTCAAAGTGATGATATAACACAATTCTGGTCCTAATTAAATATTAATATTTAACTCATTTTGACAGGCTTTTTGGAGATACTGCACTGTATATTTCTGAAACTGGACAACATTTAAAAAGTCAGTGTTTTATTGTTTTAGTCAAAGATTCAATGTTTTGTTTTTTAATTGTCATTTTAGATGCTTAAAAATAATCAAAACATACGTTTTAATTAAAAGTGGGGAACATTTGGTCATGAAACAGTGCAGTGTCGCATCATTATCTGTGATCTGCGTCAAGTAGGATGAACGCTGGGGCTCTCTGCCGTCATCTGACAGCTGATGTAATCTAGATGTAATTATACACGGTCGCAGCCACCTACGCGTGCTTTAGTTGAGCAAAGCTAAAATAGCTCCGCATGGAAAAAAGTCAAAAACAAATTGAACATCAGTCAATTATTTCAGTATTAAATAACACTGAAGTTTACTATAGAAAGTTACCTTTCTATAGTAAATAACTCAGTCTGAACTCTAGTTCTTCAGAACTACTTTTTACCACAAATCTACAAAAAAAATCTGATGAAAAAGTTTGTGGATTTAATGAATGACTACTGATTAATAATAAAAGGATCCAACAGCCACGATAAAGGTTTTCTATTAAAATTAAAAGGATTGTTTTGAGCTGCACATCTTTTCAGTAGGCTCTTGATTTTATAATTGCTATCTTTTTTCCTTTTTCACCACTTACCAGCTCCAGTTCTTTGCTTTTATATTTGGACATTTTAGGTCAAGGAGCTGTTTGTTTTTCATGCGTGGCAGATTGTTACTGTGGCTTTAGAGTCTTCATGAAGTTTGGGGGGGCCCACACAGTCTTTGTTTCATTCTGAGCTTGCAACAAAGGCACAGATTAGCTCTCTTTTCACAGTGATAGTAGAATGGACTCTTTGGAGAACTGGCTCATATGAGCAGAAGCCACGATTTTATGAAGACTATTAAAAGGCCACAATGCGAGACAGGTGTTTCAAATCAAAGACTGCGATCCAACAAATTTGATTTGAGATTGTCCCATCCAGTCATCTCAGGCATATTTCTGCTTTTTCTTTTTTCTTTGCTCTTTTTATTTTTCGGTTGCCATCATCATCTCCTCCCCGAGGCACAGCTGGTGTAGTTGTGCAGTAACGGTTTTTCTGAACACAAACCGGCTCAGTGTCCAATGACATGTGGCTAAATCAGAGCGCCAATAATAGGAGAAAGACACAGACACAGTACACTAAGGGACAAGTGTCTCTACCCTGTTCAACACTAGCATACAAGGGGGTGTGAACGCAGGGCAGCCAACACACACACACTCACAGGCTCTGAACGGTTAATTTGGCAGTTAAAGTAGGAGCGTGGATAGAAACTGTGTCTCCATATGCAGTAGCAGTTGTGCTTCTGGCAGTTTTTTTACTTCCCGTCACTGTCTTGGACCATGTCTGATATTTTGGCAGTTGGAGTTTGAGGAAGGCGGGAAAAGCCACCTGTACAGTTGTAACAATTCATTATATCCCCATTATCCTCACAAAATGCTCATCTCTCAGCCTAATCATCGTTGTACCAAATTTGTTGTAACTCAGTGAGTTGGCTGGGGATGTATTTGGAAAACGATTTAATGTTTTGCATTTTTGTTGTCAGAATATGGCTATGCATTTTAAAAGTGCTCTTTTCTGAGTTATTGCATTAATTGCACAGTAAAAACCAAAACACGGGAGCACACATTTTCACCAAACCTGATTATATGACGCCACAATTATTGTTGTTTCTATGTGCATCTTTTTTTTTTTTCCAAGTTTTGCTGTTTTATTGCCATCAGCTCCGCAGCAGTGCACCACATCATGCCTGAACATATACCTCAAATCAAAGGCTTGCAGCTCCACACAGTTACAGCATCATCGCCTGGTGTTGAAATATACTGTGCATTATGGTATGTTCTGTAATCTATATATGTTGCATTTGTGCCAAAAGCGTGCATATGGGTTACTTTATCTGCACGCATGAATGAATGTGAGGCTTATGTCATAGTGTCACAGCAGGGTTATTTCACCACATGAAAAGAACCTCCTTTTTCCTCAGCGCTCTCGTGTGTCCGTGCGTGTTCTTCTTTTACGTTGTCTTGCATCTGTCACTTCCTCACCCTCTCTCATCTTTCTCCTCTTTGGTCTGAGCCTTTTCCCTTCTCTCCTTTCTTTTTTCCTTCCTTCCTTCTTTTCTTCCTTCCTTCCTAGGGGAAGAGGAGATTTAAACTTTGAACAAAAGGCAGAAGAAGGAAAACTTTGTGGAAACATTTGAAGTGTTTTTCCCCCTTCTCTGTTCTGAGAAATGTCATCCACACCCAAGGAACAGTTTCAAAAGAAGCAGAAAGTAGCTGACTAAAGCCAGACAATGCCCACGGCTCCCTCTAGCTCATCCAAATCCTTGTATTGTAACTGTAGTTATTTGTGTTGCTTCCTCCTCTGGGTCCCTCCAGGGTTTTGGTTTATCTCCGCTCAGTGCTGAGGTCTTGTCAGAAAATGAGGGCAGGGCTGCCGTTTTGGCCTCAGGTCAACTTGCAACTCGCGAAAGTTTAATTTTAGTTTGGAAATGAACTGAAACTTGCAGCTAATGACAAACTTGCCAGTTCTGAGTTGACATTTTCTTTTTCTGACGTTGTGCTGCTACCTGCAGTATTTTACAGAACTGGCTCACTAGGTTGAACAGGAAGCAGTACATGATACAGCTCAACAGGCAGAAAGTCAATCACCTGCACTTCACAGAACACAGAACCCACAGTAGGCAGTTATGTATGTGATTATGAAGGTGATTATGAGTAAAATGATGCTCATTTAAATTTAATTTTCTTTAAGCAAGCACACTCTAGTGACTGAGGACACAGACCTTTTGAGGTTTTAGATTTTTTTTGCTGTGATATTTGCCATTCAATTCTCAGCTGAAAGACATTTCTGTTCCAGGATTAAAGGGGATGAGATGTACCCACCTTCCCAAAAATAGTTTCTTACTCACGATGCTCTGCTACCGTTTAGCCCTTTTAAGGTTTTAGTTCTAACGCTTTTTGTATTCAAGAGGGGGGTGTGTCTGATGAATTATTTAATGAGCACAGAGTTAAGATCACAAAATGCTGCTGAGTTTCAGACAGGCTGGTGCCGTCAGGGTTATGCAGACTATGTAGTGACCTGAGCATCAGAGAACTAGATGCCATAAATTAGGCCTTATTAGAGCATGTTATATGAAATGATGTTAGGTTTCCCATGCTGTCATGCAGATATTTCCCACTTAATTAAGATAGAGCAATAGCATCAGAAGCATTAACGAGCCAACATTTATTGTTCTGAAAAAACTCCAAACTTGAACAGTGTCTGGCTGAGGTCAGCACTCTAAACCTTAGACTCTCTAATCTGTGGAAATAAACAGGTTATTTTCAACCTTTGTAGACCAAATGTTGTAACCATCTTGCCTATAGATAATCAATCAAGGCAGATTTACCATCTCCCCTTTGTCAAATCTTTTAGAATACGTTAACGCACACATGCACAAGCACGCATCTCCACATCTGCGAAGACTGCTTAAGTGGACGTTTAATCATCAAAGACCTTTTCCTGTCGCTGATCCATTGAGTGGATCAAGCACGCACGCACACATCGTTCCTCGGTGTTATAAAACACACACTCTGTTGCGTGGTAGGGTATTGATTCTCAGTGTTGTTCTTGTGCTGTTGGTTAAACAAGACAGTAATAATTGAGCAACACTGTTTAGTCTGCTTATTGAACTGTGACTCGCTGACATTGATTGTTGTTTTCTACTTTAGGAATGCATTTGTGTCTCTGAGTGTTTGTATACGTGATTGTGACTTTGTGACAAGTGTAGCTGTGGATGTTAAGGTGTGTATTTGTAGTTGGCCTAGACAAAGGGAAGGATGAACTGTTTCTCTCTGAAGACTTAATGTCTAAGTTTCCTTCACTAATTTGTTTTTTCTCAGTAGGTGAAAGGAAAGAGGAGGCTCGGTAAGGAGTTCAAAAAAGAACAGCACAATGAATCATTTTGACTTTACACAATTAACTGAACATGATTGACTGATATTGGAAATACATCCTCTGCCAATAGAATACAAAGCATATCATCACCTGTGTGTGCTAATCACGTAATCTGGATGAGTATTAATATGTTGAAAGATAAATATGCAACAGATAACAGACCATTACAGCAAAAATAAAACGCCGGGCACAGCAGAGGGCGAAGAGCTTGTCTCTGAAAGCGGATCAACATCATCCGCTGGTTGGAAATTCTGTGGAAATACTTCATATTTAGTAATAACTAGGTATTATCTAAGAGCAAATGGGACGTGGAATCCAAATGTGGAATTGTCTCCACCGCAAAGAAACACAAGTAACTTATTCAACAGCCTGAAAATGCACCACAAACTGCAGTATGATGAGTGCACGAAGGCCAAGAAATACAATGCAGTTGCTCACGTGAGTTGTCCGACAGCACGTCAGTGTATCCATCCAGTTGGCCAAGAGGCAGTGAAATCACCAGTCACATTCCAGTTGGCCAAAGAATAATGAAGTAATGAATGCTTCAGGACAAAAATTGGACAAAATATATTTTATCCTCTCACTGTTTTTCTTCCCCAAAGTGGGAATACTGCACTGTATGTAAAATGTCGCAGGGGAAGTAGAGGAGTATCTCCCTCTACTTAATATTTTGCCTCTAGGAGCACTTAGATTAGGTGAATAAACATATTCCTGTTTTAATTAACAGCAATGTAGCACAATGCAAAGTGTCCTGTTGATTTTAGTTGTGTGTTAAGTGTTGGTACTTTTTTTTTAATTTGAAAGAATGTAAAATGAATTTTCCAATTTTGTCACTAATATCGACAATAATTCTCTTATTATTTTGATCAGTACTGAGATCAGAATAATGCGAAAATGCAGTGGGTAAAACAATTAGTAAAATGTAAATAGTTACTGAAGGCACCGACTGGATTTAGGACTAAAAAGACTGACAACGAGGGTGAGAGAAAAGCAACAAAATCCAGAGACACACATGATAGGTTGACTGGTGTTTCCACACTGGCCAAAGGTGTGTGCCTGCCTGTGTTAGCCTGCGATAGCTTGCCGACCTGTCCAGCGTGTACCCCGCCTCTCACCCTATGACACGTGGGACCAACCGCAACTCTGAATTGAATAAGTGAAAGCAGGTGGACGGATGGATCGCTGTTTTCACTGCTGTTGTATCCTGTTGTGGCTTACGGCAGAACAACATGTAGTGCTGATGAAAAGTACCTGAATGAAGCTTAAATCTTGTCATGTGATTCATTTTAAGTGCTATCCTTTAGGCTTCAAAAGAATTAATTGAGGTCTGTGCATTTCTGTTTATCACGAGCGGTTTTGATATTACACAAGGTAATGCTCTCAAATTTCAATGCCTAAAGGCCCACAATCATCCATGAATAATTCATGACAGTTCAATATTGAAATTGGTCATTTGTTTCCATGCCAAAGCTCTTTTGAAAGGCGAATTACAGAATTCTTTGGCACTCAATAATGAATCATCAAGATGTTTTGATTTGACACTGAGAGCATCTAGTATTTGGTGTGTTTATCATAATGAACTGAGGCTCCGAAGCACCTCAGACATTTTAGCGCTTTCCACATCTCGGGCTCAGTAGCTGAATTGGTCTCTCTGAGACTCACAAAGGGAGATGCTTGGTCTGCATTTTCTGGTCTATCATTAAAGCTCTTCCTGGTTTTCTGAAAACACACATACACAGTCACATACATGCACATACACATTCAGGAGACTAATCCAACAATGTATGCTGCGTGTTTTCACACACTTTATCTGTTGAAGATTACGTACATATGTCTTAAATCACTGATAAGTCAATTGTTATCTTTTAAAATGAAATCCAAAATGCAAAGGATTGAAAATAAGTCGCTGTATGAAAGCTACGACTTATAAGTCCCACATGAGCATAATCTGGGAACGCCTTAATGTTTCAGATTTAAAATCTTAAAATCAGATGCACAGCAGCCAAAGTTAACTTTGTGGCTTGAAGCTGTAACTGGTTAATTTTGAACTGTTTGGGATGCTGCTCCAGTCTCTCGCTTGCTCATTCTCCGTCTCGTTTTCACTTTCTTTATTTCCACCATTTCAGCATTTTTTTTCCCCTTCCCTTGCCGTAAAGGCCAGAGGCAGTGTCCCAAGGGGGAGCAGAGTATGTTTGTGCGTGTGTGTGTGAGACAGCATTCAAGAGATAGTGAATATGTAGAAGTGTCTGAGAGAGAAAGATAGTGAGACGTGGAGATGAGAAAGGGATTGTGGACCCTCTTGTCTGTGCGTGTGTGCTTGTGCGTGTACTGCCATTCCTCAGGCTCGCTAATTGGGACATCGGCCCTGTCTGTGCTTTGCACCAGCCATTTTGATATAAGTCCCACATGAGCATCGCTGTAAATCTTGATAATGGTATTAAGCTTGTCGAGCTGTTCTGGGACTCTGGCCTGCAATGCGTGCATGCATGCATACACACACTCAAAGCCACATACACTAGCAGAGGGTGGTGTGGGCGCTGCCTATTTATGTAGGGAAAACCCACATGTGCATATACGCTGTGGCTGAAGCTCTGCCCGTTACTGTAGCAAAGACAGACCTCTGTGGCACTTAAAACTGCTTATTACCCCTCCCATAAATGTATTTCAGAGATCTTTGGGGAGACAAAAGCTCTATGCACAATCAAAGTGACAGTGCTTTATGCTATAGTGCTGGTTAGACACGTTACTTTGTGAAATGTGTCACAGCTGTAGCTATCATCTTGTCAGGATACATAGAGGGCAGCGTAGAGAAATTACTGCATGGCGTGTTTTGTGTTATTGTAAATATACAGTGGGAACACTGAAATGTCAGCTGGTTTCTGACATATTAAGGCTATCTATAGATATCTTTAAGCTACTGCCTTCCTCCTTGTTTGTAATTTTTTGGGAGACATTTGGTCTGTAATATCTTAATAACACTTCTGTTCCGAGTAGTGTCCGAATAGTGTCCATAAGTCCTAAAAAACATGAGATGTTGCCATGAAATACAGTGAAATTATTCCAGTTATTTTAGGCATTTGGTGATTTTATGATATCAGCTCATTACATATAGTTAAACTATCTAAATTAAGCTTGCACTAGTAAGCAAATTGGCCGGTGCAGTACTTTGAAGTTAATGCTAATGTTTCTATCTTGGTCACTTTAAGGCGATGAAAATATGACAAAATCCGTGATTTGATTTGAAACAAGCCAAGCAGTAATAGGTGATTTCAGCAATATTGTGCTCCACCACAGCAGCATAATTTGCTTTGATATTGTGAGCTATGCATCATTAGCCTGTGCAAACCACATAAACAAACGTTATTTTGCTGTGCATTTCAAAAAGCATGTTGACTGTATTGCTAAAACTGTACCAGCAGCCCATCCACTTGTCTCCCTGCAAATGCAAATGCTCTACCAGCCAAGTGCTGTAAAAGCTAATGAGAGTAATGAGGTCTAGTGTACTCGGTGATAGGCTCGACATAAAGGGTTAGGCGCATTGTGATATATGGATGCCTGCAGCTGTTCCTGGCGGTTCGGGCTCAGTTTATGTTTTCATCTCACAAAGCAGCTGGAAAATATTATGATGCTGATGATGAGACAGAGGCATAAGCGACACATGCATAAAAAGACAGAGTGTTCGATTAAGAGACTTTTAAAGGAGTCAATATTTTGCATAACTTTCAGGGATAATCTCTAAAGTCATTGTAAAAAGCACTTTTATTTGTAGTTTCAAAAGTAATGAATTCTCTCCTTGGGATTTTTAAAGGATCATGGCAATAACAATGCCTTTTTAGTGTTGTGAACATCTTTGATAAAATATGGGAGGTTTTCCTACAATTATACCCACTGACAAATCCACACAAGAGCACGGTGCTCTCGCAGTTCTATGTAATCCCTCTCTTTAGAAAACTGTCAGAGAGTTTAGAGTTTGTTAGGGGAAACAAGGGGGAATTTAATCGGCATGACACCAGCAGGGGAATCTAATAAGGGAGACACCAGTGGGACTTGTTTAATGATTTTCTCCTTTCGCTTTTTTCAATTAGAGTACCTTGCTGTGATCTCTGCTGAGTCTGTCATTTTTTTGTAGCTCTTTCCATTTCAGACCATTTTTAAGTCTTTTTACCTGTCTGGCTCCTTGCACGGCTGCTCACTCCCTGGTTTTTCCCAGGTTTCTCATTCTCTTGGTGCAGAAAACCTTTAATAAGAGACTATAATCGGTGTACAACTATAGTCCCATTGTATAAAGAGAATGTTGAATTACTCTAATACATTACTGAGTTTGTAAACTCCTACAATGAGGTTAACGTCAGCACAGTGAACTGCTGACTAGGTTGAAATGTACCTTTTGCTTGTATTCACACCAAAAATAATAGGAGGTGCACTGACATAGGCGTTCACACGAATTCCTTAGATAAAATACAACTCAGCAAGGCCAGTCGTGATCATTACCCATGACACTGAAGGTTTCCTTTTTTGATTCCATGAGACATGGTGGACCGGATCAGTTTTATCCGATTGTTAGCAGGTACCTTACAGGTTGGTAAGGTACTGACTTTTTTGTGTCTGATTCTGATTAAATCGTATGTAATTACGAAACAAAGCCTTCTCAGTAACAGTTTATTAATTGTTATTATGTTATATAACTAAAAATCTTACTTAATTCTGATCATTTAATTGCTATACAGATTCTAAATGAAGGAAAGATTACGCTAGGAGAGAAAACCCCAAACTTCTGCGTCGCTTTTTGATAAATGTTTGATATATTTTTCTCCTCTCATTATCTTCATCGTGAAGGACGAATGTGCATTTGTTTGAATTTTTTCAATTAGTCAAAGGAGTATTTCTGGAAAAAGTTGAAGAGGGTTAAACTTTTATTGCAAGAGAACCCTGAATGTCTGAAAAGACTAATTAGAGGCTAAACAAAGATTTTTTTTAAAATTATTTTTCCCCCGGTGATCAAGGTCTTGGGAGTGGGATGGACTACAAAGGAAGAAGAAAGTGAGCGGAGACCTGCTATGGTTACCAGCTGTAACCATGGCTGTAATAGTGCCTCTCATTTTGCCTTTGTAGATTCATAGCTTTATCAGTCATCATAAGACAATGATAGTTTTATCTGTTAAGTACAATTACACATTTATTGTGCCACTGACCTGAATGTCCATTAGTAAACTACATTAACAATTGGCAGTTTTTTAAGAACTGTTATACAGAGTCTGAGCAACAACGTTTCTTTTTTAAATCTAATCCATCCCTATTAGATGTACCTATACATAACATGTTTTGGGTTAACAGCAGATTAGGCGTTATGGAGAGAGATACGGGGCCATGCTGTATACCTCCATGAATATGTTTGGATATTAGAAGTGCCCAATCAGCTATTGGAAGCTGTGCTTACATCCTGGATCACTGTGTCCCTCAACATATCTGCTTATGTTTACTTTGGCTTTGGAGTTTTTCAGGCTAATGTAAACACAATGCTGATCTGTGATAAGAAAGGAAGATTGTGAGAGAATGAGTAGGAGTATGAAGTCCCTACACCCCTATATTTGTTATGCTGTACATGCATTTTGTTTAGACACATTTACAGATACAGTGCCCCAGAAGAAGAGCATACTTCTCTTATACTACTTGCATAGCTAATTGTGTTACAGCAATGTGACAGTAATTAAAAGAGAAACATGAATTAAGGTTGAGCTTTTCTGACCTCATGAGAGTCAGTAGGTCACATTACTTCTGAGCCATTAGTCAACTGGTACTCCTTCTCTGATCTACCCTAGCAACATGCTCCCCCACCCCCCTCTTACCCGTCCACAGTCTCTTTCTGTCACTTTCTTTATACCTCGCTCTCCATATGTACCTCATCTCCTGAAGATGCATCATACCTCCATGTCCGGACTGTCTGGGAGGTTTATGTCTTCATTCTGTTGATTTGGGTGACAAGGCAGTCCATTACCTCCGGTGACAGAACATTCCCTTGCCCACAGTGACAGGACTGGGAATCATCAGGCTTCAAGCAGGAGCGTAGAGCTACTGTGGAAGAGAAGAGACACTGGAATGCCAGGGGTGACTTTCAATGTGTGTTCATGTGCGATAACGCTTGTATGCTACTGGGCGTAAGTGGGTGAAATGTGTGACTGCGTTAAATTTGAAATGCCGGAGGTCCTAACTAGTGTTTACAAAAAGTCCAAAAAGTTTGGCAGCAAGAGTAAAGGTTAAATCAAAAGGCACAAAATTAATACAAGTTACCCAGTGTGCGCTTGTGAATGTGTGCTTGTGTTTTAAGAAAAGCAGGGAGTAAAGGGCAATGGGGAAGAGTAGCTCTGGGAAAAAAAAGAGTAAAAGGGCAGTGAAGGGTGAAGAAGGATGCACTTCACAGAGGAGACCAGCGCAGCATGACTGTGCACTGCCTTAAATCTCAAACCATTTCCCTAATTTATTCCCTTTACCAGCTGTTTTTTGTGTTGTCTTGACACAAAAAAGTCAGGCAGTAAAGAAGCAAAGTCCTTCAATTCTGCTAAATTAGCTTACAATAGGTAGTTGGATTCGAATAGATATGGACAAACAGGGAAAAAGAGTGACGCATTTAGAACTGCAAAGCTTTAAAACAATTGCTGGTAGAGATGACAGGGAGTTTGTTCCAGAGTTTGCAGATATCTGTACGCTGTTGCCTGGCTCGCAGTGGGAGAAAAGCTATAAATCAGAAATTAGATCCTGGGATCCTAGCTAGCATAGATTCACACACGTCCCATTTCTACCATCCTCCTCTTCAACTAACAAGTCACTCCTGAACATGAACATCAACAGACAGGTTGCTTCCTAATATACTATTTAATTATTCATTTATCTTTACATTTATGGCCACATTTTTTTTTCAGGGCTGTAAAACAGGTATGGCATCAGAACGAATACTTATGATACTTTTTACTGAACTTCTGAAAATGTGAATGCACCTTTTTAGTTATTGGAGTTTTTGGGGTTTTTTTTAAACCATTTTCTACTACTGTAATCCTGATGCTGCAATTCTTTCTTTAATTAACATATATTTATCCTGAAATGCATGTTTTTGTTTTTTCTTTTCTTTTATTCTTTAAGACATTGAGACAGCTAGCATTGCCGTTGTAAAATAATGGCTAATGTTATATAAATGCTTAAATTAGCATGACACAGCTAACAGAGAGAAACATAGTAACGTTGTATAAACATTAGCAGGATAGTCTGCAACCATCTTAACCTTTCACCCAGAGTCCTGTCAACAAAATGTTTACATTTTAAGTAAACTATCTCACCACTGTGTCAGTATTTTAAAATAACTTTTTAATAAAGGAGTTTATGTTTCAAGTACATATGATACGAGGTATCAAATTCAGTACTGAGAATTGTGTAATTCCTGACATCCCTTATGTGTAATGTTCTAACTATTATTGTAAAATAATTGTCTAATGTTTTGACTGCTGGTTCAGATGTAAAACTCTCACTATATATTCTGCACTTGTTGTATTCTGCTTGAAAAATGTTGTTATTATTACTCCCTGCCTTCATGAGACAGGTCCTAAGAATTAATTTCACTCTCGATCATTTCAAATGTGTTTTTTTTCCCCTTATTGATTTCCTAAATGTAATGTTATGAGATCACATCGCTCTGTATAATCCGCAGGCTTTTCACATGTGGTCTCTGGCTTTATTTGTGTCACTGTTCATATTTATAAAATGGAAGCATATGCTTTATTTCTTAATACATGCATATTGTGCACATGAGTATGCATAGGCATACAGTATTATGAGTTTGCTTCAAGTTAATCATATTTCTCCATGATCTGGTTTATCTACACACTAGATTTGGATTTACAAACTACTGTTAATTAGTCTTGCACGTCTTGCTTATAAGACACAAAAAATGAAAGGCCGAAAGAGGCATAGAGCAAAGAAGTCAGTCAGAGCTCATCATACAGAGAGACAGATTGAAAAATGTACTAAGAACCTGCTCACTGCATCCTACATTTTCAGAGGAAGGCAATAAAACTAGAAACCATTAGGAACCATTAGGTTGGTGTCAGTCAGCAGCAGAATAACAACCGAGCAGTTAGCAGGCAAATGGTCCGGATGGTTGAAAGAAATGTAACTTTTAGCTGACTGAGGTACAATCCCCCAAAATATACCCCCCCCCCCAGAAAAACAAAACAACAACAGAAAAAACAAAACAAGACAAAACAAAAAAACAGTGCACATTCTACAAATTTTATTTGTCTCTGTTTTCTTCACTTCACTGTTTTCTGCACTTATATGAACTCTGGCCTGTCTTGGATACATTCAGCAAATTCTTACTTTAGCTTAGCTTTAACAGTTAAGCAGAAATTAAACTGATCCATTCTACCAGATGTAGATTACCTTCATCTTGTTATTGCAAGAGGAAGCGATTTGTGCGTATTAGAAAATACACACTCACTGACATATGAACACACAAACAGAAATGAGATTAATTTCATTTCTCAATTTGTTTCCTGGGCATAAGTCATGCATTCAGCAATGGAGGAAGAGGTATCATTTTACAGGAGACATGGTCACAGGTGCTTAAACACATGTACACACACGTATACACACAGACACACACGCACAGTTTTACTGTCAATCCTCTGGTTAGAATTACTGGCTTTAGAAATGGATTCCCTCTGTGTTCCCATATACCGAGTATTTAGTTTTAAGTACAGTCTTAACATGTAATTCATTTTCCACGTAGAACAAAAGGCCCCATTCATTTGTGTGTCTGTAAGGGATTCTTTGGGAAAATGACACCTCATCTGAGAGGGTAGTAATTTTGGCAGTATTAATCAATCTGACGGCTCACCCTCTATAGCTTACTTTGTCCGGCCCTTACGCCTCATCTGCTTCCCGAAAAGTAAAACAGTTTGGTAAAACAAGTCAATCTGCAGCCTTTTCTTCATATTTTTTCCCCTCTATCCCGCTCCCTCTACCGTTTCCCCTCCCTGCTTCCCTCCATGTAAAGGAAACAGTTTAGGGAACAGTTAGTCAATCGGACCGCTCCGTCCCGCAGAGGGAGTGCAGAATAACGAGCACTGCCGGTGGATAATGGTCATGATTTAGCTCCCTAGTCAAAAGGTTACACTGCTCTTGCTCCAGAATGAATGGACGTAATAAGATATCCCTTGGATAAGTAAGTCTCACATGAACTGCAGTGCTGTAGAACCCCCAAAGCCTACTTGTAACAGTTATTTTCAGTTTTAAAGGGGAAGTTCAGTTCTTTCTGGTAAAGAATATGTTTTATTGAAAGAAACTCACTTATTGAGAGATGGTACAAGGAGTACGATAGGGTGATGGATGCAGAAATTAAAGGGAAAATCACAGGTGCTATTCCCATTATCTTGACGCACATTGGAGATAGGGAACCATTGGCCTGATATAATGTCCGCCCCGGGAAGCATAGAGGAGGTCAGGGGAAGAAAATGGATTGATTTCTATCTCACAGCTGCTGTTAAAAATTCTGCACATGAAGCCATTTCTTTAGTCATCTAGTCAGTCAGTAAGTCTTACAAGTACCATGTGGAAGAAAGTTCTTATGTGAAACATCCTCGCACTTAAACACACAATTATAAACATGAATACATGCACGCACACGTCAGTGCAGTAAGTAGGAGCAGCAGTAATCAAGGATTCATTCCACAACTGCCAAACTCTTAGCTGCATTTTGCAAGTATTTGCAAGTTTGTACTCTACAATTTGATTTGATTACTTGCGTGTGTTCCTGCTTGTGTATTTTACATGTAGTGTCTTTTCATGCACTGTGTATGTTTGTGTAGCTTCTGACATGCGGTAGTGATTACATGTGCATTTCCAGTGCTTGAGTGCTGGAGTTGGCTATTTGAAACACATGTTTTCTTTGTTTCTCTGTTGGCTACTGTGGAAGCTGAGAGGGTGGTATACACCCACACACAAACACTAAGCAGGGTGGTAACTTGCTACTGAGTCAACACTAATTAATGCCATATTGTATGTTTACAAGACAACTTTTTTCATTCTGTTTTTTTTTTTTTTCCCTCTAGTAGTCATGAAGCAGCTACCTGAGTAGATTCTTAGAAAAACAGACAAAATGTAATGAGACAGAAAAGGTAAATCTTTCATTTGGATAATAATTCACAATTTAGCAGAAAACAAGACAGTTGAATAGTTGTTGTTGAATATATCTGCGAGTCAAAAGTTGTTTACTTGCAGATATATTTGCAGTGTCACTTGTTATTTAGCCAGGTGGTGGCAGAGCTAGCAAGCTACCCTTGAAGAGTTGGAGGAAACAGAGCTATCACCAGAACCAATAATTTTAATGGCAAAATTCTGAAAATGCAAAGTGTAAAAAAAATAAGTATTTATTTATTTATTTGAATCCTGTAGATACCATATTGGAATAGGGTTGCCAAAAAATATAGGCTGGTGCTAATGCATCCCAAAAATTACTAAAGGATTACATATTAACTTGCAAAAGTGCCATCTTCACCTGCTCCAGATGACACACAACTTTACAAATGCATACAGCATACATACATACATTTTACAGCATATAGTGGAAGTTTATGGTTGATTTGATTTCAATTATTTTAAATTGTTGGATAGGTCAGTGTACACAAATTAATCAGCTTGTTTGAGATCATATGCATCAGTAAAACATCACATTTCATTTCAGCTTTGTCATCACAGACACAACATCTTGCTGTTTTTTGTGTTTTTTTGTTTGTTTTTTTTACCAAAGCTGAGCTCGAAATGAAAGAGCTACACAGATTGACTTGTGTGCTGTGATTCTGTTGGAATTTCCCACTTTTGCCACAAAAAGTTGTTTTAAGTGCGTGTTTGACTGTGCTTTAACAAGCAGTTAGATTGTGCTTTCTCGCCCACTTGTCACTCTGTTTTTTTTCTCTTTAGCATTAATATTCCTACCATTTGCTATAGTTACATCTTTGTGAATCTCTTGGAGTGTCTTTTATTTTAATTGAGAATCTGAGCGTATACTTGGATAATTGTTTGTAAGATGGAAGCAAAGAGTGCCTAGAATTTGACTGTTTCCACAGCACGAAAGCAATTATGGCTCCTCTTTCCTTACATTTCTATGTCTCGCCTTTATTTGTTGCTCTTCATTTTGTCTCTTGGCCCTTCTATGTCTCTCTCTCATGTGTTCTCTCGCCCCCACACTGTGATGGGAAGAGACCTTCCTCGTCTTTTCCTTTATGCTGACAAAATGAAATGGCCACCATTTGGAGAAAAAAAAATACGCCTACTCTCATAAAGTGATTCATAACAAAAGGAAATCAAATGGTACTTCTGAGGAACAGAAGCCCTTCAGAATCCATAGTTGACCAAATGACAGCACTTGTTGAGAGTTCCTCTATATTTTGTACGTCCTAATTCATGAACTTCATGCATTGATTTTTGTTCCTTTTTCTTTTTGAGTGGAATTGAATGTTTTCCGTATGTCAAGGTTCACCTTTTCTTTCTTTTGTGTATATTATAAAGCCATGAAGTAAAAAAAAAAAAGTCTTCTAGGACAGAATATATAAGGGGCTGTGTGCACGTGACATTGCCAAATCAATGTCTGACAGTAGGAGGTAGGTCAAACTGTGCAAAGAGACACTGTATTATTTTTGTTTTTTACTTTTGTTTTTGCATTCAGTTAAACATTTCCTTTTGTCATATTAAAGAATTCATGTGTTGTATGTACATCCATTTGATTTGTAGGTAGGTGTTTGTTCAAAGTCAGCACCTTGAATTTGCATCTAAACACAACAATACCCGCTCACAGACACTTACTGTGTTATTTATTGTATACCCTCTTCATCAAATGTTAATACGTCTCTGACATCCAGCTGGCACCACATGTTTGACTGACATGCGAGACAGCCAATTATAAAAGTCGTGGAAATGAACGAAACGTATAGCTGTGGGATGCCCCTGTTGGCTCATGAATAAAACATAAAACTGGCTTATGGTTTGATTTGGATTCTGTTTCTCAGTTGTTTGTTGTTGCATGTTGTTGGCTGGGTGACAGTATTGAAGGAAAGTGTCAGGTAATGGTGTGTTTTTTGTGTGTTTACAGGAAATGCCACAGATTGACACATGGTAAAAACCAATGTCAGAATGTCACAATGATTCTCCTTACAAAGCTCCTCAAGGATTCTTTTTTTTTTTTTTTTTTTTTTTTTTATGATTCTGACATTTTTGTTTTCAAAATTACAAAAAAGAAAAAAAAAAACACAAAAACTTAAAACAGTCAGCCACAGTGTAGCAGTCAGACGGGTACATGACCAAAACTGAAAAAAAGTTTAATCTATGTGTTGTTGTCACAAATTTGTCTACCTGCAACAGGCTGTGTTAGGATCAATTTTGAACAAGCTGTTTTTGCTAATAATTAAGCTCTGACTACACGATCAATCTGGCAAAGTCTAACCACTGTTGGGCCATTTGAAGCAAGAAGAAATAATGTGGTGTAGGAATGTAAGTCAGCCTGGGAGCGCTGAGCCACAAACCACACGGTGACCAAAGGATGGCAAACTCTCTCTCTCTCTTTCTCTCTCCCACGACCTTCTCAGCTTCCCTAACTACTGAAAGATGGAACTCAGGACACACACCAGTGCTCAGATGGCAGCACTTAGTCGATGGTTGCCCATTTGAAAGTGTAACTCCACCCTACAGGCAGATCCAGAGTGGAGTGCCCACACAGAATGGACTTTAACAATTTTATGTAAAGTTTTTGCCCTCGAGGTGCTTTTAAAAAGGACAAATCCTGCTGTCTGAGACCCATATAATTCATGGTCAACCTTTACAGAGGACAAAGACTCAGGCATAGGCAGGCTTGAATAGATACTCCTACGTATGTGCTAGGATGCAAGCCTGCTTAATTTGGGGCAACAGAAGCCTCAAGGGCTTTTATTTTTTTATGTGGAAAAGCACTGATTGAACCGATATGTATGTGTGCTTGTGCACAAGATGCAGGGCAAAGACATTTCTCGTAAGTAGTCTTTAATAGAAAGTTGCTAATATAGTTTTTTGTTTTTAATCAGACATAAAATTTTGTCAGTAACAGCTCAGCAACTATAGAAGATGATTGGGTTCATGGGGGGGTTAGACTGATTCAGAAACACTGGAGTCATAGTAAGTCATATAATAGCAAGTCAGTAAACAATATGCTATTGAACCTGTTCTCCTCCACCAAATATGATGCAGCAAAGCCAGAGAAATACAGTATTTTAACTCAAACAGGAATGGTGTACTAAAAATGTTGTCAACATGTAACGACATCACATGACGGCAGTCCATGGATGGTCTCATTGGTGTCATTATGGCTGGTCACACATTTCTCAGTTTTTGTAATTTGCCAGATGTGGAGCCTCTTTGCCATCAGCTGCTTTTTCATAACAGTCTCAAAACTATTTCTCTTTCGATCAACAGTTTGTAAGGTTAAATAAAGCTGGATTGTAAAACACGGCAAGCTAATGGACAGTGATAGCTTCTTCTACTGTGGACGTTAAATATCATGGCTGCCTCAGAAGTCATCACTTTTGTGACAACTTGCTGTTGGTCACCATTTCAGATTGATAGGTTGTTTTTTTTGGTGTGTAAGACCAGTAAAGCAACAGAGAGATCATTTGTGGCTTCAGGCTATTGGCAATAATGTGGTACGTTCTCATTAGACTTCTTATATTCCCCTCATACAGTAAAGGAAGAACGTCCCCCACTCCGTTTTGCACTCTGCTTCTTTTTGAGTGCATTTATTATTTTTTTCATTGGCTTGACTTCTTGTCTCGTCCCCATTTACTCCCCTTCCTGCTCCTGCTGGGCTTGAATTCTCTCAGTCTGTCTTTTAGCTATATTTCCAGGGCGTTGTGTCATTTTGACTTTGCTGTAGTCTAAACAGCGACTTTCCAATGCACCATGGGAGATAAAAGCAATAAGTGGGTGGCTTATCTGTATTTTATTAGTTTCTGTCAATGCTACATCTCCTGCATTTTTGTGCATCACTCATGGCAATGACAGCGTGGCAGGTGTGATTGCCTGTCCTGTGCTGACTGTCATTTCTCAGACTTCTGTTTTCCTTAATGCTATTTTTAAATTATGCATATTATTTTAAAATGATGAAACAACAAAACAGCATATATTGTATGTAATCGAATATGCAAATATGTGTTCATGTTGTTCATTGACATAGTTAAATCATTAACACAGAAGTTTTAGTTGTAAGTACAGAATCATCACACATACACTTGTGGCTTTCGTAAGCTGAAAGCAGGTTTCTTTTTCTCAAGCACCTCTGGAATTGTGTCACATTAGTAAGTCATTGTAAATGCCTAAGCATGTGTTGATGTCCACATGTATGTGTTAATACTTTCCTGTGTGCATGCAAATTTTTGCCAGTTGATTGGTTTTCAGTGCCAGTGGCAGCTTGGTTGCGTTTGCTGTCCTCTCACATTGCCACAGCTGTTTTTAGTGTGCCAGTGGTGGGGTGAAGGGTAAGGGGGTTTGCTACAGCATTGCAAATGTCTGATTTTATTCATGCCTTAGTGTACGAGTGCCCTAAGCACTTATTATGTGCTCCGACGCTGTAAATGTCTCTCCAGTGGACACTTACCAAATGGGGGGGAAAAAAAGACACGGAGAATGCAGGAAAAAGAGGTCAAGAAAAGAACGCAGAAGGGAGAAAGAGTGTTAAAAGAAATGGCAATTAAAAGGAAAAAAAGAGTGGTGGGGGAACAAAGAGAGAAATTTGGTATGATCGTACAAGAATACATGAAAAACAGAGGACCGGAAGAGTGAAGTAAAAAGGCACGCTGACTTAAAATCCCTTCTTCAAAAGGGTTTTTAATCCTGATGGGCAATTTATTACAACACACAAACACACGTTTGTACAGTACACTATTAATGACTGAAATTACTTTTCAGTCCATGTGAGGTACATAGGAGGCCTCATAAACAGTTTGCTCTCTGGGCCCTTGACTGTGGAGCGATAGAGAACACTCCTTCTTTGTGTGTGCAAGTGTGCATGTGTGTGTTTGGGGAAATTATAAATTCTCTCCCACATAAATTAAACAAGGCTCAGACAGAGAAGCAAATGGATGCCTTCCCTTTTGATTTCCCTTCTGGAGCTCAGCTTTCACCACTCTCTCGCTCTTTCTGTCTTGCTCTCTCTCTCTTTCTCTCTCCCTAACAAACATTCACAAACACAGAGTTTTTATCCGGCTCTGCGGTTCTTCCTAGTTCTCGCAGGAAAGCCACTCAGGAGACCAATAATAATCTGTCTACTGATCAGCACTAACAATTTCCAACCAATCAGAGTGATAGGTCGCTAAATATTGTTGATTTAATTTTTTTTTCCTCCCTTCTCTGGCTTTCTGCAGGACTTCAGGGTCTTATGGAGCAACCGAGATTTTGAAGGCTTTTGACATTTTCCCACATATTGGCTACTTCCTCTCTCTCCCGCTCTTCTTTCTCTCTCTGTCACATATCCACACAGGCACTTAAAAATGAGGACACACATGGGGATTTTGGAAAGTGGTTTAGGACATTTGCTCTCCTTCAAAGCACTTAAAAGGGATTTCAACAGGAGAAAATAGGTGGAAAGAAATGGTGTGAGGGATGGAGGAGCAAAGGAGGGAGGAAGGGAAGTGTAAACAGGATAAGGGAAGAGTGGTTCCTTCTTTAGAGCTACCTATAGCTTGGTTTGCTGTGGTCAGCTGTGCTTTCATTGCTTCTTGACTTGTCAAATATTTTCCTTCTTGAACTACTCTTAATTTAGTCTGTTATTAGGAAACAAATGCTTACTTATTTACCACATTGCATCTCATTTGGCTTAATGACTTAAAGACTTTTGTAAACATTTTTTTTTTTTCAGCATTACTAATAACAGACCAGCAATGGCGGACACCGCTGACTAAGCACACAGACATATGCTAGTAAATGAGCTCTTAAAGCCATTTTCCCCTCAATTTCCTTACTTACTTCACACTGTGACCCACTCCAAATATTATGGCCTTACACTCTAAAGGAAATTAAGAAAAAACATAACATGGAGAACTGGTAAATGGGATTGGGAGAGGTTAATGTGACATCTGTATGGCCTTAAGTGCACATAATCGGCCTTTTCAAGCCCTGTGCATACCTAATCGGGAAAGGGAGATTTCTGCTGTTTGTTTTCTTTACTTCACCGAAGAAGAAGAGAGAGAAACATAAGCAAGGCAGATGGGCTTTTCTGGAAGCTTCTCTTTCCATATGTCCATATTAATTGTCACGTCAGTCTTTAAACATCTACATTTCCAGAAATTTAAAATATCTTGCTTGGTTTTAGCATGAAATCTCCCCACCAGTCGGCCAGTTCACCCTATACCACATTTCCCCCTCCTCTAGTCTTACAAAGGTATTTTTTTGCTCATTATTGCTATGCTTTCACTGTCTTTTGTCTCTTTCAAAGTCTTCTCTCTGTTGCTCTCACGCTGTCTGCCCTCTTCCTTTAGGCAGATGACACCAACTACTTATTGTGTGTAAGCAAAAAATCCTTCTATCGCCTTATCCCATTTATCTCTTTTTCTCTTCCTACACACTTAACCCTATTAGTTACCCTCCGGTTAACTTGTCATTTCAAGTTAGTGTGCCTGCACATCTACACACACACACACACACACACACACACACACACACACACACACACACACAGACAACACCAGTTTCATTTTGCAGGTTTGTGTGCCTGCATATACATGCTTCCTACCTAGTGCAACAGTGTACATGTGAGCTGCAGAATAACTGAAACATGAGAAAAGGAGATGTTGACAGTTTGTTTATTTCACTAAATCAAGTGGTGTGTATAGTGTTGCACAGCAGACTGGTCTTTTTACAGCCCTGAGATCATCCTAATTTCAAAAGCAAAGTTACATAAAGTATTATAAAATTTTGGTTTATTTTTTGGTTGCATGTTTATGTTTTTCTGTTTCCACTTACTTGTTGCAGCTGTTGTATGTAGGCGCACATTATTATTTCATGGTAACAGTGTCCAGAAGCTCTTAATGAGCATCTCTAACAGGGGAAGTTTTTCACATTCTGTTTTTCTTTTGGTTGGCCATTATTCTTTGAACCGTTGCTGACAGGTTCACATTTTCATTTGATGTGGAATACAGCAGAAAGGATACTGACAGCAGCACAAAAAAAATCTCTGAAAGAAGATGGAGAATTAAAAATTGCCAGCAGAAGTACATCAGAGGCCTCTTTATCTTGCACATTCATCAGTTAATTAATATATATATTGTCATTAAACGCAATCATTACATTCGTACTGTATCATTTATAATTATGCAGATAAATGCTGATCGTACTTAAAGGGTTAACAGAAACATTACATTTCTGAGTATCTTGATTTGTAAGAATTTCAAATCATTATTCATACTTGTGCATTTTTATTTGTTTATTTAGTTTTAAAAGCAAATTCAGAGGCACGGTCATGTAAAATTGATCTGCTTGAGGTAAGGTGGTTTGTTGCTTGCAATAAAAGAGAGTGGTAGTTTGCAGCTATGTGATATCTAGGGGCCAGAAAATGATATGCTGAGTGCAGTATGTATGTATACTGTGCTTCCCGTAAGTATCTAAATTGCCTCAGTGTAGACATAACTCCGGTGCTCCATCTCCAAACTGTTTTATTGACAATGACTGCTTGCCTTAAATATGATGTATATACATTTATTGCACAGACCCCATTACAGGTTGAAATGATAACCAGTTCAGTAGACCAAACTATGGTGAGAATGCGTACAAGGCTATAAAAGTGTAGTGAGGATTTAATATGTACCACACTGAAGAGGAAAACAAACACACACAGAGTCCCTCACTCACACACAAGCACGCATTTACACACCCAGTCATAGCCTTGGACACACATCAGAATTGACAGGGTAATGGATTCTTATATTTAGTGACCAAGAAACGCATTTTGACCTCAGTAAACCTCCTACCACTGGCTCCAAGTGATGCCAAAATATCGTGGACAGAGACACAAACCCATAAAACGCTCGGCCGTGGTAGCCTCTTCAAAGCACATTCTCACCCACCGTTACTGCCTTTCCATAAAATCTGAACATGGGGGAGTGCTTTAAAACGTCTTCATAGAGAAATCACCAAATACAGATGCTGTTTTGTGAGGGGAAAAAAACCCAATGTTTGTCATTTCTCAGCCATTTTTCTGGCTAAACAGTGAGCTGACAAACATACAGAACAAATGTGGGTATGAGTTAACCAGATGACATATTTGTGGTATTACGTTTTATGGGGTTGTTTAGCTTATTTAGATATTTTCCAGTCTTGAGTTAAAACCTCACTGGGTATTTGAATTAAGACTGTTCATTTCTCTTTATGAGCTAAGCAATTTAGTGTTTTACACACCTACTTGGAATGCAGGAAAGTAAAAAGGTAATATGCAGTTAACTAAGAGGGAGAGAGAGAAGAATGAGTTTATTGTCTTCTTATTTCCAGCATGTTTAGAGCACTGAAGTATGCATCTTAATTTCAGTTTGACATTGCGGTTTGAGGCAACAGTTTAGCAGAGTCCTCATATTTTCCTTTTTAAATGTGCTCTTGGTATGCACAGTAAGTTACTTTAACGTTGAAGACTAAAGGCATCACTGTCTGTGCAACATACCAAAAACTCTATAGTCACTTCAAGTTCATTTGAATCATTATATGTGTCATGCTCGTATGCACAAGCAAGAATTGGCTTCCGATTTCAAATATAACTTAACCAGAAATTGATGTATCAATGTTCACGTTATTGTTTTCAGATTTAAAGCCTTTTTTGGTCATTTGAAAGCACAACAAAATTTGACTCGTGTCACCAGAGTGCCAACCAAACACACACATGTGTCTCACATGTTAGCAATGTGAACAAATAAATAAATAAAGTGTAATAAAAGGATGCATTGAAGTGTACACTGTAATAAATACTATATAAATATAAATAAAACTAGAAATAGTTTATTTGATGAAAAATCTGATGACACACTGAAGTAATTACACGTTGCAGTAAACTTTGCAGTTAGGTCTTGCAAACCTAACACACCCCCAAACTGTGTTGGGTTTGTTGTTAAGTGCACTGTTTCATCCTGTTTCTGCAGGCATTGTGTATTTTTAGAGTTAGCTCACAAGCTTGTAAGTTAGATTGATGAATCCTATGAACTGCTTAAAGCACAGTTATGACTGATCATAACATTTTCAACTATAAATCTGAGAATATTTTTTTTCTCTATAAATAAGACCCCTGGTTGTCTTGCTTTTGAAAATGAATTAAAGTTATTGTAAAACTGATTTGTGAGACTGTACTTGGTGATACTGGTGAGTGAGCACAGGGCTATCATTGGTTTTACAAGCACAGTCTGAACAACTGGATAAAAATGTCTTCGACAAAAGTGTGTTTTCATGAGCTTGGTCAATATCCTCATGTCTTACGGTAATATGATTGTGAATAGAATTCAGTCATATTTTTCACTCCTACTATATCTACATATTACTATATATTAAGTTGTATAGATCATATCTACTTTCTTTTTCCTTATTAACACTTTGTTGTCAAAGGAAACCGCAAAAGAATTCCATTTTGCAAGTTTGTTAGATATAACCGTTTATTCACAGCACCACAGAATAATAAAAAGCACTGAGAAGAAGAAATCTGATGAAACATTTTGCTCATTATTGTCACAGCTGCTATGGGCTTTTACCTCAGTGTTAAACTCTTGTGCTTTTCTTATAAAAACCTCTTGTCAAATTGCAAATGCCATCTAGCTGTGTGCAGTGATGCATTCAACCATTCTGGCGCCGGACTGCAAAATCTGGCTGCTGTAATTGCTTAAAACATTTTTTTGTCCTTTATCTCCGAGGCTTTCAGTTAATGTATCTTGTATCTGATAGAATTCCCACATTGGTTCTTTGTCTTGGCTGGGTGGATGTTTGCTTTGCATGGGTGTAAAGGGTCCGGAGTATAATTTAATTGGATTGAGCTGGTTTGTGGACATTGTTTCAAGCTCTGGTGGAAAATGATGTCTGAATGACCAGAAATGCAGATGATCAATTTATGAATGAACCCACATTTAGCGTAGGTACGACACCGAAACGGGAATACACACAAGAACCAAATAATCATCTGTCATCTTTGCTGCTTGCATTGAGCTCTAGCTCTCTAACTCTAACAGTTTTCTGCTTCACTGCTTTAAAGTGAGTCAACATCACTTTAAACAGTTTGGACATTTTAATATTTCCACTTTCAGGTCTGTTTACTAGCTAGCTTTTTATTTGAAGTCAAAGTACATCCAAGTACATCTGCAGTACATCCATGACTCTCCCAAATATACCTGGCAATATTTAATTTGTACAGTCGAATACATAACTAAACCATACAAGAAGCTTTATTGGGACCTGAATTCCATTCTGCTCACAGCACCATCCTCTGTGAAAAGCTTTGTCTTTTTGTTTTTTTGTCTTGTGACTTTAATGGAAAACATATCAATTATAACTATGATTGATTTTAAATTATGATTTTTCAGTCGCTTGGTTCAGAAATTGTTTGTTTGCATATTTTAGAGTTTGGTAAAGTTTTCCTAGTGCAGAATTGAGATAACAGCAGAATCTTTCTTGTTGAGTTGATTTTTATTTCTTGTGAATATTTTTAACCTTTCCAGTAAGCCCATTTCAGCCCTGCTTATTACTATTTACTTTTGCAGAATTTACTGGGGGAAATTTAATATACGGTTTTGTGTAATGAGAAATGAAGGTTGTGCTCTTTTGACATGATCTTATCATATTTAACTTCACGGAGTGTGAGGATAAGAGCTGGAGTTGTTCTTGATCTATGGGCTGGTTCTGTCAGCTGGTTCCACCTGTACAGTCAGTGAGTGCATGGAGAATGTATCAACTATTGCTTGGTCTATTCTTGGATCTCCCTTTCCTTGAGAGGTATTGCATTGATGAGAACATTGTAAACCCAATCCAGGCAGACAAATGGTCAAGTTTGCTATTTGGTTTTTCATAATGGCAGGGCCATTGTTTGTAGTATCCAAGTAAATCCAAGTATATTATACTTGGATTTGCTGTCCTATCAGCTGCACATCACACACACTTATGAGATCTCCTGCAGACTTTTCTTGTGTCTTGCTTTTTGTGTATCTTACCACGTTTATATTTTCCAGATGCTTCCAATGCAAACTTGAGTACAGGATTTGAGGCACAGCAGTAAACAACTGCAAATGTTTTGCAGTTGTTACTTTGGACAACATTTTAGGTCACTGTATTATTTTGGCAGTATCAGACATTGGGGCAGGTGTGTCAGAATTATATATTTTGGTGCAGCATTAACTCAGTGCTTATATTCACAGTTCCGCTTCTAGGGCTTCACATTTACTCTCTATATATCTTAACACAGACACGCACATACATATACTTAGCCCTGCCTCAGGACTGAGGGCCGCCAAAGCAGCTGGCCAAATTGATAAGGCAATTCATCAGACTGAGTTACACACAGAAACACACACTCACACATATGCACTGAGTTTATAGAGGAAAGGATTAAGACAGAAACAGGTTAAAGGCTCGACACCGACGGAAATTATGCTGGAGGAATTTTGGATAGAATGTTAAATTTCTGTAAAAGTAAATAATCGAGAAAATTATAGAAGGGATAAAAGAGGATATAAGAGACTACAGCTTGATAGAGCTCTCATCATAAAAAAAAAAACGTTTCCCTCTACCTATTCTTTCTGCACATAAAAGTAAGAAATACACATGCAGACACACACAGGCTTTGATGCCATATCTTCATGTTTGTTTCTTGTTATCTCGTCATGATTTTAATCTCCATTTGTGTCCTTTATTCTCCATTACATGGCTCATTACAAATGGCTTTGTTAACGGTGCTTTGTCTGTAACTACACCTTATTGCTTTGACAGTGTAGCTGTGTGAGTTTCAAAATCACTCTAGATAGAAGACAGGGAGGTTAATTTTGGTCTAATGAGGATTTTGACTGGTCTTGACCTCAATTTAAGTGCCTTGTTCGATTTTGGAGGATCCTGCTCGTTGAAGTGTTCTTGGTCGAAACTACTGAACTTGAATGTTTTTTTCTGTGACTCCACAATTGATTAAAGTCTAATAGGCCGTATAATCCTTGCTATATGCCTACCACCCCCTTCATTGGCTGGTTTGAGTTCTGCTTAGTGGATCGTGCATCATATCAGACAACCTCAGGCAACTTAGCTGCTGAATCATCTGAAACCGTTGGAGAATTTATGCGTTATTTTTTCTTCTGGGCAGCACGGTGGCTAGCACTGTTGCCGCACAGCAAGAAGGTCCTGAGTTCAATTCCACCATCAGGCCGGGGTCTTTCTGTGTGGAGTTTGCATGTTCTCCCCATGTTTGCGTGGGTTCCCTCCGGGTACTCCGGCTTCCTCCCACCGTCCAAAGACATGCAACTTGTGGGGATAGGTTAATTGGATAATCCAAATTACCACCAGGTGTGAATGTGAGTGCGAATGGTTGTCTGTCCCTGTGTGTTGGCCCTGCGACAGACTGGCGACCTGTCCAGGGTGTACCCCGCCTCTCGCCCTATGACAGCTGGGATAGGCTCCAGCGCCCCCCGCGACCCTGAAAAGGATAAGCGGAAGTGAATGGATGGATAATTTGCATTTGCATTTGAAATAATAGAGTTACCCTTTATTTTGCTACCAAAACTTTTTCTTTTTCCTGAGTAAAAGTTAAAGTTGCATGTAGAGTGAATTGAATTGAGCCGCGCCCTCTGTGACCTGTGACTACCACGCTGCTAAATCCTTTGCAATGGTTAGAAATGGAATGAAATTTCTCTTGTAACACAGAATTAGGTTTTCGTGCCTCTCTTCACTCACACTGGGAAATGTGTTGGATTCTTAATAGAGTTCAGAGTAGACCTCCACAGTGTGGAAAATCTGCACATTATCCAGTCCTTGCTGTTTAAATTAATATTGGAACAGAATTTTTATTTTCATCATGATTTAACGGAACATTCATTTTTACATGTTACAGCTTTTAGCACCTCTAATGGTATAAACTCATCCTGACCATATTTGGTAACGATTGTGAGTTCTTATATTCTCAGTAACACCATATATTTTTAAACTGTATTTTTACACCTACTTTGGGTTGGGTGTGAAAATATTCATTTATAGCTTGATTCATTATAATTTTGTCATTTATAATGTTTCATAATGAATAAAATCCAAGGTCCAAGACAGCCAGCAGTATACAAGCCACTTTAGTTACCACTGCATGTTAAATTCTGTTTCCCAGTGATATATATGTTAAGTTTGCAAGTGAATCTGTATGGAGTGTCAACAAGCAATATTTTAAAACTCCTAATTGCCTAATCCAATGAAATGAACATCATAATAGATAAAAATGCCATGTAGACTGAACCTGACATAAATGATCCAAGTTAAAGGTACACTTAATAGGATGTCATTGTGCTTTAAATAAATGTATAAGTGTTAAGTTTTGGCCAAAATGTTTGATGGATGAAAACATAAACACATTGCTTGTTAATAGATATTTCCATGGCAACTGAATAATCTCAGTCTGTTTCTCGTCACTGTTTGATACAACCGAGAGCTCAGAAAAAACAAGACAGACTTCACAGCAACTCTGGGAATTTTATCTGAATAAGTTAGGGGTATGTAGGTTTTATTAGTTTTTAAACATTAATACTCAGATATTAATCTGTACTAAATATTACTATCAGTAGATACTCATTTATAACAGAATCAATACCAACAGTGCCATCTTTGCCTTCTCCAGCTGTCACTCAGCTTCACACAGCACAGCTACAGACAGGGAAGCCACACAGCCCGACCTCACTAGCAGCTGAAATAGCTGACATTTATAACTCTGAAATAACTTTGAGGAATTTTGAGAGGTCAGTAAAGCTTCACAAGTTAAGCATTAAACAGTTTTCATAAGTGTTAATCTGACCTTTGTATTTGTTAACTGTATATATGTTTAACTATTAGCAAGTGCCCAATAGGTACATTAGCCATCTGTTATCATTAAAGTAGCAGCTAGCGGTTATGGCTAACAAAAACATCGCTAAATTTAACATTGGAGCTAGGCAGCAAGTGTTGTCATTCCTGCGTTTGATGTTAGCACAGTGTTAATTTAACTAGAAAGGCAACTATTTGTGATAGTTTGTGATAATTTTTTTAAATTTTTGAATTGAGGAAACGTGCACTACCAATAAGTTAAACAGTGACAGCCTAAGTTGTCAGGTCTATTTGATTAGCAACAAAAATATGGACCCAAATCACCAGAAGCATATATATATAGTGACTTTATGTAACTTTTTTTTGTATTATGTCAGACAACTTCTATTACTCACTATTGATCACTTTGATGTCACTGATGAGATTGTTTAAAAGAGAAAGAGAAGAGAAAAAGATCAAATTTTTCAAGCATAAGAAAGCTTTAAATTGTTAGACTAAAAAAAGCTTGAGGTTAAAGCTGAATGTTTTTCTAACATGCAGTTTTATTGCATTATTGCAGCAGTGTTTTAAAAGGTTGTTGTAATGTAGCAAGTATGTACAGTGCTGACCAAGAACTGTAATAGTACGGAGCCCCTCTGATGACATGGTCCAAAAAATAAATAAATTGTGGCCACAAAATACTATTTTGTGCCCTCAAAATAGTATTTTGTGGCCACGAAATACTATTTCGAGGGCACGAAATAGGTATAACGTGCGCACGAAATGCTAATTTGTGGGCACGAATTGGGTATAATGTGGCAACGAATTAGGCATTTGTGGCAACGAAATAGATAACGTGCGCACATCATATTGATACAATTCCTGGACAGCTGCGTAGAGACATAAGCATAAGAGTAGGCTAAACCTATACACCGTGGACAGAGACAGTATGACTGAGTTTTATTTTAGGCTGGGAATAAGCTACAAATGCATTTTGAAAAGCCTGCAATGCAAGGAACCATCATTACGGAGAGACATTTAAACAGGATACTGCGAGCCCAGTTGCTTTACAGACGTAAGTAGGACCTGGACGCCGGGATAGATTTTATTGTCAACCAACTGCAAGGGCCTGGGAAGGATCACGGTTATTGGTCAAGTGTTTCGTGCCCACAAATTAGTATTTCGTGCGCACGTTATACATATTTCATGCTCACGAAATAGTATTTCGTGGACACAAATAAGTATTTCGTGAGCATGTTATACCCATTTTGTGCCCACGAAGTAGTATTTTGTGGCCACAATTGATTTTTTTTTTTTGGACCATGTCATCAGAGGGGCTCCGTATAATAGTATTCCCTCACAACAGATATAATACCAGCATAAAGTATCTCAGACAACTATTCCACTTTTTTCACTCACTGAGTTTATGCTACAGTATTAGTGTTTGGTATTACATGACTGAGACACTTGGGAAACAATAGGAATGAAGGAAAAACAGAAACTACTACTACTGTATTTTAGGAGTGTCGTGGGAATACAGACAGCCTGAGCAATACAGCAGGAGACGGAGTACAGCAGAACAAACTAACGAGTGAGTGAATAATAGAACAAGAGGACAGGCAAAAAAGAAAAGTGTGCTCTTCCGAGTTTGTTTAAAAAAAAAAAACCTACCATGCCTTCGGAAAATGCAGCAGATCTTTTCTTTTTTTTCCAACAGCAAATCAAGTACTTTTTTTCTTTGGCTTGTTACCAACAATGGAGTAACTCTCCCTTTCTTCTCTTGCTGAGATTTACATCACCCATAAGATGTTCGGTGATGGAGAGACAGAGGCTGCCTAAATGTTGATTCATACGGATTAATTAGCAGTTTCAAATTTTTTTGTTTTGTTTAAATTTTCTTACTTACTTTGTGGATAACATTTTCATAATGAGATAAAAGCCACCTGTAATTTTAACATTTGCAGTGGTTACAGATTACTTAATGGATTACCTTCAGGTGTTATGAAATTATTTATAAACTATTGTATTTAAAGAGGTTTTATTTTTCAGTCTTCTTTTTGTTTTGCTTAAAATAAGCAAGAAAAAGCAACATTCACTGCTGAACGTTCGTCAAAAATCAAATATTTCCCTGTGGTATTTATATTTTTTTTTTCTTATTCTCATCTTCATCCCCCCCCACCCATTTTCTTCCCTCTCTTTCCCACTCCACACTCTTGGGAGTCAAGAAATAATTCTCAGTAAATTACTTTGTATTTTTTTTTTTTTGTCTAGTGGTTTGAGGATTCCCTGTATTCTCCCAGAGACAAACATCAAAGATATTCCAAGCCACTTTACAATTAGAAATGAGAAAAGAAGCTTAAAACAAAGATCCATGATTCCACTTTGAAGACAGTAGTGTGTTCCATAAAAACTTCGACAGAAAAACAGAGATTTTCAGAAAATTGTGGCGTTTTTCTTTTGAAGAAGTTAATTATATGTTACTACTTATTACCTGAGTATTTAATTTGGACAGCATTTGGGAATAATTGAATCACTGGTCTGTTTTCATTCGATAATGTGTTTTTTCTAGTTTCTGAACACTCTGAGAGGTTGAAATTCCCTAGAGAAGTCTAAATTGCAGCATCTAAAACACACACAAAAAGTCATCTAATAGAAAAGAATAATACTGGCAAGAATAGTGCTATGATTTTACAAAATAAAGTGTTGAAATAATTGTTTGTTGAAATTAGATAAAGTCTTCAACACAAACCTGTCTGATGAATTCCATCATAGTTCTGGCTAACCAACTTACCAGCTGTCATTGTGATCACAGACTAAGAATGCATTTTCCTACTACTTTATTATGGAATACTTATCTATTAAAGTTATGCCATGAATACTACTTTTAGAAACTTTTTCACTATTTTTAGCATCAAAAATACGATACATGTATCCATTTATTTTTAATGGAGGTCTCACATCCATATTATAGTTGATCAACTGCTTGAAGTTAGTTTTTCAGTAAGTGAAACTCTCCTAGATAGAGTGGTTGGTGTAGCTGCAGACAGATATGTATTCAATTCTATGATGATTCTTGTTATTTTTTGGTGCATTTGGCATGTAAACCCTGTGTCCATGCCAGTCTGTTGCAAATCAGTCTTTTATGGCAGATGGAAATGTTGGACATCCTGGTACCAGCGAAGAACTATGAAATGCAGACAAGAGGAAAATTGGGAAAGACAATTGTGAAGAGAGAAGGACGATTTGTAAAGGTCCAGCCACACTGACAGTATGAAAGGCTGGCAGATTTAGAGTGACCGTAAACCCATTTACTATAATCCATGAGCTCCACAAACTGGAACTTAACAATTTCATTTTATTCAGTGATACATTGTTTGACAAATGTACGTTTTATCACCATGGGTTAGACAGTTACACCCATACAATACAAAGCAATGCATTGGGTGTATCGTTCCATTAATTACAGCTTTTCTTATCCATTCATCAGAGTCAAAGCTGTAACCAAACTGGCAGATTAACTGCAGAGATAAGCACTGTCATGGGCATGCTGGTGCCTGCTTAAATGTAATGATAGCTGTGTTGTTGATTGCTCTGAAGCCAATTATGGTGCTAGGTAATTGGGGTTGATTGCTTTGAGGCCAATTATGTACGTTTGCAAACCCGGTGACTTTATTATTTGGTGGTGGCACATGAGGTGCCATTATTCTGTGTGGTCAAACCCAGTGTGGTCTTTAAATGATAACATCAAGTGCCTGTTGTATAGAGGCCTTTTACTTCAGTTTTATTTTTGTAAAGCCTCTGACTGCTTTTTAACTTGAACTACAAATTTTACTGCTTTCTTTGCACACTGACTTGTGTTGCAGTCTCCCACTGAAAGCCCAATTAGAGCACTGTTCTTTCAGCGTTCGCAGTAGTTGTATATAAATGTGCTCATTATCTTGCGTGTTCATACAGGAGGCGTCATTACCATCCATTCTCACTGAGCTGAAGGGACGGCAGTGGGTTTGCAGACTTGGGGCCGGGTGGCTCAATTGAGATTCTGTTCAGTTTGCACTGGAAAGAGTTGGAGCTGAACAGAGTACTTTTGAACTTGAAACTGACGGAGTCTCTCTTAGACTTTCTGCCACATGTAGCAGTCCAAATCGAGCTTTGAAGTCAGTATGTGTGTTTGTTTTTTTTACTGAAACACTATTAATTTTAAAAAAAAGTGGCTAAAGCCAGGTCTCTGTTTTGAAATTGCCATGAAAGAACACACTTTTTACTTATATTAATGTAGCCTTCACCACGTGTGAGATTGCACAACAGCTCCTTTCAGCTGAACTGAAGAGCTTTGTGGAATTATTTACCAAATGCAATGCAGGTTCTGCAAATGTGAAAATAGTCTCTGAATACTAATAGTTACAGGTTAAATGTTAACTTTGCTTCATGCCTTAACTACTCAGATTTTATCTGGTTAAGTTTGTTGTGGATGAAAATGCTCCAAAGTGAGACAGCGTTTCCGAGAGTGCTTTCAGGATGCTTCAAAGCGTTTAGCGTACAGTCACTGCTTTGATCTGCTTGCCAAAACAATATGACATATTGGCAACATAGTTACCAACTGTTTCCAGTAATTCAAAGAGGATGGTGGTAAAATTGATTTAATTTTCAGATACTTCCAATTTATTCAACACTTTTTCCTTTTTTTTGTTTAAAAAAACTTCAACTAACTGGATGCAATGTTTCTAGTTACCTGTGGGAACGGTCATGTGGGAGGTTTTGACGATTAAAAAAATACATTGCAAAGATAGTCGGGAGAGTGATGAGTTAATGCAGAGGGATAAATAGAATATGCTCGAGAGAAAGCAGCAAGAGGGAAGAAAGTAAGACATAAATAGCACTGCTAAAGCACTCTCAAAGATGTTTCCCACAGGCATGAGGCTGATGTAATATTTAGAGGTACAAGGGGCAGTGGTGTCACCTCTACTAGCTTTTAGACCTCTCTGAATAGCAGTCAAACACTGCCAACTCCCTTGGTGCAAAATGGCTGCACACAAGTGAAGTGACATCTAACAAAACCAAAGCATAGGTTACAGACTGTTTTCTACATACATGCAGCCTCTTAGCTAGTGTAAGTTTAGCTCTACAGCAGCACATCCACCTGTTCAGAAATGCCTGTGTGCTTCAGTGGTACCTGATCACCTTCAGCTTCCACTTAAGAGCTGCAAAATGCTCAATTTAACACATCAAAACTTGTTTGTGAGTGGGTTTTATGTACCTCTCCAGAGCACAGTTTTAATATATCCTGCCATGTTTAGTCAAGTCTGTGTATATACGGACATGTATTTTCAGATCTATTTTTGTAGTTGGTTCACATTTTCCATTTTAAAACTTTGATTCAGTCTGAAGCACTAACAGTATGTTCACCTGACTGTTGTTCCGTTTAAGATCTGTTGTTTGTTGGAAGAAGTCAGCCTTTTAAAGAGGCTTACTTCTGACTAATAAAAACATCTAGTGTGAGACGGTTATGTAAAGTAAGAGTTTCTGCTGTGAATGCTGCTTAATGAATCAAGGAATTGTCTTTATGTTCTTTTTGCTTCTTTATAAATTGAAGTTTTAAACACGTGCACACTTTGCCAAAAGCTACGAAACTGTCTCAGATCCACGAGAGATGATTTTAAACTGAAACTCTTAAAATTGCTCTTAATGATTTTACACTCAAGCTAATTCACATAAAATTGTGCTTTTTGTGTCACTTGTGTAAAGTTGGGTTTGCAGTCTGGTGCAAGACACTTTGAATTATTGATAAAGCAGTTGAACTGGAGTATTAGAAATACACGCACACACGCAGAGGCACACACAAATATACCAAGACAGATTACATGAACTTTCAAGCCCCTGGCCCTTGGGACCTATCAGCACCTCCCTCTAATGTCTAAAAAGTTCAGTGTGTGTCTGTGTGTGTGCATGAGCGTGACAACAGGCCCTTTCATAAAGGTCTTGGCCCTTCATCTACCTTGAGGCACAGAACGCGTGCTGGCTGCCCCTGGAAAGAACTACTGTCTCTTTCCCCTTTTTTTCACCCTCTTTAAATCTCTCTCATTTCTCTTTCCCAGTCTCTGTAGTCCTTTGCTGTCAGCACAATTAATTTCAACAGACTTTATTGGCATATTTTGACCTACATCTCCTACCGTTTGTTGGCCTTGTCCTTGCTGATTTGGTCTTTTTCATTCTACAAAGCTACTCTTCATGTAAAATTTTTACCTGAAAAACAAACAAAAAAAAAAAACCAAGCACCATGTTTTCATTTCCCTATTGTCTCCCTCTGCAGTCCCTCACATGAATCACATATGAATCACGCTAACCTTGTCCTTATGTCTTTCTCATTGCTTTTCATGATTTCATTCATAGACACACTCATACATATTCTCTCTCTAAAATGATCTCCTTCACACTTCCACCCATAAAATGCACTTGCTCTCACAACCGTGCACACAATCTGGCCCCCTGTAAAATCTTTCAGCAATTATTTACATCTCATGTTAAATGGATGAGCTAGGGGAAGGTGTCCTGTTTTGCCTCTAGCGTTGGTTGTCGTGAGATAGAGGACAGCTTTTGAGACTACTTCTCTATCAAATCCCTGTCTTGTATTTGCAGCTGTTCATGTGACATATTGCATCATAAGCATGTTGTTGTACTGACTTTGTCAAAATGATTTTACATTACCGCCTGGGTAGTTTTTAAATCACACTATGGAGTTGCCACACTTCTGAACGCAGTTAAAATATTTTGGAAAAATATCCTTTTGAGCAGTATGTAAGCTGAATGTACAAATGGACCTTTACTATGCACACTCATTTTCAGCAGCAAAAAATGACTGATTTGTCCCTTGAGGCATACAAACACAAATCACATATGTTGTGTGTGTCTCCAGGAGAAAAGCCTTTCTGTATTTCTTTCACCCCCTTACCTCTTAGTAATACGTATTTTGCGAATGCTGTGGTAACAGTGTGCCCTTCCTTGACATGGAAAATTGCACACGATCTGTCAAGTCGGCCTGAAATTATGAAGATGATGTTTTGAAATAGACAGCCATTTTTAGACATTTCTTTTGCAGCTTCTTTGGATAAACAAGGTGAAAGTCTGGAAAGTAGGTTAGAGAATGTAAAGTGATGTCAAATGTGTACTCAAAGTGCTGTTTCAAGTGACCTGAATCATTGGGGGGGGGGGAAGTAAGCTGCAAATCACACCATGACGAAATGGGTTCGGACTAATTTCAGCGAAGACTGTCATGTCCCAACTCAGGTCACTTTTGCCATTTTTAAAAACGGGTTATTTCATTAAATCTACTGAAAATCCAGTGAGAGTGTAAATACTGGTGAAAAAGCCACAATGTAAATATAGATGTGTACATCTACAATAACATATATTGATATTCTGCTCATATTTATGTTAATGGGACTATGTTCCATAACATAGAGACAGAAAGTCAAAATTTGTGCTTGCACTTTGAAATGGGCTCTTGTAGAGAATGAGGTTCATGATTTAAAGCATTTTTAGCTAAACTGGAGCAGTTCTTGGAAGCAGTGACTCATTGACTGTACCTCTCGCCTAACTTTAAGGATTTGTTGTGTACTTATCGTAGTGGGTTTAATGGAGGCAGCTGTAACTGCACTGGAGAACTGTTGTAGGGCATGGATAGTGATCATGCATGAACAGGATGAGTCCGACTGAACCATACACAAGGCACACCTATTCAAGCAGGCCAGGTTTACGTAACCATGCCAGGACACAACATGCACCGATCACACTTGTCAGACAAATTGGACTTCTCGGGTAGGGATGTGCCTCCATGCAAATAAGTGCAACGCGACAGGAAAACATTATGATATGATATTGTTATATATAACTTATTAAGGGCCTTGAATTAATTATTACATCACTGATTATAAAGTTATTTTTAAAAAATCATTTGAAAACTTAAAATGACCTCTTGACCTCTGTTTAATTTCAGAAAATGTATTTATCTTAGCATCTTTGTTTCTTTAAAAGATAAAATACCATTACCATAATTTATTCAAAGACTTGAAAGCAAGTAGGCATGCTCCTAGTTAAGAAGATAATAAAGGCTCTAGTGATAAACAAAAGGCAGTCGACATCCAAAGAAGAGCTTTGAATGCTCTTCAAGAAGTCTGGAGAACTAATCCTGAAGACTTCAAAATGACCAGAAATCTTACCTAATAGTGTTCAGTCTTTTTTCAAGAGTAAAATATGACTTTCAAGCCTTCTGGAATTGTAAAAGCTTTGTTTTTGCTTCATATATTGTATATTTATATATTGCTTTATATACTATATTTCAGTTTATATTTGCACATGGTCTTGGCCTCTGTCTTAACCTTTTTCCTCCACATTAAATCTTCTGCGATTGTTCAGCAGTATACATTTCTGTCAAAACATGTCTGTTATTTAGACGCATGTAATGGTCCTGTATCAGGACCGTCAAAAACTCACTTTGTTAGTCAGAGCCGAACACGGACTATAGATTTAAATGAATGAATGTGAACTGTTGATTCTCAATTGATTCTTGGTATATAGATTAATTCATATGGAAATATCTCTAAATGAAACTGAGTGGGAATGCAGTAGCAACATGATCCTACTTTATTGAACTTTTAGTTCAACTTTTAGTTTAAGTACTTAAACGCCACAGTGAGTCACGGCAACAGTGGAAGCTGACATGATAATTATAGGATGGAAATGCACTTTGCCAGTTAGATGTTCGAGTTGTGTGCATTATTTAGGGTGCTCAGTTAATCTTTCTTTATCTTTTCCTCTCCCCGTCTCTCTCTCTGGCTTTTTTAAACATCCGTCCCTCTCTGTTTATGTCTGCCTGGTTGTTGACTTCTCCATCTTTGCTATATTTCTCTGTTGCTCCGACTCCTTGTCTCTCTTGGTCACCTTGAGATTCTGAGTGTCCATTAAGGCTTTCAACTTCTCCGATGCACAGTGCTTTCAAAGCTTTTCTGGGTTTACATTCTTTTCACCCTTGACTGGATAACAGCATCCCTACATAAAAACACATCAGCAAATATGTACACGAGGCTGCCAGTGATAAGTTTCAAACTGAAAGGGTAATATTACTGTCTTTTGTATGTCCACTTTGAGTGATTGAATGTTGGCTTTTTGTTTTTACTTCTGCTTTTTTGTGCTTTTGGTTAGTTTTTTTTTTCTTAGATATGCCATCAGTCATCCTTTAGGTCCAATAGATTTAAAAAAAAAAAAAAAGACACAGTGACTATAATAATTCTTGACCCTGGGAGTGAGTTCTATCATTGATCACTGTATGCCATCGTGCATCAGTGGCAGAAAAGCGTGAATAAAAAATTCTTCTTGAAATTGAGTTCTTTCAAAGCCATGCTTTGTGTAGGGACAGCATGGGTATGCATTCATAACCACAAACAGATCAGGAACAATGGAAAGTCAAAAGTTTGTGTGTGTGTGTGTGTGTGTGTGTGTGTGTGTGTGTGTGTGTGTGTGTGGTCCTGTCAGCTTTTCAAAGCAGCACCAGTAGATTGGTTTGTCATGTTGCTGACTGGGTGCTTCAGTTTTTATCCAGGCCAAAGCCCTTTTTCTTTGAAACACACACTCAGAATAACAGTGGGTTTGTCTGTGTGTTTTGGCTCAAGCTGCTGTCCTGGTTTTGCCATTTGTCAAAGTCACCGTCTTTATGTGTTGGAAAGTTGTGTATTTTTATTTATTTTTTTTGCTGAATATTTTAGTGTTTGTTTGTGTGTCCGCCTTTCAAATGTCTCTTGATGTTGTTTTCCCAGGCAGCTCTCTATTATACTTGTGTGGGGATTTTATATGTTAACCAACAAGATTACAACAACTATGTTTTCATTAGCATAAGAATTCATTTGCATAATCAGAGGTGGAACTGTTGCTGTTTAACATGGCAGAGGTAAAGCTTCAGGTCAATGAACTGACCTCATCATAAAATGCTACTATAACACTCAGTAAAGTTTTCTCTTAGCTGGCCGTGCATCATTAAAGGTGCATAAGACCTGAGCTCTTTTTGTCTTTGTGGAGATGATTTAAATGCCACTGTAAAACATAGCCGAGTGTGTAGAGAAGAGCAATTTATTTTTTTTCCTTTTTCTGAGGTGTTTTTTTTGTATATATGAATTTATTCACTTATGTGTGTCTATGTGTGGGTGTGCAAAACCACAGAATTAACATAATCTTAGTATATTTTAACTTTATGAACTGAGAGCCAAAGAGTCTTGCATAGCTGTGAGTATGTCAGTTTTAAGAGCAACAGCCATTTTTACTGAGGATAAAGGTGAGATGAAGAGTGAAAACAACTATGCAGAGAGAGTAAAATGCAGCTATAAAAATGTATTCTATTACCTCTATATAGATAATCATGTTATTCTGTGGGGCAGTATTAAGTCTCCTTTAATCATTGTTAGTGCTTCATTAGCAAGAACAGTGCAGAGATTTGCATGAAGACTCATCAAGCAAAGTAGTTGTTTTTTTTTAAGAAATTGAATGAAGATGAGCATACTGCTGCCATAACGGCTCCTCTGCTATTATTTTACTGTCAGTAGTGAGCAATATAAGGACACAGTGTGTCTACATAGTATAGCTGTCAGCCAGCTGCTCACCAATTATACAAATGAAGCTCTGAACAGGTGGAGGATGGAGGAGGATTTTAATCGAGCATGTATGCCTTACACAAACATACAAAGGGTATATTCAGTATATGCTCTATACAGTACACAGTAAACAGACAGTACCACCCAGAAAGTGCAGTATCCATGTGTGTGTTTGTGCATTATGCATTCATTTGTACTTTCAAAGATATTTGCAGCCTAGATACATATCATTTGATTATATTTGCAGCCCACATGCAGATTTCACATAAAAACTCGAAGTCTAGATGTCAACTTATTTAGATTTTAGTTATTGATGTTCTTTTATATTATCTTTTGATTTTCGAGCACACCTTGCTGTGAAGGCTCCTTTGGGTGCATCTGCCTAAGAATTTGCTGGTGTGCGTTTTGGCAGAGTTCAATTGCTGTGCACAAACAACCCTCTGTGTAAATAGCTCATTAGTGGTGGGAGGGATATACCCCTGTGTGCGTTTCTATGTATGTGTTGATTGATGGGGTCACAGCAGGGTGCCGGGCCTTCTTACAACCTCCTGCTTCCCTCTCCCCTCTGCTCCCGTTCCATCCTCCCATTGCTCTATGCCAGCCTCGTTTAATCTGGCAGTAAAGGCGAAGGAGAACAGGAGCAAGAGTCACCAAGGGACACTGCTCTTCTTCAAAGATCACGCTTATGCCCCCCCCCCCCCCCCCCCAATCCCCCGTCACCTTGTGTCTTTACTTTGCCCTCACCCTTCTCCCCTCCCTGTCTTGCAATTCTTCCTCCCTGCAGCCTTCATTTTAACTTCTCTTGTATCCCTCGCCGTGCTCACGCTCTGAACTGAAAGCAATGAAAGACAGAAAAGAACGGTGATGATGCAAAACACCTTGTCATTTTATTTGTGCTACCCAGTTTTTCGTCTGGATCGAATTGAAACTTTTTTTTTCTCTTTCTCTTTTGCAGCATTTGAACTTATTTGAAATTTAAAATACTATTGGGAATACTGCCAAGACAAACCCAGCTTATGGGTGTCTGTTATTCGACTTATATTCTTTTTCTTTTGTCTGGATATCCCCCCTGATGTTTAATACCCTTCAACCTCTTCCACTCTCGTATTCTCGTTTCGGTTGTGTTTCAAGTTTTCTTACACTTGAACTTGTCAACTCCCGTTTTCCTAAAGTCTGACAGGGAAGAGAAAATAACTAGAAGGTAGAAGGTAACTAGAAGCAAGAAGGTCCAATGTTTGAATCCAACCTAAAGGCCTTTCTGTGTGGAACTGGCATGTTCTCCCTGTGTCCATGTGGATATTCCAGCTTCCTCCTACAGTCCAAATACATGCATGAGGTTAGGTTACCTGGTGAATTTAAATTGACCTTAGGTGTGAGTGTGAATGGTTGTCTGTCTGTCTTTGTTAAACTTCAACATACAGGGTGACCAGGACAGGTCAGCTGCCTCTTGCCCTATGGGACAGGCTCCAGCCACTCATTGAATTTTACCATTTATCATTAAACAGGAACACAGAAATATTGATGGGAGAGAAGAAAATATGAACTAAAAACACATTGCTTTTGTAACTTTAGAAAGTGTGATTACATGTGCAACTGAATTTTTCAATTAAAAGAAAACAGCTATTAAAAGTAATTTTAATAACTGTTATAAGTTATTTTTATGTTCTATTTTATACTTGTGACCTGGTTTGGTTTTGTTTTTTGCACTTGTTCACTTTGTATTGCATACAACTGCCTGCAATTTTCACTAGATGGCTATTCATTCGGCTTACTCATATCTGTGCAATGTTTTTTAATCAGCTGTGTGGCTGAAAGGTAATTTTACTCTTCAGTTGTTTTCTTTCCTAAAAGATTAGAAAAACAATTTCCCGCTTACTGTATTAGCTTAAAGGGATAGTTTGGATGCTTTATTGTGGTATTGTGAGAGGTTCCATTGGTGGTGTATTACCAACATTAGACCCCACTGCACACTCCAAAGCGTGAAAGTTGAACAATTTACTGCCGTGAAAGAGTAACATTTATATTAACGGTCTTGAAATAGGCCCAACTCAGCATATTCTTATTGGTTTCATTGTGTGGGTTATTTAGAATATTTTCACAACTTTAAATTTGCAAAATTGCTGCCGGTGCCTAAAAGCTGCGATCCACAAAGCACTACAAAATTTGTTGGGCCTGAAGTTGGTACCACTGACGTCAGTTGCTACCACAAGAAAGGTGTTTAAATTGTATAGTTTGATGGGTAGAGTGCCAAAGACCAGCTGAGTAACTCACATGGTCTATTAGGTGGGCTCTTTATGTTTCACTCCCTCCCCACCAGCACATTCCTTTGCTTTCATGCTGGTACTGCAGTCTCTCTCTCCAAACTGTGGGCATAACAACAACTATAGCAGGTAATACACGGACTCTGAAAAAGAATCCCCCCCAACCTCACTTCAAAGACGCAAACTATCCCTTCACATTCTTGCTTATAAATAGTATAGATATAAGGGTGCAGGGTGGTGAAACCTAGTTGTATCTGGCCAGAGAGCTTCTATAGGTTATATAACTGTGCATCCCATTTGAACAATAATGTATTCAAGAATTCACTTTTTTAATTTCAGTCTATTTAATTTGCTTCATAATAATCGCTCCAGGCTTTATAGATGGCATTCATTTGATTAGTGTGTATCTTCTCTCTGTGTGAATGGATGAGCTTTACTGTGCAGAACATTTCTTGTTGGTCGAGTGGCTTCGGTGGAGCATTTGAGCCAATCCGTCTTATTTATTGCATGGCTAATTTCTGCAATAGCTCTTAAAAATATTTTTTGTTTACTTTAAATTTTATAGCTCTTTGCTGTTTTTTAGACATGCAGCCTTGGTCTTGAGAGCAGCCCGAGAGAGCACTTGGGAGATGGCGGTAGCGAGTAAAGAAGAGAAAGCAGTGATTCGGTGGAATAAAGCCTCATTTTCTCATCGTTTCACAGCTGTTATATTCTGCATGTGTGTATATTCCACAAATGAAAATGAATGAGGCCTGCTGAAAGGTATTATGTAGAGTGAATGACTACTTAAAGACCACCACCACAGCTGACGGACACTCGCATATACACTTCAGACACTCTCTCTCTGAAAAACCACTGAAACACTTGACCTTTCACCCCACCTCCTCTGGAGCCAAGTCATTTTATTGACTCTCCATCTTTTTGCCCCAGCCAGTCCAAACAAACGGGCTCTTTGTTTATGAACTCTGGCTTTGTTACTGTGTCCATCTACTGCTGGCTGGCATGACTGCAAGTGTGCGTCAGCACACATCCTGGTATGCCTGTTTTTGTGGGACTTTATGTGTGTTTATGTTGGTTTCATGACAAAGAGAAAGTGGTTTTTGATTGTCTTCCTGTGCTAATGTTAAACAAAAGCTTAACTAAAGCCAGCAGTAGCAAGACAGCGTCTGACTCAGAGACATTGTAAACAGCAGTTGGGAGGGGGACAGGTGGACTGTGAGGCCAGCAGACAGACAGGCAGGCAACAGTCAAACATCCAGACAGTCAAGGAAGCAGAGAAGCAGGGGAGTAAACATGATAAGAATGTGTGTTTGTGGAAGAGATTTACAATCAAATAGTGCTAGTTAAACACTCTTCTTTCTTTGGAGGAATATAGAGAGTAAAATAAGTAAGACATGTATCTCAGAGACACAGAGGCACAAATAGGAGTTGTGGGAGGAATGGATGAACAATAATGAAAGATGAACAGGGGCGTATTGGAAATAATCAAACTTTATATTGTTTCTATGGGAACAATAGCAATGATGGAGCTTGTAGGAGAAAAGGTACGGTAGACTTGGGTAATTACAGTGTGTACTTGCACCCACATGAGCGCATGTGAGAACAGATTTTGCCTGAATTAATTTATTTTTTGTGCATATGTGGAATGTGGTGATTATGTCTATATATCTGCACTCATGTATAGGAATTGAAGTGTGTGGTATGTCAAATCATTATGGAAGTTTGACTTTGAATATGCTTGTTTGTCTGTAAGAAACCAGATCTGTATTTGTGTGAGTGTGTGCGTAGTCATCTTCCTACCTCCAGCTCAAGCACCATCTCCTCAGGTGATTATTCTAATAAAAAAATGGAAAAGGTAATTTGATGAATGAGAGAAAATGAGCAAGGGAGTCTCTCTTATCAGGAGGATGAAAGGGAAGGGAAAGCTGAGATCTATATTTAGCCAATCATTGTTAAGAGAACAATGCACAAACAGATTGTAGTTCAAGGATACCTTTTCACACTTGGGACTCCATGCTTTTTTTTCTTCCAAATTAAATAAGAATGAAAAGACAGGCTATCAGGGAAATAATTTCAGTGCTGTGCTGGTAAAATTCAGAATCAAAACAATTTAAACAATTCTACTGCAGTGCCGGTTTTCTCTGTTTTGTTTATTTATTGTTTTAAAAAAAGTTGTTTTCTTTTGCCTTTCCTATTTTTTGGGCTCTTAAAGGTTTTGGCGTTCAATTAATAATCACAACCTTATCACGGACATAAGGGAGCTAAATTGCTTAAATGTGTTTATTTTCCATGTAAATAGGGTTTGAGGAATAAAGTCATATTTCTAACCTCTAATGAGGAAATATAAAGTAAATAAAAGAAAATCTGTAGGTGGGAGCAGATCCTGTATAAGTCAGTAACTTCTAACACATTTTTATCCGACCTCATCGCAGTTTAATTTGGATTGCAAACGTAAGTGGCATTTGAAAGGATGAAATGATCCCTGCAGCTCATTTCTGCCATTTTTTCTTTATTTCTTTAAACTTTATTTTTGCTGTGGAACAAAAGAACTGTGTCATCACTATTTACATTGCTTCTTTTACATCTTTCCATTTCCTTTGTTTCCCCCTTTTTGGCCTCCGTCTCTTAACAGTTGCATTTCTGTGGATGATTTGTTATAGCTCTGACAGCCTGAAAATTGATTGGAATGGAAAGCAACATTTGAAAGGCTTCATAGATGGAGATGGCTTGTGAGTGTGGGGAGGGGGGAATGGCATGTTTTTGTTCTTTTTCAAACCACTTGTCACTCAGCGTACAGTGCACACATTTGTATTCCTTTGTTGGCATATGAAACATTTCCATAGTACTTTTATATATTGCATTGTATTAGAAAGCAATGCACTGGGCACAACAATGAATTACCATTTAAAGATTAACTTTGTTCTTTGCCGGAAGAGGACATTACAGCGACAAAGTGCTCTGTAGCAGCAGCACATGATTGTTTCTGCATTGGAAAAAAACATGGAGTATTTATAATTTTATAGAGTATAGCCCAACTGCTGTATCAGCAGGGTCGATATGATCAATAGATATTAGCTATTTGCCGCAATAACCACAGAACTAGCGTTGATGCTTTGTAGTTTTTCTGCCAGAGGGCACTCAGTGACTTCCCTATTGGCAACACATGTTTGAAGTTCCACAAACACAAAGACAAGCTGATCAGAGTAGAGTCAGGCTGAGCGTAAATGAGTAATCTATGCCACTAAAACAAGACTATTTTTAAACTAAATTAGAGCTTATCTTAGCACAGACTCATAAATAAGTCCATAACAAATGTTAGGGATATCTGTTTACGTTTTGTGTGTCTGGGGGGAAATCATATGTTGGATTTTTGGACTCTGTATCTATTGGGCTCTATCATAAACCTTCCCTGGCAATTTGAAAACACTTGCACAAAGTCTTTATTGCAAAATGCTGAAAAACCTCTTTCAGGACCCAGTTTCTGTCAAATATTTGTAAAGCAGATAAACATGTTTTCTGTGCAGTTAGAATTTAGAAGACAGATATTTTGTTTGCTCTTGTGGGTATAAAGAAAACTTCATCTTTGCCACAGTGGGGGAAAAAGGAAACAAATCTTCCCTCTGTGATTAAATTATAATTTGTGGTAACCTGTGGCTTACTTTCATGAATTAGTTGGCGTTCACGCCAAACGATTTATACACCAAAAAATGTTGTAAAAGTACAACAAAAACCTGCTGCTTTTTGTGTTGAATTGGTAATTTTTTTTTGTTCATCATTCCACCCAGCTAGGGATTTATTCATTTATTCAGTCATTCCTCAGTACGATAAGTCAGTCAGCAAACCATGCTCCAAATTGTCTGCTGTGTAGTGAATACCTCACAGACAATCAATAAGGCCTCAATTCATCGCTCAAGATAATTTCATGCTCTCAGAAGCCCATTGGTTATATTAATACATCTATTAAGGCACTGGGCTATGAACTTAATATTACTCTCCCTCAGAGGGAGTGGAAGGAGGAGAGTGAGAGCAAAGTGAGGAGAGTGCCATGACCAGGGCTATCTCTGTGTGTTAAATGAGAGTTTAAACTGTTAATCATCTTGGTTAGCTTCCCGCTCAGATGAAGTCCAGCACTCCAATGGCTAATAAGACTCTCAAACACTCTCCGCACTGCCAGAGGAAAGCATCCGACCTGAGTGCAGGCAGCGCTTCCTTTTGAAGTTTTAGCTGCAAGTAAAGCACAGCAACAATTTGTGCACTGTTGCTCGTGGCAGGATACTACAAATACTGAAACCTGCCTACTCAGTTTTTTGGAGAAAAATGTAGGTTGTTTATTTCAACGATCAGACAATCATTCTAAGCCACCCAGACTGTTTAACCATGCCTGACCAAAAATGAACAAAAGAAGTAGAAAAAGAATGCATAATGCAGGGAAAGTGAGAGATTGCTGTGCTTCACTTTCTGTTGCAGTAAGCAGCGGCTCCATGTCTGATTACAATGCCATTCTTAGAAGAGACAGATAAAAATTGTGGTATAAACATAAATGTGAACAAAGAAAAAAAATAAAAAATAAAAAAAAAAAAGCTTTATCAGAGACAAAAAGAGCCTGATGAAAAGAGATGTGGGAGGAACAAACATGAACAATAATAAATGATGAAAATCTTGATGATTGATGCGTCATCTCCCGCAGCAGATAATGACAGCTATCACTCTTTTGACTTGCGCTTCCAGGCACACATATTTTTTTTCTTCTTTGTTTGTATTCCAGTGTTTGAATCAAGTCTCTGTGAAAAACATGTTTGGGAAATGGCTTAACTGAAGGATCTGTGATGTATTTTTGCTGGCTTCTATCACTATCCGGTCGTTAAGTCTGACGTCACTAGCCGTGTCTGGGCCTAAACTCCGCTGCAGGTCCATATATCAAACGATCACTATGGCATTACTAAGAGTTGAAAAACTGTCTAAAGTCTTTCATCTTTAATAAAATGATCGGCGTTCTGCTCTACCAGGTGTAACAATTGAGTTTAACATCCAGACATCCATGAAAACAGAATTTATGACATTTAACGGAGTTAGAAGTTAGCAGGAAGTTAGCTCGCTAGCTTCTATCTAAATACAATATAGCATGTCCTGACTGCGGGGTTTTGGAAACAAATTAAAACATACAGCTCTGTTATCACTTCCAACATAAATGAAGACAGAAAACTAAACAGCAGTGACGTTTGTAGGGTTACTGAAGTTTGGCTAGCTGGTATTTAATGATGTGCTACATGACCGCTAGCGACACAGCTATGGTAGCATAATATAAACAAGCTAACTTTTTTTCCACTCGATAAAAGTTAACCTGAGTGTTCTCGGTGGTCAGGAACAAATGTAATCGCATGGCAGGATGCTGTAAAAAGACCAAACTTCAGCCAGGAGAACAACTGAGATAATCCATCCAGAATACGAGGTTAGTCATTCATATACTGCTGCATGGGCTGGGCTATAGTTACATCCTAAGGTTTTAAAAACTGAGCTTAAATAAATGACTAGCGGTAATAAAAACCGAGGGAGGTCAACAGTGATCACTGACTGTTTTAGGAGCTTTTTGAGATTAAATAGAAGAAAATACATAATATTTTCTTCTATTTAAACATGTTACACCTAGCAACAATACGAAACATTAAACATGTTAACAACACAAAAACCATATTAAACGCAGACTACTTTAGGCCCGGAAGTAGGATTTGTCACGTCATCACTTAACGACCGGATAGGATTTCTATATTGAGTTGTGGTAGCTACATGATATATAATCCTGCTTGCTCAGGCTACAGTTTTGTGTTCATTTTTCTTGTGAACAATGGGATTAACTACTTCCTTTTTCAGTATATGAACTTTATTTCCATGTTTCATTTGATATAAAGGTTTATATAAAGATTATGTGTTGTTTGAAAGGTTGTGTGGTCCTTTTGTCTGAGGTCTTCAAACGATTTTTGTGAGGGTTAGCTGAGTTACACTGAAAGTGAAAAAATGGGCCACCTTGTGTGTTCGTGCGTGCTTCTATGTATGTCCTGACCTGTTAGAGACAGAACAAAGTTCTGGCAACAGGGGGCCTTCCTCACTATTACAAAGCCCCACACCTGGCTTCCATTACACACAATCGCACTGTCACACACTCTCACAGGCAGTCACAGTATCTGTCTCTCTCTCTCTCAACCCATCATGCCCTGTAGAGTGCAGTTGGAGCTATCAGACACCTTAATGGAAGCACTTTCCCATTCACTTTAAGGCATTGTTGACCACTTACAAGCACACACATACACACAAAGAAACACACAATAAAAGAGGAAGCACATACACACAGCGCCAGGATATTAAATCCAGACATTTATGAAATTACAGGCATTTTAACTCTTTTGTTTTTTTTGTTTTTTGGAGTGACAATGGGCTGTGTACTGTAATAAGTGAGCTTTTCTAACGTCATATTACACACACAAACACACACACAGAGACACAAATCTGATCAGTGTTTGCCTTTTAGCTTTCTAGTAAAGTCTTAGCGGAAACAGTCATTGAGGAATACACACACACACAGACACACACCATGCTACTGTATAAAAAAAAAGTTAGTGAGGGAGGCTTCATAAATATGTAATATGCTCAGGCAGTAGAGGCAGGCAGGTCTAGACAGAGAGATAAGTGAGTAAAAACGGGAGGCATACAGATCCCTGTGTAAAGGTATACCTTAGATGGCCGTGAACAGCAGGTGATGTTGACACAGATCCTGACCCACTGCCTGCTGCACACAGAAAACACATGCTTTCACACAGTGGCAGCAACACCCAAGATTCCTTACAGATCAGTTACACACACACACACAGGCATAGATAGGTATGTGTCAAAGGCATGCATTCATCCTACCGGACTGTGCGGAGCAGAGCATGGTGGTTTCTATCAGTTAAATTCACCACACGCACACAGGCTCGCACACTGATGGAGGAACACACAAGGGGGCATACCAGTGCACTTTGTGATTGGGCGTAATTACCATAGGAACAACAAAAGAGCTTTTGGGTTTCTTGTTTTGCTGTCATTTACTGCATTGCTCATTAACTCCCACAGGAAGTCGTTAAAGGCAAAAATCTTTTCTGATAGGTCAACAGCAGCTGAAAAGGTTTCCAAAGCCAGGAAGCAATCAGTTTCTGATTATCAACATGATGCCAAGTGTAATTATGTTTTGTGTGTGTGTGTTTTACTGTGTTAGTGATTTTTACCTTGCTTTTTGCAGTTGCGCAAAGAACGAGAACACTGTGCACAAAAGAAACATTTTCATTAGTGACGTGACTGTTTTTAACTTTATATGTTTGTTTGAAGCCGGAGCTTCGAACAACAAAAATCAAAACAGCATTACATTAGAAGAAAAAAAGACACATGCTTTTTTTCTTCTAATGTAATGCTTTTCTTTTCTTTTTCTTTTTTTTTTTTTGAGCCAGCATATTCCTGTACACACACACAGTTTGTACATCTGCACTCATTCTTGGGATTCGGGCTGCAATGGAACCTTGCATGAATTAAATTTTAAAGCAGTGGGTTATAAAGAAAAGAAATGGTTTTATAGCATTTTAGATTTTCTTTGCAAACCTGTCCTTCCAGCAAAGGATAAGGTGAACCCGCTTAATCCTATTCACACTTCTAAACATATGTTGCAAAACACTGCAAACATTTGCAAACCTGTCTGCAAACAGGTTTGACCACCAACCAGTAATCAAACTGAAATGATACCCACAGTAAAGGGAAAATGTTTGCCTTCAGAGTAAACGTTGTGCCTTACTGCTGAAACCAACACATTTCAAATGGGTTTGCTTTGAAGCCAAGCAGTCTTTGTTTCTGGTTTGCATCGCACAGTTTCGCTCCCGCTTAGTGAGTATTTAGCACATGTTTTCAGGCAGGTCGGCATCTTCCATGCAAACTGTGGGCAACTTGCAGTAATTGGGTAATAATCAAAGCAAAGAGGTTTTTTGCACAGCACCAAATACCTCTCTTGTGACTAGTTTCACCTAGCAACAATACGAAACCTCAATTAGCCATTCGCCAACCAGATGTGGAATACATATTTTTCCCTAGTAACCAGTGGTTACCAGGGTATCATTCACTACTCTAGGCCTCCATGAATGGGGCTTTGAAAATCAATTTCACAGCTACTGCCAGTAACTTCCAGCAGCGACTCACTATCGGTGGAGAAATACTTATTTTTCGCTTAGCGACCGGTGGTTGCCAGGCAATTGCCAGTAGGTCTCTTGGCCTGTGAGACTAGAGCCTTAGTGACTCTCTAATTACAGCCAATTTTTCTGTTTCTCAGCTAAGTTTGGACACCAGTGTTGATCAAGTGTTTTCAGTAGTATGTTTAACCCAGACGCTGACAACAGGAAGCACATACACAGTACACAGCAATCCTGACATGCACAAGAAATCATAAAGATGGGCAAAAACTAAAATATAGAAGCTGATTTTCGATACTAAGAAAAACAACTGTATAATTTCCAGCATCTTACAACTGTGCTCATAAAGAACATAGTAAGTACTTAGATGCCATTAAATACACTATTTTTCACTGCCCTGATCGGCTCAAACAAGCACAGGGTTGTTAAAATTTCTGGACTGCAGAGACCCATGAGAGATGGTAGTGATAAGGCATCCACAGCACATACACACACAAGCTTGGCGGAATGATAAGGCATCTTGCACATGCACAAGCCCCCCCCCCCAAACACACACACACTCACTTTCTCACATGCACACAAGTACACATAAAAGACTGTAATGATAAGGCTTTGCAAGACTCAAACTCAAGCAGGGCCAGAATCGATAAGCGGTGCTATCCTGGGGGTAATGTAAATAATTCTATGCTGCACTTGGAGCTACCACAAGTTTTTAGGAATGTAGATTACTATTTGAATGAGTACCTAAAAGATACAGACAGTGAGTCACAGAGAGAAGTGAGCGTTGTAGTAAACTGAGAGACGAAGAATAAGCTGAAACAAAAGCGGGACTGAAAGTGAATGCCAAGAGAGGTATGAAGAGTGGGAGAGGGCGCAATGACATTAAGTGTGAAATATTTTGAAAAGATGGAAAAAGTAAATATTCAGGATGAGGGAAGGCAAGTACATTTCTCAGTCCACTGTGAGTTTCTGGTTTGGATATATAACCCATTTGTCTCACTTCAGACACTAAAAAAAAATCTCTTTGTGTGTGTTTCTTTGTCACTTCAGTCCTCCACATTTCTCTTTGTCACTTTGCTTTTTAACATTATGTTTTTCAATGCATTTATCTCTCACTCCTTTAGCATTTCCTTCCATACAGCACTCTTATCTCACATGCAGACAAGCAGAAACAAATGCACACACAAACATGTTTCAGTCTGACACAAGCCAGATGGAGCAATTATGGTCTATTCTAGTGCTCCTGTGTCTCATCACCCCTGATTGGTTCAAACAAGAAATTGCCTCATAGGGTCATTCCCCATCATGGTGAACATAAAACAATGAGCAAATTTAGCCTTTGCTTTGATATACCTATAAATGTAGCTATCTTTGAATTTCCAATTTTGTCTATACAGTACATATTCTTGGTATACAGCAGTATTTTGCAAATACAGAAATCGTAATGTCCTGAGAAATAAAATATATAACGAATAAGGAAATAAAATCAACCTGTATGGAATACAGTATTTGATACATGTAATCTAACAAAATGCCATCTTGTCTCTCTCTCTCTCTTCTTCTCCTGCACTTGCTGGTTCCGGATTTGCCTCGTGTTTCTTCCACCGCTCCTGAAATCATCCTCAGGTGAGAGAATTTTCTGTTGTCAGTTGTCACGTGTCACGAGGTCTCATTTTGGAATCTCCCACTTTGCAAAAGACACTGCATAGGTGCTGCTTTATAGATCCCAAAATTGAGATGAATTTTATTTAGAAATCTAGCAGCACTGTTAAAGCACAGACTTATTCTGGGGAGCCTCTACACAGCTGCAGGACTTTAATGCTTAAATGAGAGTCCAGCAATATTTCATTGTTATACTGCTTATAGGTGTCGAGGTACAGTTCTTCAGGTATAGCTCCTCATCCAAAGCACATGGCTCTGTATGCAGAATCAGCAGCGTGGCTGATTCCACATTGGCTCAAATTGCTAAAGTCAGGATTGTTTTTCTTCATAATTATCATATTATGTAGTGCATGTGTATATATAGCATAATTTATGAGACTTTATGACCTGAACACATAAAAGTTATTTTGATTGTCCACCCATGACTTTTTTTTTCATCTACTATAAGAAAATAAAAGTGAAACAGAATCTATAGCAGTGAATGTTATGAACATGATTTAAGCAGATTTAAGCCACTGAACAATTAACGTTTGTATGGAATTACATATTCTGGTTATTTGATCATGCAAAATAGATCTTTGAAAATTAATTTAGGATACATTGTGAGGAAGAGGGTCTTATTACTTTAGTGAAAGATATTCATGCATACCGAATTGATGAAATGCACGTAGCAAACACTGGAAACACCTGACTGTGCACATCTTTACTGTGTAATATTTCCATTTTTATTGAACACCATAGGATTCCTTTTAAAGAAAAACTTTACAGTGTTCCATGCACGGTATAGGCCACTATGTGATTTTGCTGAACTTTGTCCTTCATGTCTCAAGCCTCAGGAAATCCAAAGTCCTATTAACTCTGGGTGATATAGTAGCACAGTACTGAATCTTGTTAGATGACAGCAACTGAGAGATACAGTTTTCTGATTCTCAGAGAAATGGCTTCGGACAGGAACAGTGGTTCTCGATCTCCAATTCCCCTCAGGGTGCGTTAAGTTTTTGTTCCAGCTTATCCCTCCATCTAGTCGACTCAATTGTGCTGTTCAGTGAACAGTGAAATGGACTTAGCAGCTCCTCAGTACTGTCAGGTGTGTTTGTTCTCTGAAATAAATGAACAGATGGCTCACAAACCAGCAACGGGTCGAGGAAGCTTGGGGTGTGTGTGTGTGTTTGTGTCTGTTTGCTCATATGCATGAAAATCTGTGAACCTGCTTGTGTATGTATGTGTGTGCCCACGTATGTTTGGGGTGTGTACATTTATGTGTATGTAGATTTGTTTGTATTTAGGCCAGTGCAGTAGGTATTTTGGCAGATCGGTCCTTGGCTAAACTTTCAGTTTTGAACTATGAGGTCTGGCAAAGACGAGGAAAATGGAGAGGATGATGAAACGGGGGATAAAGGAAAAGACTGAAAAGACACTCTGGGGATACTGTAGCTGAAAAAAAATGGGATAATTAAAAGAAAAAGCAGAGGAGAGAAATTAAATGAAAAGTTGGAAGGGATGTAGGCAATGTAAGCTGAAGGCAGAGAATTGGAAGAAAATGGGTGGAATTCATTGAGGTGATGATAAAGAAAAAGCACACGAGGACAGGAAAAACACAGGCTGTCGATATGACAGCCAAACAAAGAGGTGAATGGTTACATAATCAAGAGAAAACAAATTAAAAAGAGCGAGGAGAGAAATGAACATGAACCAAGAAGCAAACATAGCATGGTGATGCTTGTAGAAAATGAATAAAAACCAGATGGATGTGGATATAAGATGAAAGTTGCGTAGACGTGAGAGTTTTACAGAATGGAACATAGCCATTTGAGGACACAAAGAATGAAAAAGGAGAGAAGAAAGTGAGGCACAAAATGGTAATCGTAGATAAAAGATGAAATTGGGGGATAGATGAGGAAGTTAAGGCGGATAATAAGGAATGGCAGCATTAGAATCAGACGCACAGTAGGGGGACGATGATTATAGGAAAGGAGAGACCGAGAGAAGCACGTGAGGGTTACTTCAAACAAAAAAAGAATTATAGGACACATTTCCTACTCTGACAACAGCGTGTGAGCTTACAGGATAAAAGGCTGAACCGTGGAAGGATGGATAGATGCAGAAAGCGTTTTTTTGGTCCTACAGAAGGTGTTGAGGGACCCCTGACATAAAGATCATGTGACCTAAACTGAAGTTTAATTAGCATATGTAAATTACAGCTGCTTCTCATGCGCCAGCTCTCTGGTTTCTCCAGCTTCCTCGCGCTCTGTCTCTCACCTTTTTTTTTTTTTCGTTATTTTTTCTTTCATCACCTACTTGTCCTCTTTTTTGCTTTTTTTTACTCGATCCTATTCACTCTGTCACTTTTTTCACCTCACATAGTCCATTTTATTTACTATTTTCTTTTTTTTTTTGTGACTGTCACCTTTTGATTCAGTTCCCCAAACCTTTTATTCCCCCACATCTCAACTCTCTGCACACCTCCTCACTCCCTCTTCTTTATGCATCTCTCTCTTCCTTCTTCTCCTGGTTGCTTGGCAGATAATGTTGGCATTTCGCTAAGCAATTGTTGACAGTATTATGGCACAATTTCACTGGGATATTTATGTGCTCTCTTATCTAAGTCTGTGAATAAACCAGCCAAACGGTGAGCTAGCAGCATGATAGCCAGCCAAACAGAGCAGTCAGCCTTTCAGCTTTTCAGCCGCTCCACTGAACTACAGGGAAAACCTGATCACCTTGAGCTCATCAAATGTAACCCACACATACACACTGGAGTACACACACAGTGCACATCTGACTCGGTACTGATACAATGACCCTTGTAATTATGCTGAACCATCTCTCTTTTTCTTTCACTCTTTTTTTTTTTTATTTCTCCCTCCCTCTCCCGTCTCCAGTGTTCACACCATGTGCGACACTCACAAACACATCCATCTGCAGTCTTCAGATCCTGTTTCCTTCCTTCCTAACTACTTGGCTCACTGCCTGAACACACCTCTCTTCTTCAATTTGAATTGATTTTGTTGCTGTGTCTGAATCACAGTAACATTTAGGTTACTGTCAGCCTTGCCTCGCCTCGGTCATTCTTAAATTGCCACTGTCCACAATGCGTTGAGGTTTGCAATAAAGAACTGTTTTCATAGATTTATAACAAGCAGATTTATAACAAGCAGATTTATAACAAGCAGATTTAAAATGCGATGAAATGACTGAAGCTAGGTAAAAATGAAACCGGCATATGAAGACTGCCAAGTAGTGGAGCGAGTAGAGGAAATGGATCACTATTATTTTATTAGAGGGAGCAAATATGGACTTGCTGACCCAATTTTTGTATTGAAATGTTTCATTGTACCGTCTATGCAGTCACGTGATCGTATTTCAACAGCCTGCTTCAATGAGCATTTCACTGCTTTCAGTAACTGATAAAAGCAAAACAATGCACACACACACACACACAAACACTTGTCAAGCTTGACACACTTGACTCTGGCTACGCTGTTGCCAAAATGCTGTGCTGATTTGTGAGTCAGAGCTATCGTAAGCTTTGACAGCTCACCCAGTAAATGTGAAGATGGAACGTTTCACATGTACCGCGCCTTTTACAGGGCTGCCAAGTCTCATGCACAGAACCTAAACCTCACACAACTAATACTTCCCATATGCCGTCACACCAAATGTCCACATGCAGCAAGAAGCCATATTCATAACCAGTGATGTCACCGAAAGAAAGGCCCACGAGTCATCCTATCTTAGCTCACAGAAACCTTAGAAGCAACTTCCTGCCTCAATAGGTCACCAGCCTATTACAGACATTTGTTAATTAACAGTTAAGCCGACCCCTGCATTTCTTTGGGAAAGCTGGAATACCTTGAGATAACCAAGACAAACATGGGGAGAATACGGAAACTCGACACAGAAAGCCTCCAGCATGGATTTAAACCCATGAGTTTCTTGTTGTAAGGCAACAGTGTCAACCACTGCACCACCATGCTGGCCTTACTATTCAAAATCACAAGGTATTTTACCTAAATAAATTGTTTTCTAAAACCCAGGACACTGTAACGAAGAACCATTTCAGCCTACAAAATGTTTTGTTTTTTAAAAAATACATATCCTATAAAATCAATCTGCATGCTGAGAAAATATAACTTTTTGGTCTTCAACCACTGAGGACTTCTGCCGTAGCAGCTTCTTTCACCCTATGCCTGAAAAACATTTTTCTTTAGGCACAGGACCTGCATCTCTGTACCATCTCCCACAATTGTGTCTCACTTAATGTTTAATGTACTTTTTTGTTCAATAAACACTTGCTTATTCCAGGCTATTTGTTAAAAAGTATCTCTTTTTCCATCTCATCGCAGACATCAAACGTCTGTGGAAACCCTTGGGTTCTTTGCATGCTAAAAACCTTAACAAGGTATAAAGCCAAGGGAGGGGTCTTGATAAACACCCCTTTGATGTCTGTGTGCTTAAGTTCACTAAGGCAGCATTATAACGTTCTACATTTTTATGAGATTTGTTGTGTGAAAATGAATACAGCTTGTGCGTTTCGCTGAACTCGCACACTTGAGCTTGCTTTTCCCTCACCATTACGCTTTGTTCTCTTAACTTCTCATTACGATCTACAATCAAAGAACGACAGACGTAAGAGTGCTTTGATTTACCATAAACAGTGTGTTTTACTGCTGCTGAACTAAACGGACCAAAGATCAGAGATCTTCTGGTTTCAGGCTGCTGTGTGCTTTATTGTAGACTGAAGCACAGAATCTCGCTGCTTTTATGTGCACTGTTTAGCATGTATTTCGAATCCAATAAAGAGAATACTTTTTCAATCAAATGGTTATTAAAAAAATAACATTTATTTAATTAATTTAATGACTTTTTAATTGAAAGCTATTTAACATGTTGTATTTTTTTTAATTTTCTGTCCATTCAACTCTTCTCCTTCAGTCAGTTGAGTAGATGTCAGCTAAAACTGATGTATGCTTTAATGGCACGGCACAAGTGCAGCATCTTTTTTAAGGCTTCTGTAAAAAGAAGTCAAAATCAAAACGCTGAAAATTAAGGTATTTATTTTTGCCTTTTCTTTCTTAATTGCATTTTGAGTTTCCAAACAAATGCTTTCTTTTTAAAATGAGGGGATGTTTTGCTGTCTTTCTTTCTTTGCTTTTCTTTTTTTTTGCCAAATGCTGTATTGCTTTGCCGTCTTCTCTGTACATCAGTGCTTTGTTTAAATATTCATAAAATTGCAGCAGTGACTTTGTCACAGCTGATTTATGCCGACGGTCTGAATTCCAAACATGCAGATATTTATTTATCCTTTAAATGTCTTCATTTGTTTTTGTACTTCTGAATGTGCACATTCACTTGAAATATTTCCCATCTGTTGGCAAATCGTCCCCTTAAAGGATAATAGAATTTCAAACATGCAACATAAATCAGGGCAAGCAGTTGAGCCCGTCTATATTTTTCCAAAATACTTTGAGTTCTAAATAAATAATTTTAAACTGTAATTTGTAATATATAAGCATCCACCTGAAATGGCCATTTTAGGTATTGGCATCTACATATGGGCAGAGACAACATACCTGCAGGCCAAAATAGCTGATATTACACCGCTCTGAATCATTACAAATACTATTCAACATAGATGTGGTCTTTTCTCTCAGCTGTGTTGTCATTTCAGCATTATGAGTAAATCACAATAGACATGTTTGTGGGAAATACCAGTGCTCACATATTATGAAGCACAGGGAAAAGGGAAAACTTTTCCCTGTGCTTCATACTTTGAGTTCTAAAAGTATGTGATTCATTTCCACAGTGCTTTAAAAGGCTTGTATTTGTAAATAGAATATGAGAAGGGGCTGTGTACCATAGCTGTTTACTCTTCTTATGTTTCTTTGTTTTTTTATTTGCGGTTGCTTCATTCTTTTACCTCTCAGTTCCTCTCCAATAACTCAGAACTCTAAATCTTAGTCTATTTCCCTTGTTCCTCATTCAGCAATCTTTCTTTTTTGTTTTTTTCCTTTTCCTCTGTTATGGTCCCTGCTGTCTGTTCCTCTCTCATCTGTGCCTCCCTTTCTCCTCCCCTACGTTCTGCTCTGGTGTCCAGGGCCCCGAGGGCGGATTTAGTTAGAAATAGTGTGAGGATGACAGAGAGCATGAAGAGGAGAAAGGCAAGAGGAAGAGATCAACAGATAGCCATAACTTAGTGTCTTGTCAAGCTTGTGACGCTGATCCAGTACAGAATCTGATCCAGTGTCATCCATTATTCTGCACCATGAGAGACCAGAATAATAAGCTGGCTTGCAATGGAAATATTCTCTGCATCCTACAGGACTCTGGTTGCAGGACCCCAGGGTCATTATTCTTCAGTCTTACCATAAGTAAAGAGTCAATTCCACAATTTCATTGCACATGTACAATGACAATAAATGGCTATTCTATTCTATTTCATCAACCCAGTAGAGTATTTTGTTTAAGTTTAGGAAAATATTGTCTTACTGATGAATTGACACTTGTCAAAAAAAATTGAGCACAGTTGCAATCTTGGCATATAATTCTATTCCAGACTCAGTCCACATAACAGCTCAGCTGATACCCTATAAAAGTGAAACTTAGACAGGGCGCTTTTTTCATTGTTATTTATATTGTGGCACATTCTTTTTCTGGATTTTGAACTGAGACATGTCCCCAAAATTTGACAACCACTTGGTTCTCGAATCCCGATCATGATATAGGATAAGGACCATGTGTATGTTTTAATTGATATGATGTGTGGAATTTTATTGTTCTTCTCGTAACCATGTTTCAAGACACCTTGTGTTCTCAGCTGGTCAGAGAAGACTGATACACAGAGCACATATACAGATACCCATGTGTGCACACATTCTGCACACTAATTATCATATATAATACGGTCATTATCATATTCCTAATTTCCACCGAAATGGTGAAAGACCACAAACGGGACGTCAGGGACACAAAACAACATTCCATAGCAGGGTCATAAATCTCCTGTCCTTATTGCCCCCCACCACTCATCCCCTTTCCCAACACACACATACACAGAGCGGCCTGCACGCACACGTCTGTCAGATGTGCACTGCGGTAATTAGGTCTTTCAGGTTATGATAATGTTTGTGCTATTTTCTGGTTCATCTCCTCACTGGTGCACAGAATGCCATTAATCACACCAGTCCAAATCACATGCTGAATCCAGAGCAGACTTCCAGTGTGTATATGAGTTTGTGCATGCCTCATTTGATAGTGTGTGTTTCTGTGTCTACACTGACGGAGGTGTGATATATGACGAGACAGGGAAAGAGCCCAAAAACGTATAAGGGGGGTGAAAAATTGAGAAGTAATGAAGGCGTTTTAATAATGTGCACCAGACAGACTTCCGCCCAGCTCCGTCTTTAATCTGATTTTCTTTTCTCTTGCTGTTCTCCTCCTGTTTTACTTTCCATTGCTCTCTCATTGTTTTGTTGGTACCTTACAGAGGATTTATACTTCTGTGTTAAATCTACTGTACTTTGTAACAGAAAAAACCTGTCTGAAACCCTACGACGTAACCCATCGAGCCCAAGTATCCTTGATGTGTCCTTGAGCAAAAGCCAAAATCCGACTCCGTCACCCTAGGAAGGCTCATCCCAGACTTGTCTACAGAGGCATGTGAAAATAGAGATTTCCCTCAAAGTGTCAAAGTAAAATTTCTTGAAATTTTTACCACAGCGCTACCTCTGGCTAACCCTTCATTATCACCCAAGACCAAAATCAGATATCATCATGGTCATCATCAGTTAAACCCCAAATCTCACATACATGCAAATACAGTAATACAAAGTGTTACTGATTAAATCTAGTCACACTTTCTTAGTTTCTTAGTTTTAGTAGCACATCATGTAACTGGTTAGTCAGAGCAACCTTTCAAGCATAACACAAGCATGCACAGTTTTTATGTAGGATGAAGAGTGTTACATAAAACACCTTTTAAAGCCCCAAGGACTCAGAGACGCACAATAAAACTTCCAAATTTAAAAATGATATGTATATTTATCTGTCTGCACTTGGCTCCGTAAGTATTTTTTTTACAATAGTCCACTGTGTCTTTTCAATGACACAGTCAAGAAAACTGAAGTGCATGCATTCAGCTTTACTTCAAGAGGTTGAACAAAAGTATTGGATTAACTGTTACTATTTATTAAAATCTCAGCATTTTTCACATTCATTACATAGTGTTGAGGATATTGTTCATCGTATAAACAACATAATAGCAGTGCTCATTATTTTATTTTCTTGTTTAGCCTCTAGTGTACTCATTTGTATAAAGAATGGGGAGAGTAAAGCAGGAATACAGCAAGTATGTGTACAGAGATCAATAACTAAAGGGGAAACAAAATGAAAAGAGCATCTTCAAGGACACAAGATCACAACCGGTCACTTTTTTTTCTCTCTTTTGGTTCTCTAACATTGGATGGCTCTGCCACCTTTCGTTTCTTATTTTCATCCTCCTACTCCAACTTTCCTCCTTTGCTCTTTAGCTCTGTTAGCTTGCAACCCCACACATCACAAAGGCACAGTGCATACAAACTGATGACATGCAGACATGATGTTGCATGTTGTGAAATATGCCTGGTGTTTCAAAGGAAACATTAAAAAAAAACATTGATTTTCTGTGTATTCCTGTCGCGCGCGTGTGTGTGCGTGTGTGTGCGTGTGTGTGTGTGTGTGTGTGTGTGTGTGTGTGTGTGTGAAAGAAAGAGATGGAGAGGAGAGGTAAAGGAAGAATAAAATGAAATATCTTCTTGTTAAACTGACTTCAGACTGTGGCTGAGAAAATGTCACCATATCTCTGCTTTCTACACAATGCACTGTGGCCTTGTGAGACACCTGTTATAACAAGTAGGCATCTTTGTGGTTTTGCTTTTAAAAGTAATTAAACTGATACAAAATTACCCCCAAAAGGAAAATACAAACGAACAAATTCAGACTGAGTGTAGCGATTTGCTGTAATGTAAGGCAATGAAGGTCAATATTTGGTATTACCATGTTTATTCTTCACCACAGTCAGAACTCTTAGGCTTTCTTTTCATTCTTTTCTTTAAGCTGTCTTCAGGACTAGGTCTTTAGGCTTCTTGAATGACATTCAAAGCTCTTCTTTGGATGTTAGCTGCCTTTTGTTATGGTCTCTGTTATGAATCCTACATTGCTTCAATAATGTTGATGCCCGGGCTCTGGGGAGGCCAATCCACGACTAATAATGTTCCATTGTGTGTGTTTTCTGTCCATATAAGCTTTTACTACTGTAGCATACAAAGTACACAATGCACACGGTGTTGCAAGACCAAATGATGTTTACTGGCAATGGTTCAAACACCTTTGCTTTGCACAGCTATTCAGCTGCCTCCTTCAGATTTACACACCACACAGGTCTCCTGTCAGCTCCCAGCATCCTACTAAAATAAGGAAGGCATGACCAGGTGATGGAGAACAGCGTTGTGAGTCAGTCTCCCCTGACACCACACCCTGAGCCCACTGCTCCACCACTCCCCTGCAACTGAGGCACAAACCACAACGCCGCCACAGCTGCACTGAGAGTGTATTTGGGATCACTGTCATGCTGAAAACTGAAGTAGATGCCATTCAGATGCTTTTCAGATGATATTGCACAGTTGATCAAAATCTGCCAGTGCATTTCTATATTCATAAATCCATCAACTTCCATCAAATGCAGCCTTAAACCATGACAGGGCCTCCACTGTGTTTTAGAGATGGTAGCAGAAGACACACCGCTGCTTCTCTCCTGATCCCTTCTCTACATACCGACGGTGATTTGAACCAAAAATTCACGTTTGGATTCATCACTCCACAAGACCTGTCACTAATTTTCAGTCCGGGTCTTGTGTCATTTATACTGCATACCTCAGCCTCTTCTTGTTGATTCCTTTCCTGTCAAGAATGGCTTCTTGACAGCCATTCATCCACTGAGACCAGGCTTCTGCAGAGAGTAGATGGCTCAACTAAGAGGTTGATCTTGCCTTAAAGAAGAAACCCTTAAAGAAACCTTTTGCTGCATTTGTGTCCTGATGATGCAGAAAAGCATTTTAGGCTAAAATACTGTTCCAAAGCTTTAGGGCAACTTAATTATGATATACACATTTGAACATGCTCACTGTCAAAACAATACTAATAAAAGTCCAAAGCATTTCTGCACATTTGATGGATTAATATTTGTTTGACAGCACACCATATAGTTTTCACCTGCCAGCTCTCTGAAAACATTAGTATTGGCTCACTCAGCTGTAGTTCATTACCTTTGAGCTTACAAGGCTGAAACACTTAAAACCCATTCATCAGCTTTCTGACAGGGCAAACTGCTGCGAACAGATTCAGTCATGCATTGAATCCTCTCCGTTAGCCCCGCACAACATTTCAACTTCTGACCTCAACGTCCACCTGCACAGAGGCTCTTTCATCATACAACACATCTTCTTTATGACTCACTTACTCGCCCGCTTTCTCTCCCATGCACACGTGCAATGTGTGCGTGGGCGCACGCATATACACGCACAAGCACAAAAAATGTACCAACAGTTGAAAGCTTCATCCCCTTTGGCCTTTTGACCCCAGTTAACTAACTAACCTCTTGTTATTTCCCCTGTTCATTTCACCTCTTTGTGTGGGGCCTCGTTTAAGAGGCCCACTCATGCAGTGCTCATAGCCCCCGGGCAACTTCAGCTTTCAGTCTATCAACATATCTATCTTTCTAGTAGATCGATTCACATATAAATAGAGTGACTCGGTCACTTGTTCACTTGAAGATTTGAACTTCTAACCCTTGCCTTGCTTAGGCATGACCAGTGTCTTGGAACTAGTATTTCAGGTGCTCTTTATACGACTGCTTTTGATGCTAATGTGAAGCAGAAACAGAAGGTGCTGAAGCAACAAGCAGAGCACTTAGCATTTTTCCATTTTGACCTTGGTCTTGCTGTTTACATGCAGATATGTTATGTATAATAAAATCAGCGTAGCAGTATCAAAACAGCACTGACCATATCCTCTAATACAAAATGTTCCAGAATAATATGTCATTGCTCTTGTCTTTGGCCTCTGTGATATCTTAATAAAATGTATTCTACTGTTTCCACATTTGAACTCTTAATCTTCTTACTTATATGTGGCCGTGTGTTGTAATTACAGAGCATCCTTTAACACCACGACTGGACTGGAAGTTCCGAAAGTGGTCAAGTAAAAGTTAATGATGCATACAGGCAATTCCTTCTCCATATGAACTGAATCTGAACCTTATACTTTCCTGTGTAACGCTGTCATGCATTTTCTAACCAGCAAATTTGTGAATACATAATTAACCGCAGAGTGACTCTGTGTTTAATGGAATTAAATTATGTTTTGAAATGGAAATGAACGTTAAAATTGAATCACCTGTGGCATAAAACCCACAAACCTTTACCCATGTTTCCACACAGCCATTTTCCTAATGTTCAGTCCCCTATTAAAACCCTTTCCTTAAAATCCTACTTTAATAGTATTTTGATTGACAATTGTTTAATTGGTTTATCTGCAATAAGTGAAATAAACCTTTTACCAGATTAATATTATCTTTTGAGCTGCGCCATACTAGCGGGAAATCACAAAGGATAATCTGCTTAAGAGTAGTGTTTGAGCTAGAATGCACAATCTTTCTGAGAATTTACACAGTAAATACACAGAGCCATGAAGCTTTAACTTTTCTTCGTCTTAAAGATGATGTGCTGACTCGTGACAATCTTCTGCTGCCTTAAGCTCTTAGAAAAGGGTGAAGAAAAGAAATATTTCAGTATAAAGTAAAGGTATCTTTTCAAGGTAGGAAGACTTTACTGGCAGAAGGTACTTTTTATTCCACTTGCCCTTTTTAAAGCATTTTGTAGTTTTACTGCCTGCTGCCATTTGAGCTTGTGAAGTTTCTCACAGCTTTGAACTGCATACCCATGCCTTCAGTCTTCACTATTTCTGTGCTTACCAGCATGGGTTACATCTGGGCCACATGTCAGAATGGTTAGCAATCAAGTACTTCTCAACAAACTGATGACACAACAGAGCAACTCTGGTATTCCTATAGCCAGCACCATCTAAGCACCAAGCCACTGTTGGGTGAAATGCTCCATGTTTATTCTCACCAGTAGTATTTTTAACACCAATGACAGAAAGAGGGCATTATGGAGTTAGTTAAAAATGAATTTTTAGTACTTTTAGTACTTGTCATGGTTGTGTGAAGGTAGGCAGGAATGGTGGACCCAAGAGCTGGACTCATGGAGGCAAAGTGAACTCGAAATATACGGCTTGTGGGATTGCAGACAGAACAGAAAACTAGCTAAACTGGGAAAGCAAAACTAACAGGCAGGCAAGTTGGCAAACAGAACACACAGTGAAGAATGAGGGACGACACAATGACGAGCGGGGGAAGACGCAGACACTAAATACAAGAGGTGAACAAGACTGAGGAAACAGCTGGGAGACACGGCTGACACTGATTACACTGACGAGACAGGGAGAGCACAAAACTGAACACACTGACATAAGACACAGACCTTCAAAGTAAAACAGGAAATGCACAGACTGGATTCAGAGACACGGTACAGACGGAGAACAGAGGGAACACAGAACCAGAACCCTAAAAAGTCTAAACACAACATCAGAATAAACTGGTACACAAGATTATCATCATAATAATAATAAACTTAAAACGCTGGGTCAAGCGACCCAGGACCATGACAGTACTAGTAAACACAGAGATCTTTTGTTGAGTCACGTATGTTATGTGGTACAGGGTAAATCTTATTCATCTATCCATAATATAATCATCATGTCATCTATTAGTGGTTGGGCTATATTAGGAAGCAAGTGAACATTTGGTCCTCGGAGTTGTGTTCATGCGGATAGCTTACCTCTGAAACCCCCCGCACCAGGATGCATGGTGGGAAGAAGGCAACCAGCAGAGGAAACACGATGCTTTTACCAATACAATGAAGCCATTGTGTTCATTTACACTGAAATGGTTATTAATAGCTTATTTCATTGTAACATTTAACAAATCTTGGTAGTATTTACAGTATGTTCTAGCGCTGACCTTGCCCCAAATATGTCAATTACTTCAGGTCTCTAAGCTCAGAACTAGATGTCTAGAGTACATGTCTTTTTATAGGTTTCATTCAGGCCCACTATGATTTTTCTTTTCCTTCTGGTCACTTGAATTTATCTGCGATTCAGCCTTGTATGGGCTGGCAATGTTCTTCGCCCCAGGGGCTGATGAAACCCATTCAAAAACCCATTGTGTAATTTTAAAAGTCTTCGGATTTCACCAAAATAGAGCTGAAAATAGAATAAGCCTGTTTCTTTCCTGCTCCTCCTCCAGTTTTCTCCATCTCGCTCACACAACACGCTCACAGAGGCTTACTGTTTAGATGCCCGTGCTTGTGTGCTGTAACCATTGCTTTACTTCCAATAAGTTCAAGTAAACCTTGATCCAGAAAGTAGTGCTGTACGAAATGAAGGTAATTAGGACACTTCCTAATCTTTTCTTCCTCATCTTGCTCTCACCATAATGGAACAAAATTCCTTGGCGCTTTTTATGGCACATTACTATTCCTGCCATTTATTTTTATAGCTCTAAGGTGTGAGCTCTAAACCAAAGATGTTGCTTTCAAAGAAACCTTAATTTGATGCATTTTAAAACAGTGTAATCAATCCCAGACAAAAAGAAAAAATACAAATCAAAGACCATTAAAAAAAAAAGATTAAACCCAAAGGAGAGGAAAAACTAATGAGAAGGATAACAAATAGGGGAAAAGTGTTGATAAAGAAATAGCTTTACCATCTTTAGTCAGGCCAGTGACCTAGTTTAAAAGTCAGAGAAGGTGTATGCATTACTGAGCTAAAATAGAGACGAGAGAAACTGTTGTTTACTGTGTGTGAGTGTGCATGACAAAAGAAAGCAAGAGCGAAAAGTATGGTCAGTAATGTCTCTGTAATAGGGTCAGATACAGGAGTCCATTATGAAACCCCCTGGAGGCTCTATTTATAGTGACCAAACCGGGGGGGAGGGTAGGTAGGATATATAGAGTAAGAGAGGTTGTGAAAAATGGAGAGAGTTTGAGATGAAGTGGTAACGGAGAAAGAGAAGAATGAGCGAAGGAGGATGGAAGGAGGTGGCGTGTGGAAAGATGCCAGAGAGCAAAGCAAGGAGATGAAGCATTGGGGAAGTGTGTGTGTAGATGGATAAAGGCGTGAAATGGGGATTGAAGATGAGAGCAGGAAGTGCGGAAATATGCCAGAAAGAAAAAGGAAAGGATGGAGGGAAGATTGTGAAGGAGGAGAGAGACATAGCGGGTGGGGGGGGAGACGAGCGATTGTGGCTAGGCGTGAGAGAGACCAAGTGTTGAAGTTGGGAGAGAGATGAGGGCGGCAGAGAGAGAGAAAAGGGATAAGAAGGGAAGAGAGAAGTGGTGAGCCTGCAGATGGTGAAAGGCATGAGCAGTGAAATGTCGGATCCAATTTTATCTACAGCTCTGAATAAGATCACCAAAATATGGGGAAATCTTCAAATGAAATAAGCCTGTAAGCTGTTTTTATCATTTGATTTTATTATTCCTGTGTGTTTGTGTCTGTGTGTATGTTTGCGTGTGTGTGTGTGTGTGTGTGTGTGTGTGTGTTTGTGTGTGTGTGTGTGTGTGTGTGTGTGTGTGTGTATATGTGTATTTGTATGTTTGTGTGTGTGAACATATTGTGCTGCTTTGTCCTCAATAAATCTTCAAAACTGGGAAAAGCATTGAGTTTTAATTCCTTTTTAAGGCAAATGAGTAGAGCAGTATGAAGCAATTTGGATAAGGAGACAGGATGGAAGACACGGAAACACTAATGCATCTGAAGAACAGAAAGAAAAGAGTGGGGGAAAAAAAGAGTATGAAAAAGCCACAAGGCACAGGAGATCGGGTCTTGCACAAAGTGGCTGGGTGGGTAGAGTACTGTGTGAAATGTGCCTCTGGGGAACTGACCTAAGAAAGACGGATGGCTAAATCTATGTCATTACTCCACTGCAAAAGGAGAACGAGGCTGCAAGCAATAAGAAGAAAAGAACGGTAAGGTATGCAGAAAATGTGAATATGCATAGGTTGTCTAAGGAAACCAGGGAAGACATCACAAACCGAGATGAAAAGGAAGAGAGAGACTCAGACAGATAGGAGGAGGGGAAAAAAATCATAAAGACACATAAGCCTGCATGGAAAGATTCTGACAGGTGGAAAATTATGCAAGCGCAATGATGAACAGAGGGAAACCCATTTGGAGAATGAAACGTTGATCATACAGCCCAGACATGCACACCACCAGTTGGCCATTCTATTAGTTGTCTGCCTCACAGAAAAAAACATTACCCTATCTCCCTGAAAATAGAAGTCCTTCCCCAGCCAGTGTTTTGATATTCTAATGCACTGCCCTGTGCTGGCTGCTTGTATTAATAGCGATACTGAACTGTGATAGTATAACATGAATGAAAGCAAAGCCTCGCTTTTCCCTCAGGCCTGGGATAAGGGAGACAGAATCCATCTGGAAGATAACATTACACAGCAACTCACACAAGTTTGTACCCCCACAAGCTTACATAAGACTATGCATATAAATGAGGTATTCCGTCTGCATGTGGCTGCGTGTGATGTGAGTACAGTCGTGCCTGTGCGTAATGCCAAATTAAAGTTGTGCATTACAGAGCTGATAACTGTCCATGATTGTGAAATTACTATAATTATTCTTCTTCTGACTGTCCATGTGCTTCCCTGTTTCTCCTTGTGCACTGGTGCATTTGGTTTCTTACTACAGTATTACTGCATTATTCCATTTCTGAGAGACCCTGTGATTAATCAGTTTTGCAAATTAGTCTTTTGGTGATTTGTAAGCTCCAGTTCTTTACATTTTGCCAGAAAACAGCATCATATTGTGAATCTGGGCAAAACAGATAAATATATGTGAGAAAATATAAATGAAAATGATGTGTTGGTTGCATGACATCCATAGCTAGAGAGGAGGAGTAGAGAGATGAGAGACTTGCAGAAAGTGGCCTGTCCTTACTGGTTCTCACACCTGACCTAGATCAGAAAGAAGACTCACATTATGGCCAAAGACTCGAACAGGTCTCCTCGCCATGATCGTGTAAGCTGATAGTGTGCTTTCAGGAGTCACAAAGTTGTACACAAAAAAACTACAACCAAAGCCTCATTGCTTGTTACCAACCTAGAAAGAGGAGAATTGGATGTAAGCACCCTCTACAGACCAGCCTGTGCTGTCCACTGAGGTGTATCAGTACACCTAAGCTGACTTGCACTGCAGAAACTGGAGATAAGCCCTGGCTTATGAGACATTTAAAGAGAAATGAGGCGTGCTTGATCTCAGGTGCTTCATATGTGGAAGAATACTCTATACTTTCCCTTTTTTTTTTCTTTTCGCCCCTCCATGGCTGAGCCAGATTACTTTACAGGAAATAGCTGAAGACGTAATCAGTAGAGAAAGAAAATGACAGCCACAAAGTAAAGGAAAGGCAAAAATGTGAGAACAAAAGATGCACCATGATAAGAAAAGTAACACCCAAGTCCTGTGAAGTATCTTTCTGTGTGTGTCTCATGTACATGTAATGCTTGGCAAAGACAGCTATATATATAAAAAAAATAGATGTAGAATTTTTTCACACTGCCTACCTGCAAACACCCACGCATCAGCTGCTCCTGTGCAGCATGTGTCCCTGTTTAAAATGCGCCTGTGCCCAATTTTATATATGTGTGATGTATGTCCAACTGTGACTGTGCGAGTCATTTTCTCAATGTGACTTTTTACCAAACATGACTCAGGCGACTCCTGAAGTGATTTCTATATCTCTGTTATTTTGCCTTTCATTACCTCCCTTCTTGTGTTAATCACTTTGCTTTTATCTTAAATTTTTTGACCTCAATATAGCAGTGGTATCAGCGATCTTTGCAGTTTAAATTTGCTTTGGGATGAAAGCTTCTGTTGACTTTTCATTTTATCAAAGTGTTGAAGAAACGGATCTTATTGATTTTTTAAAAAATATTTGGCGAAGTATCCTGGCAAGTAATTTGTATGCTAAATTGGAATTTGTTCTAAAAACTGGTAAAAAAAAAGTCAGGTCTGAAAAGTTGGCAGGTACGCCCTGTGTGAAGGTGACTTTCATGGTCAAATTCCTTCAGTGGTTGTTGGCATATGTAAGTCAAATGATAGCTAACCAACCCTATAGTTATTGTCCTAGTGCCGCAGATGACTGAAATAAGCTGTATTAAATAAATGCTAACTGAAAAATTTAGAGCATTTAGTATCTGCTTTTATTCATACTTCTTTAAATGTGCAAGTACAGTATAAAAACATTAATCTCAACACTCACTTCATCCACATAAATACAGATGCAAACACGAATGCATGCACATGTATGACTGCATAATATTAGCACATATTGCAGCATGTGCATTGATTTTTAAAATGCACATGCTGCAATATGTGCTTACTATTCTCCGAACTGATTACTAATAATATGGAACTAAATAAAATGAACATGATCTGTGTCTGTGGAGATTTGGAGTCAAGTATGTGAGTTTGCATCTGGAGCTGTAAAATAGATATTTAAGCTGTGAATTTTGTAGACTGTGTGAAGGTGTGCATGTGCTTTAACACAGAGTGACACTTCTAATAAAGGAAAACATCAGAAAGTTAAAAAAAAAAAACATATTGCATAAGTTATTGACAAAAAACATTTAGCCCCTTCATGTTTTTACATTTTTTTTGTTTTCCATTGCTAACTTGAATGAATTCTTCAGACCGCGTAGGCTCTATTACAGTATATGCTATAGGTTTCAACCAAAAGGCTGCAGGATACGTTAGATTTATACCTTTTTTAATCCTTCAGACAAGTTGTAGCCTGACTTGAGTCAGCCCTCTTCAGGCAGAACTGTAAATCTAGTTCCAGGCTTAGCTGGGGCCTTACATGTCATACACTAAAAGCTGGAGGACGCCAGCCAGCTGTCACTGTCTGCTCCATTCCTAAACAGTCTAACATTCACCTATTCCCTGCCTTTATGCATCACCTGGTATGGCTCTTGGCTATAACAAAAAGTGTCTTGTGCATAGTATATTATATCCATCAGGTAGACATGATTCATCAACCAGTCTAACAGCACTTTTTGCCACACAAAATAACACAGTAGGGTTTTTTTTCTTGTTTGAGATTCCATGTAAAACTGCAACCAGCAATCAAGAGTCCTCATACTGATAATGATATAATCCTGTGTGTTTTCACGGATTTACACTGGTATATACTTCTCCTAAAGTTTATAATTAAAATATAGTTATATTTAATTGAGCAAAGTTAATAGAATGCTGATGCGTCTACTCATAATTTACATAATCTTTCTGCTTGGGGACTTCAGACTGAGGATAAAATTAAGTTTCAAACAGATGCAGAAAAAAATGTGAGATCACTTACTGCGTTGTTTAAAAAGCAATGGGACATTCATGTCAAGTAGTTCAACAAACTTAGTCACTTGATCCCCTTTTTATAACAGATTTTTCTGTAAGAACAGCTCACACTGTTACACTTGCACACAGGTAGTGTTGTTTTATCAGGACATTTGTGAACCACCATAGCTTTTCTGGTATTTGGTCATTCTGCCTCTCACGAGAACCACTTACAATCTGAAAATAACTCTCACAAATGTGATTAAAAAAAATCTAAAATACTTGAAATTCAAAAGATAATATGTCAAGATTTTAACTGTTTGATTCCTAGAATACCATGAATGCTTTTTCAAGGTTGTGTCCACTAGTAAAGGCATCGTGAATAGCCTTTACCCAGACTGTGTGAGGAGTGCTTCGGTTTGTGAGGACAAACAGGTTTTGACCACCAAGCTTTTTGTTTGTTTTGTTTTTTAAAGGAAGCTAGAATGAAAATCTGTCTTAATGACACTTTTTAACAAAAGATGAAATTAGTTAGAGAAACATACCATACTATAATAACAATATACAGTATATAAATCTTTAATAATGGTTTTATTAATAATGAAATTCCTCTGTTGTTCTGCTCAGTTGTCCTGGCTTACAGGTATACCTTCAGGCAAAAGTGGGTAAATGGATCCTTACCCACACATATAGCTATTTCAAAGCATGAATAATTTAACAGGGGATGGGTAAACGTTTAAGAAATTTGAGTACTGAATACGCAGTGGGAGAAAAAAAAAATTCAAAAGAGAATATTAAAATCTGTCTGTAATGACAGCAAATCCTGAAAGCAGCTGAACGAGAGAAAGAGAAGGAAGACAACAGGAAATCAGAAATGCTCAACTGCTGCTCTATAGACATGCCTGATATTATTATGTTATTTAGAGTACTGTCTATCTGTGCGTGTGTGTGCGCACGAGCTTGCATGAACAGATGCTTTGGGCGGGTTTGGTTGTATGTTTGCGGACCTGCTGTTTGTCTTTTTGTTTTCCATGTGTGTGTGTGTGTGAGAGAGAGAGAGAGAGAGAGCAAGAGAGAGAATGGTTGACATCATATATCCAATTCCACGGCAATGATACATTAGCTCTCTGCTGGGCCATCATCTCTCAGTCTTCTCAGTTTTCATCTTTCTCTTCACCTCCCTATACTCCCTGAATCACCTTTCAAGATTCAAATAGGTCATTTTAAGTTGAATCTGATAAAGTGTAAAGGATGTGTTTTTGTCCATATGTGTGTGCAGGAAAAAATGAGTGTAAGTAATGGGAAAATTGTATTTGTTGTGTTCGTAAAACAATGTGAGTGTTTGTGAGAGACACAACCAGAGAGGAAGAGCGAGAGCTAGAGAACAGAGAAATATGGGAATCCATATGCTTCTTGTTTTTCTCTGGTGCATAAAAACACTTTTGCACCTTTACGTTTGTGCGAGTGTGTGCATTTTCCTTTGTTTTTGTATGTGTGAGTTGTGTAATTTGGCTGTAAAGACATGGATTGTTTTAGGTTTGTTTGGTTGTCTGTGGTTGTGTGTATGCTGTCAATAGTGGTTGGATTAGGGGTAAAGGGGTGGGGGGTGGGTGGCTACCATTTTATGTCTATTTACGATGTGTGTGTGTGTGTGTGTGTGTGTGTGTGTGTGTGTGTGTGTGTGTGTGTGTGTGTGTGTGTGTGAGTTAGAGCGTAGCCGTTTCTCAGAAAGTGAATGTTTTTGCAGCTGCTACAGATTGAAACTAACCGATAAGACATTAAGAAGTATGATTTCATGATTTCCACGGCTACTGCACTGATAGGCATCGCATGCTACTTGCAGCGCCAACAAAACAAGACCCAGACACACATACATGCTCCTACTCATGAGGCATTTTGACCTTATACGGCACTAAGTTTGGCTTTGTTTGGCATTAGGTTGGACGAATGAATGCATTTTTTTTTTTTGCACTCTCCAGCGTCAGCTTTTCAAATTGTTTACATATTTGTTTGTTACTCCTGTAACTAACAGGAACATTTAAAAATGATCAAATCCTGCTCATATTGCACTTTTTTATGGAAACCATTCAAACCCAAAAATGTATTACTGATGCAAACCATTAAGTCATGCAAAGTCTGTGAGTAGCCTGTTGTTTTTAATGTACAAATATTATAGTATTTGTCTTGTCAACAGGGGTTTGCTGCGTACCATGTTAAATTATTTCAGCATTGTTTGCTTTTTTTTTTGCTCAATCTGTCAGTAACCTATTGACCTCTATACTGATTCCAGTGGTCATAATATTGTCTGACGTTCAGAGATGATTAGTCGCCTCTGATGACATATGTTTTTAGCAGATTTACAGATATTTATTGGTTTGGTTTGTAGGTATTCTAAGGTGGGCTTCCCTACTGACTTCAAGGAGGGAATAAATGCGGTTTTAGCCAGTGGCACATATTTACAACATACTGTAAATCGAACCTGGACATTGTTCTGCTACAGCCATCCATTAGTGATGACAGCATTCAGGCAAGACGTTTATGAGCTGGGCTGTTAGGATCTGTAAGTCACCCTGTCAGGAGATCGGGGGGAGAGGGGTAGGTGGGTGTGTAAGGAGGTGGTGAGACAAGAAAGACGGATAAGGTTTAGAAGAGGAAAACGGATGGAAAAGGCAAAAGCGATGCGCTGTGAGAGGAGACGAGGGCACAGGGAAGATGCAGAAGTGGAAGGAAACAGTAAGCATTTGGGAAACAAAGCTTTTATTCACAGAGATTTTTCCCCCCTCCATCCTTCCCATTTTCTCCATTCCACCAACACTCTTTTCTAGCTATCATGTTTCTTGTGCCAATCAATAATTTATAGCTGTCGCTCCAGAGCCATGAACCCCTTCAGCTCTCTGAATGACAGATGAGGGTGAGAATGATTATTGGGGCGAAGTGAAAAGCAGTAGGGGCGCAAAAGCAGGTTCATGGAGGGGAAAAAAGGAGCAAAAAATAGCTATACAGAGAAGGCGGTGCAGCAAGTGAGAAACTAACAGAGAAATGGCTGAATTTGACACTGGATAAATAACCAAGTGTTGGAGAAAATTTCCCACAGATAATGAAATTATACAGTGAAAATGTCTACCAATTTCCATACTCTCAGAGAACTAATTACAGAACTAAGAGAGAAAATGTCAGCTTCGTGACATCAAAGTGGGGACGCTGCCTACTCATTTTCCCCCTATTTGTGTCTTGATGTTTTACCTAAGCTGCTTTTAGCTTCTAGCCCCACAGCACATTTCTATTCTCCAAGATAAGGGCCACAATTACAAACGCACACATGGATATGGTTGAGGAATGGAAGATTGTGTATGCATGTGCATAAGCACATACATTTATGTGTCGTTTTTTTGGATGCTGCTTTTGTGTGTATTCACAGCACAGTTTATGTGCAATTGGAGAATTGAAAAATTTGGCCTGAAAAACCATGACGTTGTGTCAGTAGCGTTCTGTATTTAAATTTTCCGATGAGTCACAGATCTCCAGGTGAGGCAGTCACACACAGAGGCACACACATACATACAGAGGTCTAGACAGTCCACAAGGTCCAAATGAAACTGGAAGGTGATGGAGTGGAGGAAACGTCTACGTTAGAAACATTTGTTTGTGTGCGAGAGCGAGTGTGTGTGTTTGTATAAACTTTTGGAAAATAAGTGTATTGTGTCTGCCTCTGTGTGTGTATGCGTCTGTGAGAGAGAGAGAATGAGACCCTAGCTCTTCTCCATCCCACCTGCTCTTGTAATCCTCTGTGTTTTGGCGACCTTGGCAACCCGGTGACAAAACATTCCAGGTGTCGCTTTGATTGAGGTCATGGGTGGGCGAGAAGTGAAAAGATGTTGGAGGTGAGGGAGCAGGATGGACTGAGAGGAGGATAAAGTTCCCGATGGCCTCGGGGTCAGCCATTCAGTTTATTCAGTCATTTCCTGCCTGTGTGTATATATTTTCCCTGCCCATTTCTTTATTTGCTCTTCTTCACGTTTTACAAAAACATATAAAGGAAAAGTTGTAGATTTAAAATCTGAATAAAATGGATGGAGGTTATAATTATGTTATTGATAATTAGTTTTTGTTTGTTTGTTTAGAACATTTATGGTTTTGGCTCACTATTGTGTACATTGATTCATATTTTGTTTACATTTACTCTCAATCAGGGGTAAATATGGCTGCTGAAGGTGGGATATGGCAAGTAAAACTAAAGAGCATTATTAGCTTAAATTTAAACTTATGACTGACCCAATGTAATGGTGACAGTAAAGGCTACACCAGTCCAATAAGGTCCATTACCTTAAACCTTACCATATTGTCTAGTGTGGTAATATATTCCCCTTTTTAAATAGCTGCAATTAGCTATAATTATTACATAATATATAAGCTTTACATTTCTAGTTTAGGAAATGCCAAATGATCAGTACTTAATTTTGTAAGCCTCTCGTCGTCTGTTTCTTTCACTTTTTAGCGTGAATTCATAACATATTACCATTTTGTCCATTTCTGGGCGATAAAGCCTCTGTGTCTTTGACTGACAGACAGAATCAGGCACACAACCTCTTCTGTACATCTGAAATTAAATGCCACTTTAAAAAAAAAAAAATTATTGCTCACTTCTGTTGTGTACAACTGGCCAGATGCTGTGCCATGATCACAACTTTATTGATATCTATAACATGAACACATTAAAGCAATGAGAAGGGAAAAAAGGAGGCATAAGTGTGACCATCTGCTTTAAGTGAACAACTCCATGGCATTAACTGGTAGCAATACCAGACTTCCGCACAAAAAATATAAACTGACTTTATATTATAAAATCTTCACCTGAATATGATTTGGTTTCTGTAAATTGGAGATGCCAGTATGCAGCTCCAGATTATTCCGCTGCATTTTAAACCCTGGTGTTGACCCTACCTGTACAGGTTTGACTCTGCATGAGAGAGGTAGTGCTGTAAGTTACAGGCAAGTAAATGTGTATTTTGATTAGTTTGTGATTTAAGATGGACAAATACTGCAGGGTTTTTTTCTGACAGCAACTCACACTGCAAATCTTCATGGGTATTTCTCCAAATCCAGAACTTGTATGTGCTCCCACTGAAAATGAACAAAAGTCCCTGATTAGTCTTGTCAACTGGCAACCAATTCGTTGCTAAATTCAGGCTAAATCAGTGTACTTTGTCTGCTTGGCTTACTGCTGTGAGTAATCTCATAAAGGATAGCTCCAGTGACTAGCTCCTAAGTTTTTGTTGTATGCTTGTTCAGGAGCTTTCCTCTTTTTGCCCTCTTTCAATCAGTTTTCCTTCATTGTACAGTCTTAATTTTATTAACTTATAAAGTTAAGACACATACAAAGCCAAGATCTTCTTTTTCTTATGGCTCTAATGGCTAACAGAGTGCTATAACTGGACTCCATAAGCAGGTGTACTGTATAATGATGAGGGGGAAAAGCATAGTAGTTTGGATAAAACAGATATTACTGATGAAATCAAAGCGATTGAATACAAGACTCACACTTCCGGCTTCTCTCTTAAAACAGACTAATGAACAGGGGGGAAACATTTGAACACTTAAATTTTCCTTCTTTTTGCAGTGAGAGATGACGAAGATTTCCTGAGTCTGAGTGAGCTCCCAGAAACCTTCCCTTCTGACCCACCGGAACCCTTACCTCACTTCCTGTTTGAACCTGAGGAAGGCTACATTGTCAAAAATAAGCCCGTAAATCTCTACTGCAAAGCAACGCCTGCCACACAGATTTACTTCAAGTGCAACAGTGAGTGGGTCCATCAGAAAGACCACACTGTGGAGGAAAGGGTTGACGAAAACTCAGGTAAGCAAAAGCTAGCACACACACATCTAAATAGAGATTTACTTGGACTTTAGCAGAAAGTGGCTGTAAAGCAACTGTCAAACTTTTTGAGAGAGATTTTTTGGCTGAAAAAACAAAACCCAGCTGTACTTTTACATGGAAACAGCTGGAAAATAAATTGCAAACAAACTAGAAAATAGCAAAAATGCTCAACATATTTAGACTTAACTCATTAAAATCTAACAATTATGTATTGGTGGAGGAGCTTTCTGGTGTATGTGTACGTTTTTGCAAAATCTGTTTCTAACTGGTTTGTAGTGACTAAGGTAGGCAAGGCATTATAAGTGTAGAATCTGTCCATCTTAGTCCTGTAACCACAACATAGACTTCATAGAATACATAGTTACAATTTTTCTGCCACTCTATTCATGGAAAAAAATCATCTTCAATTAATTGTGATCTCTATGTTTTTTTTTTTTTAATTTTTATTTTATTGTAAGTGTGTGAAAGTTCAATTCAATTCAATTCAATTTATTTATATAGCGCCAAATCACAACAAATGTCGCCTCAAGGCGCTTCATAGATACAGAGAAAAGCCCAACAATCATATGACCCCCTATGAGCAAGCACTTTGGCGACAGTGGGAAGGAAAAACTCCCTTTTAACAGGAAGAAACCTCCGGCAGAACCAGGCTCAGGGAGGGGCGGCCATCTGCTGCGACCGGTTGGGGTGAGAGAAGGAAGACAGGATAAAGACATGCTGTGGAAGAGAGACAGAGATTAATAACAGATACGATTCAATACAGAGAGGTCTGTTAATACATAGTGAGTGAGAAAGGTGACTGGAAAGGAAAAACTCAATGCATCATGGGAATCCCCCGGCAGCCTACATCTATTGCAGCATAACTAAGGGAGGATTCAGGGTCACCTGGTCCAGCCCTAACTATATGCTTTAGCAAAAAGGAAAGTTTTAAGCCTAATCTTAAAAGTAGAGATAGTGTCTGTCTCCCGAATCCAAACTGGAAGCTGGTTCCACAGAAGAGGGGCCTGAAAACTGAAGGCTCTCCCTCCCATTCTACTTTTAAATACTCTAGGAACAACAAGTAGGCCTGCAGAGCGAGAGCGAAGTGCTCTAATAGGGTGATATGGTACTACAAGGTCATTAAGATAAGATGGGGCCTGATTATTTAAGACCTTGTATGTGAGGAGCAGGATTTTGAATTCAATTCTGGATTTAACAGGAAGCCAATGAAGGGAAGCCAAAACAGGAGAAATATGCTCTCTCTTTCTAGTCCCTGTCAGTACTCTTGCTGCAGCATTTTGGATTAACTGAAGGCTTTTCAGTGAGTTTTTTGGACATCCTGATAATAATGAATTGCAGTAGTCCAGCCTGGAAGTAATAAATGCATGAACTAGTTTTTCAGCGTCACTCTGAGACAGGATATTTCTAATTTTAGAGATGTTGCGCAAATGGAAGAACGCAGTCTTACATATTTGTTTAATATGTGCGTTGAAGGACATATCCTGGTCAAAAATGACTCCAAGGTTCCTCACAGTGTTACTGGAGGCCAAGGTAATGCCATCCAGAGTAAGAATCTGGTTAGATACCATATTTCTAAGCTTTTCAGCGCCGAGTACAATGACCTCAGTTTTATCTGAGTTGAGAAGCAGAAAGTTAGTGGCCATCCAAGTTTTTATGTCTTTAAGACATTCCTGCAGTTTAACTAATTGGTGTGTGTTATCTGGCTTCATGGACAGATAGAGCTGGGTGTCATCTGCATAGCAGTGAAAATGTATGCTATGTCTTCTAATGATGCTGCCTAGGGGAAGCATGTATAATGTAAACAGAATTGGTCCTAGCACTGAACCCTGTGGAACTCCATAATTAACCTCAGTGTGTGAAGAGGACTCTCCATTTACATGCACAAATTGGAGTCTATTAGATAGATATGATACAAACCACTGCAGTGCAATACCTGTAATACCTACAGCATGTTCTAATCGCTCTAATAGAATATTATGGTCAACAGTATCGAATGCTGCACTAAGGTCAAGAAGGACAAGCACAGAGATGAGTCCACTGTCAGAGGCCATAAGAAGATCATTTGTAACCTTCACTAAAGCTGTTTCTGTGCTGTGATGAGCTCTGAAACCTGACTGAAACTCTTCAAATAAACCATTCCTCTGCAGATGATCTGTTAGCTGTTTGACAACTACTCTTTCAAGGATTTTTGATATGAAAGGAAGGTTGGAGATTGGCCTATAATTAGCTAAGACTGCTGGGTCTAGAGATGGCTTTTTGAGTAAAGGTTTAACTGCAGCCACCTTGAAGGCCTGTGGTACATAGCCGATTATTAGAGATAGGTTGATCATATATAAGATCGAAGAATTAATCAATGGCAGAACTTCTTTGAGCAGTTTTGTAGGAATGGGGTCTAAAAGACACGTTGATGGTTTGGAGGAAGTAATTATTGACGTTAACTCAGAAAGATCGATTGGAAAAAAAGAGTCTAACTTAACATCAATGGAACTACAAGTAGCTGTAGATAATATTACATCTGTGGGATGATTATTGGTAATTTTTTCTCTAATGATAAAAATTTTATTTGTGAAGAAGTTCATGAAGTCATCACTAGTTAACGTTAAAGGGATGGTTGGCTCAAAAGAGCTCTGGCTTTTTGTCAGCCTGGCTACAGTGCTGAAGAGAAACCTGGGGTTGTTCTTATTTTCTTCAATCAGTGACGAATAGTAAGCTGTTCTGGCTTTGCGGAGGGCTTTCTTATAAAGCAACAAACTATTTCTCCAGGCTAAATGATGATCCTCTAAATTTGTGACACGCCATTTCCTCTCCAGATTACGAGTCGTCTGCTTGAGGGTACGTGTTTGAGAATTATACCACGGGGTCATGTACTTCTGATTAGAGACCTTAGTTTTCACTGGAGCTACAGTATCCAGAGTCGTACGTAGTGAGGAGGTGAAATTATTAACAAGATAATCGACCTCTGTTGGGGTAGCGTTCAGATAGCTGCTCTGCTCTGTGTTGGTACAGGGCATTGACGATGATAACAGTGGCTGGATTATATTCTTAAACTTAGTTACAGCGCTTTCAGAAAGACATCTACTTTGATAAAGTCCACCCTCCACTGCTGCGTAATCAATTATTGTAAATGTAAATGTTATCAAGAAATGATCAGACAGGAGAGGGTTTTCAGGAAACACTGTTAAATGTTCAGTTTCTATGCCATATGTTAAAACCAGATCTAGAGTGTGATTAAAGTGGTGGGTGGGTTCTTTTACATTTTGAGAGAAACCAATTGAGTCTAACAACAGATTGAATGCCATGTTGAGGCTGTCATTTTTAGCATCTACATGGATGTTAAAATCACCCACAATAATTATTTTATCTGAGCTCAGAACTAAATCAGATATAAAGTCTGAGAAATCAGACAGAAACTCTGTGTAAGGCCCAGGTGGACGATAGATGATAACAAGTAAGACTGGTTTCTGAGTTACACAGCTGGGGTGGATAATGTTAAGCATCAGGCTTTCAAATGAATTAAAAGTCTGTCTTGGTCTTTCATTAATTAATAGACTGGTGTGAAAAATTGCTGCCACACCGCCCCCTCGACCTGTGCTTCGAGATTTCTGGTAGTTAGAATGACTCGGGGGTGTTGATTCATTTAAGCTAACATAATCATCCTGCTGCAACCAGGTTTCTGTAAGGCAGAGTAAATCAATTTGTTGATCATTTATTAAGTCATGTACTAACAGAGACTTGGAAGAGAGAGACCTAATATTTAATAATCCACATTTCACTGTTTTACTCTTTGGTTCAGATGTGGATACTGTATTGTTCTTTCTTTGTAAATGTTTAAGTTGTTTGTTGCTGGTTTTTAGTTTGTTTTTTGTCTTTTTGGAAGCAGACACAGTCTCTATGGAGATGGGTTTTTGGGGGGGTAGCAGGAGGAGAGAAGCTGCAGAGAGGCGTGTAAGACTGCAACTCTGCTTCCTGGTCCCAACTCTGGATAGTCATGTTTTGAGGGGTTTAATAAATTTGTCCATATTTCTAGAAATGAGAGCTGCTCCATCCAAAGTGGGATGGATGCCATCTCTCCTAACAAGACCAGGTTTCCAGGAAAGTGTAGTTCATGATTGTTTATAAACGGTATCCTTCAAAATATGGGGCAAATGACATGTCTTTTGATTCAGTGATTCAGTTTTGGGGGTCATGACTATCCTTATATGGACAGGTGACAAAAATGTAATGTATTTAAATTAATTCATTTACTTATACCAAAACAAAATAATAATAATTTTTAAACACTGTGAAAACAGAAAATGAGCTGTAAGCATGCGGCTTTGAACAAGAGGTGTATTTATCATTTACACATATATTTGACACAGTCTGCAGCAGGTGTTACTTGCCATACATCATACAGAGGTTGTTTGTATTACATGTTATTTAAAATCAGACCGTTTAAATGGGCTTTTAACATGCCTACACTGCATAGTCAATTAAGTCCCCCTTTCCCTTTTGATTTATCTGGGCATTTGTCAGTGTCTGGCCCTGTTGATATTTTGCTCTTTGTGATGTGTCCAAATTTTTTGTCTCACTGGTACACTGGAAGCTCACAGGTTAAATCCATTATTCAGATGTTTTATTTGTCCAGAAAGGTAGGTCACATGTCAGATGTGTGTACACAGCTGTCCCACTGCCAGTGCTGTACTGCGATGTTCAGAGGACAGTTTAATGGGATCCACAACGATGTACTGGATCGCAGCCAAAGTTCCACACTTGTCGCTTGACAGCACATGGTATTACTCTGCAGGCTAGGTAATGATGAATCATGCTGTTGCTTTGGCAGGAATACAAAGATATACACAACCTGGTTTCTTAGACTTAAGGTTGACGTGAGCTCAGCTTATGGGTTTCCACCTGCTTGATAATAAGCTTCGGTCCCCAGAGCAAGCAAAACTGAAACACATGCTTGGTTGGAAAAAAACAATTGGGTCAACAAACAGCAGCATAAATCAGAATTGCTATTTTGGCTTATGCATCTCTCTCTCTCTCTCTCTCTCTCCATATATATATATATATATATATATATATATATATATATATATATATATATATATATATTAGGGGTGCAACGATACACAAAATTCACGGTTCGGTTCGGTTCGATACTTTGGTGTCACGGTTCGATATTTTTTTGATACAAACAAATGTTCATGTTTTTTTAATTTGTCATTTATTAAAATTATAAATATATATTTTAACTCAAAAGTACAGTTTTTAAATTTAATGTCACTGAAACAACAAACAACAACAAAAAAATAAATCTATCTGATCAAGAAATCACTCATCTTTGGAAAAGAGAGTTTATTACAGAGAAATGGCTCTTTCCAAAATAAAAGCTATACTATACGCTTCTTCTGGGGTATACTCTCAGCAGCATATTAAACATATCAGGTCCCCATAAGGAGAATCATGTGCTAACGGCTGTCTAAATGACTCGGGTAAAGTTTGTAGCATGCGCGCTTGTTGTTTTTGTCTGCTTCCACTTGTCTTTGCACTAGGATGATGTCGGAGTAAATGTGCAGTCATATTCGTTGTGTTCCCACTAGTGCTGTCAGCGTTAAACTCGTTAAAATGACATTAACGCCATAACGTGGCTAATCTCCGTTAAGAAGTTACCGCGGATCACCCCGTGCGTGGGGCTGGACGGCGTCAACACGTTAACAAGCTAACTGCGCTAATGCACTAGTTCCCACCAATTGAGTATTGCGTGGCACATCTGACATACTGTTTTACTTTTGTCCATGACGCGCTTACCTTCAGGGTCATGCTTCACATGAAAACCAAGATAGTTCCAAACGCCAGATCTGAATGAGGGTGGGGGAGGTTCAGTTTCGGGTAGCGTTGAGGCAGTTGGCATGTTGCAACGAAGTTAGCTTCTGTCTTGATAGCTTGCGCTGCGCTCAGTGGATCTGCGCTCGACAGTGAAGCCTAGGCGAAGTAGTCGAACGCAGATCCACTGAGCGCTCAACACAGAGAGCATCGTCAGAAGAAAAGTTGATAAAATAAATAAAAAATTTTGTATTGTGCGTACCAAACCGAAAGCACTGTATCGAACAGTTCAATATCAATACAAGTATTGTTGCACCACTAATATATATATATATATATATGTATATATATATATACCCCCTTTTTGTTGCAAAGAACATCCCGGAAGCAGAAATTGTGCTGTATGTATACATTCATTCTTTGATGTTCTAGTTGGTGTCTGCTTCAGTTCTTAACCAAATCAGACACAGAAACAAAGGTTCGTATGCATATAGTGTTAAATACTATTTTCATAGAAGGTAAATTAAAATAGTAGTAATTTCTCTTCATCTATAGCATCATATCCCCATTGTGTTGCTTGTATTTGATTTCTTAAACATACTTTAAAAAAAATGTTTTCCCTTTTCATCTGTCTTACTGCTTTCTAATATTTGAGTACTAACTTTTTTGCTGAGAGCACAAACACAAAACAAAACTGTTAATAAGATGGTAAGTTGGCGTGCTGTCATCAGTTTTGTTTATTCATGAGTTTATGCTCACAGTCTTGCCCTCAGATCTTCCCTCTTTCTTTCCTCCTCTGTCTCCCAGTGCTCAGTACTGACTTCATGTGCAGCTGCTAGTCATTTATTAGTCTTCCATCAGCTGTTTGCTAGCTGCTGTGTTTTGAGTTATATGTTACTGAGAGGAATTTCTGTTTAATTAATGAACCATGGCTTTAAACTGTCCTCTTGTCTAGTAATTGACACTTAGTTATTAACATAATTTCGATCACCCAGTCTAAGATACACCCCCTCCCACATACATCAAGTTATTTTTATTATGTTTCTACAGTAGATTTGTAATTGTGTATAAAGCTCATTTTATATATTAATATCAAATATCATCTTTCCGAGTTCTCCTGTCTGTCCTGTCTGTTGAAATTGTCCTCTCTTCCTCCCCTCACATCCAACCTGTTGACCAGATGGCCGCCCCTCCTTCAGCCTGGCTCTGTCAGAGGTTTCTTCCTGTTAAAAGCGAGTTTTTCCTTCCCACTGTCACCAAAGTGCTTGCTCATAGGTGTTCATGTGGTTGTTGGGGTTTTCTTTGTATTATTGTAGGGCCTTACCTTACAATATCAAGTGCCTTGAGGTAGGGCTGCTCAATTAATCGAATTTTAATCTCGATTACGATCTGGGCTTTCAACGATCATTAAAAATGACTGAGCCGATTATTAGCCCCTCCCTCGTGCTTTACTCTCGCGCTGCTCCGTGTGGCAAATCGAGCGCACCTCGCTGCATTTCGAACACGTGTCACAACAATTAAGAGGACCCGAGGGAAGCTCGGAAAGCTAAGCAGAAGTTGTTTGGAGAGGAGAGTGACTGCCGTTGGTTGAAAAGAGAGGTAAAAAAAAAAAACTTCAGTGGTGTGGAAACATTATGGGTTCGCGGAGTCAGACGTGGATCAAGTAGACATAGTGTGTAAACTTTGCTACAGTGTCGTAGCTGCACCACAGAGCAACACTGCAAAGTTCACTAAACATAGATGTTTACATTTTTCATTTATTTTTTATATTGCAAACATTTGCACTGTTATCAGTATTTGCACACTATTTTTTATTATTTCTTGACAATCTTTAAAGTCATTATTCAATACATTGTTATTGCTAAATAAATATCGTCAAATAATCGAGATCTCAATTTCAGTGAAAATAATCGTGATTATCATTTTTGCCATAATCGAGCAGCCCTACCTTGAGGAATCTGTTATTATGAGTTGGTGTTATGTAAATAGAAAAGAGTAATCCTCAGGTCTTGGTCAAACATGGATTAAGTTTTGGAAGTTTTGGATTTTGGAACTGCTCAAGATGCGTTTTAGTTTGCATAATTTGTTTGCTGCTCTAGGAAATTTCATCTCAAGCACACAATAATCAGTATACACATACAAAATATGGCAACTGAATAATTAAATAGAGCTGATGATATCGAAGATTGCGTTAAGTCATTATTGTTGTTGTTGTTGTTTGATAACAGCAATTTGATTACAATAATGGGCAATAATTTCTCTGCTCTAAATATACAGATGAAAAGTGCAAACAACACAGTCGAAATGATGAGAGAAGGCCTTTTTGGTGTCAGACAAAGCTTTTAGTTCACTCTGAAAATATAGGCAATGAAATTAAAAACTAATTACAAATGCTAGATATATGTATATATCTGTATAGATAAATACAGTATTATAGTACACAGTTTTAGTTAATCGCTTAGAAATCTACTGTAGGGTCTTTGAATTTACTGTGTGTGCACTGTTTATCTGTTTGTCTTTGGTAAAACCTATACTCTGTAAGCTGTTTACTTCTCTTTGTTTCCTGCTGTTTCAGCAGCACAGCTAGAAGCTTTGACCCCCATACTGCTTTTATTATCTGTTTTCTTTCTCCCTCTCTTCCCCTCTGTCCCATCTCCTTACTTGCTGTTCTCCTTTCTTTTCTTTTCCTTTCTCTCTGCCTCATGCTGTTTTGTGCTCTACTCTAATTTCCACCGCCTGAAACTGGAGTGAGCAAAGTCAGATAAAAACCTGAGCTTGAGGAAGCAGGGGAGAGAAGTAGGGGTTGAAGGAGAGATGTTGATGGAGGGTACCTTTAAGAGGACTGAAAAGGCCAACAGCTATCAGGGAGTCACACTGAGGAGAAAGACGATATGAATCCTGTTGTGCCTCCTGTCCCCCTCTCTCTGCCTGTCTTCTCATATTTTAGCAGAAAATGTAAAGTCAGCTCAAGTGTTGAAACACAGAGAAATTTGATTCCGGGGATAGAATGAAGTAGATAAACAAACACAGCAAATGTAAAACAACCAAAAGTTGTGTTAAAAAGCTCTGTGTGCCCTGTTTCATTTTACTGCTTTTATAAGTAGAGTAACAGAAATGCAAACATTAAGTGTGGAAAATCAGAGAAAAAACAAAACAGTGATGATTTACTGTCTTGAAAGATTAAATATTGAGGACTGAATAATGGAGCAATGTTGAAATTTTAAAAAAAGTATGTTTATTGTATTTTTTGTGATTACATATTTTTTATATAACAAAGTTTAAAAAGATAAGTAAAATATGAATGCATGCTTAGTGATGCACTGATTTTACAATGGACTGACTGCTTCCACGGTGTCTTCTGTCAGTGTAGAAGCTACTGTCGCCAGCTCCCTTATACACCAGGGGTTGCCACAGTGGGTAGCTTCACGTTTTTGACTTGGCAGAGTTTTGATGCTAGATGCCCTTCCTGATGCAACCCCAAAGGGATCTGTGTGTCCTATAGAGACGCTGTCTGTTGCATGGGCTTGCATACATTTGCCAAGGTGAAATCTGTATATTTTTTAAATTTCAATAAAAAGTCCTTAGAAGGTGTTGTAAACTTTGCTTTCTGGATGATTTGCAATTATCCAGAAAATGATTTATTTATATATATAAAGCTAGCTAACTTGATACTGTTGGGCTTTCAGCCAAAGCCGCACATAAAAGAAACAAAAAGTTCCCCCCCACCCCCCCAAAAAAGCCCTCCTCCAGACAGGTGTTAATACAATCTCATTATTAGCAGTGACATTTGCTAAAACATGCTTACCATATCTCCATTTTAATTAATGTTGTGTAAGGTGCAGATCAGCATAATTTGTGCAGATCGCGTATGTTATTGCGAAGGGCATTTCTCCAGTGTTTGCTTAAGCCATATGCGTACAACCACAGTATATCTCCATTAGCCTTGAAGTGTGCTAATGACATGTTGTGTACCAGGTTACTTACTTTGTCTCCATTAGCCAAAGTGTGAGTGGTTATTAGTCTGGTAGCAATGACCCGTGACTCCACATCTACACATGCACAAACACGCACACATACATTATTGGCACACAAAGTATTGGCTCTGGTGATTTGTGACCTCTTTCCCTCCATTGCTGCCATCTCACTTGTATTGATTTTTTTTCTCGTCTTTGTCTCTCCCTCTTTCTGTTTCTCCTAATGTTTCTCCTTTCCTCTGTCTTTTTTGCCCTCTTTCTGGTTTCACTCCCATTTTTCTCTGTGGCCATTTGTTTAGTTCTTTTTTTTTTTTTCAATGTTGCTACAATGTCTGCAAATGTACAATATCTCACCTTCTTGAATACAGAAAAGGCACATACCTGTGTCTATCTGTGCGTCTGTCTATCTGTCACAAGAGAGAGAGAAAATGTGTGATTGATAATGCTTGTCTAAGTGTTTTTGGTATAGTTCCCTTTAGGTTTTCTCTTGGTTCACTGCCTCTTTGGAACTCTGGAACTGCTAAAGGACTCATATGTGCACACTCAGCAACATTTACATGCATACAAGCATGCACAGACACATACATTGTAATCAGTCACTATCACAGTGGAAACCTCCGAGCGAGTATACCCATGCACTTACATGTATGCGTACATGCACGCGGTCTACACATTTTGAGTGTTCAGTTGGTTACAGACCGCTGATTCTGTTCTGTCAGTGTCCTCCATGATTTTTCCCTCCAAAGAACTCTGTCAGGCCTTGTTCTCTTCCTTTCTCACCATGCTTCACAGCCTGTTGTGATCTCACTTTAAATACCCCCTTTGGCCCTTCAGTCCTCATCTTTTAAACCCCCCTTCATTGTAATACTTATTTAAAAACGTAACATTTAACCTAGCCCTCAGCCTTTAAACTGTGCAATTTTGGTCTTTAATACATAAATAATAATGATCTAATACATTAAATTATTAGCATAATATATCATTTGTGTAAGTGCAGGCATAATCTATTTTGCATAATGTCTTATGTAGAACAACCTTCTTGAAAAGAGCTAATTTGCGACAAATGCTGGCCACACAAACATTTATATCTGCTCAAGTTTTTTTTTTTTTTTTTTTTTTTTTATGATGACATCTAGTTCTGGTTAGAAGTTATTGTAGTTCGAAATGAAAGTTGAACTAATGTCGGAGACATCAATCATAAAACATTAGACATAAGACATTTCAGCATTGTCGTTGGGACATTGCTGAAACTTCCTGTGTGTTTCTGACTACTCTTTTGCTACAGTTTTTGATTTGTCACCATCTCCATATTAGGGATAATAATCATAACATCAATATAAGGAGGGACATTGCTGAAACTATTGGAATAGATCTGAGGAAATGTACAAAGAAGTGGAAACGGCAAGGTAAAAAAAAGTCCTAGCGCTTTATTTATTTCTGCCATCACATAAAAAAACACCAGTATGTGACGACAAGGTATGATGTTGGTGTACCCATTGAGTTTCATCGTAGGCGCTGCAAAGATTTACCACAGATGTCTAAATCAGGTTTGAGTAACCCCAACTGTGAGATGACACTAAAGATTTAGACTCAAACATGCAATGTTTGTTCTACCTAGGTTCTATTTGTATGCTATAATATGGTAAATTATTCCATGTTCGTTAATCATCTGTAGATAAAATAGACTTTTAACTTGAATTTAACCATAATTAGCTTTAGCATCAAATATTCTTCTTTCCAACATTGGTCAAACAACAGGTTTTGAAAGTACAGACTATGGTTAGGCAGCAGCAAACATAAACTGTTTTTGTTGAAGCTGCAATATCTCAGTGTCTTTGGGGAATTTTTGTTTCACTTGCCGCGGCTGCAGAGTGTCAATCAGAGTGTTGGGTTACTTTCCTGACAACTCACCTTGATCTATGCGCACCACTCAGTGAGCTGCTCTCACAAAACGGGGCAAATATTTGCAAAATCAGGGACTCTGTCTGACTTCTTCAGATGTCCCTCTGTGTGGAACTAATGAAATAATAATAGTGAGTGTTGACTTTTTCTGCAGCTTTTTCCCCCCGCTATCCCTAAAGAACCATCTGGTTGACCTGTCACTGATCACACCATAAACAATTTAAGTGCTTTGCCCCTTTTTCCACCATCTCTTTCATGTTGTATACCTTTTGACCTCAAAATACCCCGTCTTTGTTTTATGTTTGCCATCTTTATTCCAGATTTTTATATCCATCTAGACTTTTTTGAGCTTTTGTTCATTTGAGTCAAAGAAATTAAGACTTTACATTTAATCCTAATCGCTACAGTTTTCTTCTGCATTCGCTTTAGCTTCCTGTTGAAACACAGAGAGACACAGGTTAATGGAAAAAAGTGAAACCGGATATAGAATATAGAAAGAAATGTGTTTAACAGGTATATACATTTTTGGCACCTAAAAGACAAATGAGTTTATTTCCATTGCAATATCAAAGTCAGGTTTTAAAATTAACCATTTGTTTGATTGTATGGGTATTTTTACAATTTAAAAAAAAACAATTTCTAAAAACTTTAAGTGAAATTAATTGCCATAATGCCAAGAGCACAGCAATAATATTTTTGAGGACTACGCCAATGTTTTACATTACCTCCATATATTGTTTGCATTTCATCTGACACATGGAGAAAGGCTTTAAGGGAGCTGAATTATGACACGCTGTCATGTATTATATTGGACCACTGCTGGCCATGAGTGCAGTAAAAGTGAGCTTAAATTTAGTAAAAGAAGCCAGAGGAGGTGGTTCATCAGCCCTTTTTAATTATTGTGGTTTTAGCCATTGCTGTTATTTTATTATGATTAGGACTGTGGTATATTTTATTGGGTGTAACAGTGACCACATGCAGCCATCAAGTTAGTGTGTGTGTGTGTGTGTGTGTGTGTGTGTGTACATATGTGCAGTAGTGATTATGAAGCTGACCTTTGTATGCTGGTAGTACATTTATCATAGAAATACTGCAGACTTTAATATTGGGCTGACTAGCTGGAAAAAGAACAGAGCACAATGTGTTCCTATGGATCTGAAATCATCTAAATCCTACTGCAAGGGCAAGCAAAAGATATTGCGAGATGACATGGCAAACATTCACCTGGCCGAACTTTAAAAACAAGTGTGGGTGTTGTGATCATACATTTTTCAAATAACAGTAAAATCAGCCAGTTTTATGTTTCCGTTGTACTATGTAAACATTTATTTATTTATTGTTTTAGTTCTATGATAAGATATGATAACCTTTATTAGCCCCACACGCGGGAAATTTGTTTTGTTACAGCAGAAAGTGGACAGTGCAAGGTTACAGCAATTACAAATTAGTTACAAAGTTACACAAATTAAGAAAAAACACTGGAATAGGATAAGAGAATAAGAATGAGATACTGTACATAATAGAATACATTAAAATAAAATACTATATACAACAGAATAAAATACAATGTTATCAGAAAAAGAGAATTGCACTTAGTGTTATTGCACAGAAAAAGAGAATGAGGATATTGGTCATAAATGTGGCACTATGACGCAAAGTTAAAGCAAGAGGGTTCTGGGTTTGAATCCACCAGCTAGCTGGTACCTTTTTCTTCAGTTTCCATACTCCATGGCAGGGGTGTCCAAGTCCAGGCCTCAAGGGCTGGTGTCCTGTCACCCTGGGTCAACACACCTGAGTCAAATGATTATTTCATTCCCAGGCCTCTGGAGAACTTCAAGACATGTTGAGGAGGTAATTTAGCCATTTAAATAAGCTGGGTTGGATCAAGGACACATCTAAAACCTGCAGGACACCAGCCCTTGACGCCTGTAGTTGCTCTATGGGTTCTCTGGCCTTTTCTCAGTTCAGTGATAATTACGTTAGATTAACTGGTGGTTCTCAATTGGCTTTACGTGTAAAGTAATGATTGTCTGTCCCTCTGTGTTAGCCCTGCAACAAACTGGTGACCTGTCCAGGCTTTGGCCCGTCTCTCATCTAATGACAGCTGGGGTAGGCTCCAGCACCTCACTGCCACTTGAATTGGATACGTGATTCAGATAATGCATAGATGGATATTCATTTTACACTTTTAGCAGTGGATTTGTACAGATCACAAGCTTAAGGAAAAGCCTAACCATAGAGACAAAAAGAAGAGTTATGACTAGAGATGGACCGATCTGATATTACGTATCGGTATCGGTCCGATACTGACCCAAATTACTGGATCGGATATCGGCGAGAAATAAAAAATGTAATCCGATCCATTAAATATCAAAAAAGCACCTCACAAAACTTGCTACAGGCGTAACTCTGCTCATAACCGTGTATTTGTAGCCTTGCTAGCAAACCGGCATTTCATCTCCGAGGAAGTTTTCCCAGAGAGAAGTAAAGCAAGTGTGTAAGTTCATCTCTGAATGTTTGTAAAGCATTCCAGCCTTAAACTTAACAACCGATATATGGAGCGACTACCTCTCTCTCTCTCTCCTGCGACTTCAATCGTGAAACTGCTTAATAATCAGCTGATCGGCTTTTCTGTAGCGAGTCTGTCTCTCTTCTTAGTTTTTGGCCCACTTCTCACCAAAAAGAGGAAACCAGCGGCTGAACAACAGCAGCACGTTTAAGCTTGATAAGCTGTTAATATTACTTTCTACACCAGGATCTTTTTCTACGTAGCTGACGGCTGGTAACTGTGCAGGGGCGGATCTAGCAAAGTGTAGCCAGGGGGGCCGATAGGGCATGAACAGGCAAAAGGGGGCACAAAGACATACTTTTCTTTCTTATTCTCATTTAAAATGTCTAGCTTTTAATAAATAATTATCTGACTCTTACACCCAAAGTTTTAATCTGATGTAAAATATATAGAAGTCCATTACTGTATATAGTAACTGTTAAGTCTAATATACCCTAGTAAGCTATACTACTTTTTCCTTTGGGAAGATACCATCTGTGCAGTCTGCAATTCTGTTGAAGAAAGATGTTGAATCTATTTAATTATTCTTGAAAAATAATTTATTTCTGTGCATTTCCCCCCCTGCATCAAATTAAATTTGATTACATCAATTAAGCATCATGAGGTGGAGGGTGGTTTCCTTTTTTTTTTTTGCTGGGAGTTTGCAACCCTGTTAGTTAGGTTGCTTAATATTTCTGCTAAGTACTCTTTAAAATACCAGAACAGGGAGGATGGAGCAGGTTTAAGTTTATTAGATTGATCAGTGTTGCTGAACTATGAAATATAGTGCAGTGTATTTTTTACATACAGGTATAACAGAATAGCTTTAGTTATTTATTTAAACTTGAGTATAACCTTATACAAAATGCAGCAAGATATTAAAAAAACGTTTTATTGATTAAAAAACACACTATATCGAATTCATATCGGTATCGGCAGATATCCAAATTTATGATATCGGTATCGGACATAAAAAAGTGGTATCGTGCCATCTCTAGTTATGACCTCGGTGATGATGAGTGTTTTATGCTGTTTTCCAGATCTTCTTTATTATGGACTTTTTTGAGGGGGGCGGGGGTATGAGTTTTTTGCAAAACTAATACATACAATATGTCTAAGCTGGACTTTAAGCATTACATCCTAAGTGCAGCAAGCAGAGATGAAATTATTTGCATATGTCATGTCTCCATTAAGAAAAAAGAAGAGGTTCTGGAGTGACAAAGCACATTCATGCAGTATTGTACTTCCATTCCCCGGGTGACAAGTAAACTTAGTTATATGAATCGATGCTATATGACTAACAGAAATATTTTGGGGTTTGTGCAGTTTTGTGATTGATAGAAATGTTTGTGACAGTATCCACTTGTCTTGATGCTTTTCTTCCATTTTTCATCTTCTTCTTTCCCTTCACCTCCCTCAGCTGACAGCAGTGGTTTTGTTGATGTGATGTTCTGTCATGCTACAGAGACCCAGAATTCCATGCTTGTCTCCTCATAACAGATTGATGTGAATTCTTTGAGCACAGTATTGAAACAAAGTAAGGCACTGAGTGATCTGGGACTTTTTAAGCCTCAGGTAGTTCCGTCAGATTTTGCCCAGCAACTCTTGCTTTGTGAGTTTTGCATTGTCAAACACTGGAAACAACCAGGGCTGTCTCAACAGCACAACTCCGGGCCCAGTGACGTCTGTCTTTATCTTATATATCCATGTGATGTACTATAAACCTTGAAAATCCGTTTTCATGCAGAATGTCACCGGTAAAAACTTGTGAACAGCTGCAAAATTGTCATGTCAAAAACATTGCATACTTAGGCCACAGCTGTTCTTCCTGCATAGCCTAAAGCCATTATTTAAGAGATACATTCATTCAAATCAATAACTTTTCTGTTTTCTGCTTTGAAACCATAATTTTCTAATATATTTCAATCAGAGGGTTGATGTTTGAAATGTGTAAAGCCGTAGATTGTTGATAAAATTTGCATCTAGGCTAAGAACCCAGAACTTTGAGCAAATGTATTACATATCCAAACTGGCAGAATGAGCAAACATCCCTCTGGGGCTAGAGGTAGATACTGAGGTAGTAGATGGGTTCAAACATCAGAACATGAACTAAATATTTTTCAGCTTAATATACAACAAAATCAAATCAGAAATGTTTGGTAGAAGGTACAAGGAATATAATGCAGTGCAACTTGAGTTGTCTGTCTGAACTAGCCTGCAGGCTTTGTTTTATTTAGATAGATTTCATGTGATTTCTTTGCATCACTTTCAGAGCAAACCCTATCTCACGAAAGTCAGATTATTGATTTTGAAAGTGAGAATTAGTTAGCATTAGCATGATGAAGACTTTATCTCTTCAGTTTTGACCTTTAGTCTCTACTACATTAACAAGGATTAAGTGCAGTGGCGGTCCTAGCCTGTTTGGCGCCCTGGGTACCCAACTCCCAGCAAATGGGCGATAGAAAACCGATCGGTGCCTATGCCATTCCCAATTTTTTTTTTGCCGATGTCCGTGATGCCGCCCCAGGCAACTGCCCGTGTCGCCCGTATCAGAAACCGCTACTGATTAAGTGGTGTATTTTCTTCAACATATTTTCATCAGAACAGCCATGTTTTTAATCTGCTGTGAAGATGTCAGCTCTTCACAGTGTGGTTTTTTACTGTTTATGACCTGTTCCTAGTTTGTTTTGCTTCTTTGTCTGTTTTCTTTGTTGTTTCCTACCTTGTAAAACACATTGTTATCCTTCACTGCTGATCCCTGCCTCTTATGTAGCAGTTCAGGTGTTCTAGTAACTTTGCACTGAACCATAATTAACTGAAGTTTATAACTGAGAGTTCTGCACTAATGCTTCAGAGTATAGAGATGGTTAATTAGCTAGCCACTGTACAACCATTTAAAAATCTAATAATACATCTCTGGAAACTTTAAAATTCTTTTTTTCTGTTGGGTTGCTTTTTTATTAGCTGCAAGCTACAAGTTCAAAAAACTTTGAGGTTTAAAACCTTAAGGTTTCAGCCTTCTGCTTGGAGAAAACATCTTATTATCCAGTGTTAGTCAGCTGCAGCTTCTCAGTCAGAATATCTGAGGTGCACCAGCGTCCCACACGCTTTAGTTTTATTCACCAAGCAGTAAAGGCAGGAGAGAGACTAATATTTGTAGTTTACAGAAACAGTTGTGAGTGTGCTCTCTTTTTGTTTCCTTTCGTGCTGCCAGATATCCTTATTTTATGGTGGAAAGTGCGCATTTAATTCTGAGTGTTAACTTTTCCCCTATTGTCTTTTGCAAATTCTTAGCGTTCCTGCACACGTGTCTCAGTGTATCCCAGTGCAGCTACTGGCTTTGCTTGAAACGCTCCACTAATTGAATAATATTTTGCTTCTAATGATTTTTGATATTTAACCTAATAAGTCATGTACAGTGTTGCAAAAGCTTTAAATATGTATTTAAATTTGTGTGTTTCCCATTTATCTGTCTTCATCAGAAGCCTGCTTCCACCCTCTCATTGAGTCACCAGAGCCCGTGGTGTCTTTCATGTACCATCCCATATGCTTCTTTGCATATGCTGAGTCCCTTTTTCACATCTAGCTGTCTGACTCTTTTGAACAATTCACTTTAATTGCTCATTACTTTGGCAGTAGCATTCTCACTGGTCTCCACCTTCTTCCTATCGTTCTTGCCCTTCTTGTACTCACACTTTTGTCTTTTTTTTTTTTGTCTCATTGCTATTGCTTGCCCACTTGTCTCAGCTTTAGTCCTGGTTTCCTTGCCTGTTATAATTGTCTCTTTAGCTGCCGTTTTTTTTTTTTTTTTTGCCTCTGTTGCTGTGCTCCTTTGCTCTCTCATTTCATGTTGTGAAGCCATATCAATCTCCCTTGTTTGCATGTTTTCTCAAGCATCAGTATGCACAACAGTTTTACAAGCTCCTTACAGTGCTCTTCCCATCAATGGCTTTTAGCCCTTTTTTTGTGCCTCCTACTAGATTTTTATTTTTGGACTTACTATACACTTTTCTCCCTGTGCCATCAGTCAATTTGAATTTCTGTATTATCTAAGGTCCCTGTTTACTTTCCACACACTCCATCTTATTGAGGTTTATTTATTTATTTCTAGCTGAAAAGCCATACCGATCTTCCAGCTAGCTTACTTGAAAGCTTATGTTGCCTTTCTTACACTTTGCCCTCATGGGTTACTTATTAATTCTCCCACCAGCCATTAATGGCCTTAAGTTTGCCTCAGTCTTGTTCACTGTATTTCACTTTGTTTCCTCTTAGTCCCCCTTGCCTCAGTCCTGGCTTTGCTGCTATAACTGTCTCTCTTGTGGCAAGAACTTGCCGAGAGTCTTCATAAGTAATAGGCCCAAGTCAGATTTGTGGAGCCCCGTAGAGACGGTTTCTGGGGTCTCTGTAACTCAGCTGAACCTGAAAGAAACTGCCAAGATCTCTTCTCATGGCATTTTGCCACATCTACTCCCCAATCCCCACGTACTTGAATACATTTTTATCTCTGTTCCCTCCCTCTTTCCTTTTCACATTTTATCGACCTCTTCCACCTCTTAACCTGTCATCCTCCTCTCCCTGCAACTCTGTCATGTTGCTCTTCATTACATCTACCCGTCTACCATTTCTCTCATTGCCCTCTCCCCTTCCTTTCCAGTCTGTAACCTAAAGTTTTTACTTTAATTAATCGCTTCTTGATAGTTCTGTTTATTTTCTCTCGAATATTCCTTTCCTTGGTCACAGAGTTTCTCAATTTTCTGTATCCTGTATGTAGATTTTTTTAAATGTAGATTTTCTGCGTCTCATCGTGAGTTTTTCCCTTAGACTTCATTTCCTTTTTTCTCTTTCAGTACCCCTCTGTTTGTGCTCCCATGTAGTGCTATCAGTAGGGTGCAGCTACTCAAATCTTACACTTATTCTTTACATAGGAGCTGCTTTCAAAACTCCAGAGAAAAGAGGGAATTGGGGGTGGACTGAGATAAAGAGTAAAAACGCGAAGGAACAATCTCAAATCTCAAAAATGTGATATTAAATCCTGAGATATTTATTATGGATTGCTCTTACTTTTTCTTTTTAAGCTAACATGTAAGCCATATCAGGCAAATAGAAGCTTATTTAAGTTTCACATTTTCTGGAGAATCAGCACGTGAGTAAGACAAGGAAATTAAAAAAAAACAAAAAAACTCTTATTTATGACTTACCATTTGTTAGCGCTTGCATTTTTGCTCGATTCTTATTCCCAGTTGAAATTGTAAACAATACAATGGTGTTTTTCCCTTTTGCTGCAGGTCTGGTGGTGAGAGAAGCCAGCATAGAAATAACACGGCAGCAAGTGGAGGAGCTGTTTGGCCCTGAAGATTACTGGTGTCAGTGCGTGGCCTGGAGCTCTGCTGGAACCACCAAAAGCCGCAAGGCACATGTCCGGATTGCATGTGAGTTAGCTACTCTAAGCATCCATACAAGATATAAATGTTGGAAAATACTGCTTATGGGAGTGGATTGTCCACATTATATATGTAAAGTTTTCTATCTGGTAAACAAAACAAAACATTTTCTCTCATCTCAGATACACTAAACAGTTATCATGGGTTGATTCAGTCTCGTGAAAGCCTTTTGTAAAACACAGTAGCCTAAAACTGAAAGCAAACAGGGAAAACTGATTACCTTATTCAATGCAAATAGAGGCATCACAACTGACTTAACCCCCTGGTGTGTGTAGTTTATTATTACTCTGTAGTAATATAAACACAAGTGCAGGGATGTTATACTGCCCATTTTTCTTTTACAAATAAAAACGCAAAAAAAACAACAACATCCAAGTAGTCTAGATTTTTTCTTTATCATCTCATCACTTGCACCAGTGATTTTATGCTGCACATACCTGCTGTGGATTTCCACAGAACAGCAGGACACGATAAAGTGAGTTTGTTACCTTGCTTTGAAGTTTAGGTGTGCAGTCGGCTGTATTACTTTATGCAATATTTGTAACGGATGAAAAGAATCGTCTTGTTTCATGCATGTGATCTCACTAAAAGCACATTACAGTTTGTTACATTTTAAGCAGGAAAAACTGGAGAGTCAGATTTTTTTTTTTAAACTGAATTAACCCAAAAAAAACCTTTGAAGAAAATGTACCCACCGTATATAATGCAGTGTAACTTTTCCAAGCAGAGAGTTAGCTCTATAACTTTGGTCGACCATCAGTAGCTTCCTGTTATGGTCTGGTGAAGAATTTAATAAGACAACTGGGAGTCTGACTATAAGGTCACCAAAAGAACACAGCACAGATTAGACCCGGCCAGACTTCATATCATTCTAACAGACAGTACTACTATGTAATACTGCATACACAGTTAACACATGGGGAAATCATTTCAGGAGTCCCCCAGCAACAGCTCAGGGAAAGGAAAAAAGCTAAATCCTGTCACGAGTGATGGTCATTTGACAGCTGTACAACATCTGAGGAGCAAGGGAATTGAGATGTTTGATAAAAAATAAATAATCTAAAAGAAGTTGTTTGGTCTTTCAACATAATCCTCATATAAAACAATGGATTGTTCCTTGAGAGCTTCTTTCACTGAGATTTGAAGCCACAACAGTAGTTTTCCAAGCGTCATTGCTCTGGTCAATTCAGCCATATAAGACAACTGGGACTTGTCTGAGTGCTCAGGTTATAGAAAGGTCAAGCAGAAAAGAAATACCAATAACAAAATCGACCCCACCTCTCCAGTTTACCAGACTTATACTGACAGTTTGTCTCTGCTTCAGTGCTCTCTCAAAGGGACAACTGGGGAATTTGACAGTCCATTCAGCATGCACACTGGATAAACTGCACACATCCCCATACGTAGGACTTTAACAGACAGTATCACTCTAGCAGACATGCACCCTGAAAGTCTTATTCTCCCAGGTTGGTCTTATTCTTTCTGCAGAAGGAAATCCATCATGCAGACCCTTGGGTTTTATTGCCACTTTTATTTGGCCTTAACTATGTATCACATTTTCACTTTTGCAGAACTTGATACCTGTGTTTATGTATTCACTCTCCAGTTATCTTGGAAGTATTCATTATATTAATTTGGCAACAAAGGTCCATGAGTTTTTTTTCACAGTGAACTTTAATTTGTAATTTTGCCTCTACACCACCTCTAATAAAAACAAAAACAGCATATCATAGTATTAACTTTTAACTTAATAACGGCCATTATTATGCTGTGTTACCAATTTTTAGAAGCTCAAAAGTAATGTTAGGCCTGTTCTCTCATTTTCTGTGACACAGATAAAAGATCTCGAGTTAAATCTAAGTGTGGAATTTGAATTTGGTAGCTGTTTACTGGAACTGTCAATGTGAGGTCCAGTGAGATGTTGATCCAAAAGAAAGAAGGAATGTACTGCCGGCTCAGCAACAGCAGAAATCTGGAAAACCAAGAAACGCAACTACATCTGATGATCATAGGAATTATTAACCAGATTATTTGGACAGATGAAACCAAAATTAGCTTGTACCAGAATGATGGGATGAGAAGAGTATGGAAAAGGGAAGAAACGGCTCATGGTCTGTTGCATACAACATCATCTGTCAAACATAGAAGAGGCAAGGCTATGGCATGGGCATGTATGGCTGCCAACGGAACTGGGTCACACGTGTTTATTGATGATGTGACTGCTGATAGAAGCAGCAGGATGAATTCTGAAGGGTACACAGCTATACTCTCAGCTCAGATTCAGCCAAATGCTGCAGAACTGATCAGACAGCGCTTCAACTGTGCAAATGGATAATGACCCAAATCAAACCGCAAAAGCAACCCAAGAGTTTCTCAAGGGAAGAAAAATGGAATACGCTCTTCAACGGCTAAGTCAGTCACTTGATCTCAACCCAAAAGAGAATTGCTTTTCAGTTACTGAAGATGGAAGTGAAGACTGAGAGATCCACACCACAGGTGGAGCTACAGCTGAAGGTGGCTGCAGTAAAGGTCTGGCAGAGTGTCTCAAGAGAGAAAGCACAGTGTTTGATGTCCATGTGTTCTAGTCTTCAGCCACTCATTGACTGCAAAGCATTAGAGTCCCAGTATTGAAAATTGTCCTTATATTTAAAATTATTACTTTGCCCAAATACGTTTGAGCTTCTAAAAAGCTGAAAGTCTGCACTTCAGTCACATCTTGGTGTACAGAGACCAAAGTATAAATCCTGTAATTTTCTGAAAACCTATGGACCTAATTCTATTAATAACCGAATAATACATCGGCATGAATCCATTTTGTTGTGTAGATCGCTTTATCACATTTAAATCCAACCTTATATTAAATTATTCAATATGGTAAACAGAATTTGAAGAACTATTTTCTGTACTGAAACTCTGACCAGTATACAGTATGAATGGAGTGAGTACAAACATCTGCAGCATCATTTAAATGTCAAACCATTTAAAATTCTGTCACCTTTCAAATAGACGACGATTTAAGAATTTTCTTTGATGAGCCATGCAAAATAAATGACTGAAAAATATATTTCAAAGTAAACTAATTGACCCAAACCTGAAACTCTGTTCAGCAGAGGTAGATACACCTGTGATTACTGACACTCAAGTTTCAATCAGGTGATCATTTGAATAAAATTGAGCACACCTGTGATTTACAATTAGCTTAATTGCATTAAAAATGACTTTCAGAACCCGTGCTTCAACAGCGTAGCAGTGAAAAACAGCCAGGTGAGTGCTTCAGACTTGGCACAGTAGATTATCAGTGGAAATGAGAATTTCTGTAAGAGCTCAAAGAGAATTAAGGCCATGCTCTCATATAAACATCAGCATCTATGCACAGCTTGGAATTAATGAGAAAATTCTGTCTTGAAGAAAGCCCGGGGGGGGAAATCATATATAAAACTAACACTTGCATGAGAACATGGAAAAAAAAAGGCTGGTGATTAGTGGGAGCACATCCTTCGAGATAAGACTAAGATAAATTGTTCAGGTCAGAAGAGGTCCAGCATGTCGGGTATGAATCTGGCAAGGTATAATACTGTGAATGCATACTCTAACTAAAATTTATAATACTAGCTGACAAGACAGCTCCCACTCTCCAAAAGCTCAGGTGAACTGGAATATCCCAGTGTGATAATAATGCAAAAGCCTATTCATTTTCTTAACCACTTATTCGAGGTTGTAGAGGGCTGACACGCTACCAAAAAGAGCTTCTGAAAAGGAATAAAAACTGAAAACTATGACCTGGCAAGGTAGGGTCCTTAACCTGAATCTAATGTAACACCTTTGGGGTATTTTAAAGATAAAGGTGGACCAACATAACCCCTCCAGTAAAGAGAAGCTTAAAAAGAACATTTACAATGTCAGAACACGTCTACAGAAATCAAAAGGGGCATGCAGTCCACGCTGAGAAGGATGCTAGTTTTTAAGAAAATACTTTAATGGTGTACTTGCATTTTTTTTTTTTACTAGAACTCTTAAGGTTGTGGTTTTGAATTTTACATAAGAGCAAATACTCTGGAGTTCAACAGTGTATGATCACACAGTATTGTGGCAGCAGTACATTCCTTCGTTAATTTGGCTCGTCAGCTGTAAAGACCGTTTTAATTCATAACAGCATCACTACTCTCTGCAATGTTTCATCAGATGAGGATGTTTTTCTCTCAGCAGAGAGTTAGTGACACAGTCAGAAATATCCTTCTAAGCTCTGCTAATAACATTCTCGAATGGAGTGGGCCCTCCTTGGGGTGCAGTGAAATCTGGGTAATGTGCCATTTTTGGCTAATGTTTGGGCTGATACATACTAAGAGACAGATGAATACAAGTTTATGTTTACAGGCTTCTGAGACTCGCAGAGGAAAACACATAACTGCAGACACTGCTGTATTGCTGAGTGACTTAGCTTATCAACAAGGTACTTGGCATCGATTTTACATGCATAAACTGTACGCAAGAATGAGAATGCATCACAACCCATTTACAGTATTGTTTATCATTCAGTAGCATCATTTAGCATGCACTGTGACATTATCACATCTCTTGATTTGAGTTTTTCATCCAACTTGTTTTGGGTTCAGATTCATTAATTAATTATTAATGCTGTAAAAAAGTGGTTTATGAAATTGCATTACATCACATCAAAGTTAAAATAAATAAATAAAACAACAGAAAAGTTACCAATATTTGCTATATTTAACATACAATGTTTTATATTGTCTAACCAGTCCTTTCGTGGCTGTCAGCGATCTGCGCTAAATCATAAATCTTCACACTAATTTAGCAAAAGCAAACTAGCTCTTTCCAGATCTTTTCTTTCGCCATTTTGTCAGCGAACTTCTTCATAAGTAGGTAAAACTTTATAACTGCTCGACTGTGAGACTTGCTGGAGGTTAGGTGGAGGGATGGTGAGGGATGATGCCTTTAAAACGCTTTGAAGGTTCAACAAATATCAAAGAAGAAAAAAATAATCTTCTGTACTAAATCCTGGTAGTCTTTCATTTTATTAATTTCTCTTCATATCTCTTTTTTTATGCATTTATTTTCTCCACGTACTGGCATATTTTCCTTCTGACTTTATCTGTCCCACCGTCCTTCACTTTCTCTCTCTCAGTTCTAACAGTGACTTTTCCCTTAACCAGATCTGATTACACCGAGCCCCCTTTTGTGATAACCTTTTACTTCAAATCGACCCAACCTCCTGACCTACCCTGCTTTTCGGCTCCTATTTGGATCTACTGTTGTGATTAAAATGCTTCCTGGCAGCTAGAGCTTGCTGAGCAAAGTGTCTTTTTTTTCCACTGCACCATGCAAAAGCAATTCAGCATTTCTCTCCTGCTTTCACCTTCCTACTCATTTTCTTCCCCATTGTTTTCTCCCCTGTTATTTCTTATTGCTTATTGAGAGTGCGCTCTTCATGAGCTTATTGTTTAATTCTGTCATCAGCGCTCTCTCTCTCTCTCCTTCTCTTGCTTTAAACTGTGTCATTCTCCAGCATCTCCAAGCTTTTTAATAAGTACAGATGTAACACTCCGAGGCACTAACAAAATATGCAGTTTGTAGCAGGATAATGGCAATAAGTGTTGTGACTCTAAATCTGTCACACACGCACAGTGATATTTAATATCTGACAGTTTTATTGGACTTTTGTAGCAGACCACTTTAGCTTATTTTGTGGTTTATAAAGCACATGGAGGCAAACACATATATTCACATAGTAAATGAGTCATTCACAGCATCGCAGCCAGGTACACGGGGGTAAGGGGAATGTCGACACATACATGCGCATAAATGTGCATGCAATGGCAGTCATGATCTCTGGCCCTGTGGCTATCAGGTCAAGCCTTTCTCCTTCAATATCTTAGCAATATGTCAAGGTCACACACATGCGACACGTACACACAGCCCTGCACACAGCTGCATGCGCACACAAATTTCAGATGATGGCAATTTGTTCTGCCACCTTCCACGGAGACAAGTGTTTGCATAGCAATCAGGAGTCCAGACACTCAGGGGCACAGGAGCACAGGCAGCTACTTGTGTCAACTGGAAAATGCCTGTTAGTGAATTTCGTCTGTTTTGTTTATGATGCAAATGTCTCAGCTGCATGTATTTAGGTTTTCCTTCAATCGTGGTTAAATTGGACTAAGAAAAAACAAGTCTCAACAGTGATTTTTTGTTTTTTTTTGTTTTTCTTTTTGTGTGCAAGCATTTTTATATAGTTTCTACACTCACATAGGCTTAAACCTGTCTCTACTGTAGCTTATAGCATTACACACAATCATTCCCCACCTCAGCAAAGGGAAATCACTGCAGTGGTTTGGATGTATGCGTTCAGCAGCAGCAGCCACAATTGCAGTTTCTCATTTGACCTTTTTGAGTATAAAATGGCATGCTTACAGTAGCAGTTCGAGTAATGCATATAGCAAAAACACACTGTCTTATACATATTTCTGCTATACATCCATCCACAGTCACCCTGAAATAACTTTCCAGTGGAAAACCCTCAGTGCTCTGTTCCTCGGTTCTTTCTTGGTGATATCATCAGGAGGATATTGGTTGCTGGCTCTGAAAGTGACTTCATGATGTTTGCAAACACTGAATAAACATTTTTGTACTAGGAATCCACAGTGTGTGTGCGTGTGTGTGTAGGAGTGTGGTTATGGTGTTTCACCACCGCTCTAAGCCACAGAGCTTTTTCCCAGATGTCAAATACTGCTCCAGGGTGCGCTTATGTGTTATAATGGTAAGCCGTGGTGTTGATTTACTTGCAACAGAACTCGCTCGTTCACTCAAGTCACCTTTTAAAGTTTCATTTATGGGGAAAATTACATATGTCTCACGCAACGTAATACTATATAGTTACTGTTTTGTTCTGTTATATTCGCCAACAACATTTCTTTTTAGAAGGGGAAAAGGGGGACAATTTAAAGGGAGGCAGGAAGTTTCACATAGGTCTCACAAACAACAAAAGTCAAAGGTTAAAGCAAAACAAAATGTGTTGCAAAAATAAACTCTTATAAAACCTGAACTTTAAAAAAAATGTTTTTAGCATTAGGATCACCAGAGACTAGTTAAAGTTCAAAGTACACTACAATGCCATTCAGTTCACTGCCACTTCCATGTGCTTTATATTGTAGGCTACATACGAAACAACAGTTGAACTCTTATGTGTGTGAAAAGTGAACTGATTCTTAGAATGATGCAGATTTTTAATGTGTTAAAAAATATCTTCACAATATATTCCACTTAATATAAAAATATGAAACTTAAAAAATCCTAACCACAGAACAGATGAACGGTTACACTCAGTTTGTCCCCACAACATATTGTCTCTGACCTGAGGTAGCACTCAACCTTTGATCTTGTTTTTTGTGTTAATGCGTCATTATACAAAATGGAAACACAGAGGAAGTGCTGTTGCTATGTCAGCGAGCTGAGTTGTTTACTTGTTCGAAACCTGACTGTGGATGGAAAGACCTTGTCTGGTGTCTGGAGCTGATCACAGGTTGTGAAGTGTCGAAATGACAGGGTGGAGCATTGAGTGAAAGAACTGGTCTGAGTGGAAAGAGACTCTCTAAAGTCACTTAGAGAAAATGACTCCCTGTATAACCACTCTGAAAATGACTGTGCCACTCAAGGTCACATGTCTTTCACTTCTAAAATATTTTGGAGTTTTATTGGTTTATCAGGACTTTTGTATAAGAGTTCAGAGTTTTAAGGAGTCTTTGACTTTATCAAATGCTCGAAGAACCAACGATGAAAACTGCTCTTATAAAAATGTAATTAATTAGTATATATGATTAGGAAATGCCACTACATGTTTAAGGGTAAGGTGTAATGGAAAAAGTATATGATGATGGTTTTATTGTAAGGTGGAAAACATGTTCTGCTATTCAACGTTTCTTTACATATTCTTTTTGCAGCATCACTGTAAACAACATATCACACAGCAAACCTCAGACAACTTCAGCATGGCCATATATCTGATTAAATCTGACAAAAACATGTATTCATCTTTATCAGTCTTGTACAAATTAACTAGTATTTATAATATTAGCAATGACTGTAATGTTAAAAACAATACTCAGCAGTGGCATCACCCCAAACATGTGCAGTCCTATGTTGTTGAATGGCAAGATGCCGATTTGTGTATTTCAATCAGTAATGCAAATTTAATTTTGCTCACCTGTCTGAGCAATGGTTAATTTTTCCACCACATAGTCCTTTTTAATCTGCTCTCGGGTCGTTTTTAGTTCACTCAATCGTAATGAAATCATAATCAATTTGTTTCTCTGTCTAACTGCACTGTTTTTTTAAAGCAGAAAGATTTTTTACAATCAGAACAATAACAAAGATTAACAGGAGAAAATGCAGAAAAGTGCTGCTCAATTAAAGCATGATCGCAAAAGAATTAATCCTGACAAACTTTAAGCTATGCGTGTGTACATTTAAGACCAATCAGCATTCTATTAGAAACTACTGGCCAATTATGCTGCTGCTGCTGCTGCTGTGTGTATGTGTGTGTGTGTGTGTGTGTGTGTGTGTGTGTGTGTGTGTGTGTGTGTGTGTGTTTTGTTTATGAAAATAGTTTCAATAGTTTGATTGATTTGACTCCATGCCAAGACAGAATAATCTAATGACATGGTAACTGTATAGTGCGTTACAATGACTGCTTGCTATAGCTTTCAAAGCTCTGCAGGCTGTGGCTTGTTCTTCCTCTTTGGCACTCTTCTTTGTGTCCTGTGGTTCACTGATCTGTTTGAAGTTAGCCCATGTTAGACAGTGATAGATGGCTTTTGTTATCAACTGTTAAATATTTTTTGGAAGTCTCTGCTCTTGTCTACACACGATACATGAACTACAGTACCTCTGAGGTTAGATTGGAAATTTACAGTGTTTTGGACTTGTGTTTGTCAAATACTGTTTTCAGCAAAGCCGTTATTTTAGAGTCGATTTACACACAATGTAGCATTTAACCCTAATATTAATATTTAGAAAGTAAAAAAGATGTTCGAATAAATTGATAAAATGGATTACGTGGATAAGCAGTTAAGTGGGTGGATGGATCACTTTGCCCTCTTGACTCTAAGCTGGATGAGCAGCTAAGGAAACTGACTGATGGAGGGATGAATTACTTACTAAGCCACTGGTCCCTCCTGCTTCCCACATTACAGTCATTACAAATGCAAAATAATTGAACTGAGTATATCTATAATTATATTTTAACTAGGCAGAATGAAAATTGGGCTGCCTGCATCCCAAAAGATGTGTAAAAAGCACAATGTGGATATCATAAACTTTAAATAATTTGCATTGCAGTTATCTGCAACTGAAATGTAGATAAGACTTTAAAAGTACAAATCCACAAAAAAAACATCTTTGTTATAATAACAAGAGAACAAATGTAATTTCTTTTCACCACAGCCATGGCTTAAGTGGATGGTTATCATTTAACGTTTTAATTTCAGATCCATTTATATCCCATTTTTCTGATGTTTATTAAATGATATCTTCTTCTTGTATCATCTGCATCAATTTGCTTTTCTTGTAAGCCACAGGTCTTCTTTCTTCTTTTTTTTTTAAATTACAATCAATTGTGAAGGATGTGGATGCACAAATTATCCTCTGTGAAAGCGAAGGAGACTCCTTTCCTCCTTTTTTCCCAAGAATCTCACATTGCTCTTTATTGCTTGAGCAGCTGCATCAGGGGAAACCAATATGATTTGGCATTGGTAGTTTACAGGCAAAGACACCCATTCTAGATAATTGCTCTGAATGTGCTTATGTAGAGGTGCCTGAGGCAACAAACTAACCACAAACATAATAACAGTCTTACTTGAGCAATGGAAGAAGAAGTTTCAGAGGGAGAGGAAAGGAGGGGGCGATGATGGACTCGAGGAGAGGGAGATGAGGAGAAAGGCAACGAGGAGTTTATGCATGAAGAGGTCATTTTTGAATAAATGCTGACACTCTTTTACCGTACATATAAGAGCGTTCCCAATGAAGAACAGTGCACAAGGTCTCTGCTTCTCAACTCTGCTGTAAATCTAAAAAGGTCTCTCAAGAATGTATCCATGGTTTTGTTATATTTATGAAGCTGGATAGTGTTATTTGCAGTTTGGGAGTGAACTGGGTTCAGTGAAATGATTCAGCGATACCTTCTGTTTTGTGCATGCAGTAATTTTCCTTGGGCACGTGTGTGCACAGCAACACACATCTGTGGCCCCCAGTGTCACAGACGCAATGTCACAGACACTTAAAAAAAAACCAAGGCAAAAAAATCATTAAATTAAAAAAACAAACAAAGAAAAAACCCACCTTTCAAATAAACATGTGCTCTTGCTACCAAACTGGTGACAATTTTCAGCCATAAGTCATCAATGTGTGTAAATGTGTGTGTATGTCTATTCATCCCCCAAGCAGTTTGCTTTAATCTGCTTTAATTTCATTCTCAATCTTTATGGAAATCAACTCACAGCCAACTCCTCATTTCACCATCTCCCTTACTAATTAAGACTAGGAAATTGTTCCTGGAATTGCCTGGCATAAAAGAAGTGTCTCATGCCTCAATCCACTTCCCCTTTTTTCTTCTTATGTCTACAGTAGTTTTATTTACTTATTTATTTTGCACATTTGAAGGCACGTATAAAAGTATATTATTTGCACCACTGTGAACATCATACCATGTGTGCTGCTGTCCTGTCTGCGTGTGTGCTGTGCCAGCTTGTTTGTCCTTGTCTCCAGTGTCTATTATTTGCCATAGTATCTCTGTGCCTCTGTCTTTCTTTGTCTTTCACTATTTGTTCCTCTACGTGTGTGTCTGTGTTGTGTGGGTAGCCATGTGGTGGATTTAGGGCTAAAGCTTTGGGTGATTACTCCCATAATGAACCATCATGCTCTGTTCAGGCTGTCATCCCCCACAGGGACTTGACTGTATTGTGAAGTTATCATTCAGCCCCAACAATACTCTGTGTCCTCACATAACTCTCTTCACTGATATGACTCTAAGCATGAAATCTGATTTGATTCATATCACATGAAAGTAAACCTCACTGTGTGGTTGGGATATCATAAAATCGCATAGTTATAGGTTACTACCTATATTAGTGTACATCGGAGTAATAGCATGTTCACCGCTAATGCCTTGTTCATATATTTGGACTTGAATGACTGACCTGCCACAGGACCTGGGCGATGTATCCGGCCCTTCAGTTGTGTTGATCTAGTATTTGCTGAAGGCTCATCAGAAATGGAAGGATGGGGTTCAAGAAGAGAAACAAAGAAAAAAGGCTGAAGAACTGCACTGAAAATCAGTCGTACTGGGGATCTTGTCCAAATTGGTGGAACTTTGAACACAAAAAAGTTTGGTTAGCTTTTGATCCACCATGCAGTACCATCTGGAAAGTGTCTGATTGGCAACAGCTCCATTTTTCAGCATGACAATGATCCCAAAACACAGTGCCACTGCACTGAAAGCATACCTGGATAGAAAAGCACACAGTGGAATAGAGTCAGTCATGAATTGGCCTCACCAGAGCCCAGACCTCAACATTATTGAAGCAGTGTATGATCATCTTGACAGAGAATGGAACAAAAGGCATCCACCATCTAGAAAAGAGCTTTTAATGTCCTTCAAGAAGCCTGGAGAACTATTCCTGAAGACTGTACTTCAATAAATTACATGAAAGCTTTCCTCAGGCTCAGTTGAAGAATAAAAGTGGTCATACCAAATGTGGACGTTCAAGTTTGTTAGAATTGTACATTCATTTTCTTTTAAAGACATGTTTGAGTCATGAGAACAGAGACATAGTCAACGTTGGACTGATGATAAGGAGGATTGCTGGATTGCTGATTTTGTGAGAAATAAAGGAGACAAATGAAGATGATACAGGGTGTTTTCATTTTTATTGGATAAGTTAATTAAGGCACCGTGGACATGAAAAAGACTTCAGACCAAGCAGATGGTTTTGGTGTTTAAAAAAAGAGACGGTCTTGCTATTGCTGCCAACTTTTTTGGCTCTCATCTTTCAGCTCCCACCTGCCATCCCAACTTCCACCTTCCCTTTCTCCCCCTCCCATTTTGCCTTCTCTTTCACTCCTCCACCTTCCATGTCTTTTTAGCCACTGTAAGGTGAATGCTCTGATGAAATACCCAGAGAGTGACTCAGAGTCGATTGGTTCAGCATTAAAAAATGTCCTGTCTAGTGTGTGGCTGTGTGTGTCCACAAATGGTGTACCACTGCTGACGGATAAGGTGATTAAGAGTACACCTGGGAACCAGGAAAGCAAAAGTATTCAAGGTTAACACACATAGACGTACATACAACATGGACACACACGCACGCACGCACGCACACACACACTGCTCTGTCCTATGAAAGTTCTCTGTATGGTTTTAAAAACCTAAGGGCAGAGGACATATTAACAGTCTTTTTCCCCCAACCAACAAAGTGACTCTCAAACTTTTGAAAGTTAAAGAAAAGGTTTTTACCAGCTTGCCACAGCTAAATTAAGCCATATTAGTAGTATTTAAAATATTATTAAAACACCGACATTACATTTCTCACTCCATTTTCTTAAGGTATGCAACAAAATAATCCATCACTCTGAATTATTTAAATTATTTAGACTATCATCCGGTTACAAATCTTGCTTTTATTTGCACTAAAGAGATGTAAATGTAAGTACTTTAATTAAAAAGTAATTTGCAGGAGAAAAAAAGCGCATTGATGTTGCCATATTACACACTTTAGAAGTTACTGTACATCCAGAAAACTAGATGAAAAAATTAGTGGTCTCTTGCCTCATACTCCCACACCAACTCCATACATTCGTATGGAGAAATCCACTGCATTTGATCAGCACCATAAATAAAGTGACCTGCTAAGTCCTGCAATGCTGCCATCTATCTCGTGTTACAGCGTGCCTTTATGAGCCGTTTTCTGTGGCAGGCTAATTATTTTTACATGTGTTGAGCTCAACTTCGGGAAAGGGATACACGATTGCAGTATATCATAAGGCAGCAGACTAGGGAGGTGAGCTGAAAGGCAAACTGTACTTCCAATACATGAAACGAATTAGAGGGCAATGTTCAATTTAAAAAAAAAAACACACACACACACACACAGACCAATATAGAAAAACTGGTGTTAGAGGTTTCCCAGAGCAGTGAGATTGTCTGAAAGTTCATAAAATTGTGTAACTCACTGTAATAAGTACGAGACCATAAAAAAGATCAAACATAAACTTTTAGTGTTTTTAATGTTTAATGTAAAGGATGCATTTTCTCTACCATCCCCTTTGCCACAGTTCTGTTGTTCTGGTTCATTGTCCTAAAGTCGTCTACTCTGAGCTTTTTGGGTTTTTTCTTTCTTCAAAATGAAAACGGCACATTCATTTCTGAAACATTCAGTGAAAGAACCAGCAGCACATTCCATGCTGCTTTGTAATGCTGTCATTTATAATGGCATGTGAACCATTAGCTTGAATCATTTATTGTCTTTGGCCTGTTGGAGATTCCTCAGCTTTCAGAAATCTGTATGGGAGGAAAGCAAGGTTAAACACTGTGCATTGCAGACTGGGTTTAATGTGTGAAGCTAAAGCGTTTGAAAGTATTTGGAGCAGTGGCTGTACTTGTTGCGTGTGTGGTTAGCTTTGTGCATCCTTGTGCAAACTAAGGTAACTAAGTGTTTTTTCTTGTTGTGGACTGAAGAGTGTGAGAAGTCAGCTGATGTTTGCTGTCTTCATACACCCCCACCTTCATAATTACTGTGTCATTGTTAAGTCAAAATTAGGTAATGTCCCTGCTTTACACTGACAGAGCATTATCGCTAAAATGGTCTCCCTAACTGCTGAATCAGAGGAGGCTTTTTTGCCAGATGGCCTCGCATGATGTCTGGTTGACATTATAATTTGCCCCTAGGCATTAAGTTTCTTGTTTCTCTCCCCAGACCTGAAGAAGTCATTTGAACAAGAACCCCTGGGAAAAGAAGTATCTCTGGAGCAGGAAGTTCTGTTACAGTGTCGCCCTCCAGAGGGCATCCCAGCTGCTGAGGTATGTGCAGCGTTATCGCTAACTTCCACCTGAAGTGACTGTTAAGTAAGATGTGAGATTAGGAGGACTGCTAGAGCAGAACAAGGAAGTGACTGAAGAGAGGGGATGACAGAATGAAGACAACAATAGATGTAAAAAGGTATAAAAATAGAAATCATCAAGTGGAAATAACTTTAAAGTGCCACCGAAAAGTCAGTTATTACTTATGTGACACTTTTTGAAATTGCCTGGAACTTTGAACGACAGACAGCAGAACTGAGTGGTTTGATGGGTGCGCGTGCTCCTTCACAGTCTGCAGTCGGTGGTTGAAGGCTGTGCTGAATAAAAATTTCTTGTGCCTTTTTGGCACATTTTGTTAAATTGATATATTTTTACTATTACGAAGCCTAAATTTATAAGATTCAATATCTCCAAAACGAAGCAGGGGTCAAGATAGCTTTCATTTGTAAATGTCTTCCATTGCAACTGGCATGGTGAATAAGCAGCGTTTAGTATTAAATGATTTGGTGTTTGTCATCCGACATGTTTTTATAAGATATTGTTTTGTGTTATCATGTTGAATTGCCACAGGGGAAATCAGGAGAACGGCCTAAATCCTAGTTTAACTGACAAGTTTCCGGTACGCTGAGGTAACAATAATCCCAAAACCTAAAGTTTAAGCTGAGAGTTAAGTGTCCCCAGAGAGCCAATTTGAGTACAGGATGTGAAAAAACTCCAGTGAATACAAAGGTTTAGTCTGTATTCCTGTACATTTGCATTTTTATTGCACGTTCTTTTACTGCACTTGAGTTCTGCGGGAAAAAAAACACTGAAAATGGCCTGAATTCCTTTATTTGCACAGATACAATACAGGCTTTTTTATCAGTAGTTTTCTTGGCTTTCTCTCAAAGCCTGGACCTCGACATTACTAAGGCAGTGTAGGATCAGACAGCAAACAAAACACTGCCAACACCCAACGAAAAGCTTTTGAATGTCCTTCATGAATTCCAGAGAACTATTCCTGAAGTTCCCAACTTTCAATGGAGGATGACTCACGACTTTTGCACAGTTCTGTATAATGTATATAGAAGTGAAACCTGGACCAAAGTAAATTCAGATTCAGTAAACAACAAATAAATTACACGATCTTTAACACTTGCTGTGCTCAAGACCAGCTATTCTATGAATACATGTATTGCTAACACACACATACTCTTACTTGCCTTTACTATGTGAGATAATATTGTGAGACTCGAGGATATTGTCAGCACATGTGTAATTTATTCACTCATCAAACGTGTCACACAGTAAACACCCACTTTGGAAGAGCCACACATGTCACTTCCACTACCGTAGCGCTGTAACTACAGTGGAGAACACCATTTACAATTCACATCATTCTTTGCTTCCCTGGTTTCATCTGGCTGTGTTCCCACCTCAATGGATAAATACATAATTTCATTTAGTTGGTCACTGGGGAAGAGGAGCACGGCACTCGGAGAAGGCTGTTGTACAGGATAAGGAGTCTCTGAATCAGGTTTCAATCCTTGGGGTTTGATAGTCGTTTTCAATTGCAGCTAAGTACACAGCTCCCCTGAGAGAGAAACTGAAGGAGAGGGAGTGAGGGAGGCACTTAGACAGACCAGCATACAAAGTGAGGGAGAGTGTGGCAGAAAGGCAGAGATGAAGGACGGGTGTCAAGAGAGATAATGATAGAGAAATGAGTGGTATGGAAGAAAGAAAAAAAAACAGAGTGATCGTATTCTTCTGCTCCTAGAAATGAGTAATTCTTCGTTTGAGGGAAATCAAGAAAATAAATTTGTTGAGTTGTCACTTTAACAGTATGAACCACAGAGGACATTCAAACATGAAGGCCCTTTCCATTCATTGTAGCTGACAGCAACACCACCACATTAACATTGACATCTTTCTTCTTGGTAACCAATCTCATCTCTAATGACACACGAGTAGCCCTACCTTATCTGCATCTCATAGCACATTTTATCTTTTGACACCTAACACAACACATTCATGCACAGAGGCATACACTCATAAATCTCATGGCCACACACACACAATACACACACGTGGACTCTTGAAGCAATTTTTCCACTGTGTTCAATTTGCTACCTTTTCCCATTCTTTTTTCGGCTGTCATAATGGGATCTTGGAGCAAATGGATTGGTCTGTCTCCCCTGTCTGCTGAAGCTGATTAGAAGGATTTAGGTTTAAAACCTGCTGATGACCTCAGGTTGTAGCCCCGACTTTCTTTTTTTTCTCTTTTTTATCTGTTCTGACTTTCTATTCGTCTTTGTTCGTATCCTCTTTGCCATTCACATTCACCTTGTCCCCTTTCGCCTGTCCAATTCTTATATACATACATCCGCATTTTTTTCCCTTTAAGTGACAGTTCTTGTTACTGATGTCCTGTGACCTCTCTAAAAATGTTTTAATATAAGTTGACAACTGCTGTAAAGTTGTCAGTGCGACGGGGTTACGTGACAGCCACATTTTAACGCCCAGCTGGTATTGCACGGCTGTCAACATGCAGGACCCGACTCCTTGACCTCCCCCCGCTCAAAATAAACTCAAATTTTACATTAATATTCATCAAGTCAGTACATGAGTATATAGAGAGTTACCTAAACATTAGGACAAATATGTGTGCAGATACAGCATTGGAATGCACACACACACACAAAATATTATGGGACATATACTAAGAAAGAGATTAGCCAGTGATCATTTTAACTGCTGCCTGACGGCTAGCCTTGAGAGGTCAGGGTCAACCTAATCCGAGAGTGGAAAGAAAATGTCTGTACGCCGCTGCGCTATTACAACCTTTTCACATTTCTCTGACAGTACTGCTCTTGTCAACAGTTAGTCTCCTCTACATGTTTTTTTCTCCTCTCTTTCACTCTAAAGCTCCCATTTGAAGCATTGTGATTCCTTGAGACACATCTAAATCTCTTTAGACTGTGATAGAAAGCCTTTAAAAGCTGATGGAAAGCTACTGGAATCAGCGAGGAGGGTTCAGCAGTTCAACAGGAAAGGCTTTACGGACACAGACAGTAAATTCAGGAAAATCGTAACAGGTGCAGCACAAGGTTCAATGAAAAGCGCTTCCAGTGTAATTCACATTTTTCTGTATCTAAAACTAGAGCGTGGAGTCATCAGCAAAGTTTCTTGCTGGTGAAATTAAGCAGCTATTTCAAATAAAAACCTGAGGCACTGAGTGGTTCATACAAAGGTTTTTCGCAGAGGTCGTTGTCTTGAAACATGAAAGGGTTGGAGTGACCCCAAAGGCCAGGCAAAGCCAGTTGACTGCACATAGCAGGTGGGGATATGAATTAGTGTGTGTGTGAATATTTGTGTGTTTGCCTGTCCGCGTCTGTCTCAGTGTGAGTGATTACCCCAGCTGCAGTGAAATAAACACATCAGTGTGTGGTGACAGGCCCTCCATGTGTCCATCCCTAACACACACACACACATACACATGTGCACACAAACACACACACACACACGTCAGACAGTAACTGTATATGCTTTTGGAGCCTTGTCAAATTCCCATCACATTCTTAACCACTCAATCTGCACCCTAAATAAGTCAGAGCTATTCACAGGGATAATGGCTTACCACCTACCTCTGCATTTGTGGGTGTAACTTTTTACCTTGCAGAAAATAATTTATGAATAAAGTTGTCAATTTAAATTTTCACTGAGATTTTATTAAATAAAATATTGTGCTGCATTTACATCAAGCATATATTCCATTACCTTGTTTATTTGTTTACTGTTCACTATGGCATCGTGGGGCATTATTTACCCTCTTCCATGACATTTGAATTCAAGCTCCATATCATGCCAAAGTTCTCCCTACTAAAGTGTCCTTGAGCAAAATACACAGACAGCTGGCATCGCCCAGGTTGTTGTTTTACCTTATCACAGCCAGCAACAGAAAGGAGACGTTTTACCTTCAGGCATAACCTACTCCTTCCCGAGAGGTAGCTGGGACATTCGTGGTATACAGATGTGTTTGTGTGAAACCAGGAGGCAAAGCTTTCACACACATTTATGCATACACACACACACACACACACACACACACACACACACACACACACACACACACACACACACACACACACAAAATGCACACAAACACACAGGCATCTGGTTCCTAACTTCTTTTGCAATGACCGTCAATGTCTTTTTTTTTTTTTGTGAAGGACTTGCTGCGTTAACCAATGTGGAATAACTCTAGACATGCAGCTGTGCAATAACCCGTCTGTGCGTGTGTGTGTGTGTGTGTATGCGTGCATGGTGTGTAACTTTGTGACGCAAATCACAGCAGACTTATCTGTCAGAAGGCATCAGTGGCGTGGTGTGGCCAAAATGCTTATGGCTACCTCATTCTCACACTCGTACTGTACACAGACACAAGTCCATTTCGGGCCCCGCAGTGGCCATTGTTAACGTGTCACATGATGACGTTTACTAGCAGAATCTTTCCCGAGGTTATAGCTGTGGTGTTGGCAGAGTGCGTTTAAATGGACAGAGAAGGTGACAGTGTGAAATAAGACATGCTCTTATCCTGTCCAGAGGTGGAAGATCTCTTAAATTCCTTTTGCTTTCTTGATGTCATTCTGGGGCCTCTGTTAGCTAAATGGTGCAAGATCAACTCTTTGTAAGCTATGACTAAGTCTAAAAATGAATTTATCAGTAAAATATCCCTGCTTCTTGCATCAGATTGTCCATGAAAATGAATTTATACAGCGATTCATGCTGTAATATGTGATAGTGAAATAAAAGCAGACATGACTGGCACTTTTTACTTGTGTATTTTTTGATTAATAGCATTGGATGAACATGACATTTCCTTAGATTAAAAAAAAAGAAGAAGAAAAAATGACCTGACCACTATACCAGAACAATGAAAGTCATTTTCATTGTGGCTGTTCTCTGGGGAAACACGTGTGCATGACAGACTGTGTGCGTGCCTCTGTGTGCGTGTTTTGTTGTGCACAAAAACAATTTATGTAATGCTGCCTCCCCAATAGATCCTTACCTTAATCCTCTTTGAGCTAGCATAGTAAGCCCCATGGCTCATCTCCCATCACATTTTACCTTGATCCTCAACCTCTGTCAGAAATCATCACCGTAATCCTCAGATTAGTCAGCAATCGTTTTTTTTTTTATATTCTGACTACCTAGGTGAATTATTGAAAGGGTGTTAAGATTATTAAAATGCTGCTGTGATGATCTATCATTGCGCAGTAATATCTAAATGGGGAAAATGAGCAAGAGCACCATTCGTCTTGTTTTGGCGGTCCATGTAATGTAGTTGGATGTTGGTAATGCCGAGAGGGATTATGATCATCATCTAATGATGTATGGATTCTTACACGTGAATGGACAAATGGAAGAAAATACACATAGACATACATAATATGTTTTATCTGTTATGCTCCTTAACTGAGTGTATAGCACAATAAGTCTATATAGGTCTACAAGTCTTTTATAACCACTTTGTATTTTGGTTTTTTTTTTTAATGTCACAACTGAATACACATCCACACTCACAGAAAAGAGAATATATACATCCAGTGTAAGCTGTGATTTGGAGCCTTGGGAGGCTGCTCATCCAGCGATAAGCTGTGTCAGTAAATGCAGGCGTTAGTCAGATCCCACTCCAAAGCCAGCAGACTGTGCAGAACTGAGGAAAAATGTGACTTTTCCATTGCTAAACCTCAGCATCGCTTATCAGACTCCCTCTGTGCTATTCTGTTGACTACTCTCTGCTTTTATGCAGTTTTAAAATTAGTTTATCTCTGGCTTGTTTTCTCAGTTCATTTCCATTTGGTTCCAATCGCTGGTTCTAACTAGACCTTGAGATGCTAATATACAGCATTTTCTTCACAAAATGTACTGCAAACAAATTGTTTTGTTTTTTTTGAAAACATTCTTTCAGCTTTTCTTCCTTTTCCTGCGTTTGAGCTCATTTCCGAGTACACGGACTGTCGCCAGATTGTGACTGGAACTGTTTTATAAAAATACGAAACCACAATGTTTATCTTGGCTTTTTTTGCACAACGTTTAGACTTACGCTCTTTCAGCTCTCAGAGTGACTGTACTGTAACTATAAGCATTTACAGTATATTCGTCCGTCATCTGGGCCATTTACGGAAACTATCAATCAACATTCAAATAGTCAAGCTTCTCATTAGGTACAGCAACTCTATATTTTGCTTTTGACAACTTAACCTGCATCTTTTTCTCCCCCCTTAGAGAGTACAGGAAGTATGTGGGCCAGCAATGTAGTTTTAGCTCCATGTGGTCTGAGGTTTGAGTCTTTTTGAATATGGGTCTTGTATGTATGGTACCAAAGGTTGAGGAGAGGACATAATGAAGGCTTTTGTGTAGATCCCTCCACATATCTCAGAATAGGAAAACCACCTCTCTTATTTCTTTACCTCTCCAAACGCTTTAGCTAACAGTAAACTCATTAAAAAATAATAATAATTCGTGACTATTTTTGATTCATTTACTTATCTCTAAGATTTTCCCATCTCTGGTTTCTCATCTCTGTTATTTTGCTATTATGCCTTGCTGTTTTGTCAGTGTCTGCCACTTTTGTTATTCTGTCTGAATCTCTGTTTTTGTCTCTTTAATGCTTCCAACAGCTTTTGTTGACTCTCTTGTACTCTCTGTTCACTTTGTCTCTCTCTGTCACTATCACAGTCTCTCAGTCTTCCTCATGCAGCCTGTCTTTCTTGACATAGTTCGAGACAAAGCTGTGGATTGATGGTAGCATGACAGTCTAGAGTGTACTGCATTGTCAGACAGCTACCCATGCTGCCCTCGGCAATCCTTGACAGTGTTGTCATGGATGAATGAACACACAGTTTTGACACGGGGTGCAACGGTGTCAAGTAACAAAACTCTCTTCTGTTCTGTCAAGTTTTATAAGTTGTTAGACCTTGTAAGTTTTCAAGACCACAGAAAACTTTTACACTTGTAAAGTTGCTCACATGAATCCATAACATCGACAAAAGGGTTCTAGTCATTTCCATAAATATTTAATGAACATGAAATCATTTAGGACCTAAAAATACTTCTCAGTCTTGCTGCTTGGAAAAGTTGTCAGATAATTGTATGTACTTAACTACAAGAGCAATTGGGACGGTAAATTCCTCAGTTGGGACTTAAGCTGGAAAACACTTAATAAGCCACGGCTTTAAATAATTGCTACCAATTAATTGCTTTTTACTTGCATAACTATTCAGTTAAGTAGTCTTGTGAGTTACTAAAGGGGGTCATTGTCAGCGCACTTCATATGTTTTCCTTTTTTTATGTATTATAAATTCATCTTCTCATGAAATACCAATTATCATTAGATGATGACTGTGTAATCATTATAAGAAAATATCATTTGCAAAGATTCATGATCTGAAGCTCTCTGATTGTCTAAAACATTACTGCAGCGACCCTTTAATACTATTTGTATGTTTAATGGTGTTAAATCAAATATAAATACATTTTTTCTCAACTTTATTAACCATGAAACTTCTCACACATTAACTAATCAAACACTATGCCAAGACGCTTTTGGCATAATCCATGGTTTCCTGGTGTCAGAAGAAGGTGCCAGATTCCTGCCCTTAGAGAAAGAGTGCTTCTATGCTTCTTCAGGATCCCATAAAGAAAAAAAACTGTTCCCCATAATAACATCTGCTCCTTGTTTTTAGATTAAAATCACTGCTTCATTTTGAATGACAGCTTTTGGAAAAATGTACCTTCAAAGATGGAGTATTGACAAACCTTATTATTCTTCTAAAATGTTATTTTCAATGGCTAGACTCATTTGTCTTCATAGGAACAATATTATATCCATCTGTTCTTATAACTTTGGCAAATGTGCATGGAATGAGTCAACACTTTGCTAAGTCAATTGTGTGTTCATGCATTATCAATTAAAAGGTAACATTCTAGTGGCTGTTTGTAGAAAAAAATATTGTCAAGGTTTTTAGAAAGCCAACATTAGTCATTGCAAACTGAAAGAAATGATGATAAATCTCTGGCATTGAAGTCAAATACATTCATTACCTCTATTAAACTGTGTATGTATGAAATCTGTATGTAATTAAAAATGGTCATTGTATTTAATATTGAATTTTTTCCAGACAAAGGCAGCCAGGCAAATACGCCATTTTCCTACTCTACGCATCCATCAACAAAATCCAACACAAATAATGGAAAGGCCTCTAATTGCTCAGCTGACCAGGCTAATAAAACAAAGCTGATTTTGTTACTTGGTGGTTTTAATAACACTGGAGAGCTGGAGAGTCAATTAAAAAGGATTAGCATGCCCCCAATCAGCTCAGAGCCTCTTCATGCTTTAATGATTATAGAGTGTCATCAGTACTCCTACACTGCACAGTGAATCAGCTTTGACATCCGCATACAAACACTTTGCTGTAAAAGTATGAAAAGGGTTAGCTTCCCACTTGTAACATGTACTGCCTGTGTACACATCCACACACATTTCTTTTTTATATATCTACCTAGACTCCCTTTGTTAGGTACCTGCTTTCGGTATGTGCAACTATTAAAAGCCAAACGATACAATGTTAAGAGTTAAAAACCTCGGTTTTCCTAATTAAATACATCTTCAACTTTTAGTTTGTCACTTTTAAATACTACCTTAACCATGCAGCCATCCACCTTCTAAGACTATGAACTGCTCACCCGCCTGAGTATAAAAGAGCTTGAGGAGTTAACGTCTGAGTCAGACACTACAGGTGTACACTAAAGTGCATAAATAAGTTTGGAATGTACATTTCCCCTAGTATTTATGTCATCTATATTTCTTTCTCCGTGTCTCTCCCTCTCTGCATCTTGCTTCCTTTCCCCACTCTTTCGTCTTCTGTTGTTCCCATTAGTGATGCTGAAGTACTTAGTAAAGGGGGGGAGAAGCAAAATACATCACTGTCCAGAGATATAAAGCAGTAGAGACACAGCTACAGAGAGCTTCGACACTTTTGCTGCACTGACCCATAACCATGCACGGGGCTGTTCTATAATTTAGCAACCTGTCAATCAGTTGAGCAGTGACTCACAGCAACCAGAAAAGTCGGTTAGATGCTACACTGCCTTTAAAGACTTGAGAAACCTCTGTAATCTCAACCAATGCAACTGCTCTTCTGTGAAACGTTTGTTGTGGTAAACAAAATGTAGCTATTTTTTTTTTTCCATTTTATCAACGTATGAGTGTGATTATCTGTTTTTCTATTTAAATAATTGTTTCAAATATGAAGGAGAATCCATCAATCTGTGAGGAACACCCAGCTGTTTAAATAAATAAATGAAGGCGTCGACCATGCAACTGCGGTCAAGCAGTCAGGCAGTTGTGTTCTTGCATATTATGACAGCTTGAATCTGTGTCACCATATTTCACATAGCTGCTATAAAAGTGTGTGCTGTGTCGCTCCAGAATTATATTTCCTGGTGGCATTCTGGTTTTGCAGATGAGACAGGAACAAAAAGTACAGCATCTGGTATTGAAACGCAGGAGAGAACGACTCTAATCGTTTTTAATTTCCTAACTTTCAGTTCCTCTATGGCAAGTTAAATTGTTACCTTTTGAACTTTAGATTTTTGGAGGTTTTGATTCTGATTCCAGCTGTTACTAGGTCAGCATCTGTTTGGGGAAATGTTCCCTTGACGGTGTCTGAGCTGTTGAGTGGATTTGGATGTTTTTCGTCTTGCCTCTCCGTCTAATGATTTGAGCCCAGGGTCTCGTTTCAGCTTTCCATCCCCTAACACTCTCACCCAAAACTGTCATCTCTGAATTTCCGCCTTGCCTTCAACTGCTATTACTGCTATCACAGGTCCCATACATTTTCTTTTCCTAAGAGGTCTTGGAGTAGTTTTCTCCTGATTCGGCTGTGTAAAATTTTTGAATTCTTTTTTCTTTTGTTTGTTTCAATTGCAGCTACTAGATATAGTACATTTCCACTAATGACCTACCTGTGTTTGCAAAATTCAAGGTTCAAGCTTTGCACACTCACATTCCTGGTGGATATATATATTTTTTGGCTTCCAAAATAGTTGTAATGTTACAAATTCTATGTTCTTATGTGCTTCTCCTTCATTTTTGAACTGCACTTTCAAGTCACTGACCTTCTCTTCTGCTTCCTTCACTTTTTGCACATCTTTTTCCCATTTATTCGCCAACCATCTGCACTGAGTCTCAAAAGAGCAACCCATCCATCAATCCTCCATCGTGGTACTCTATCCACTGTATGTAATGTCTGTTTCTTCTTTTGCTTAGAGAGATAGGTTAGGAAAGCTAGCGCTGGGAGGAATTACTGGTGGATTTTATACACTCATGCACATTTAAATACCTTTGTTTTTCCCTTTTTTTGTTGTCAGTTTTTGATTTAAGGAGAAATATGCTTTTGCTTTTACCCTTTTTCTCTTTGCCTCGTCTCTTCCCATGCATTCCTCTCATGATTTTTATTTCTCTTATGTTTTCCAAATTGTTGGGCCTAATGGATTACCACTGTATATCTTCACCAACTGGTCCTCCACTCCCTTTTCTACTCATTTACCACCCAGTCTCTTTCCTCTCCCCCTCATCTTTCTTTCCCTAATTGTGGCCAGACCATATAAAATTCTAAATCACACTGTCCCTCTCGTAGCCTCCCTTACCTCCTCATCACCTTTTTGTTTTTTCTTTTCATTCCATTCTCCTCCACAGGCGCCCTTTCTTCCTTCCTCTCTCGCTGCCTCTCCCTATTTGTTGACAGTGCCGGTTTAGCTTTAATGGATCACCCATAGGTATCTCCTCTTAGCCTGCTTTCCGCGTTTCCTCCTCCTCCACCGGCATAATCACGGCCTCCCCTAACTCTCTATCTTTTCCTCCCTCACCGTTGCCGTGGAAATACCTTTTCTTTATCCGGCCCTCTCTTGAGATTGTTCCCCATCCATCTTTTCCTCCCTCTGTCTCTCTCCACACTTGAATGTTGACATGAGAGGGTGAGTCTAATAGATCACTGTGAAGCATCTGCACCTGTGTTAAATCTCAGCGGTAACACATGTGTGTGTGCAGGTGTGTGTGTGTCTGCGTGTGCATGTGTGCATGTGTGCGCTCTGGAGAAGCCGATGCAAGCTTTTTGTTCAGCACATCTGTGACCTCCTTTAGTGCTGAGCAACTTCCTTTTTTGCCTCTCCTACATTTCACCTGCTTCTACCTGCTTCCCCCTATTGTCCTGTTCTTTCTGCTACTCATAAGGTTACGTGTCTGAATGTGAACAGATTAGTTGCATTACTTCTGTTTTGAGGGATAACGCAGTAGTAAAAATGCACATGTATTAAATATTGCTAATAGACAAATAATTATTAATTCATTCAAATTAATGAATTAATAATTATTAATTATTATTAATTAATAATTGAATTGTGCAATTCATTCAATTAGAGAAATACTGGTAACATGCAAAATTCTGATGTATGATTTGCACGTCAAGCATCGTTTACTGAGTGTGTACCATTTTGCACAAAAGCATTAGTTCATAGAGCGGCCTCTGTAGGCCTGTCCCAGTCACACTGGGTGTCCGCCTGTGTCCCAATTCTGTCTGTGAGGGACACCTTGGAGAGTACTCAGCTATTCCTCACACTAATGCACATGGAGTTATTTTTTTCCTCTCCTATATGTACTTTTCCTCAAAGCCCAAGTCCATGTATTTTCTAGACTTAGAGCTCTTTTAAAAATATAAACCAAGTTGTCTTTCTTTTTATGTACAATACTTTGTAGAATTCTCAGACTATATATGATGTGATCACAAAATGATTGATATGTGACTTTGACTATAAAAAACAAAAAGCAGGTTTAAATTTGGCTACAACCACCTTTGTCATAATCACCTTGTGCAAACACCTCTCCCAGCACTCCTTTCATTGTTGTTATTCTTTGTCACAGCAGCGACTGTTCAACTAGAAAAAACAAAGTATAAAAAAAATCATGATAGATGTGTTTAAATGCAGTTGCATATTTTTGCTGGACTGATGTTAAAAAAACAAACATTGACTATTAAAACAATTGATCCAAACACTGTAGAAATCTATCATTTCAAGTCTTTGCAGTAACCTTAAGGGTAAACCTATGTAAACTGCCTTATTCATATATATATATTTACCCCTAATTAATGTGTCTTTTGCTTACAGCATAGGAGAAAAATTACCAGGAGATTGAAATGTGTTCCTGTTAAATTTTTTTAACAGATTAAACAGAAACACAAAAACAAACAACAAAATAAACACAAATAATTTAAAACTGAATTTTATCAAAGGTGTCTTTCAGATCATCATGTGTGATGATCACTGATGGCGACCCAGTTATGTCACTGTGGTTAATTGGGTCTTTGTGTCACTTGCCTGCATCTTCTTAATTAAGCTGTCAGAGCCTCTGAAATTCCATGTTGGCACGCATGCATACAGTACATGCCTACACACACACACACACACAGACACACACAAACATTTTACTTGCTTGCATGCCATATAGCAATATAGTGACCTAATATTAACCTGCGCAATCTGGCCATTCCTGGCATGTATTGCACTGGTTTGTGACTGTAGTTAATTCCCCACAGAAGAACTGGACAGCAGGATTTTCCTAATCACCTCCCAAGTGTAGTTGGGATGTAGACACAATAACCAGGACACGTGGGCAATTATAACAATAACATGAAATAGGGCAGATATTCTGTAGGCGACAGATTGTAATATAATCAACATAATTCAGTGACAGTCACTGTCACTACAACATATTACTTTTTAAATACGTTCTTTAAATCATTCATTTCTGGTATTGTGTTTGACATCTTTATCTAGCACATTGTCTTTGACTGTTGGTGGGTTTGGTTATGTCTGCTTACTACACTTTTTTTCTCACAAACAAAATCTAAATTTAAAAAACAAAACCTTAAAATTCATGTTTATTGGCAATACATAGTATTATAGATTTGGCATGTCATTTTTATACTGTTTACAATTAAATAAAAGGTTTAAATTATTAGAAAACCATTGCATTCATTTTTATTTTCATTGGAAACAGAATTTGTTTCCTTTTTTTTTTTTAATAAATATGGTTGGTTGGATGGAGGAAGACAGATGTTAATGTCCAGTCAGGTTCATAAGTATTTGGCTTAAAGTATCATATAAGATCTTTAGTTGATATTTGAAACCAAGATTAACTTGTATGTTGAATTCTGAATGAATGAATGAACAAACCAACCAAGCGTGCTTTGTATCGACTGGAGACAAAACTGAAGACAGAGGTGGTCCAGCAGAGTGCCCTTTTCAACAGAGTATTACAAACAATTCTTATATTTAAAGCTACATTAGTGTGTCCAATTACTTTTGGATATCTGAAAGTAGGTAATGTGTATAAAAATGGTTAGCAGCATAATTACAAAAAGCAGTCATCCTTCAGATACTTAAGGACTTAACTGCAGTGGAGATGGGAGTGAGGTCAGTTTGTCCAGACTTTTTATTGGAACCAAAATGTGACCATTTGTATTTGTTAGAAAGTTACAAATTGTCAGATAAAGCAAAGCCAAGAAATTAAACAACAGAAGGAAAATGAACACACTCAGACACACACACACTGTCTGCTCTGTGTAAATTTGCTTAACCTTGATTGTCCAAATCAATGGCTACTACGTTTACACTTAAGTGGTAAAGTTAGAACGCTTAGATACAGTATATAACAGGTCGATTGCAAATGCTACTTAGATGTTCAGGAAGGAAAAAAACAGTTTAATGTGAAAGCTTTCAAATGGAGAACATAAAGCAAATGCATAGACTGAGTACTATATATATATGCACACATATATATCATATCAAACAATTTCTAGTGTTACTGTAAGCAATGATCTCCAAATCAATTTGCAGATGTTCACATGCCGAATCATGGCCATGAATAGCAGCTTCAGCTATTGTCTACCCATGAGCACAGTGAGTGAACGCAAACTCCCAGGTGCATCATGGTGGTTTCATTTAATCCATTTAGACAATGATTTCACTTGAAGTGCCATCTTTATTTGATTCTCAAGAAAACATTCCAGGACAAATTATTTTAGTCTTCTTTCCACTCCATGACTGTTACGCTTTTGTAATTGTTTGAAACAACAAAGTCTTTTTCTTCATCTTAACACAATGAGTTAATTGTTTTGTCTAATATCAAAACACACACACACACACACACACACTTAGACTCACACTCACAGACAGTCTTCACCATATTCAAGCGCGCTGTTGGATTAAATTTCTATTAGCTTTCCTCGATTGAGTTTGAAGATTGTTGATTAGCCAGTAATAGCCTTTGTTACTGCACTAATGAATAGCTTGATTACTATTCTACTAAGCTACACATCAGGACCCAGGGTGGCGCTTGTGTAGGTGTGTGTGGCATCTGCTGGTATTATCGTCTGATAAACACACACAGACAGTTATAGCCAATTGTCTGGGTTTGTGTCAAGAAAGCTTATGGCAGCAGGAGAGAAAGATAGATGGTCTGCTTTGCCAGCACACATCTCTCATTGTCTCTCTCTCTGCTGTATCCCTCACTTCATCTGTGTCTTTGCCTCTCAATATGTGTCGTCACACCTGCTCTTTTTTTTTCTCCTTCCTACTGTCACTCTGTTGTCTTATTCTTCATTCCTGCTTCCCTTCCCTCCACCTCTGTCTTCCCCTGACCCTCTTTCATTTGCACTCTTTTTCTTTCTTTCCTTCGTTCTTAGATTTCCTCCTTTCCTCTCTTGTTTATTTCCACTGATTAGAGCGACTGGGCTCTTGAGGACTAAGTTGGCGTGCGTGTGGCTTTGTTAAATGTCTGTGAGAGCATATGGGCATATGTGAGTGTTTGATAATGGAAACAGGCATGGTAATTACAGAGATGGCTCTATAGATGCCAAACAGAGCCAGTAATAATGAGTGTGGCACATCTGGTTGTAATGTGTCAGTGTGTCTATCTGAGTGTGTGTACTGGCTGGGGGTTGAGTGGGAAAGGGCAGTCAGACAGCTGGAGTTATATATGCTTCACCAAAGATACAAATAAGCATTTTTTGTGACAGGCATACCTTTCAAATGTCACCAAGGCATCGCGCAGACATGCCTTGATGACATTTGAAAGAGAGAGAGAGTGATTAAAGGTCATACAAGTTCCTTATAAAAGCAGCAAGTACTCAGCATAGGAACTGGCTATGTTAGTGTACTTCCAGATTCCAGCCTTGGACACGAAGTCATACCAGTATTTATGTCACATCAAATCCTATTCTGAAATGACACGTATCACATACCACATACAATACAAAACTTGACATAGCTTCTGGCTCTGTAAAGTGTAGCGAATGCGTACCTTAAACTTCCATTCTTGTTAAAGGCCATCGGGGGGGCATAGCCGTGGTTGCCAAAAATATTTTAAAAGTCTTGTACAAGCTAATTGGAAAACGGGCCTTGCTCTACCTTTATAAGTGCATTGTTGCCTTGTCACAATGTTGGGGCATATATTTTGATCGTTCCAAATGTCAGTTCAGTTCGATTCGATTTATTTATAAAGCATCAAATCACAACAATAGTCACCTCAAGGCAATTTATATTGTAAGGTAAAGTCTTCACAATAATGGAGAGGAAACCCCAACAATCGGATGGCCCTTATGGGCAAGCACTTGGCAACAGCAGAAAGGAAAAACTCCCTTTTAACAGGAAAGAACCTCCAGCAGAACCAGGGTCATAATATCTAATGATTAAATGCAGCGTGATGTATAAACACATACTGAGTGGGGGAAAGAAATGAGTGAAGAAGAAATACTCATTGCATCATGGGAAGCCCTCCAGCACTCTAGGCCTATTGTAGAATATCTAAAGGAGGATTCAGCTGATCCAGACTATCTAGAAAGTAGAAACCAAACTGGGAGCTTTGTCCACAGAAGATTGGCCTGACAGCTGAAGGCTCTGCCTCCCATTTTACTTTTAAATACACAAATAAACCAGCAGTCTAAGAGTGAAGTGTTCTGTTGGGGTGATGTAGTACTATGAGGTCTTTAAGATTAGATGGAGCCTAATTATTTAAAGCCTTTTATGTGAGTAAAAAGATTATACATTCAATTCTGGATTTAACAGGGAGCCAGTCAAGAGAAGCAAGTATGGGAGAAATCTGCTGTCTCTTTGTAGTCCCTGTCAGTACTCTCGCTGCAGCATTTTTGGATCAACTTAAGGCTTTTCAGGGAGTTTTTAGAACAAACTGGTAATAATGAATTACAGTAGTCCAGCCTAGAAGTAATAAATGCATGAACTATTTTTTCATCATCACTCCGAGATGTGATGTTCCTAATTTTAGAGATATTGTGCCAAAGTATTATCCGTGATATGCTCTTTAGCTAACGACTTGAGATTGTCAGGAACGTGCAGTTTCACTTTCATACGGATTCAAAATCCCAAGATGACAAGAGCAAAATTCTCTTTCCGAAGCTTTGGAACAGAAATGTATAAACCAATAGGCGACATCACAGCAACTATGCCCATCTTTTACACTGTATATGTTAATACATGGTAATGGAAATGCACAGCAAAGACACAGTGGATAATGTCTACAGAAACCAAGAAATAAAGCTATTTCAGGCCATTCACCAATAGACTGTTTTTGGCAGCATTTTTTTTTTACTTACAAATATTACTTACCTTTAGTAGTCAATTAATCATCCCTTGTGTTTTTGATTAAGTACAAACTGGAGGCACTTGGTTAATATCAAAATCATCTGACCATAACTAAAATTATCATCTTTCCTAGACTAAAGTAATTTAGTCCACACATAGTATACAGTTTCCAAACCACATACATCTGTGTCCTGCACTTAAATAGACAAAACCAAAGCACATCCTATGATATCAAATGTTCTCACTTGGAATAATCCTGCCTGGAATCCACTGGGAATATCGTTGCTGTGTGGGAAGAAACTGGAACAACTGAAGGAAACTCTTGCAGACACAGGGAGAACATGTAAGCTTGACACAGTAAAGGTGAGGTGACAGGGCTAAACTCTGAAGAGCAATCTTCATGAATGTCTCTTTACTGTCTCTTTCCACTGACACCCAACAACCCAGTGGAAATGAAGCCTGCTGGAGCAGGTGTAGTGTGGGTTTGGATTGTTAAAACATGGAAATTGGATGCATATTTAGTCCCCACCCACACATAGGTAGGGTAATCACTATTAGAGCTCTTTAACCCACTCACATAAGGACCCAGATAATATAAGTAATCAAGGGGATAATCCTCAGCGATGAACATACATATTAACACTTCGGCATTTCACAGACACATCCAAACACACACACACACGGGCTCACACATGCATGGCGTACAGCTTGATTTCCGTGGTTTGACTGCAGAATCAGGTTGTAATTTAACTAGCCAATTTTGTATTCTGTCATACTCTCATTGTGCTTATTGTGCATAGATGTGTTTTTGGCTGCTCCTATTTTGAAAAATTAATGTTGTGATTCAGTGGCAGATTCTACCCATAGACCTTGTATCACTAAGCTGTTATCAGCTCCCTTATGAGACTCTTTGTAGTGGCTCTACAAAGCATGTCATATTTTAGCATTTGCCATAGATACTCTTTGTTTTGTTATCTTACTTCTTGCTCTGTGGTCTGCCATTTATTTTGCTTTTGCAAGATTTATACTGTTTCTTTTTGTGACACAATATGACTATGATGTTCCTGCTTTGCTTTTCAAAGCATGCTGCACTACAGTGTAACAAAAGGCAATATATCTCTCTCTCCCTTTATGTCTTGGCCTACTTTTATCTTTCATAGCATACAGGCACGTCTTTGTTCCACTGCCAAAGAAAGATGCATATCTTAATAGATTGTCATTAAATGCAATGCATTTACCTTTTCTCCTGTTTTGATATGTTTTTAAGTTAGAAAACGGCTGAAAGTATTTGCATATTTAGATATGCTCACTCCCCAGTACAGCAATATCTATCACCACAAGTGGGTGCGTTAGTGAGAGCCAGGGAAATGCCAACCTGCTTTTATCTGGTAGTCTTGCTCACAGTGTATACCTGTAGCCAAAGCAATGTCAGTCTTTAGCTCCAAACAGCAAGAAAACAGGAACAAAGTGAGTGTATAATTGTTCAGACAAAGCCTTTATCCTTTCAACAAGGAAGCCCTTTTGATTTCTTTGTCTAAAGAAAAAAGAGTGGACTCTTGCTGAACTTTTTTTTCTTTTAATCCTGTTACAGTTGAAACGGAGGGCATTGTTACAGCTTGTGTTTGCAAGCGTATCAAACGGTGCCTTCTGACACACTCAGGTTGCGTTTGTGATCACACTCAGAAACACTGGAAATATCTTCACACTTGCATGTATAATCACACATTTCATGTTTATAAAAAAAACTTGTGTAAAAAGAAAAACTAAGTCAAAAGGCCATGGCCACAGGTAACTTTGCAGCTGGCCTTATTACATATGTATTTTATAGGAGTTTCACTTTAAGACCATAAAAAGTTGGGACGAAAACATTTAAAAGAACCAGAGAAAAGTGATTTTACTACGTTTTGCAGCAAACACTTTATTGAACTGAATTTAAAAAAAAGAAAAATTGTATTTTGCGCCTGAAATGGTTATAATAGCTGTCACTAGGCAGGTTCATTTATTTGGAATAAGAAGGGGAGAGTTTTATCAGTGTGAGTGCATACTTGGTGTGACTGGTTTTCTCAAAGCTGTAAACAAGGTGCCAAAACATTAGTTGTATCCTGTTAGTCTTACTGGTGCTCAGTAATACTGTTTTTTGTTTTGTTTTGTTGTTGTTGTTTGTTTTTTTTTTGATGAAATGGGGTAAAACCTAGATGAACTCCAGTTGGAGCATCGGGGAGAGAAGAATCTCAATATAAAACACATTCAAGGATGCATATTTTTTGTCCCTTTTTACAGTGGGCTGATTGATTTGCTAGTTTTTAGTCACACTTCTACACAGAAAGATGCCTCAAGTGTTGTTTGCACCTTTTCTCTGCAGTGACCACACAGACCACTTTAATTTCCTTCTCTAGTGTTGGACCAGTAACATCATACTGAAATGTTTGTCAAAATGCAGCTATTGCTATGACTGAGTGTCTAAAGTGTTGCATGAGTGCATGAATCTTACAATGTTGACTTGCATATCTCCAGCCTCCCACTGTACATCGCAGTAACATTAACACATGGGCGTGCGAGCTTAGAGCTAAATAATGTTTTTGTATTCTTCTACACATCAGCATTGATCCCACAGATTTATAGACACACCATCCAGCGGAATTCCTAACAGAAGACTTTGTCTATAAATAAAATAAATGTATTGATTCTCATTTATTTAAATTGCCATGCTCTTAAAACCTGCACTGTAACATTTTTGTTAGTAGATTACTCGCTCGCTCACCTTCTCTGCTCTTTCAGATTAGCATATGTATATGTAAGCTAATTTGCGCTCTTCTTGGCAGAATGCTGGTCATCACTGGAACAAACTATCTGCGTCTTTGTTTCTAAATCAGTGCGCTGTGCACTCCCATCAGCGCTTTTTTTGTGATCTCGTCACACCAATTTCCCTCATTTAGTGAATTTGGTCATAATAGTTGGAATTAGGTAAGTAGCATTCATGGTTAGAGTAGGAAATAATCAATGTAAGTCAATACAATGTCCTCTTATGTGACAGAAACACCACTTTGTGTGCGTGTGCGTGTGCATGCGATTGTGTGGGAGAGAGATGAGGGTCTTTAAAGTTTGGCTCGATTGGATGTGTGCGCGGGGGAGCACGAGATAAGAAGAGAAGGCTTGAGTGAAAATTGGGGAAAAAGAAAGTTTAAAAATGAGGTGTCAATTCTAGTGTTTCATCTGGGTAAGATAAAAGAACAAAGAGAAATCAGTTTAATGTTAACTTTGATGCTCTGAACCTTTGATTCACTCACAATAATTACACTGACACAGGTAAGCGTGCATAAACACATACTCGCACAGGCCTTAAGATTTTGCTAATCTATTTAAACACTTCGGCGTACACTATTCAGTTCAATTCATAAAATTGAGATATTAACTCAGTCTCGCAGCCACATACATTATAGAACACTTTGTGCACAAATGTAGCTGTGCTCACAGTATGAGGTCAGGAACCAAAGAGCTGCATTTACTTCTCTGCACATTAGCATAATGAACATCCGTTAAGAGATTTTGTTGAACACTAGACAGCCCTGCTAAAATATGATTACAATGTTGTGCAACAACAGATGTCAGATTATAAAACATGATAAAAAAAAAAAATATGACCGAGGAAAAACACAATTTTTTTTCCCCCCTTAACTACTTGTGGTGTTGTTGCTAAAATATTCATGACATTTAAAACATTGTCAGGTACTTAACAACAGTGGCTGTGCAAGGAGGGCTAGAAATTTATTTCAAATGTGAGAGAAATTAGCAGGCAGTTTTCACATCCTGTTTTATACTGGCTTAACAACACAAGAATGAATGAATAAATGCCACAAACGCGTCTAGGTCGTCCATCCATGTATAAAAAAAATTGCTTGGTCTTTCAGACCATCCAAAGAAAAATTAACATTAGACATGAATTCTGCCAGGCATCAGTTCATGCCCTAAGGATGAAGCCCACTTGGGTCATGCAGCAAGACAGTGATCCTAAACACACCAGCAAGTCCACCTCTGAACAACTCAAAAACTCTCCAGTCTGACCAAATTAAAGCAATTCCTGCACAGAGAAGGAGTAAAAGACTATCAGCTATCACAAAGACTTAATTGCAGTTGTTGTTGCCATTACTTTTTCACGCATGACTGGGAAGGTTTGAACAGCATTTTGCATTTACTCGGCTTTTCCTCATCTGATATTAAAGTTTGCTTTTTGACTGAAAACTTTTAATTAATACCAGTATGGAAAAACTAAGAATTGGGAAAGGAACAAATAAGTTTTCTCACAACTATATCCATATATTTGAATTGTTCTACCACTCTTCTTCCAGTAACTTAAGCTCCACATTCAGTTAACCTGGGCGACCTTCTATTTGTAACTTGTTAGTTCTGGAGTTCTGTGCATGATGAGTAAAAACATTTCATTATGAATCTCCTCTATTTGTATTTTATGTAAATATAACTTAATGTAAAAGAAAAGGTCACCATAAACAGCATTCAGCATTCCACTGCTTTTTTTCTGTCTATATTCAATTTGTGCATTTCTCTTGTTTTAGTAGCCGCACTGAAATTGTAGCAAGCTAGAGTGAGAGAGCCTGTTTGTACGGGTTGTGAGCTTTAGTGTTACGATGCACTGAAAGCCACCGTGGACTTTGACGACGCCTGAAGACTGACGCGTGTTAGACTGATGTGTGCTCTGTTGGCTTCAGACAAAGAGACCACATGTGGTGGCTATTCTACCACTGCCACTGCATCATTAGCCACAGCTGGTGTAAGACTGTGTGCATGTGTGTGAATTGCAAAGGGTGGCTGATTGGATCAAACCAACCCCAAGGGAGAATGTGTATTTGTTATTTTAACTCTCGCCCCCACGTCACCTGTCTCTCTCGGTTTACCCACACGCATTCACATGCTTCCGCTCCTATTCTGTTTCTTTTCTATAAAGTGTGTGCATGTTAGATTAACATGAATGCAAGAGAAAAAAAGAAAAATTAAATAAAAACAAAACCATTCCATTGGATCATCTGGGAAATTTCAGTGTAGCAGTAAATTATAAGTATTAACATGAGCATCCAAAGCACCACGAGAGACTATTTTTGTAATACAGTGAACAAGAGACTCGTTTTACCAAAAACAGTGTTACATTTGTTTGCTTAATGTCATATTTTATTCATTTTAAGCCTCCACGCTGTCTAATGGGATGTGTTGGTGATGGCTAATTTGTTGATCCAGGTTTTCAAACTCATTTCCACACACAACCCAGTATGATCTCAATTGGGCCAGACCAGCAAAATCACTGCATAATATCCTACAAAAAGAAATGTTTCCCTTTATTTTACTGTGCTCAAAACATTGATGAACAGCTTGACATGTCTTGAGAAAATAAATGTCTTTCAGACAATTTATTTTTCCCCACGTTTAATAAATCTGTCATTATAAAGAAACGCTGCTGTCTTAACTTAAAGAAACACATCAGTGGGACTTTTGGCACCGCTGTCTTACTTCAGTGTGGTATGGCAGGGCACGGGCAATTTCTTTGTCAGGAATGAGGCTGCAAAACTGACACTGATTCAAAACTGTGGCTCAGATGAAATTACGACTGTCACAGCACGCTCCATTCATAATGGCATTACAACAGAATTTTTCCTAGTGCAGGATACAAAGAAAATATAAATATATAAAAGAATTCATGTTTGGACCATTTACTGGAATATTTCTGCATATTACACACATGTATGTATATGTATATACATGTTCTGCAGTAGATCATAACTATTTAACTTAACTATTTCATGTTTTAGTTTGTATTACATTACATTAAGTCATTAAGTGAATAATTTGTATCTCTTGTGGCAATGCTTCAAAATAAGTCATAGTCAAATCATCGCTTCCTGTGACCACAGCGCTTCTTATATCATAAATAAAAAGAGATCCAAATAGTCTGTTTTATGCAGCAAATGTAATTTCTATTGGTTTTTTCCTTTGCGTAGAAAAGAACACATTGTTTTATACCTTTACAGTATGAGGATAAGCTTATCGTCTGACTGTAAATAAATGTTTTTGTTCGTTTGGCTTAGTCTTTTTCTCTGTATAACCTTTATGTTGTAATGGAAGCTGAAAGGTCACACAGCATCTCACTTAAGATTGAGAATTCACAGCTACATTGCACCCCATGACCAAAGAGTACTACTGAATCTGAGTCAGAACTGGGTGGAAAAACTGAGAATAACAGTGGAGAGTGAGTAAACGGCAAACTGAAGAATAACAATGAATTTCCTCTTTTCTGCATCTGAGATATCCATTTCCTAATGTGAAGGGAGGAGGAAATTAAACAACATGAATTAAACAACACAGCTTGGACATTTATGTGCCTGCCATAAAGCTTGGACAGGCTGAATTTATGAGGGTTTGGTCCAGTAAATACAGCACTCGGGAAATCTGATTAGGCTCATAAATAGAATAGTTTCCCGCTGTCCTACCCTTCACCCAAAGTACCTTTCGAAAGCATATGTTTGGGCATTTTCCTTTTCTTTACAGCCACCCAAGGGTTCCTTGTTGTTAAGGGCCCACTGTAAGTGAGAGTCATTCAGATTTCAAGTGTTTAATTCCTGTGACTTCCTGGTATTTCATTATGCACAATCAGTCTTATTATTGTATCCTGCCTCATAAAACACATTAATTTGCTTGTAAATTTGTAATCTGTAATCTCAAGGATTTATTCATGAGAGCAGTTTGGGTTACTTACAGTACAAGATGAAGCATGAGAGATCATAAGACAGATTAGGGAGCCGCTAACGGGCGTCCTGTCCTTCAACTTTTTTTTAATTTATTTATTTATTTCCTTTGACTATTGAATATGGCACGTTCTCAAAGCTTTTCCTCATTGAACCATCAAAAAAGATGACAGCAGCACGCTTTCCAAGTCCTACATCACTCCTAAAGTTTCTAAAAACAAGATTAAACCCAAGAAAGCTTTAATATTTGTATTCTTATTTTATCCTCTGGATCAGTTATGAAACGAAGATTTGAACTTAATCTTATAATTTCCTCTACAGGGAGTATGTGTTGCAAAAAAGGCGTCGCTATAACTTACTAGATATCTTGTCAAATTTAAATTATTTCACTTCATGGCAGTAATAAACTTGTCCTCTGTAAAACGTCTCTTTGCCTATCATTGGTGTAGAAAAGACATTATCCTCACCTCCATTAACCCTCTGAATGTCCCCTAGGTGGAGTGGTTAAAGAATGAAGAGGTAATCGACCCGGCGGAGGACAGAAACTTCTATATCACTATTGACCACAACCTGATCATCAAGCAGGCGCGTCTCTCTGACACAGCCAACTACACGTGTGTGGCCAAGAATATAGTGGCCAAAAGACGAAGCACTACAGCGACCGTTATTGTTTATGGTAAGTTTGTCGGTATGTCTTTCTGTGTGTGTAGGGGTATGTGTGTGTGTGTGTGTGTGTGTGGCTACAAAAGCTGTAACAATAGGATTTGTCTTATACATATTTTTAATGTGTGCTCTAAACTTTTTCATTTCCAATGTTAGAAACATAATGATATGACACCTTTTTTTAATGTTTTCTTCAGTTATATCGAGTCTCTGATCAGCGAAGCCAGCCCCCATCTGCCATGTGAAATTAGCTCTGCTGCCGTGCCAACACTTCCTCTTTGCGATTGTCTTGATATTCTCACCTCACCCTTGACCTCACCCAATTAAAGCCCTCCAATCCTGCCTTCAGTTCTAAATTAGAACATGTGGGCTTTCCACATGTTCCCACTTTCTGCCAAGATTCCCAGCTCTGCATAGATAAAGCAGCATATGGCATAATAATAGCTGTGAAAATCAACAACAAAAAACATCTTTAAATAGCTCGCTAAACTTCTGGTTCTCTTCTAGTGTTGCTTTGTCTAGAAGCTGAGAAGAAAGAGTTTGTTTGGTGGACGCCCATGCTTCATACAACTTAATTTTTCTCCCCCTCCCCCCACTCTCTCTCTCTCTCTCTCTCTCTCTCTCTCTCTCTCTCTCTCTCTCTCTCTCTCTCTCTCTCTCTCTCTCTCTCTCTCACACACACACACACACACACACACACACACACACACACACACACACACACACACACACACACACACACGCAGTGTTTCTCTCAAAACATAACACTGACTCCATTCACCAGCAGGAGTGTTTCAATCAAAATAACTGAGCGTGTGTGCCTGTTCGATACAGACAGCAAGAGATGGAGTGGTTTGACACTGATGTATCCTTACAAAAATAGATTGTTCAATCTGTGGTTCAATCTTCTCGGCTCCACTAGGGCCTGGCTGACACTGTTGACAAGGTGAAACAGTAGTGGAAAAAACACAGGAGGGGGGAAAAATAAAGCAACTATAGAAAGAAGGGCGAGAGGTAAGGTGAGGTAGGGGAGAACAGTGGAAGACAACAACTAAGTGAGGAAGAAAAAAGTCTAAAAGCTGAAGGAAATGCATTACAAAAGTGTCTGTGTGTGAATTTACTGGTTACTTTCTGATGATTCATTTCTAATTAGGTCTTAGGCAAGGAGTGGGCACTGTCCACTGGGCTGAGACAGAGCTGTCGAGATGCAGCAGTGGAATTTCTACCCACTCCACCCCTCCAGATGCCAACTCTTTCTCATTCTAACTTTATAGCTGATTTCTCTCCTGCTGCCTGTCTAGTCTGCTCTTATCTTCGTCTGCACTGTCCTGCCACATTTTCTCTTGAAAAACAGAAACAATAATCCTAAACAACAAAGAAACAACCAGGTCTAATTACAGGAGGATGCAGATGCATTTTACAGCAGCACAAATAAAAGACATGAGGCAAAAAGAAAGAGACAAAGGAGGTGAAGAGTTTCAAAGAAATCATGGAAAATAAACTGCAGGATTCATCCAGCAGCAGTTCATCTCTCTCTCTCTCTCTCTTTCCCCTACACCGGGTTAAGCAATTTCTGAGCCCCATGATAACTGGTCATTTAACATGTGTTTAGCCGGCTATACAGTGTAATGTGTTTGCATATTTGTGTCAGGCTGTGCCCTGCAGTGAGAACATTTCTGAATGTAAACACAGCAGTGCAAAATCATGTTATGTCATCTAGTTGAAGGGATGCAGATTGTCTGTGTAGTTTTGATGTTGAGGAAAATCCAGCTCTTTTGCTTAAATTTCAACTCAGCTTCCAGACACATGCAGCCTTCTCTAAGATAATTATTTCAGTTCAATAAAACGGCATAATAAAATCACAGATTGCATCATCATCATTTTTTTTTAATTATCTCAGACAATCTACAACATATTCACTGATTCAAGTAGTCATAAAAATTGAGTTCAACTTATTTTTATTGACTGTATCTACATTTTGACCAGTATTAAGCTATAGAAATCTTCAGTCACTAAGGAAAATGTGCATTCCCCAGCTGGTTGGAGAGTGTATTTTCTGGAGGTTGCTGCACCACCTTAGCAACCAGTGGTTGCCAGCTGATCTCTAGGCCTGTGTGACTAGGCCCTAAGAATCCTATCGTTCCAAATCATGTTCAATATAATAGCGCCAAGCTCTGGGACACATGGATGAGTGGAACACAGATACCCAGAAACCCTTGCTAATATGGTATCTTCAAGAGGGTGGGCGTTACATAGTTACAAGTGGATAAAACACTGTATTCATTAAGGGACTGATCTCTGTTTCCGCAGTGAATGGGGGCTGGTCGACATGGACAGAGTGGTCTCCGTGTAACAGCCGTTGTGGAAGAGGTTTCCAGAAAAGAACCAGGAGCTGCACTAACCCTGCCCCTCTCAATGGAGGACTGCCTTGTGACGGACAGGCTATACACAAACTGCCCTGCACCACACTGTGCACTGGTATTCTGTTCTATTCAAGACTGTTTCATTTAGAATACTTCTTTCCATTATACAACCTTGCATATTGTATCTGTATACATTTGGGCTATTTTTTGTCCTGTGCTCAGCTTCTGCATTCAATTCCTGTCTTTTTATGTGTGTACTCTCCCATGCCACATTTTACAGTGTTTAGGAAATAATTGAATCCGTTATCTTCAGTCTCCTCTTTCTAAACCCTCTTTTTTCCCGTCTCTCATTCCCGTGGTCCCCATCCGTTCCCTCTAGTGGATGGTGTCTGGACAGATTGGAGCAAGTGGTCAGCCTGTGGAACAGAGTGTACACAGTGGAGGAGGAGGGAGTGCAACAATCCAGCTCCCAAGAATGGGGGAAAGGACTGCGAGGGTCTCGTCCTCCAGTCTCAAAACTGTACTGATGGACTCTGTATGCAAAGTAAGTGGATAAATAAGGTTCGGAAGCACTGACATATCTCTTCTAAACGCATTGTGTATCATATATTAAATATAGCTATGAACAATCAATAGGCCAAAATAAACAAATGTCTAGCAGTGTCTGGTTCAAATAACAATTGATTGTGCAGAAATCGACCCTAATTAGGCAGACCAATGAATGTTGACACATGGTCAGGTTTTGAGCCTAGGGCAGAAGTCATGGTGAGTGAAGTGTAACGTGACCATTACTGGGTTCATTTTGAAAATCATATCCATCCATTTAAAAAAAAAAAATCATAGTTCCTTATTTTATAGGTAAAATTAAGAATAGAAATACAATTGCAATATTCAACATAGCTGTCTCTTTATTGTAGAAACTATAAACTGCAATTTATCAGGTATACTAGCACATTATATGTGCAAAGCTAAGTTAATGAAATTGATTCTCGAAGAACACTGAGAGATCTATGCTTGTTGTCGCATATCACATCTTGCAATGAGTATGCCGATTCAAGCAAATGTCTTACAGTGTCTGTGTTTGATAAGAATTGATTTTACGGAGAGCTGACCTTTAATAAGCCAGGCCATTTGTTGTTGACAATGTGTTCAAAACCCTTTGCCCATGAACAGAAGCCAGAGTGAGTGAAGCTTAGGAAGACAATTAATGGCTTAATTTAAACCAGTCAAAATACCTGCTCTGTATACTGTTTTTAAGGCAGATAGCAACACCAATATTTGGAGATTAAAAAACCTGACATAATAGGCAATTTTTTTTTTTTTTTTTTTTTATCTGCAGTCTCCTCAAAAAATTGATTCCTGATTTGGTTCAAACATATGTGGAAAAATTGTTTCTTACCTGTGCAGTTGGGCAGCTTCTCTTCATCAGTATTCTTTTTCCTTTTTCTTCATTACTTTCATCGCTTCCTTCATTTCACCATTCATCCTCCTGTTCCTTACATTTATGTCAACATTTTAAGGCTTTTCCTCTCTGCCCCTCTAGTTTTATACCTTTGTCTGCTAGCTTGTGATTTGCTCCTTCTCAGCCTTTCTGCCTTTGTGTGGAGATTTATGAGAGGGTTTTGAATGAGTTTATTAACCTTCCACTTACCACTTTCATGTCCATTACCTCAGTCAAAAATACTTGCTTCACAAGGAAAGTAATGATAAATAATGATGTGGAACAATCATCGAAATCCCCCCCCCCAACGCTTCTGACATCCTAAATCACAAATCTTAAAATTACATGAAAAACGTGGGCTGAGTCATAATCTTACAAGCAGCAGCAGCTTTTTTCCAAGATGGAGGCAATTTTGTTTGTTGATTTGTTAGAATGGCGCTTCTTACTCCATGTGCTCAGAGTAACTGGCAGACAAGCATGTAACATACTAGAGAGTGAGACAGGGGCATGACAGTGTATAAATGTTCTGGAAAGGCAGACATACAGACTCATTTTCACATTTCAGTTCTCAGTTTTCTCAGCTGTGAAAATTATTTGTGGCTTATCGATAAAAATAGGGAGAATCTTTCTGCTCGTCTTGAGTTGATTCACAAAAACGAAGTACTCTAGGAAACTTTAGAATTAACCTGATGATAAATACTGTAGATTGACAATGATATTGGACCAAACCAGCAGGTCATGGGGCCACTCAGCGACATGTGCATTTGAACACCAGAACTTTTCCTTCAAGTTTTTTTCTTAATTGTTTTCTTTTTAAGGAGAAAAGAGCCTCACCTGTTCAAATGCATGGTCTCAGCCAGCGTACCATAGGTGTCCCAGGATACATCTAACTGTGATCGAGACAAGAGTTGCAAAAAAGGTTTAAATAAACTGTAGATTATAATCTGACTGGGTTATGAACATACAAAATATCTGTTTGTAGCTTACTGCTGGGTAATTGGCTTAGGCTACTGTTACAGCTGGCTACGGTTCAGGAAGTAGACCACCAATCAGAAGGTCAATGGTTCGATCCCTGGCTTCTTCAGTCCACATTTCAAATCGTCCTTGGTTGGAGTACTGAACCCTAAATGAGCCCTAATGTCTCCGTCAGAGTGTGACTGTGTGCACGATAGTTAGAAAAGCACTTTAAAGCAGCATGGAATAAAACACATCGTGAATGTGACTTGTAGTAAAAACTGCCTTGAGTGCTCAGTTAGTGGAGAAATGTGCTATATTCAGCAAGTAGCAGTCCATTTACAGTCTCAGAGATAACACATATCTGGATTGCTAAACAGCAGTTCAGATGTGCCGTATTTACAGAAATTATACCTCAACTTTTATTCTTTTTTTCCGTGAATCACTTGGTTATGTTATGCATGTTCATGTTAACATAATGTCATCATCTTGCTGAATTTTATCATCAAAGTGTTTTTTTTAAACAAGTGAGCTTTTTATTGCAGGTTTTGATCATTTTAAATGTACTTAAATTTATTCTCAGTGAAGCATTTCTGATTCTTTTCAGGGAAAATATATGTACTTTATCACTGAACACAAAAGCCTCCAGCTGGAGTTGTTACTTGCGCGAGCATCTTCTTTCAACAGCAAGAATGGAGTGAATAGTAGTGATGATTCAATAGATGGGCTATGCCATGAGCAATGGAATAATATGATATAATTCCCTAAAAAAGCTTTGCAGTAGGCGTAGTATTGACAAATCTTACTCTAGCTGCACCATGGTGCATTGTATACCCAACTCCAATCCATTTAAGAGATTCCCTGCAGCCTATAAGGTATGGCCCCAGAATATGGGATACAACCAAGGGAAGTATAAGCTTAGGTTCATTTCCTGTAATTGATTTCCTGTCTTTAAAACGGCTGCTCAAAGATGGGTTTATGCCAGCACTAATGTTGCTACTGTTTTCTATGCATTAACAGTAATCCATGAACGTGTATTAGAAGGAGATTGTGCATGCAAAGCATTTTTCAGATACTATATTTGTGGTACATTTGAAAGGTGTGGAGTGATTCCTGCTGGTTTATGAACGACAGCTCTTTTAAAATGTGGCCTTTAAGCAGCAGTTCATTAGTATGGCAGGGCAGTTCTTATTTGCTGCCTTTAAAGACTTTAAATTGTAACTCGGAGGTTTTCAGGTCTGATAATTTATTCTCAGTGATTGTGCTGGGGGTGCAGTATTTTAGATAGTGGTCTGTAATTGACTTGGTGCTCAACCATACTTTACTCTACACTCCCTCTTTTTCTCTTTCTCGGTCGCGTCTACCATCTCTTGCTTTATTTTTTTTTTAAATAAAGTTATTCAACCCTGAGAGGCATAAATCCATTTGACCTTACTTCTTTGCAGCATGGAGTGAATTCTCTTTGTTTTTGTTTGTTTCATTTTCTTTATCTCTAAGTTATACGCATGCATGCCTGAGTGTTTCAGTCTTTCAGGGGTTTTGGAGCCGTTTGTGTTGTTTTATATGTTCTGGCCGTTTGACATTTCTCTGACACATTGATCAGGATTCTTGGAACGGATTCACTCAGACCTCCACTGTGCCATCCTTGAGTGCATAATATTTTACTCACTGCCTGCTCTGTGAGCACACACACGTGTATGAATGCAGATGCTACTGTACTTATTCTGCCCTCCCTGTACGTTGATGCCCAGTTTGGCAGATAGATAAACAGTTCTTCAAAAGGAGAGGCAAAGGCTTCCAGTTCTCATTGCAGGGTTTATTTGTCTCCCTAATGAAGGCACTGTAAAACTACAAACATAAGAAAAGCATATTAAAACATACATTCGGAACACAATATATTTCTCACATTACAAAGTACAGACTGAAGACTTAGCAACTTGAATTATAGCTGGTATAATCAAGAAAATTAAATGAAAACATGGTAACTCCAAATCCCGCTAGCTTGATGCTAACACATAATGGTATTTCCTATTGACATGCTAACACAATTAGCATCGGCAGTGCAGCTAACCCGCTGGCTTCAAATATAAGAGTCAACAACCCATTTTACATCACATGCTTAACATGAACACAGAATATAATCATACTTACAAGCATATATTTCTCAAGCTCCAGTACAGCCAACTTCAGAACTAATATTTTGTGTGCTGGTATCAACTTGGCCAGACTCCATGAACTTTTTCTATATTTACTAGAGAAACTTGAGTACACAAACCCGCTTCCTCCCCCTAGTGGGGTGGTGGAGCTACTGCACCCCAGCAGTGGCAGCACACTCCCCGCCTGGCATAATGAATTATACCACTAACCATTCTCTGGATGTAGTAGTAAAACAACCTCCGACACTGGCCGCAAATACACTTTAGGAGTGCCATTCTTGACTACCTTCACCTCCACCTTACGTACTCTATGATCTTGGCTAGGAATGGGTTTAAGCACAAGTCCAACAGGCCACTCAGTCCTTTTTACTTGCGAATCCTTCATCAGTACAACATCTCCCACTTGAAGGTTTGGCTTTTCTGTTGTCCACTTTCTCTGTGTTTGAAGCGTGGTCAGATACTCCGTTTTCCACCTCTTCCAAAATGCATCAGCAAGTGCTTGGACCCTTTTCCAGTGTTTGTTGGACAGATCATTAACATCAAAATCCCCAGAGGGAGCAGTCAATGTATCTCGTTTCTGTGTCAACAACATTGATGGGGTGAGAACTGCCGGTGCTTCTGGGTCAGAAGACACTGAGACCAATGGTCTTGAATTTAGAATGGCGGTAACCTCTGCCATCAGGGTGACAAGTGTCTCATGTGTGAGGTACGATGGATTCAGCTTCAGAAGAAGAGCATCTAAGATTCGCCGAGCGATGCCAATCATCCTCTCCCACACCCCACCCATGTGGGAAGAGTGGGGAGGATGGAATATCCAAGTACACTTGTTGCCTTTAAGGTAACTCCTCACCTCAGAATCTGATGTGTCAAGTCTGAGTTCTTTACAGGCTCCAGTGAAATTTGTTCCCCGGTCTGATCTGATTGTTTTGATCGGCCCTCTTATGGCAATGAAACGTCTGAGCCCATTGATGAAGCTTGTAGTGGTCATAGTCTCTATAACCTCAATGTGCACAGCTCTGGTAGTCAAACAAGTGAACATTACTGCCCATCGTTTACTTTCCGCATGCCCTCCTCTTGTTCTTCGGGCAGTCACCATCCAAGGTCCAAACACATCCAACCCTACATGAGTAAATGGTGGATCTGGTGAAAGTCTTTCAGATGGCAAGTCTGACATCTTCTGGTCCTCCATTTTACCTCTCAGCCTTTTGCAAGTTACACATTTGTGTATCACACTAGATACAAGTCTTTTTCCCCCAATCAGCCAAAGTCCTGCCAACCTAATAGCTCCCTCCGTGAAATGGCGTCCTTGGTGCGCAGACTGTTCGTGATATCTTCTGACCAATAATGTAGCAATGTGCGTCTTGGGAATGACCAGAGGATGTCTATCATCAAAAGACATATCAGTTGAGGACATACGGCCGCCAACTCTTAATAGTCTATCTTTGTCCAGAAATGGTGTCAGCTTTCGCAATGGACTTTGTTTTGGGATTTGGTCCCCTTTGGCTAGACACTGCAACTCCCTTGCAAAGGCATCTTGTTGTGCAGTTTTAATGATCACTGTTACTGCTTGTTCATCTTCATCTCCAGTGTTGCCACCATGTGTATCTGCAACACTCCTTGCCTTTTTGATTAATGTGGAGACTGCACGAGTCAAAGCTCTCCAAGTGGAAAATGCAAGAAACCTTTGAGCTCCAAGCGAGCTTTCTTTAACCATTGTGCTGAAGGTCGTTACTTCAGGGCGAACTTCTGGATCCACCTCCGGATGTATCAGCTCAAAGTCATCACTCTGGGGAAGGAGTCGTTGTGAAGGGCCCAATAGAAATGATGGTCCAGTGAACCAATTGGTGCTTTTGAGAGCTGCAGCAGTTGTTGGCCGAGTTCCATGGTCTGCTGGGTTTTCCTCAGTGGTGATGTAATGCCACTGATCTGGACGAGACGACTTTCTGATCTGTGCTATCCTGTTTGACACATAGACATAAAACCTGCGTGAGGTGTTATATATGTAGCCAAGTACTATCTTGCTGTCAGTATAGTACGTCACAGAATGAATGTCGATATCCATTTCATCTTGGATGAAGACTGCCATTTCAGTTGCCAAAACCGCAGCACAAAGCTCAAGACGGGGCACGGTGTGCGCTGGGTGTGGGGCCAGCTTTGCCTTTGCCATAACAAATCCCACGTGGATCTCTCCTGTTGCAGAAATTGTTTTCAAGTAAGCCACAGCAGCTATAGCCATGACTGATGCATCTGAAAACACGCACAACTCTCTGTGCTGAGTCTGTGTAGACAAAGACACTGGAACATATAGTCTTGGGATCTGGAGCTGATCTAAGTCTTTCATAGAGTCTTTCCAGAGTTTCCAGTGTTCTTGTTTTGAAGCTGGCAATGGTGTGTCCCAGTCATACTGTTCAACGGAGAGGTTTCTCACTAAATGTCTTCCTCCCACTGTGACTGGCACTACAAATCCCAAAGGGTCAAATAAACTGTTCACTGCAGACAAAATTCCTCTTTTTGTCAAGGGCTTCTCCTCCTTCGACACACAGAAGGTGAAGTTGTCTGTCTCCAGACTCCAAATTAGACCTAGACTCCTCTGAAGAGGTAGTGACTCCACTCCTAAGTCTAGATCTTTCAAATCCTTGGCCAAGTCTTCTGGTGGGAATGCTTGCATAACACTGCTGCTGTTCGATGCAATCTTGTGTAGCTTAATGTTTGATTTAGCTAGCATCGCTTGGGCAGTGCGCAGGACACCAGTGGCTTCTGCTTCATTAGGAAAAGATGCAAGTCCATCATCCACATAAAAATTGCGTGTGATGAACTCCCTTGCACTGGTAGTTTGTTCATCTGCTTGCTTAGCAGCTCGTCTGAGGCAGTAAATGGCAACTGCTGGTGATGGACTGTTGCCAAATACATGTACTGTCATTCGAAACTCTTTCACTGCTTTTTGGAGATCATTGTTTTCATACCATAAGAACCTCAGAAAGTTGCGATGTTCCTCGCACACCTTGAAGCAGTAGAACATCTGCTGCACATCCGCTGTAACTGCTATAGGTTCTCTGCGGAAGCGGATCAGAACCCCAAGGAGAGTGTTGTTCAAGTCGGGTCCACTCAGGAGCACATCATTGAGGGAAACCCCTTCATGTTTGGCACTTGAATCGAACACTACCCTTATCTGGTCAGGTTTTTGTGGGTGGTAAACCCCAAATATCGGTAGATACCACCTTTCCTCACCTTCTTTTAATGGAGGGGCCGGCTCTGCTTGCTTTTCAACAAACATTCTTTGCATGAAATCGATGAAGTGTTTCCTCATTTGTGGTTTTTTCTCCAAAGTTCTCCGAAGAGATGCAAGACGCTTTAATGCTTGAGGTCTGTTATTGGGAAGGTGGTTTCGTGGTGACCGAAAAGGTAATGGGGAAACCCAAGTATTGTAACTGTCTTTATAGACTTGTTCATCTAATGTCTTCAAGAAACTCTCGTCATCGATTGACATTGCCGGGACGTCGTCATGTTGTGTCCTTTGAAACACCTGACTGGCAAACTCACTTTCTTTACTTTTCAAGTGTTGTGCAGAGCTTTGAAGACTTAGTTTTGAGGTGTGACAACCAAGCTTTTCTTTGACTTGCATATTGTTTGGGCATGCACTCAAGAGTGAAGCTCGTCCATTTGGTAGAATGTTGGTCTTGTATACACAGATGTTGGATGTCTTATGCACTTCTCCCAGACACACTTCCCCTACGATCACCCAACCAAGGTCAAGTCGTTGAGCATATGGTTCATTATGGAGACCATTATGCTGTTCTCTGACTTTGTGCACACGCAGAATATCTCTGCCAAGGAGAAGGAGGATGTCAGCTTCTGGATCAATTTCTGGGATTTTTCCCTTGATTGCCTTCAGATGCGGGTAGTACTGAGTGACTTCTGGGGATGGGATTTCCGTCCTATCATCAGGTATCATATCACACTCAATAAGAGTAGGCAGGGGAAGCTGAGTGGTGCCATCAAGGGACTCCAAAATGAAGTCACGGGCTCGTCTCCCTGCTATCTCCATAACACCTGAGCATGTTTTCAGTGTATACGGCTCAAGCCGTCCTTCAATGTTGAAGATGTCAAAAAAGTATGTTTTGGCCAAGGAGCGATTGCTTTGTTCGTCTAGAACAGCATACATCTTGACAGCTTTCTCTGGTTGTCCAGCAGGATACACTCTGACCAAACATATCTTAGAGCATGACCTTGAACCAACTGAGTCTCCGCATACTTCTGTGCATTTTGATGTCACGTCAGCCACACTTGCTTCTCCTTCTCTTTCCTCCCCGCCATACCCTTCACTAGCCACCAGGCTCTCTGCATTTCGTGGACGAGGATTGGGGTGTAGTGCGGTGATATGTCTTTCACTACCACAATCTGTGCACTGCACTGATTTAGGACAATCTTTGGCCATGTGCTGCACAGAAGAACAACACTTGAAACAAATGTTCTTGTCCTTTAAGTATGCCTTTCTTTCCTCCAGGGTCTTACTTTTGAAAAGGCGGCATTTTCTGAGAGGGTGAGGCTTGCAGTGTAGAGGACACTGTTTATCGGGGTCCAAGTTGTTCTTGCCTGTAGGAACGTTTGGGCTGGCTGCCAGATTACTTGCTATCTCCGTCCTCTTAGCAGAGACATGTGAACGATACTTCTGTTGTGTCATTCTCTCGAATCTAGGATTATTGGTGTTGGCAGCGGTGACACAAGAAAAACTCGGGTCATTACGAATTTTAGCTTCTTCGTTCACAAATTTCACAAAAAATGAAAATGGAGGATAAGACACTGCATTCTCTCTCTTGAACCTCGAGGCAGCTGTAACCCACTTCTCCTGGAGGTTGTATGGGAGTTTTTCCAGAATCGGATTCACCCCGTGGGCTGTATCGAGGTGTGAAAGGCCTGGGAGATGACCGCTTGTCTTTGCAGCATGAAGTTCTAGCAGAAGATCCCCCAACTCTCTCAAATGCTGGTTGTCTCTGTTCGTCAGCTTCGGAAAATCCTGAATTTTCTTTAAAAGTGCATGTTCAATGACTTCTGGTGCTCCAAAACACTCTTCGAGCCTCTGCCACACCATCTGAAGACCTGCAGTGGGATTGTTTATGTACGCAGCCCTGACTCGCTTGGCTTGTGCTGCTGATTGTGGCCCGAGCCATTTGGATAGCAGGTCTAGCTCTTCTTGAGGTGTTACATCCAGATCTTGAATTGAACTTAGAAAGGAAGCCTTCCAAGCCCAGTAATTTTCTGGTCGATCATCAAACCTCAGCAGGCCTGAGCTGATCATCTCTTTCCGTATCAGGTATCTCGTTAGATCAGATGTGTCAGCATGACTACTCCTTACAGGTGTGGGTGTCCATACCTTAGACTGAGGATGGTGAAATCGACCATAGTTTGCTGGCTCGCCTCCATAGCTCCAGTTGCAAGATTCTCTCTTTGGGCTCAAAGCACGGAAGACTGGCAAAGGTGTGAATTCTTGTTTGTTGCTCCTACTGGGCTGATGGATACTTGGTTCTTTGTGAGCTTTTGGTGTTGCATCGATGGCCGTGGCTGGCTGTGGCACCAGAGAAGATAGGAGTTCTGGATGATTAACTGGTGGAGTCTGCAGATCGTCGCCGAGTTCTGATTGTTGTTGCACATACTCTTGGACTCGTTCTATTGGGCTGATTTGCTGCATGTCGTCCAGCTGGGGCTGTTGTGGATGCTCACTCTCTTGCGCAGATGCTTCCCAAGCTTGAGCCTCAGCTAGTGCTGCTGCAGCTGCCTTCTGTGATTTGAGTATGTGTAGCTCTGCATCCAGATCTGCTTTCTTTTTAAGCTGCTCAGCCTGTTGTTTTAGGATGCTGGCTTCCTGCTTGGCAAAGGAGAGCTGAGCACGGGCAGCTTCCGCTTTTGCTCGTGCTCTGGCGGCAGCAGTAGATGATGATGTAAGCTGGCTGGAACGTAAAGAACTGGACACTTTTGACCTTGTTTCCAGCGTCTCATCCATCCTTTCTTTTAGAGAACTATCTGGCTGATGAGAATGATGCTTTTTTACTATTCTGCCCTCCCTGTACGTTGATGCCCAGTTTGGCAGATAGATAAACAGTTCTTCAAAAGGAGAGGCAAAGGCTTCCAGTTCTCATTGCAGGGTTTATTTGTCTCCCTAATGAAGGCACTGTAAAACTACAAACATAAGAAAAGCATATTAAAACATACATTCGGAACACAATATATTTCTCACATTACAAAGTACAGACTGAAGACTTAGCAACTTGAATTATAGCTGGTATAATCAAGAAAATTAAATGAAAACATGGTAACTCCAAATCCCGCTAGCTTGATGCTAACACATAATGGTATTTCCTATTGACATGCTAACACAATTAGCATCGGCAGTGCAGCTAACCCGCTGGCTTCAAATATAAGAGTCAACAACCCATTTTACATCACATGCTTAACATGAACACAGAATATAATCATACTTACAAGCATATATTTCTCAAGCTCCAGTACAGCCAACTTCAGAACTAATATTTTGTGTGCTGGTATCAACTTGGCCAGACTCCATGAACTTTTTCTATATTTACTAGAGAAACTTGAGTACACAAACCCGCTTCCTCCCCCTAGTGGGGTGGTGGAGCTACTGCACCCCAGCAGTGGCAGCACAGTACTTAAAAGTACCCGGAGGCTCTGGCAGTTATGTAATCTAGTGTTTGGATAAAACACTCAGGTGTGAGTTGTATCACGCAAAACGATGAGCATTGTCAGCAAGTACTACACAGCATCAAACAACCCATCTCCCCATTGAGAGCCCTGTTCCTCCCCTTTGTGTTCCTTCTTATTGTGGCTACATTGTCTTATTGTTTCTAACCCAGCATGCTAGCTGTTTGCTGCTCCTTTTCTTAAAAGCTTTGCCCTCATCCACTGTGCTGTTTTTTCTCTCCATCGTGCTCGTGTTGGGTCTTTCTGAATCATTTTAAGCTTCATTTTACACCCACCGTATTTTCATTGTTATTATTTGTTTGAACAATTGCTTTATAATTGACGTATGATACATTTTTATCACAGCGTGCTGCTGCTACTATAATCACTGATTCAGATGTTAATCATTGTGACATTTTGTTGCAGTCAACCAAATGCAGCCAGTTGCTTGTTGTCTTATGCCCATGCAAATTCAAGTATGAAACCCAAATTCCTGGGCTATGTAGCCCAGCCCACCTGTACAGCTAAAGCAAAACACCACATTAAGCCTGTCATTTGTCTTGCTGTTTGTTTATATGTGCTTGTCACCCCACTTAACCTCGCCAATGTTTCTCGCTTTTTAGTGCTGAATCAGTGTTCCACGATCAGCTGGTCTGGCAAGAACCTTTTAAGCACACCATGTAGCTATGTTGGCTTTATCAATTATACACCAGCACTTCAATTATACATCAGTACATGAGTGGTTTATCTGTGTCATAGACCTTCTGTCTGCCACAACTAAGTGAACCACTCAGAATGACACAGCAGTAACTGAATGCATCCAGGCTTCTTCATGATAAGATAAGAAAGATAAGATTTATTTTTTTAATCCCAAAAGTTTCGAAATTGTTGTGTTGCAGGAGACAGACACAGGGAAACAGTGTAGCTTCTTATGAAATAAAAATGAAGACCTTATCGAGAAAAAATGCCACAGAAAGTTTAAAAAAAATGTGCAGAAGGAGCTTAAAAAAGTAGAAAATACAAAAAAGTTAAGAGCCTATTAAATTAAAACCTATATATAATGTAATATGTAAAGCATCTGTTCTTGTCGCAGCAGAGCTGAAACAGATGTCAGGCAGTGCTACTGCCATTCAGCAAGCAATGCTGGTCACCCTGTTATAATCCATAGCACTTACCATAAGCACAAATATCTACAAATTCAAAGAGGAACATCAACAGAGGGGAACAAAATTCTCTTGATTGGCGATAGCTAGCAGTTCCATCTTTAGGCCACTTACATGTACCATAGCTCAGAGTACACCGATTTTCACAGCCGGTGCAGTCTTTCCACATTTCTTCTTACTGCTCAGATTTGGATGAAAATCCTGATGCACAATGAAAGTCTCAATGTGGTCCGTATGTTTTCATTCAACCTCGATTTTAAAGAAAGAGCAAAAAAAAAAAAAGTCTAGCTCAAGGTCTGTGTCCTGTGATGTTGGTCTTATTTTGTTTTGTTTTTCTTTTCCCTTCATCCATCATTCCACCATCCCTTTTCTTTTTCCCATCCCAAGGTTCATTGTTTCAGAAGTCCACTGAGTCCAAAGAAAAGAATGAATTGGGAATTCCATGTAAGTCAATGTTTTCTGTTTTACCACCATCCATTTTTCTTTTGTCTTACTCATCTCAGTGTTTCTTTGATTGAGCATTGACCTTTGGCTCATGCTTTCTCTTTTATTGTTTCATGTCATTTTATATTACCGGATAAGAGCTCTGCTGATGTCTTACATCTGTTGCCTTGATGTACAATCAACTTGCTGTGCTTATCAAGGAAGTCTGAAAGCACAGTAAAGTCTACAGACAGCAGCATTAGCAGTTCTGAAATGTAACCCTGCTCTTAGACAAAGGAAATAGTGGTGGTATCTTTGTTTTGTTGTATACTGGTCTCTATACAGATTTTACTTTGCAGGTTTTAACATACAGTTTTATCCTCTACATTTCTTTCTGGGTGTGCATGTCACTGTGTTCCCATCCTTTAAATTACAAGCGAATGCTACAAAACTGTACTGATGTATAATTAAAATCTATGCTCGAAGGATGAGCAGTTCTAGCTATGGACAGAGTTTTGATGCCATTGCAGTACATTTGAACTGAACCAGAAACAGTGGACAGATTCTACATACAACATCATACAAAAAAGTTAACCCGCAGACTTAAAGTTATGCAATTATGCGTTGAAACATGGTTTCATGCTTTTATTTTGTGTAGCTTTACATTGTATTTGTCATGTAATGGACATCTAGTTAGACATAACCAGCCTTCCACGATTGCAGGAGGTACCTCTTGCAAAGACTACCCCATAACAGTGACAGTTTCCGTTCATTAACTCGATTCTTTCCTTTGTTTTGTCTTATAGCAGTGAATCGATTCAGCATCTGTTTACTTGACTCACAATTTGTGAGTTTGTTGCAGCGGTTGCTGTTTGGAGAGTAGCCAGCCAGCTTTGAATCATTGCCAAAGTAGGCAATTTGCCTTCGTTCTGAACACTTACTTTGTGTTTACAAGCTTATTGGCTCTCATAGAGCTCAGTGCGCTTCAGCTATGGACCCCAAACTAGTTCAGATTTTCAATCAGTTCTACTGAATTGACCCCTTCTCCTTTAGTGATAATTTACAGGAACGCACAAGATTACCTGGCAAGGGTATTACTATTTCAAGAGGTATGGGTGCTTCTTAATGAGTAATGAAAAGAATGAATAATGAATGACAGGATTTAATACATATATTAATCAGTTTTACTTGCTATCCTACTTCTTTATTCCACACTGCTTTTGATTTTCCGCCACCCTTTTCTTTCCATCTCACTTACTATTAATTATATAACAACAGAATTTACTACACGATAATGAAGGAGACAGAAATTGAGAGGTGCAAGAGGCAAAAGGACCTCTGCCACTTGTTATTACTCTGCTTTTTACTTCTCATTGCAGGGGCTCTCGTTTTATCTTCAAAGCGATCTACGTGTTTCTCTTATGTGTTCTAATGACTCTCGTTCAGGCTCTGCTGCAGCAGTTTTATCCTACGGTGCTTTGTTAGATGACTAGTCCTAGATGGATCAAGACATGGAGAGAGCTAAAAATGAGACAAAAACAGTCATACCTCATTTAACAGATTGTTACAGTGTTTCATTCAAATATGCAGGCAGGAACGTAAGCTATGGGAAGCTTTGAGAGCCACTAATCACCAAACTGATCCTGCTTTTCCCCGAGTATCATTACAGTTGTGGCTCAATCATTTAATTTAATTTTTGACAGTTTTTTTTAATCCAGTTTATATTTCATAAGTATAGTTGTGCTGATACTGATGTGTCCTGTTGCCCACAGTATATGAGTAGTTTCTTTTTTGTTGTATTTTTTATTCTTTTTTTGGGGTTATTATTATTTTAGTTTCCCCTTCATAGTTAATTTAACTTGCCATAGCATCCAAGCCAAATAAGAGACTAAATAATTATGAACAGGTGCTGACATTTCTCTTTTCAAAACATCCTTCTCAGCCATTTTTCTCTGATTAGATATCCAGTCCCAATAAAGCTGCTTTTCTCTGCTCCCTTATTAACAGGGTGTCACCACAACAGGTAGCTCTACTCTGTTTAATTTGGCTGATTTTTACGCTGGTCGCCATTCCTGATGCAACTCCAAAAGAATCTCAGACTCCTCCTTGGTGAAACCTGGGCTTTTTTCCTTGTTAGGTGAATACATAAACCACTATACCAAGAAGCCATGGTTTAATAACTTACAGAGTAGATTTACCTTAACAACATCCGTCAGTCACACCTATGATAGGTTTCACAATGAAATCCCTTGTCATTCCTTATGGTTGCATTGCATTCACTGTTGACAGCTTCACAAGGGAGGACAGCTGATGGCTGATCAGCTCTTATCTCACGGTGGTTCATAAATAGAGGCTGAAAAGCTCAAAAAGCAAATGTCAGCAAAATTATTATAATTTGAACGGCTTCATTATGCATTTGTATTGTACCTTGTTTGTTTTGTGAAAATGTGATTTAGCCATCGTGTGAAAAGAGAGATTGGTAGTATTTTATTATTCATAACTGTGGCCAGGATACACTGAGAGAGGTCATAATGTCCCATTCAGTTACACTTCATTAAATATCAGCAATTACACTGTGTTACAGGGTTAAAGAATGCATGAGCTTTTTAATGACTTTCCTTGCAAACTTTGTTGTAGTCATAGAATTACACCTTCTGGCTTTATTGCCTTCCGAGTGATTCCATATTTTATTTCTTGACACTTTTAACCATTAAGTTTTTTCCTCCAACCATTCTTAAAGCACAGACACATTTAGAAATGACTGCTCAATCTCTCTCGCCCCCCTTTTCAATCACCCCTGACAGTTACTTAGAACAGATGCATCTGCCAGGAGTTGGTGTTGGTGTCCGCATGTTTGTGCCAAGCAAGATCAAAAAGGCAGTTGAATGAGTTTCAAGTAGTGATTGTCCACAGTTCTGCTTTGGATGCAGATCACAGAAAAGATAGAGATGACTTAATCTGAGTTATCCTTGTTTCCCCCTTCTTTAAATCCTCGCTGTGGCAGATTGGACAGACTCCGAGAATGACAAAAAGCTGGGCCAATTGATAGACAGTGATCCGTGCTGAGTGATGGTGGATCGGGCTTCCGTTCCGCTAGCCCATGTGTGTTATCGACTGGATGTAAAACTGAGTCTGTGTATAATTGCTCCAAATTCCTGGGTCTTCAGGTTTGTTCACATGTAAGCACGTGTAGTGTACAGTGCCAACACTGGCTGATGCATTTGGGTCCACACTACATGTCACTAAATCCTCAGAGATAAAGTCAGTTCAGCTGCAGCAGCTATGATGCAATGAGTCGCTCAAATCTTGCTCCCAAAACAAAAAAGCGACGTTGGCAAAATCACCTTGGCTTTGCAGCTAAGCCACATTTGACATTACACACATACTGTGAGCACAAAATAAACATGTACAATTTAAGGTATAACTATTGTGCAAAACAACTACATAAGAGTAAAATATTTTACATTTTGTGCCATAATTTAATAAATTCTAACATCAGAATAAAATACCGAGGTCCACCAAAGCATTACCAATTAGAAATACATTCGCAAAATTACACTTTTAGACCCCAAATGGGAGTTATGTCTCCACAATTCAACTGTATGAGCACACTAATGCCTCCAAAATTTGTACAAACCAAGCATTCCCACACCACTGTCAAATCTTTAACCACTTGCATGTATATCTGTTGTGTGTGCGTGTGTACATGTGTGTGGCCTATATATTATTATTATTAGTGTGTGCATGTGTGTGTCTCCTGACCTTTAGAAGATTCTGTCTTCTATAGAGAGGCTGTCAGGTAGCACTTGCCGGAACATCACAGATGAGGTGTTTAAATGTTTGTCTTCCTTCCCAGGTGATTTAGTCATTATTTAAGTCATTTCTTGTCTTTCTGTTGAAAGGTACATATTTTTAATCTAAATCCAATTTAGCTGGCCGCGCTGGTGATTGTGTTGAACATGAAACTGCTTGTCAGGTGCAGGGGAGGGGGTATCAGGTATTGGAGAAAAGGCGCAGGAAATAGACATGTCCGTTTGTGCGTATCTGTCTATGCATTCACTGTGACCCATAAAAGTGAATATCGGTGTGCATCTATCAGTCCTTAGTCAGACTGCACTCTGTTCAGTTCCTTTTTCAGTCACAATCATGTCAGAAAAGTGTGGCCCATTATGCAGTTAGTCAGACAACAAAAGAGCATCAGAATTAGAGAACAGGCAGTTTTCAGCCCAAGCAGCACTTTGTGTTTTATGTGAAGGCACAATGAAAATGAAAGACTAAAGAAACAGATGCATACAGAGAGCTTAGACAACTTGAGTGCCCAAGAAAAGCCACTGTGCATTAGTGCTTTTTTTCCACATTTCTAAAATTGTCATTGTCACTGGGAGAGAATATGGGACACAATATGTATTTTATTACTTAGCTCAAAAGGTCTATTTATTGAGAAAGGTGTATTTTCGCTCTTTTAAATGTCTTTTTTCATAAAAAAAGACACACTGGGGTTTTGAATAGTCTATAAAATAAGTGACAACTTTGGAATCAGTTCTGTTCATTTACTTTAAAAACAGCAGTCTTTGTATGAGTCTCACTAAGCACCATTTATAAGTGCAAGTTTGTCATATTGTGATGGTTATGTGTAAGTAGAAATAAAAAGACAAATCTAGGACAAAAAAGGGAACAAATAATTTTTTTTTTTTGTTATGGAGCAGTTGTATGTAGGTTACTCAGGCAGGTGGAAGCTCTAATGGGACATGTTGTTTCATTCATCTACAAATCAAACAGATGGAAACAGAGGGAGTCAGAGAGAGGTGTGAGTTACTGAGGGAGCGAAAGATGTAAAGGGGACGGGATATAAACTGATAGAGAGTGAAGAAAGGCTTTTAAGTCCACTGAGATAAAAAAACAAGTTACAGTCAGTGCATACACACAAACACACAGATGCACACAAACACACATTTATATTTTGAGAACACAGCAGGCTATAGCCTAGTTAAAGTGTCCCAAACCACTATAGGAGACTGGGATAAGGAAGAGCAAGCTGAGAAGTGATGCTTCTTGAGGCTTTCTGACTTTGCATGTGCTGTGAAGTTCTAGACCTTCAACTTAAAGTAGACACAAGATAAAGTTTCTTTTAATAGATGGGGATGATGATGATCATAATTAAGATCAGGGAATTGGTACTTAAGAGGATTATCCAATTCTATTCCCCTTTGGCAATTGCAAGGACCTTGATAACAGGGCATCTTTACACAGCAAGGAAGTTGGGGCATCGGGGAATTTTCAACAGGCAACATCAGAATGAAAACTGGTAACTGCATGTCACAAAGCCTATTTGAGGTAGACTTTGAAGATTTAAAGGTGGTGCTCTGCGTCTGTGCTAAATCTGAAGAGCAGATATTTGGCAGCTATAGCAAACAGCCACAGTGCTGTAAATCTTGTCGTTAAACACAGATCGGAGGTTGTAAACGCAAATTATAGGAATGATTTTTTTTTTTCCTCTGCCACAGTGTGGCTTGTGTGACACACACGAGGCGTGGTCTTTCCGAAGTCGATCTAGACAGCAGCATTCAGCTTTAGTCCACGGCAATATTGACTGATCTGCAGAAGGTTGTCTCTGTTAACTGATTCGTTGTGTTCTCTATAAATGGCAGGACAAAAATGGCTACAAGTGACATATTCACGCTATAGGCTCACACCCAATGACGCAGTTTACTGTTATGTGAGGCAAAGTGAACGTCTCTACGTTCTGTTGTGAAATATTTTGTTTTAAAAATGATCAAAAGCATCACACTGCTTCTAGTGGGATGGTCAACATTGTGGGGTTTGCCAAAAAGGTCAGAATCATTTTTTTGTAATGAACAAAGTGCCCAGAGAGACCTTGTTCACATCTCTCTTGAACTTAACTTTAAAAAAAGGGGGAAAGCCTGACCCTCGTGTTCGGTTCTCGAGGGACACTAAAAGTGGCTCATAGCTCCCTCAAGTGGCAAGTGAGTAACCAACAGCGTCACAGATGACCTCTGTGAATATGTGCATCGTGTGTTAGCATGTGTAAGCGTGAATGTTTGTGTGCCACCATCAAAGGATTCTTTCATGCATAATCAAGTTCGTGCTTTATGAACTTGTTCTGATGCGACAACAGCAAATCCTTTAGCAAATGACTCAGGCTGTTTGTAGCTAAAAGCCTGTTATCTGCCTCTCAACTTTAAGGGTGGATTAAAAGCAGGATTCCTATACTTTTCTGTCTTCTTAATAGCTGCAGACAAATCCCCTCCCACCCGCTACACAGGACATGATTATGAGCAGTTCTTTAACAGTGAGAGTACACTAAGAGTTTCTCAGGCACTTTCATATTAAATATGTAGGCTTGTTTGTTTTGCTGCTTTGAAGTTCAAGTGCATTCCTACTTCCTTTGCCTGCCTTGCTGTTATCCCCTCTCCTCTGCTTCTTTCCTTTCCTCGCCATTTCACTGTCTTCTCTCTTCGCTCTCCTTTGACTTTATCAGCCAACCTCTTACTCTCCTTTCAGTTCATTTCTATTCGCTTGCACTCTCCATATGTGTGCTCTGTCCACAGATTGCCTTTCCTTCCAATTACATCCTCATCTTCATCCCCAGTGATCTCGTTTCCTTTCATCCTTTTCTCATTTCTTCTCCTCTTCATCCTTAAGTGTGTCACATACCTTTTACCATCTGCATCAAACATCAGTTAAAATTTTAGATCCGTCTTCTGCTTCAAGATGTGCCTCATGAATGACAGTTTAACCAATGTTCCAGCCAGAGTACAACTGAAAATGGCTTTTAGGACCCCCCTGTAAAATAATTAACAGCCTTATTAAGTTTTAAGAGTTGGTAATTTTCTTTTTTTTTTTATGAAAGGTGTCTTTGTCTGTGTAGACAAATTATTATATTACACGAGCTGGAGGGCTGTTTGAAAGGTTCAGTTGAAATGAAACCCATAGTACTTGTCCTTTGAGTCTGAATTGAAGTATGAGGTAAAAGTGAAACTGTCAAACACAAATTACAAATGACAGACTCATAAAAGTATTTTATTCTCTGTTAGCACCCTACTGCCCCACAAGTATTATTTAAGTTGTTTATAGCCACTTACATTTCTGATGTACAGTTTCTCCTAAGAAGGCATTTAAAGTATGGATGGGTCTTGATTCATCAGTACTTGTCTAACATGGTCTTCTTCTCTCTCGTTCCCCTCCAGCTGCCCCAAGTACAGATGATGTGGCGCTCTATGTGGGGATAGTGATCGCAGTGATTATGTGCCTGGTCATCTCCGTCATCGTGGCGCTCTTTGTCTATCGCAAGACGCACCGCGACTTCGACTCTGACATCATTGACACATCGGCACTAAATGGAGGCTTCCAGTCTGTTAATATCAAGACAGCCCGATCAGGTAATGAGCGTTTGACATTTGATTCTGAGGGGAAATACAGAAACTCTATACAGAATGTTTACAGTATATCTATCTATATACATTTATATGCATCCAACACAGGTTTAAAAGCAATTTTGTTCTTCTTCTCCAAGCAATGGTGTCTTTCTAAAGAAAAAAAGTGTATTACAATAAAGACAGTACAGCAAGTTCAATCATTTTCTTTATAAACCACCTTGAAGTGGTATTTAAATGCAGTGAAATGATTTAGCCTGTGCAGCTGCCTCAATGGTCCATCAATATTGGAATGACAGCAAAACAGAAACACTACAATGGTTGGAGACAGAATCAGGGTCAGCTGGAACTCTTTCAAGTTGACTTATGTGATGTACTTATTTATATTCACTGTATTACCCTTATAGATGGCAATCAGCACACCCTCAATGTCAAAACAAAAAGTTTTTCTATGTAAAGCTACAGATTTTGTCAAAGAAGGCTGGTGGCTTTGAAGAGAACTTTAGTTCCTCTCCAGACAGAGCTGTCTGTTTGGCAGGATAAAGAGGAAAAATCTATCTTGGTTGCTCCAAAATCCAGTTTCAGTCAGGCTACATACAACCTTACTTCAAAATATCCCTGCTATGCTCACTTTAAACCGATTCTGAAGGCTACTCGGGCTAGTCGGATAATTGCTGTTAAGTAGGAACTTGACAGCAAGGGTCTGCCTACCTTATGCTCTCTCAAAGAGAGCACTACAAGTTGTCCTAGAGTATCACTGTAGCCAATGATTGATACAATAGAGAGATAAATACACAGAGAGACTGATAGAAAACAACAGATATGACCATTTGTCAATTGAAATATTGTTGTGTGTCCCATCCACTTTAGAGCTTTGACACTAGTATCATTTTGTTTCATTTCTCTGCTTCCTCTGATGGTTTGGATTAATCTCTTTCCACCTGACACTGCTCTCCTCCATCAAAGAGTCTCTCTCTGTCACTCTCATTCTGCTCTTCACTTTTTCCCCCTCGACCTTCATATCTGCACATTCAGTTCAATCATATTTCCTGTTTATCAGCAGCCTCCTCCCTTCATCCCAGTCTCCATGTCTCTGTCTTCCCATAGCTATGCGACTCCAGCCACAACAGACACTCCCTCATGTTTATCTTCCTTTTAAAATGGAGCTATATTTCACTGTCTGCTGTCTGTATTGTCATTTCTTCCTCTCTGCACACGTCCACAGAGTTAAAAGCTTACTGGAAAAGCCAGGAAGAGGAAGGGAATTTGTATTAATCAGGTGTCAGTCCAAAGATGCCATTAGGTCGGGTTATTCTTGTAGAAAGAAATGACATAAACACCTTGATTTAAAATCTCTTAACACAGACCTGCACAAACGCAGTAAAAGTTCGCCTACGTGAAGCGAGTAGATCCTACAGCCAGACATGTTTTCATACATTTCCACAACTTTGAATGACACACTCTAAAAGAAACTAAGCAAACGCTCAGTCCGTTTTCATCATAGTCAGCTGCACTTTATGGTCTCCGTATGAAAAGCATTTTTGAAAAGGGTTACATTTGCAAATATTTCAGGGTGTAATTTAACGGTGTGTTCATTTGTGGCCGAACATTAACATTGAAACCATAGTGTGCATGATGAGGGTGTGCAGTGCTAATTGGTTAACAGTGAGCTAAAATGGTTGTGCATGACTGCGCATGTGTGTGTGGACAGGAGAAGAGTAAACGTGTTCCTATGTGTAGAGACAGTGTGACATTTTATCAGTAAAACATTAGGATGCATGTCACTCTGTGTTGAGGGACCATTTCCGATTACAATTAATGAAGAATTATGTCCCAGCGTGTTTCTCTCTCTCTCTCTCTCTCTCTGACTCGCTCGCTCTCTCGCTCTGGCTTTCTGTTAGTTGTTAATTAAATTTCAGCAGGGATGATTTGGCAGGAATACCCGCTGGCTTTAAGGGTAAACAGCCTGGTGATAGAGAAAGGAAGAGAGTGATAGGCAACAGATGTGTGTGTGTGTGTGTGTGTGTGTGTGTGTGTGTGTGCGTGCATGCGTGCATATATGTTAGTGGTGGTGGTGGGGGGTGACAATGAAGGAAATTTAAAATTAGAATGGATGGACTCTTATAGAGAACAACAGGTTTTCAGAGTCTGAGCCAAAAAAATAATAATCGGGATTTGTTCCTTAATAGGTAACTGGTCTTCTTGTGATCTCAGTCCCAATTAAATCTTGAATATTTGTAGAATTTTCTGAGAGGGGTTTGCGTAGAAGTAAGCTCTGTTGTGCTTCTGCCCTTAGGGTAGCTTCTGTGCTTCTAACGTGGTTATAGCAAGATGGTTCTACAGAACTGTTACAGGGCTGCTCAAAGCACATTCACTTGAATGGCTTTGGTGAAGTTTAAGTAAATGTCCGTCAGCAGAACTATCTAAAAGAACTGAGGCTAACATTCTAGCAGACAAAACATTGCTGTTACTGTGAGTGATATCAAAGCATTTGTAATTACTTAACTATTAATTGTGTGATTAAAAAAACAATAGGTCAGTACTGTATGGATCCTAAAGAAGCCATGCGTGAACCTGCTGTTGCTATGGTGGTTATAGCTATAATTCAGTGTCTCATGCACTTTTATTACCATACAGTATTGATGTAGTGCGCATGAACCTTTTCACAATAAGCACAACAGAAAATCAACAAGAGAGCCTTATCTATCCTTCCCATGTATAGTTCATGTGGCACATGTTTATGGTGTGTGTATCAGTATGTGCTTTATGGTGTTCGTGTTGTTGGTACACAAGGCACATTTGCATGTGCGAGTGCTTTTGTAGTACCAACCTGTGACAATGCACTAGTGTTTTATTTATGACAGTGCTTCTGTGTGTAAGTGGGCTGCTTGTTTGCTTGCAATACATCAAAAGAGTCAAGATTCCTCCATTAGCATACGTCAGCTGTGCCAGCTTAAGAAAGAGCAGGGTAAAAACATCAGGATATACAAAGACTCTAACACGTTTTGCAACCTCAGATCAAACTATACAAGTCAAAGGATAGGGGTTTTTTTTATTCATTTTAATTTTACTGATTAGAAGTGACAGACTTCTAATTTTTTAAATATAGTGTGTTAAACAGTTACTTTGTTTATGGGAGACTTTGTAACTTACTACATCTACAGTGAAAGATGTAGTAAATCAGAAGCGTGTGATGACTAATGACATGAAAAACAAATGAGAGGCTCTGAATGTTATTCAAAGATCAAAGTGCCTTTGGCCTGAATTGTGATTGAAATGACAGCATTCAGTGTATTTTCGAAAGTAACATAGTCTGATGATTTTAATAATGTCGTAAAAAATTGTTCATATAGTGTATCATCACATAAATGTATATTATGTATTGTACCTATTCCAAATAGTGGGAAATAGATACATGGATGAGTATTAACACAAGCTGAATGTCACTCTGTTTGCTATTTATTCATGAGACATGGTGATGTTTTGAAAAATACGCACAAATGTTATTTCGGTTTGGAAGAAAGTAGACTCTGACGAGAGTTTAAGAGCTTATAGCACAGCTTGAAACTGAACTGTTGTGTTGTGAGATAGTTTTGATAATACACACGTTTAACTCCTGGAGATTTGAGTGTTTTTTGAGGTGAAGTAGAAGTCTCTTGCTCTCTCTGTCTCTCTGTTCAGCAGCCATGACTAGTCCTTCATGCAGCCAGGTCATGCCCCCGTGTACAGCAATGTATTATCCCAGACACTGATAGCTTATCAGCAGCCTTGACTGACTCTTCTTACTCCCCCTTTTTCCTTCTCACTGATCTTGCTACAACTTCTACACATCTGTCCCCAGCTTCACACACGCACGCACACACACACTGCACTATACAACACCATAGATTTACTTTAGCTGGTCTGTCTTTTCCCTGAACCGCTCTGATATCATGTTGTAAATTCTCTCGTGCTTCTGTCTCTCTTCTTTTGTCAATTTTACTCCTCTAGCTGATTTGCTGACTGCTCCGCCAGACTTGACAAATGCAGCTGCCATGTATCGGGGTCCAGTCTATGCTCTTCATGATGTTTCAGACAAAATTCCAATGACCAACTCTCCTCTCCTGGATCCTCTTCCCAACTTGAAGATCAAAGTTTACAACTCTTCTGGACTGGTCACACCTCAGGATGACCTCGGAGGAGACTTCACGTCTAAACTGTCTCCTAAGGTAGTGTTGCCCAACACTAATATCCTTGATCTTGTATCTTTTTTCTGCTTGAAAGCGTTTTGTGGGATCACAGTAGGCTATTGCCTCCTGTCTGTATTTAATCTGCAAGAGCAGTGTGATAGATTCTACAGCACAGCACAGCTGCGCATGTCTTCCCAGTCACATGAAGACACTACACCATTAGTATACATGCGGCTAAGTGCCCCACTTTCCCTCCCTGCTCTGTCAAATACATGGCATGCATACTAGAGTCAGTTGTCACAAATACAGATGAAACCGCTCAGTTTCATCACAGCACCTGTCCTCAGGCAGTACGAGGGCTGAACTCTCCATCTTTGAACTCTACAGATCAGTTGCCACCTTTTGATGATTTAATCTGTTTCCTTTTTTTATATATATATAATTGATCGCATGCTGTGTCTAATGACTGACCTTGCCAAGGTAATTCGTGGATTTTTTTATTATTTATTTTCTTTGTTTATAGACTGATGTGTTCATCCTTAGTTTAGCGACGTTAGTTCTTCTCAACTTTGTGTGATGCTGGAGTAAAACAGTGAATATCAAATACTTCATTTACATTTCACCCTAAGGTGATCATGCATCACCCCCGTCCCCAGGCAGATGGAGGTCTTACCTGTGGCATCATAATGGACCGAAAAGGAACTTATGCAAGTAAAAAGCATAATTGATCACTAAAGTCAAATTTTAGAAGAAAAGGGACCGATTACAGTTCCATTGTAATTCTTCTCCTGACAAAAATCCAACTGAGATTGACACAGTGAAGCTTCCCTGGACTTTCATGAGATTTTTGCTTTTGCTTTTTCTTTGTTTTGTTTTGTTTTTGCTTTAGGCTACATATTTAATGTGATCTGACGCGAGGTCTTTCAGAGGAATTCAATCCTTTAAACCGCATTGCATTCTTTTTCTCCTTGTGCATTTTTAAACCTCATTCACCCATATCGCTTTAAGCTTTTGCATATTGCTTTTATGCATAACGGTGGACAATGCCTGCCCACATAAAAGGTCTATTAAAAAAAGATACTTATTACATGGTTACTCTAACATTGTTTGCAGAAAGAGTCACGCATCTATTCAAGTTCTTCTTGTTTAAAAGACGTGTAACAGAGCTTTCAAAAAGTAGTGTTTTCAAATGTGAATGTAGCTCTGCTGATTTGTAAGTGTGTACAGTGTGCATCTTCTTCCTGTGCTGCTGTGGGTTTTCTCTGGGAGCTTTGGTTTCCATCTACAGGCCTGGGACATGCATGTTAGCTTGAGCTCTTGGGTATGAGATAAACAAAACACTTAAAGTGCACAGGATAAAGCACTGTAAATGTTGCTGGTACTATAAAGTGCTTTGAGTGGCTGGTAAGACTAGAAGATACTATATAAATGCCAGGCCAATTTGAATAGCATGTGTCATATACAATACTGTAATGTTTTGTTAATATCACTGTTACTGTGCTTTTATAACCATAGGTAACTCAGTCCCTGTTGGATAACAGTGACACCATGAACCTTCGCAATCAGAGCTTGGCCCGAACACGAGATCCTTCCTGTACTGCTCATGGATCCTTCAACAGCCAAGGAGGACACCTCATTGTACCCAACTCTGGTAAACTTCCCACAAGAGTTTAACAGCAAAAATGGTTCCTGTGCAGTGACAAGACAGCAAACAGGGAGAGTTGTAGGGTTTTTTTTTTGCTGATTAGTAACAGTAATCAGTAACAGCAATCACAGTAAAGTTAAGAATATGTGGCAATGTTTGTTTTAGTGATTTATTCAGATATATTTCCTCTACTGGCTTCTGACTACATTAGATACTTACGTGTGTAAGTACATTTGTTGATACTGTTGCAGTCAGATTCATATGATTTAGTGATGAACCAAGATTTTAAGGGGAAAAAAAGAATGAAGGAAAGCAGCAGCTGTATTAAGGTAAAAATGTGTTGTGTGACCTGTTGATGAGAAGCAGCTTTCAAAGGCTGTGAAATATTGCATTGTAATGGAGTATTTAAGACAAGGTTTTACATGGGTTGCCTTTAAAAAGATTATCATTATGATTCATTACTTAATAAAGTGATGATGGGTTTCACATTCAGCAATTCAGTTGTGCATGGTGAAATTGATGTGATGAAACTCATTCATTCTGCTTCCTCTGTCCTTCCTCCTGCAGGAGTCAGTTTGTTGGTTCCAGCGGGTGCTGTTCCTCAGGGCAGGGTGTATGAAATGTATGTGACTGTGCACAGGAAGGATAGCTTGAGGTAAGTTTTGTCTCTCTTTCCCCATTTTCTTTTATTTTCTGTGGCTGTTTCCTTTCAGTCGTTCCCTGCTGTCCTTATTTTTCTCTTCATCTCTGCATCTCCCTCTGTGTCCTTTTTTTGTTGGTTTGTTTGTTTGTTTCCTTTGTCTGTGCTTCTCTGCCTCTGCCCAGATCAGTGGCTTCTTGTAGCTGTTTGTATGGCGGTGTGAGGAAGCTTTCATAGTGTGACACAGACTTACAATCTATAAGAAAGGGATATATTATAGCGTATTCACATATACCTTTTTTGTGATTCATTCAGCAGAGGTCAGTTGGTGGCACAATGCATATTATAATACCAGAATTAGAGTTAAGTTAAGCAGCTTAAAATGGAATATTTGACACATTAATTACTACCGACTTAACATCCTAATCTGTACACTAATCCATTAAATTTACATTGTTAATCAGGTTTTGATTCAGGACTATATTTAAATGTAAGGCTCTTAAGATTCATTACTTTGAAATATGCCAAACTACAGCAGACCGTTGTGCGACCAACTGATTGGTTTTAACTTCATGCTACATTATAAAGCCAAAGAACAGAGCTTTTGAAACCGTATGTAGAGAGATCACTGCAACGACTATAACTAACAGATTAGTGGTTATTTTTGAGAATGCTTTAATCTTGTTACATGTTCTATAACCCTCCCCCCCTCCCAAAAAAGTACATACATCATGTAGGTCGCTCTCTCTTTGTTAAAGTGACAAGGCACACTGATTTTGATTCGGTTAAAAATTGATGTTCACCTTGGAATCAATATGGAGCAAAATCCATTCATATTTACGTGAAGGGGTTTTTAAAATGGGAATCTTAAAACCTGGATAAATACAACCAAGAGGGTCCAAATGACTATGGACAATGGAAAGACACAGTTTGAGTCATGTATGTTTTACAGTCTCTTCAATCAGCAGCAGTCAATAAGAATTAGGCCCTGTGCAACATGCTGCAGTATTTCTAAGAGTCGAACATGTTTTCAGCCCTCTGTGTTTACACAGAACATCACATAGCTACTTTTACTTACCTCAGCAACCCTTGCCTAAGGTGTCAGATTGACAACAAACAAAAGTCAAAGCATCTCTTGTTGTATTTGCAAGATAAAGGATACAGAACATCATAAATCAATAAAGCTGTAATTCATTAAGGGGTGACCTCAGCATTAGGTAGTTAAAAGGGTGCTATAGTTTCACTCCCACTGTTTTTATCTTTGTTTTTTCTACCCATGTGAACCCTTTATGAGTCAATAATGAACCCCAGCAGCTGAATCGATAACACTGCTAAGGATTAGCTCTCCCTTGACACAAGGTGGGCTGAAAAAAAAAAGACAACAGAAGAAAAACATTGTTAATATTTAGATCTATCTGTATGGCCTCATTTACAGTCAATATATGGCTTTGGGAAGATGAGTGATAATGGATCGTACTGGCATTTGACTTGTATATTTTTTGTGTTTACTGCGAGTGTTGTTTAAGTATCTGGTTTCAATTTTCAGTTTACAAATGAGACTGCTATGTATGATCTTGTGGATGTTGAAGTTTTCTGCTGCAGTACTGAGGCATACATTAGTTAGTGAGTGCTTGAGGTTCCAACATTTAGATGTATAAAAAGCACAAGAGTGTATGATTAGTAGCCTTTTATTTTCTGCCCCGTGAGCTGCAAGCTATTGAATCCAACTGAGGCTGACTACACAAATCATTCTCCAATAGAGTTTGTTTTTTCTCTGTTTTTCTTCTGTTCTCTAAGTTTTCTCATCTATGTTAATAGAAGGTAATATTTTCCCTCACACGTAAATGTCCAGCTTTGTACTAGTGCATCTCAAAAAATTAGAATATTGTGGGAAACTTGTTTTTTTCCTTTTTTCCTAATTCAACTGAAAAGGTAAACAGCTGTTTTTAATGATAATGATGGCTTATAGCATGAAAATCAGAAACCTGGTATCTAATATTATTAGATTATTTTCTATGATCAATCAAAAAAGGATTTACAATACACACATGTCCAATTCTGAAAAGTATTTTAATTTAGTCTACACTGCTTTAACACTGCGTTACTGCTTGTGGCATGTAGGCAGTCAGTTTGTGGCCCTGCTGAAGTGTCATTGAGGGTGCTTTGATAGTAACCTTTGACTTATCCGTGTTTTTTATTTAAGTGCATTGTCATAATTTTGACAATACTCCATAGATTATCTATGGAGTTTAGGTCAGGTGCGTCGGCTGGCCAATCAAGCACTGTAATAATACGGTCAGTTGGTAGTACTTTTGACAGTGTGTGCAGGTGCCAAGTCATGCTGCAAAAGGAAATCGGCTAAGCTTGTCAGCAGATGGCAGCATGAAGTGCTCTAAAGCCTCTGAGTAGATGCCTCAGTCCTCTCCTTGTGAAGCTCTCCCAAGTTCTTGAATTGACTTTTCTTGACAATCCTCTCAAAGATGCACGTTGTTTAAACTGACTGAATAGTAATTTACTCAAAATTACATAATCCAAAAATTTGAGATACTAGTTTTCTGATTTTTGTGAGCAAAAAGAGGCTTAAAATATTTCCCTTTATCCACAATGAATATGGACTATTTAAGGGTATCAATATATTAAGATTAGAATAGAATTAGAATATATGAAGATTCTTTAGTTGTCCAAAATATTAAAAGGTAAAAACAAAACACAGACCTGAAGGGAACCAATTTAGCTTTGTGCGATTGAAGCTCGCAGTAGCTGGTATCCGACAGCGCAGCCCTCCTGTTGCTCTTTTCTGTCGTGTCACCTCAGTGTTATCTGTGTTTCACAGACCCCCAGTAGAGGACATCCAGACCGTTCTTAGCCCAGTGGTGAGCTGTGGACCTCCAGGAGCCCTGCTGACCAGACCAGTGATTCTCACCATCCACCACTGCGCTGACAATGTCCAGGAAGACTGGCTCATACAGCTGAAGAATCAGCTGGCCATGGGAGAATGGGAGGTGAGCGTTCGGCTTTGTTTCCTTTTTGTTTGTGTGCACTATTTATGTTCCACTGTTTTTTAGAGAGTTGCAACATACAGCTTTTGAAAAGAAAAGCTGTCGCTGTGTAGCCAGCTAATGAGAAATTGAAATTTCCGACGGATGTGAATACACAGAGATGCACGTGTACAGTAAAATTTTCTAAATGTGAAAAAATCTGCAAATAATTGTTTACACAAAGTAATGGCAAACTTGCCCACAGCCATAACCAAGTAAGTGATATGCAGTCATTTGCACGGTACACACACAGCATATAGAGGAATAACCTGAATTACACATACACTCTGTGTATTCAGTGAGCGAGAGAGGGGAAAAGATGGAGAGAAGGAGAGAAAATTTGGTAAACAGAAATTGCCTACAGGCTAGTAGACAAGCAGGGGGTTGAAGACTCCTATCAGAAGCAATTTGTTATGCTTCTGCCATCCTCCTCTTCTCTCATCTTTCTTCTTATGCTTCTATCTCTCCTTTTTTTCTATCCTTCTCTTCCTCCTTCCTCCCGTGTCTCTCAGCATGAAGTCTCTACCTCAGCAATCTACTGCGTGTGTCTGTGTGTGTGCGCATGTGTGCATCCTTGTGTGTGGGTGTGGGTGATAAGACTGTCTTGCAGCATCACTGTGTCTACAAGGCGCCCGTATGCTGTCTTCTGTTGCTTATCACAGCTCAACACAATGTCTTTGCACAATTAGCCATGCATAAGACTCTGTGTGTGTGTGTGTGTGTGTGTGTGTGTGTGTGTGTACACGTTTGTGCGTGTGAGAGTGAGAGAGATTCAGGGGAGAGGCTCGGTGCAGAGTGGTTAAAAAAAAAAAACAAGAAAAATGAAAAGTGGAATTTCATCAGGAAGTCGATTTGTTTTTCTTTTATTGCAGTAGAACATCCATTTCCCATCACAAAGTTTTCCCCAAAAGAGTGAGAGGAAAGGTAATTGAATTCCCCTCATATCAGGGGGGAGCAGCCACAGTTGTGATTACCAGTAATAACAGATTCCTACCATACTGCTTCCTGACCTCTTTGTATTGATTCAGCTCATCTGTAGGAACACAACCCCGCATGAACTGTGATTCAATACTCAATATTTGTATCACACGTTAACGGAGTCACACAAGCAAACATGGATTTCTGCACAATTAATTGCGGATCCAGTGGTCACATAATAAGAACACAGATACCCTGTGCATCCTCCATTAACCAAGAGAAACGCATGGATTTACCATAACTCTGGTTGCGACAGGGAACTGTAGAAACGATATGAGCTACAGCCAGCAGATATCCCACAGCGGGATTGGACACACTTCACACACAACCTCTTTAACCAAGTCTCATCATTCTCCCGAAGTACACACTGATCTACTTCTATAAGTATATACAGCAAATACACTTACAGTGTGCTAAAAAAGATTTATATTCTGTATTATATTCATGCGTATTGGAAAAACCTACTTTTTTGTTGTTAAACTACAAGCAGTGCATCACATACTGTCTTTTTGCAAGTAACAACCCAACAATAACAACTGTGCTTTTTTTACCTTTTAAAAATCCTCTAGAGTTAAGAAAACCTCTTAACTCAATTTGCATAAAAACAAAAACGGCAAACAAACCTGTTTATAGGAGCGGAATGCATTTGAAATAAACCGCAACCTTGCTTACTTATGGGCTGTTTGCATTAGTGGAAAAGCTTCCAAATGCAGGTGCTGTCAGGTTATGTTAACAGACAGGATGTGGCTTAATGCCCGTAAATTCTCAAATAAAGCCTGTACTCAAATAACAGCCAGCTTTTAACAATAGTGGTCTGTATGACCAAACGAAGGACAGCCCTAAACAAAAAGGGTGGGAAAACAAGATTAACCAGACCATGGCTCACTTTGTAAATTCACTTTGCAAATAATCTACATTTTCATGGTCTCTTTAACAATACTCTGCTCTATATTGATCACATATATTGTTTTAAGCCAAACACTGTTGTCACGCAGTTTTGCTCAACGTGATCCTACTGTCACATTTATCTCAGGTTTAATGCTGATTAAATCCACCGTTTTGCTAAGAAAAATTACAAAAAAAGCTCTTCAGATGAGAAAGGAAATTAAGCCTATGAATGTCTGGAGCAGTTTTAATATGAAACAGATGTTAAGTTTAATTTGACAACAGCAACTATCGTGGATTTAATTTAAAAGGTGGCCTTACTTAAATGAAAGAACTCTTTGATTGAGATGAGTAAAGGCTCACATGGTGTTTCAACAGTACTGTGTTAAAGAACATCCAACATTGTATTCACAGTCACCTGTCATAGGCACAAAATGGTACTGTGTATAAAAAACATTTTCTCCTTTTTTTTTTGTATCTGGTTCCTAAAGGATGTGGTTGTAGTGGGAGAGGAAAACTTCACCACCCCCTGCTATGTGCAGATGGACTCAGAGGCATGCCACATTCTGACAGAGACACTGGGGACGTACTGCCTGGTGGGCCAGTCAATTGGCAAAGCAGCTGCCAAGAGGCTCAAGCTGGCTGTTTTTGGGCCCGTTTCCTGCACAACTTTGGACTATCACATCAGGGTCTATTGTCTGGATGACACTCAAGATGCACTCAAGGTAAAGAATTGAAGCTAAATAAATCCCAAGCCAAGTAGTATTTTTTCCACTTGTGTTTTAATAGACATATTAGATAAATAGAGTACGTATTCACCCCCAGTGCCTTGAATAACACCGAAGGCATTTGATACTATCGGCTAAAAGTGTTGCTGCGTTTATTAGTGCTGTGAGAGATTTAGCTCTCTCTTGGACTACTCATACTAAATTGCTTTCATGATAATTTACATTTGAAAAGAAATGTATATATAAGCATTTGAACAGAAAGGGCTTCACAGAGTCATAAATAGAAGCTTCTGTGCACCTCTTGTCTTCTGGAAATGAGCTAAGAAGGAGTAAACAACACAGGGTCAAGCAATGTCAAAGCAGCAGTGCTGCTGAATTCAAACAAATTCAAAGCTCTGGAGGGACCATCTGATATGGGAGATTAACAGTGGTAATTTATGCATGCAATGTTAAGTCAAGTGTCAGTGGCACACAGCCATGCACACTCTTGCACAAACATAAAAAAACACTTAGTTTTACCAGTTCAAACAAGCAATTGTAGCTCTAATTGAGAGTTCAGGGGTGTGCTTTTCTTTTCCAATGATGAGGACTTTGTTTAGTATAATTGATAGGCCGGCTGGAGGAATTGATTATTTTGAAAAGGTTGTAGGAGGCATCAAAATTCAAACGGATAACTTATTATAAATGAGTGCTTCTGTGTTTATTTTCAAGAGCCAATTAATATGGCTCAGATATAATTCTGTAGTATTCTCTTGGTGTGAACTTACCCAACAATACATACAGATGTCTTTTTTATTAGGGTCAGTAAAAATCCCCACAAAATAAAAAATAACTTTGGTACTTTCGTAGTGTTTTCTTCCCTGCACAATTGGCTAAACAATGAATGGACAGTGTCATTTTTTATATTGAAATCAAACACAGTGCGTTGCAACAAACAATCCACAATAAGTACTTTGCTTCACCTTTAGATCTGGAGTGAGGTTGTCCTTTCTCATCCTTCATCCTTTGAAGCTAGACAGGCTTTATTGCTGAATTTAAAACTAGATGCAACAACCATCATAAAAGACGAAAATGTAATCATTTGTAATAGGTTTATTCTTTTAGTGTATTAAAGCCCAGAGTGTAAGCAATATGATACATTGAAGTCATCTTTTAATGCCAATAGAAGTAATTTCATTTTACCATATTGCATTAAAGATATGCTTCATTTCCTCATATCTCCAAACAGCAGTACATTGACTGGTGGGGCATTATTAATCAAGGGTTTTATTGAGCCTCTTAATGTGTCTTTCCAGTTCAGTGCATTTAGCAAAGCAAAGCTTTGCTTAAAATCAGGACATACAAGCATGGAGATGCGTGATGATATCTCATTAAATCTTTAATGCATTTTAGATGTTTTATGGTGCCTTATGTGCAGTAATTTTGCAAATTAAATCAAAGGTCTTATACATTCTCTAATGTATGAAAAATGGTCCAGTGAGTGAGATGAAGCAGAGGGAAACCTGGAGAGTAAATATAAAGTTGTTATTTCTTTATGTGGGGTTTTGTGTAGGAGGTTCTTCAGATGGAGACCCAGATGGGAGGAAAGCTTCTGGATGAGCCAAAGACGCTGAACTTTAAGGACAGCACACATAATCTGAGGCTGTCCATCCACGACGTGCCAAGCACACATTGGAAGAGCAAACTCATTGCAAAATATCAGGTAAGAGGGATACACATGTAGATGCACTTTGAAATGTAACAATTCTATACAGGCACCAAAATCATTTATAACCTCAAATGGTCACAAAATTTACAAATGTGGAGAAAAGTCCACATTTTAGATGCTAAAGTTATGTTTTTATTGTTAAATTCTGGAAAACAGTAGTACTAGTGCCTTTACCTGGAAAAATGACTTTTGCAAAAACGTGTAATTATTTTCTACGTTTGTGCATGCTGTAGGAGATCCCGTTCTACCAGGTTTGGAGTGGCAGTCAGAGAACTCTTCACTGTACCTTCACCCTGGAGAGATTAAGTCCAGCCACCACAGAAATCAGCTGCAAACTGTGTGTACGGCAGGTAGAAGGAGAAGGACAGATCTTTCAGCTCAGCAACACATTGGAGGAGGTAAGCTTGTAGAAATTTACATATATATTGGGGGCAACTGTGTGCTGTCCACTAATCAGAATGTTGTTGGTTCGATCCCCATTTCCTACAATCTGCATGCCGCAGGGTAGGCTACCTGGGCAAGATACTAAACCCTAAAATTGCCCCGCATATATCATGGGTTTACGTCGTTGTGTGTCTGTGTGTGCATCGCTTGAAGAAAGTGCTTCATTTTATTTAACATTTACATACATCAAAAGCGCTATAACACAGTTTATACTGCTTGCATGTGCAAGATAGCTGCAGACAGCAACATTAACTCCCACTGGCCCGGGATGGAATAAACTAATACATGCTGAAACATGCTGAATGAGTAATACAGAGAGAGAGAGACATTTCTTTCTACATCCTTGCTTCCTAACTTCTACATTCTTGTACAAAAGGTCCTAAAGTCACTAAGTTTTTTCACTGTCTGTCAGACAGTCAGGGTTTCTGCTATGGTTCTGTGACTCTGTTCAATCATTCATACTAGGGCTAGAGGTCACACAACACAAGTTGAATAACTCCTCTTTGATTTTGCTAGGCCATTTTACCATGAAGTCACTGAATGTGTGCGTGTCTGTGTGTGAATGGCTTTGGTCGGAGGTCAGTCCATTCTTTTTAAATGTAACGGCTTCAAATTCTCCCATGGTGGTCAGGGTAATAGCACTGTACTTTAGAATGTTTTTTTCTCTTTTTTTGTAGGTAAGGTAAAGTGGCTTAGAAGAATGGATGTTTCTCTTATTTTTCTTTTACTATTTGCTAAAGTACTTTTGGAATAGCGGAAAGAGTTCCACATGTTCAGTGTTCCTCAGCAGTACTTGCTGAGCACAACATTGTAAAGGAGTGTAACCCAGAAAAGACATTTCTTTGAGGTTAATGAAAATGACACCATAGTGTAAAGAATATTTAAACGTCAGATGATGAAAGAATAGTCATATTTCTCCATTTATAAAGGCAATACTGCCTAGATTCGCAGAAGCAGCCACACATCTATCAACCACCCTTGCATCACTTTTAAATCATCCAGTCCATACTATACCCAGCTGATAGCAGACTTCTAGGGCAATACTGAAATGAATATTTGACAGTTTCTTTTTTAAAAATCATTAAAAATATATAATTATAATCAACTTTGTGATCTAATTTGAAAAGTCTAAAAGTCACAGTTTCTGCTTGGCAGTTCTGTGCTTTAGTTTTGCAAGAAAACACAGATACTGATGTTTTTGATATAGTTAGGTCTGCAAGTATTTGGACAATGACACCATTTATGTATATTTGCACAGTGGATTTGATTTTGTGGCAACTGTGTGCTATTGCAATGGATTTAAAATTTTAAGTTGCGGTCCATTTTAAATAAGCCATTACATAACTGCTTTGATCTAACCTGGGTCACATTTGACAGCTGGAGCTAAACATCTAAGTGCTTTAACTCCATGTCTGTTTGTGTGTGCTGCACATTAAGCAAAATGTTGTAGATCCTCAACAATGTTAAACAATGAAAAGCAAAGCAGATTTAAAGCATTATTTCAACAGAGATGTCCCGTTGCATCAGTCATTCAGTCTCCAGCAGCAGAGAGCTTTCTGCCATAAATTGAGGCTAAGTAGATGCAGTAAATAGTAATCATTCACATCAACAGTGGCTGTTGTTGTTTCCCTCTGCCAAGCAACATTCATTAGGCTGCTGCCTCCTTTCAACCCAGGAGTGGCAGATTAATGGGATGAAGGTTTAGAAAAGAGACAGGGATTGACATTGAGAGGAGAGAGTGCTCTGGAGCAGATTTTTGTGTTTGTTACACTCTTGTATTACTTAGGAGACACCAAATGTAATTGGTCACACCAAAGGCAAGCAGCAAATAGAGACAGCCAGGCAGAGATGTGGGTGAACTAGAAATATGATGGTTCTTACATAAATGCACATTTTCGTCATAGAACCATCCCCATCCTGTGTCACTATTGCAAAAGATGTACTGTATGAGTCTGGGGATACGACAACATTTCTCTTAATGAATAACTGCATTTAAAAGCTGAAGCACTTTTGTGCAAAAGTCTTGAGCCACCATTTCTTTCTGTTTGCTTCCAAGGAGGCAGAGCAACATCTCCAGGCTTTATTCAAGCCCAAACAGGCATCAGGGGAAGAAGCAGTGTTGTGACTAGACACAGCAGACAAATTAGCAAAAAACTCTTTAGGCACTTCGTCACTATCAGCCTGTCACAAAAACTCATTTCCCTCATTTCATTTGTTTAAACTCTGAAAAATGCCAACCAGTTTAACAGGCTGAAAATGGTATTTATGCACCAATAAGGTGATTCGCAAAAAAACTATTACCTGAAAATTTGGCGTGACTCGGTGATGTATAGTTTGTCCTCAAAAAAACTGAGGAAAGTAAAGAACAAAAGAAGTGGTAGGCCATAAAAACAACAACAAATAGGACACACAGGACCTGAGAGATGCATCTGTCTTCCCAGTTGATTCACCTGCTGTTCACTGAAACAGTCTCACCATGGGTTTTATGTAGTGGTGAAAGCAAATTTTAAATCTTTGCTTCAGATCATCATCAGCATGTGCAACTAGTGCTACAACTAGCGATGCCGGGGATCTTATCAAAACTGAAAACAGAAGAGTACCATCAGACATTGATTGACCCTCTATGCAGTATCAAGTGGAAAGCATCTGATTGGCTTCATTTTTCAGCATGAGATTGATCCCAAATGCCCTGCCAATACACGGAAAGTATACCTGGATAGAGAAACACACAGTGGAACTCTGTCACTTATGGACTGGCCTCTTCAGAGCTCGGACCTCAACATTATTGAAGTAGCATGGCTAAAACATCTTGACTGGAACAAAAGACAGCCAACATCCAAAGAAGAGCTTTGAATCTTCTTCAGAATGCCAGGAAACCTATTCTTGAAGACTACTTAAAGAAATTACAAGAAAGCTTGCACAAGAGACTTCAAAATCTGTTGGTGTCCTTACCAAGTATTGACTTTCAAGCTTGCTGGAATTACACAAACAAAGAGAGAGAGGGAGTCTTTAAATTAACAACTGACCAGTTTCTTTCTGTCTTTTCAGGAGGTCCACTGTATAGACACATCCCTGATGGACCCTGCCAGTAACATTACAACTTTAGTGGGGCCCAACGCCTTTCGGATTCCTTTATCCATCAGACAGAAGTTGTGTGGAAGCCTGGATGCACCGCAGACCAGAGGCAATGACTGGAGGATGCTGGCCCACAAACTCAACCTTGACAGGTGACACTGATTTGAGTCCTCATTCGGGCTTAATAATAGCCTGTTTCATCTCTTCACCAGAAGAAAATCACAGAGAATCACTTGTTGCACTTCAGTAGTAATTAACTGATCAAGTCCTTGAACACCTTTCAGTATTTTGAAACTGCATCTCTTCAGAATCTCTCTTGGGCAAAGCAGCACTGCTGGACTCCTGATTAGTAAATTAAAAGGACATTTCCTCTTTGGATTTAACTCACAGGTAACATCCGCAGAAACTCTGTGTGCAGATGTGTGTTCTAATGATTTAGACTGGAGGTTCGTTTACCACCAGCTACCGAAGCATAGCCAGATATTGAGAGGATAATTGGGCACAAGTGCACATCATTGTCCCAGCAGGCAGCCAGCTCATGAAGCAGTGTGTTGATGTGGGCACCAAATATTCCTCATCAGTGGGCGAAAAAGCTAGCCAAATTGTTGTTTACTTCCACATTTCCACTTAAAAGGGTACTCTTCAAAAGGACCACGATGAAAAGGTCTAACAAAGGAGTATCATCTTCTCTCCCCTCTGCTCTAGTGGCTGCTACGTCATTTCCATTTTACGTCTTAGTGTTACTCACGATCTGCGGTCACAGTCATTATTCCTTATATAACCTTTTCATGTATATATAAATGATGAGACCTCAAATGTACCCACTCTGGCACACGCAGAAACACTCAGAAAGTTTAGGAGTGTTGATCCAATGCAGTGAAATGGCTTTAAAACAAATGCTGGAAACTCACACAAAAAAGAAAAGGCCAATCTTAGCTGTCGAGTTCATTTAACAGCAGGATGCTCCTTATCGCATACTGCAGGCAGATGGAGTCTGACGCAGAACATGAAACAAAGGGAAACAAAGTTGGAGAGAAAGTAATAGGAATTTATTTATTAGACGTTTTGAACGAGAGAACTGTGAAAAATTAAGAAAGTCTATAAGAAGAGAAACCGATTAAAATGAGGAGGATGGGGATGAAGGGATGTTTGTGGTTGCATTTAAACAGCACCAAAGCTCGCCAGAGTATGGCAACAGTACAATCACAGGATTTACAGAAGAACAAAAAGCTTTGGTTTTACCCCGTGAAGCTCAATCTCTGGCTTTTGCACTTCAAAGAAGAAATTGAGATTTTTGTCACAGATGTCTCAGACTTTTCCTCTGCAGCCACTGTGTACTTTGACTCGCCACGGTTTAGCTCTAATGCAATAACATTTTCTTCCCCCACATTTGTCTAAAATATTTTGAAGTGAACATAGGTAATAAAAATGTCCAAAAAAAGGGAAATTAAACTGTCAAATTTCATTTATGCTTCCTTACACCACAGCGGATAGCAAATGGTATAGAGGACCTGATAAAGTGTATTTCTTTATAGTAAGTTCTTCTGTCTGTGCTGCTTTATTGTGCGATAGTCTCAAGTCTTGAAGAGGGAAATAATTCATCACCTTGTTAAATAGAAGTTTCAGAATGTTTTATATTATATGTTATGCACTTAGAATTTCACATTAAAAAGCTTTTTTTTTTCATCACACATCCCACATGGGCTGATAAAATAATCAGCATCAATCATTACATATTATGCATGCTGTATAAGCTGTCCTGCTTTTGGCCAAAATGTACTGTTTCATGAATATTGATGGGTTGATTGGTCATTGCAGACCAGGTCAAGTGTAATGTTTCTGTTTTACAATGTGAATCATGGAAAATGGTTCAGCTAGAGAAAAATGGTCGTTCCATATTTTATTTATTTATTTATTTTTTACCTCTGTCTAAATATCAAAATTCATAATGACATTAACATCACTGTAGATAACATAGTTTTGTTTTACTTTCTCCACATCTCATGTGTGCTTTCTCAATGAGGAGGGTCATCTAAACTGTCTGTACTGAGTGTCCAGCAAGTGACACATCTTTTAAAGTTTTGGATGAAATCTGTCTTAGCGATTAGACAATGAAGCCATTCACGTCACACTGCTGAGTCATTCACTGCCCACGCTTTTCAGAGAGCAAATTTCAAATATTCCAATTTAATCTTTTAGAAATAATTTGGAATTGGAATTCATCTTTGTCTGTTGCATAATATTGACTTATCTATGCTTTGTCACTCACCCCCTCACTCCTTAATGTTCATTTCAGATACCTGAACTACTTTGCCACCAAGTCCAGTCCAACAGGCGTAATCCTGGATCTCTGGGAGGCCCAACATTTCCCTGATGGAGACTTAAATGAACTGGCCACTGTGCTGGAAGAAATGGGTCGCCACGACAGTAGCCTTGCCTCCATGACCGCGGAACATTGACGAAACACTGCAGTTATCATGACAATGGCAGAGCTCTGGAGATGATTACGCGTGAAGTGGCGATGGTTGATCCTGCAGCGAGGGCAACAAACCAATTAGCAACAGAAAAGTTGCCACTGTGGTGACTGAGCACCGATTAAATACCATGGTAATCATGCCGACATGGTAACAGATAGGAGAGGCACCTTAACTGCTGTGTGCTGGAACTATCTATGTATCTTTGTATGTGTATTTGCGAAATGTTGCAGTGTCGTATGTGACCGAAAGAGAGCTAACCCTACCTATCTATCAGGAACACAGAAAAACATACACACGCCTAAAAAAAAGAAAAAGAAAAAAAAAAGCTTGTCCATAGTAACACCGGTTGTTCTCTTGTTGTTACTTTAATATTGAACAAGGAGAAGCAAAGAACAAGAAGCAGGAGAGAGGTACTGACCTTGGAAACCTCTGTAGGAATGGAACAGAATCATAAGGGGAAAGAAGGTAAACTGATTACAGAAGAGTGGGAGAAGGTAGAGTGAGGAAACGGAGAGAGTGAGTTAGAGACTCTTAAGAAAGATGGGCGCAAACACAGAGCGAAGCTAAACTGATTACAAAAGAGAGGGAGGACATAAACATAAAATGATGGAAGCGATGGCAGGTGATCATCTGAACGGAAAACAGATAATAAGAGAGGGGGATAAAGAAGTGAGTCTTCTCTTGTGAGCCTCGGCTGTACGTGTTTGCCAGTACAGTTTGTCGTCTTTATTTCGTTTCTTAGGGAACGCTCTATGAATTCTGCTGTCCATATGTGTGGATCATTTCCTGATACAAGAATGAGTACAAAGTGACTGTCAATCAAGGGTCCTGACCAGAAACAAGCCCGAGACAACAACAACTGTCCCCTTTGGGTTATTATCATAAAGATGGTTCCAATTTGATGTTGATTAAGATTAAGGCTTTTTTCAAAAATACCATCAGGTCAGAGAAAAATGAACACAAAAGCAATTTGATTTGCTTCCAATGCCTCTAATGTTCTTTTTTTTTTTTTTTTTTTTAATTCAAAAAGCCAGTCCAAAGATAATTATGCTGCTGAAGGATGCAAGAATAACTTCTTTTTTTTTTTTTTTAAATAATCTTTTTTAAGGTAAGATTTCATGTATGATAATCATGTAATGATTATTAGGTAAAGCTCATCATCATGCACAGTACATTGCAGTAAAGCATCTAAGACTTATTTTGAAAGAATCATTGCTTTTTCACATTTTTAAAAAAATAAATAAATACATTTAAAAAACACAATCCAGACAGGAAAAACAGGAACGGCAAACTCAAAACTACAAGTGCATCTCAAACCACCGAGAGTCTCAACATAATCTGCATTAATGCTGCTTCTCTATCACCTAACAACCAGCAGTTGACCACAACCTCAAACCCAGAAGTGTCTCTTTTAGACTGTTGGGGCTTCTTTCTGGACAGACGGACAAAGCAAAAAAAAAAATGTAAAAATGGGATGCAGGAATTATATGACAGTGAATTAAATGCAGCTCATCTACTACTAATATACCGATTTTAATCAATTATATTCCAGTTTCCTTCAGTTGTGTTATCTGCCATCAGGCCACATGTGGCATTTCATTTGTGATCCTCGCCATGACTTTGCTGGTCACTAGCACCATCCAGTGGCCTTTGATAAATAAGAGCATTTTAAGTGTTTTCATTTTTATTTTATTTTGATTGTGTAAATACATGCTTATCATTATGTTCATTCTAAAGACCTTTTATTACCACATATTTTTGTTCATTGTTCATTATTATTTACATAAACTTTTTTTGCCAGCTTTATTGTGTTTCTATGTGTGACACTTATAAGAGGAATCTGCATCAGTTACTTAGCAGCTAACATTCCAGTCATGGTGTATCTATGACAAAGTTACAATTTACAGGTAAAAATCATATAAAGGGAGATATGTAACATGAAGTGTAATATATTTGCAGAACAACTTGCATAATTACAATTGGCCCTGACAGGGGAAAAATTCAAAAACTGGAGTTAGGTATTTCCGTTTTGAATTATGGAGAGACGCCATATGAAACTGAACATCAGGTATGTAGGAGACAAAAAGGGAGGCAGAGGTCAAGTTTAACACTGGTACAAAAGGTCAAGTATTTACCTTGGTCATGATAGATTTTATCTTATAGCTGCCCGGTCAGGAGCAAACCTTGAGATATTGATTTTTCACAAAGATTTTCCTTTCTTTGTACTGTTGTTCAAATATGTGCGACTTTAAGATTCAGACCTCTTGTATCAGTGTAAAACCAGCTGTAAAAGTATGCGTGGTTTGATTTTGCGTAGCTCACAGCAGGAAAGGTGTACGGTTAACTGACAGAGTGGATGTTTTGTATGTTTTCAAATGTAATTGGTGATGTCATATGTGAGGAAGTAAAAGGGATGGGAAACCTTATGAGGATAAAAGCCTAAAATATTTTAGTCATCAGCTGAAACAAACATGAACCCAAAGGTCATGACAATGCCTCTTTTATACAATTTGATCATCGACGTCACTTACAACTTTAAAGGCTGAATTCAGTCATACAACATCTATTTTTTTGAACTACGACATTAGGAATTGTTTAAAAAAAAATTAAAATAGCATAGCTCCACCTCAGATTTGAAGTGTACAGTTTACCAGAAGAATAGATTTTCTGTTTAAAAAAGCAAAAGCGAGACAAGGGAGGTTTTCATGAGGAGAGCACGTGTAGGCCTCCAGGAGATGATCCTTCATGATGTGAAAACGAAGAAAGTAGTATTAAGATATCTAAGTATGTAAAAAAAATAATATTTTCTATTTCCAGTGTGTACAGTTGTGTACTGTCAGCTATATTTGGCAAATTTCTGAATATGAAAAAGCAGTACAGTTAATAGTTTGTATGTTTGATTTTTTTTAATTTAAGTTTTTCTTTTGTTCCTTTTTTGTAAAAGCAGTGTCTACTATGCAAACTTGGCATTGGTTATCATGATAGAAGTCTTTATCTAGAGCTGTCCTTGTACGTGCACTCCTGGTTTTACTATCGAGAGTGATTTGATTTGATTAGTGTGGGATAGTGTTGGTCCATTTTAGCTCATTCTGGCACGCTTCATGAGTCTTGCTCAATCTTGCTGAATGCTTGCCTCTCTATCTCCTCTAATTGTTCTCTGTACAAAGTGTAAGAAAGAATTTTTAAGACAATTAATAAATTATATTTATAAGCAATGCTGAAAACCTGCTGCATTTGGTGGCTTATTTCAACACAACTTTTACTTGCGTGTAATATCCCAACTTGGTCAGAAATCCGATTTGTAGCGCATGAAAAAAGATATTTTTCATTTTCGATACTTATTTTTCTTATGATTTCTGTGAAATTCACATTTACATGCTCCAGACTCAATAATTTGTGGGATAAAGAAGCCTGAAGGGGAGGAAATTGAAACGGAAAATCCTTATGGTGTCACTATTTAACATGCTGTGTGCTCAGCAGCACCAGTGGGTTGTAATGAGGCATGCTGCTTTTTTTTTTTTCCCCAACAAAGAAAATATGGAGCGCGTGTCTTAACAGTAAGAGGCAATGACTTGTTAGTATTCACCTCATTCAGCTACCACAAATTGAACATCAGCCATTTGGATGAGTGAAACACTTTATTGGGGGGGAATGTTCAACCTTTTACTGAATAAAAACACGACTTTCTCTCACGGACAACTACAGCAGATACAGATCAAATAAGGCACAACACCCAAGAGGAAAGAAAGGCCATTTACTGTATATCACAAGAAATCTGCCACACCAAAACCTCCATCCATAAGAAAAACGCTGTTTTGTTGACAAGAGCAAGATTGAAATTCAGTGACCTCTGAAGGAAATGGAAACTGAGGAATTATGAAAGCTAAAAAATAAAATAAAATAAGCCAGTCAGAGAAATCTCAACTGGCACTGACATCGTGACAGCACACCACTGTGGATGACCCAACAAGGCCCCTAACTGTGATAACTTTTTACCTGGAGAAATATGACATCATGAAGTTTCCCAACAGTGGAATGTTTCTATGTGAGAGTTTGAGTTAATGGAGGAACTTGCCTAATAGAAACTGACTTGATCAGTGCCAAAGTGCCATTTGCGTTCAACAGAACTGGTTTATTATACTGAAATAGTTTAACATTAATGTACATGTATAAGGGCGGCTTGTAAGTAGGAACTAAAAATTTCATAGAGTCAACAAGTTAACTTCTTGTGGTTTAATATTTTGGGTGAGGCTTGGGTGCTTTCTTGAACCAGCCAACTTCTTAGTGCACTCTTTCACTATAAGGGCATACTGCCTAACCCACTGCTTTAAATACACTCCATCTTTTCGTTACGGGAGCCACAGTCATTGGGAATTAGTGAATAATAACAATGAGCCGTGACGTGGCAACTTTTGGCACCCCTAAACTAACAAAAATCCACACATTTATAATGGATCACTAGATAATCGAGCAAAACTTCACCTTACAGTTTGTGTGAAGCAGTTCCACATTGTGTGATAGGCCTTCCTTCCTGTACTTGCTCTACAGTGGCTATGGGGGGCACTGCTCTGCTTTAACCATTCCACTGGTGAAACGCCGCCTCTTCCGAGGCAGGTTTTATTTTTAATACATGTCCCAAAGAAGCCTAAAGAAACACAGAGGTCATTAGAGCCCCAATCTAGATTTAATTATACATATTAACTTATTATTATTATTATTACGTTGTTGTTGTTTTTTACAAATTACTTTAAAGTTGTACATGGAAAACGTTTGGTATTCTCATTAGCTCACAAAACAAATTTACCTTTTCTTCAGTGTCTACAAATGGTATCACCATAATCGAAACTTGTACACCTTCAAAATATGTTTATTTCTGTCACAGTGTCACTTGTCATAACAAAGAGAAATTTAAAGCTATTTAAAAGTGACAAAAGTGTATTCAATCCAACGAAGTGTTAAGAGAGGAGGTGTAATGCTGCAATAACAGATTGCCTTGACGCACATCCCTTCGGTTCTTTTAATCAGACCTTCATCTACGGGTAAGGTAGCTTTCACAGAAAGCAATCATATAGTCTTCCACTCTCTGGTCAGTAGCCTGTTTGTGTATCTCAGCATGTACAGTGCCAAGTCAAACTCAAGTCTCTTTCTCCAAGGCCTTTGGAGCATGTGAACAGGAACCTATATCTGGCTTTAGAGTCTTCACACTAGTCGGAAATGTAATTGTCTCATCTTCTTTGAAGGACAGAAGAGGACCATGCACAGTTAGTTCTGATTGTTTTTGAGGGGACTTTGCAGATTTCTGAGCATTTGAACTCAAAGTATGTCATCATGGGATCCCCCAAGTGATCTTCTGCTTCATGTTCCCCCTCCTTTTCCCCCCAAAAAACAAACAAAAAAAAAAAAAAACCCAGCTTGTACGGCCTGGAATAGAGCCAGTGTTAGTACCTGCCGTTTGTATGCATGTAAACACACACCAGGCAGTGCTTTCTCACAGCTTGATATCCTGTGATTCTGACATTTTGGCAAGTGTCTTTTTGACCCGTAGGGCTGTGAGGCGGCAGGCTGGATTGTGGGCCCAGCATTCTGTCATCAGCTTTCCCATCTGTCTCAAACACTGAGGAAACACAAACTTATGTTACAGAGATTGTCGATTTGTTCGTTTCTGCAAGAATAATGTAGAATATTTTTCCATGTTTTACCTCATCGCTGGTCCATCGATTAGGAAAGGATGGCCGTAGCTTCTTGATGCAGACCACCTCTCTCATGTCTTCATATGAAGGGTCTGTTGGAACCAGCTCATGGTACGGTAACTGGTACTCTTCAAGGATTCCTACAATAAACACGTTACAGAAGAGTCACGTTCCTCTCTGATGCCGTTTAGCTTTTAGAAGGTGTTACAACTATTTATTCACTCCATTTACCTCCTGAGATGCAGCGACGTGCAATCTCCCAGAGAATGAGCCCAAAACTGTACATGTCAGCCATGATGTAAGACTGAAAGTGACTTCTATTCAAAGTCTCTTCCAGAACCTCTGGAGGCATGTAGCGCTTTGTACCGACTCTTGTATTGGGGGGAATATCAACTTCATTTGTGTCACTAAAGAGTCAGACATCAAAGTAATAAGGACAAATAATTTAGGACAAAAATTACTTTAAATACATGAATTCCAATATTTCTCATCATTCATCCTAAATAGAACACATTCATGAGAAATTCACCTGATAAACTTGACAGCCAGTCCTAGGTCAGCTATACAGCAGGTCCCATTTCTTTTCACAAGTATGTTCTTACTCTTCAGATCCCTGTGAGCAATGGCAGGTTTGCCCTGGGTGCCAAAGATCTCTGTGTGGAGGTGACAGAGTCCTGACACAGAGGAGTAGGCCAGTCGCAGCATAGCTTTATTGTCTAGAGTGGTCGATTTGAGGTAGTCATACAATGATCCATTTTCATGGTAGTCAGTTATTAAGTAGAGTTGGGTCCAAGAGCCAGTTCCTTTAATATCTGCAGCTATAAAACCTGTGAACAGGGGGGAGTGGGGGGGGGGGGGGGGGGGGGGGGGGGGGGGGGGGAATGTATGGAACACAAAGAAAGATGGACCTTAACATTCAGCCGTTTCCCCCATTGTTGAATTTCATGGGAGTACAGAACAATTTCTGACATATATACTGTGGGTTTTTTGGTTCTTTTCTTCTTCACTGACCGTCGTTTGTGCATTGACAATATGTGGGAAGCTGTGCAGAAAACTGATCTTTCAGTGAGTTTGGGCAGTTTTTCACTAATATCTGCCATTTTGTGATATCATATTTCAGGATAACAAATACTTATAAAGACAAAGTTAATGCTGCAATACAGAGAAGGCTCGCACAGTGTGCAGTGTGATGTAGCATCAAAAACGCACTGGAACACCAACAACAACATGCTTTCAATAATTGACAGTTTGACTTAGGACTGTTTAGTATGGTGCTACTATATTATTTATACAATTTTTTTTTAAACTCTCCCTTTACATCTCCTTTCCCGGCACCTTTTTTTGATTTAGCTGAAGACAAAGAGCAACACAAAACACTGAGAAACAAAGAAATTCTCACATAAGTGCAGAGACAAGGTAGTAAGCACTAGACAAACAGACTCACCCAGTATGTTCTCATGTCTCATTAAGACAGTCTGGTAGATTTCAGTCTCTCTGAACCAACTCGCTTCCTCAGTGGTGAAGAAAACTTTAACAGCTACCTTTTCTCCCCTCCACCTGCCCATCCACACCTCTCCGTATCTCCCCTTGCCTATCTGCTTCACCATCTGAATCTGCTTGGCTATCGTTCTCTGGACCTGAGGAGAAGCAAAAAAAAAAGAAGGAAATGCTTAGATAAAATCTGACCCATGTGTTTCACCACATCTGTCATATTCCTTCAGAATTAAAACTCCAGTTTAAGGTTAAGTGAACGTCAGATGTGGGAGCTATGAAGCAAAATCAGGAATGGTACCGTTTTATTGTGTCTTGGCACATTTCTCAAGGTTTACCCAAGATTAAAAACAAATGCTTGTAACTTGTAGCTATAACAGTGTATTAATTACACACAGAAATTAAATACCGATATTGTGTCAATGATGCACACATTATTTGCAGACTGTCGACACATTTGCCAAAAAGGTCAAACACCCAATAAATGCATTTTCTAAAAACATTGCAATAATACCAACATTTGATATCATGATGGGCATATAAGTATCAAATGTACAACTATTACACACCCTGATGTTAGAAAAAATTAAATGAATTTGGACCAAAGTACCAGGATGTTCACGTCCATGAAGCATCTTTTTGATTTACAGTTTTTCTCCATTGGTTTGGCTCATTTCTTGAAACAGAAATTACATTCTCAAAATAACATGGACAAACCTCCAAACCTCTTGGCAAATGTTCACAACAGAATGGCATTTCTCATTCATTTTATCAAATGGCAAATGCCTTAGTACATGTCTCAATTGTCTCAGTGCATCTTTGCAAATGATTAAGTACAAGTAGCCTACAGTTATACAGTTAGCCCACATGTAGCACATTTTCCAAATGAATAGATCTTGTAGATCTAAACTGATTAGTTGATTCTCAGTCTAATGATCATTCTCTCCAAAACATGTCAGCATGATTTCATTGTATAAGTACTCGCATGCACAACTGTCTGTTCAGTTGTCAAAATTGGTCAAGAACATAATACCATAAATACCATATATGAATTTCTTTGAATATTTGATAAACTGATGACAGTCATTGACAGTCAGGTGAAACTAGGTGTCACACACAGGTGTGTTCCATGATTGTGTGCTGCCAAACACAGATATATAGAGCTTGACCAGAGCCAGTCAGATCACTGAACATGGATAAACAAGGCCAAGCAAACAGACAAGGGGAAGTTCTTCCTCAAGGAAGAGGAGGAAGAAGAAAAAGAAGAAGAGGAGGACTGAGAATGCGTGGTGGAGGAATAGGGGGAAGAGGAGGCTGAGGAGCACGAAGACACTGTGCTGTCCCGAATGAAATTCGGGCCACAATTATAGACCATGTCATAAACCATGGCCTCACAATGGCAGAGGCAGGTCGTCGAGTGCAGCCTAATGTGCCTCGCTCTACAGTCTCCTCCATCATCCAAACCTTTCGCAGGGAAAACAGGTATGTACTCTATGTAATCTATGATGGAATTATATGTTGTATAGGACAGGGCACTGTGCGTGAGGCACAAAATGTATAACTTACTGTAGAGATTTTGTGTGCATCTGCCTACAGTGGTAGGTCTATACTAGCAGGTGGAGAGGACTAGTGGAATGTTTTGATACTAAATATGACAAGAAATATATTGAACAAATTACTGTAAACTATGGAATTACATAATTTATACAGTTTAGAGTAGTATTCCAGTCACTGTGCAGTGGGAGAATGAGTACAGCGACCACTGCATAAGTCCTTGTTTTTTGATTTTGTGTTCATACAATTTACTACTGTAATGTACATTTTCTTTTTACATATGTATGAAACTTTCTTTGCGTGTGAATAAAAAATGGTTATCATTTCCTTGGTAGTGTGAGTGCAATCTGTGATGTCAAACCTTGGAGGCTACTCTTTTCTGTTGTATATTGTTGGTCCTCTGCCATAGTGACAAAACATCTAAACATTTTGTATGGCAGTACTCACATAATGCCAAAGGGACGATGCATTTTGGGGGCACTGACTATTCAGATTAGAAAGAAATGTAGTTTTGACACATGAGTGAACTGTTTTAGGGGAGATATGAGCTTTTGCAGGTGGACCATGTTGTTGTGATCAACCATCCAGGTTTATTTTGACAAAAGCACCAAGAATGATGAGAATGTCCGATCTGTGTTGAGAAATGAGCCAAAACTATTGAGAAGGATCTTTGGTATTTTGGAGACACTGACTGTTTAAATGAGAAAGGGATTTAGATTGAAGCCTGAGTGAACAGTTTTGGAAGAGATATGAGCTTTTGCAGGTGAGCTATAGTGTTGTGCTAAACTGTAAGAGTGTTTTGCCAAATGATCTTAGAGTTTTGAGAATGTAATTTCTGTTTAAAGAAATGAGCCAAACCAATGGAGAAAAACTGTAACTGGCACTTAGATGTAGTGAGTGTGTCTCACCAATAGAGGGAGCCCTGAGCCTGAGCCAGAGCTTTGTGATTGCTCTATCAAGTCTTTCAGAGATTCTCCAGGGGGAATGTATGTCTCATCCTGTTCTAGACCAATGCTGTAGCGAGGACGAGACTCCTGTCGTTTATACCTGTAAAATATCACAATATGTCAGTTTTAATTATTCACTAAAGAGAGGTTCAATAAACCCTAATGAAGTTTGTTTTACTGTTTCATTGTACGATGTAATTACCTGACGTAGCAGAAAATAATAATGACAGCCAATATAAGGGTGCATACAGTGACTGAAATCAACAAGGCCACATGGTGGATCTTCCCATCTACGTAGACTAGAGGGGGAGGATGAAAGAGACATTGAAAAAAGCATCAGAAATGTTTAAAGTCGTGAAAAGTCATTTATCAAATTCCTCATTTAAGTTAAATGCAAAAGATTCTTGCATGTCAAAATGCAATAACTCTCTTTCTACTCCAGAAACATCACATTAAAACACAGAAAAACAAAGAATTTGAAATTTCCAAAGTGCCTCATGTAAAGGAAACAAAAAGGACTAAAGTACAGTAAATCGTGTACAAATCATATTTCACTCATCAATTTTTCATTTTCTTCTGGCACACACTTTCTTCCCTCAAGGCCCCAGTCAACAGCGAGAGGAAGCCCTCGACCAAGTCGATGAATTCCCCTCCTGATCCCCTATGATAGGGTTTCAGATTGATGAATCTGCCCTCAGTGTCTGCTGGGGCCTGTGATTTCCCTGGGAATCTAGGCTTACTTTCTCTCAAACACACGGAAAGGCTCTCTCTCTTCCTTCACTCACACTCACACACATACACATACACACACACACACACACAGGCAGTCTAATTCTGAACACGATGAGACATCAGTTTGCTCTTGACACGCCAGGACGGTTTGACACCGTCTCCTTCACTTGAGCCTCCTTTGACTCAATGAAAATGTCATGTCTCTGTCTTTTATCTCGTGTGTTGTCACACCATCAGCCACAGTTCAGGATCTGGTATCTATCATTGTAACTGCCACTGCCAAACTGGAGAACTATTGGTGTTTTTGTGCATTTCATCTGCAACGAGGGAAAAAGCAGAAATTGGATAAATTAACTCACGAGGAGGTTTGAGTGGTGGCAGCGTAGGATGCAGATTTTTGTTACAGTAATCTTCATCTGTACAGCATTCTAGTGACCGCCTTTGACGTGAGTTCCCTGCGTCCTGAAAGACGGAAAAGCCATGTGAGGTACTTGGCTAGCATCTACAGTCAGGTTACAATTTCCTGCTTTATTAACTTAACCTCTTGTAATGCTTACCACCTAAATTAATTTTGGAAGGATTTGTGCCAGATGATGAAAAGAAAATGGCAGCAAGAGGAAGAAATTATGTGGATTATAATGTTACTTTCATCAACTTACTCTGCACTGAAATTCAGATCCGACCAGCCCAAGGCAACCTGCCGTCTGGACCGGCACCCCTCCCTCATCCTCCACCATTGTAAAACAGTAGCCATCCGTCCTGCAGAGGCAGATTTAGCGACAGTAGGTAAGGCGACCAGAAACATGACATGTTATGAAATAAATACTTGCTTTTGTTGGCGTTTCTCTTTACCTGCATGTGTTATTGGTTGAATCTTCTGGGCAGTGGTGATAACAGTGACACCACAGTAGTCTTTGGGAGGATGAAGCAGGAGCTGTGCTGCCAAAAGTCTCCTTCCCACTCTCTGCTGCCTCCTTACTGGATGCTTTTAGCAGCATACTGTCCAATATGTTGCCTATACAACAGAGAAAAGAAGAAAATTACAAAAAATTAAATGGGAGAAAAACAAAATGATGAAGATCCACATCTCAACTTTCAAAAAGAGAACATTGCTAGAGAGTAGGCTTGCAGAATTTGGACATGTGCTATTAAATAACACAACAAGTATTTGCAGTAGCATAGCCAGACTTGGAGGTTGAATAGTCTGCTAAAGTGGGAAACAAGTTGTACTGCAATTGTGGAATATGTAAAATTCACAGGCTTTAACATAGTCACTAATAGGACTGCAACAGATACCCAAACAGTCATAAAATTTGTATTCAGATGGTATTTCTAAGTCAGAATTACGACTACCTCTTGTCCCAACACAAGTCCTTACATCTGTTCATGTACAGTAGCCTGTGACGAATAAGCTGCTTTGTAATATATGTTGATAAAACTGTTTCATGAGAGTTGCTGTATTGACTCTGTTCTTGTTTTTTCAGTGTCTGATAAAACTGTGAAAATAATTGTCTGCTTCCTTTGCTTTCAGACGTCTCTTGCTTTTCAGTTGTATTAATTTAGTTCTCCGATATGTTCGTTACATTAGTAACATTTTGTAAGTGGTTTTGTTCTATGACTCAGACTCTGCTGTTCATGGAGCATTTCATGAACCTTCAGCGCACCTGTAGCTTTTTAATCTCCCCTGCGGGAGAAGCTTAATATCTGCTCAGCGAAGCACTGAGCGATGAGATCCCAGCCAAGATGACGAATATCAACCCTGCGTACTCAGTATTCACATCATAAATCCAGTTCACATAAGCAAACCGACTCAAATGAAATATAATCGTACCTACTCTAATGAAACAAAATCTACTAAGATGCAAATAAAGATAAAATGTGCAAGAAAAACTTGACAACATTCCAGATATGGGGGAAAAAAACCCAAACTTTGAGCTCAAACACCTGCTATGAAACACGCTCTCTCACAGTCCTCTTACAAATGCCTCAGCTCCCGAAGCTGTTGTATTCCCTCGTTATCCTATTTCAAAAGGGCACCTGTTTGTCACTTGAGGGGAAAAAAGGGATCACGGAAGTGTCTCTCCTTCATGGCTTTTAAGATTTTCATTCATCTGAGCATGCTCATTGGGACCAGATGATTACAGCTGCAAGCACAGATGGTCCAAAACAAGCATGACTCTTTCTTCTCTGAAATAAACTACGAGCAGATACAGAATCTGCTCTCCTACTCCTATTTCAGCCTCTTGAGAAGGAAGTGTGTGCAGGGTTTGAATGTGATAGTGTTTTCATGAGCAGCCTTTTCTTATTTCGGGATAGATTTTTTTTAAAAACAATTATAGACATTTGTCATCTAGCACTTCCCTTTCTAAATGCCCCTCTTGTACACACAGATAATTATGTTGATGATACTGCAAAAGAGGGATGGTGGGGCTTAAAGGGGTCACATTAACAATTGACCAATTTGAGAGAAAGGGAGCGAGGAAGACTAGGAGGGGGAGAAGAATGGGGGATTAGCAAACAAGAAGTGACAGAGCTGCGGGGAACTGGTGGGCAGTTTAGCAGCACACAGAGGGGACAGAGCAGAGGCCACTGGCCTTTTCCACCCTTTCTCTCACTCTGCCCTCCACCCCATCACTCCATAATGCTCACTCTCTTTGTGTTTCATTTTGCTGCAGACCTCCAACTCCCCCTTTCTTCTTCAGGCCATATCTCTTCTCGAGCGCCTCCCTGCTTCTTTCCTACATGCGTTCCTTCGTTTCTCCATTCAGACTTGCTTGTGTACTTTTCTCCAACCCTTTCTTCTTCTTCTTTTCCTTTTTGGTTCTCACCCACATGACCTGCCTATCTTTCCCTACTGCGTTGTTTTCCTCTTCTTATCTTCCACTTTCTTTGCCCCGTCTTCCCTGCGTGAGCCCACTGGATTGTCATGTGAGGTGCTGCTGCGCTGTTGACAAAACACAAAGCCTTTCACATCCATCCTGCACCTGGGATCTTTGGCTACTGCTCTGTCGTCGGCGTGAGCATGTGAGAAAGACAGTGGGAGGCAGACAAACAAGGAAAGAAGCAAAACGAAGGAAAAAAATGCAGAATGCCATTCATCCACCAAAACTGGAGTCAGGTGGCCAACTTAATGTTCTTGAACTTTTTGTGACTGTATAAAAATGAAAGGAACTACATTATACTCAAACTGTAACACTGGTACACTGTGACACTTTTTTGGTCTTAGTTTTCCACCTCTTACAAAAAAAAGCCTTTTATCTTTACAGAGATCCTGGGGTATTGAGTCATTTCTCTATAAGCCTGTGCCATCTGTTTATAAGGAGGAAGAGTGACCAAGGTGAAAAATGCAGTTGGTTGACAAAGTGCAAAGCTCTCACTCTACAATCTTATCTTCATGGAAAAGAAAAACATAGCCTTGAGTGAATTTAAGACATTCAAGTCATTTATTTGTTTTTGTGTAAAACTGGACGTTAACTGATTGTGGCTGGTGAGAAAAATGTGCTGAACATCTATCAATCAGCTCATTTGCCAGTCTCTCATCAGAGATCCTGGCGGTTGTTCCCTAATGAAAATGTAAATACATTTCAGCATGCACGGTTTGGTCTCAATTAGTGACCAATGGTACTGTTAAAATCTTACCAACTACCACTAACCTCACATAAGGCCATTGTCAACACTCAATTAACAACCATGTCCATACCCCCCACTCGGTCCTTGAAAAAAAAAAAAACCCAAAAGCTGAATGCATCTTTTCAACAAATGTCATTTTATGCAGCGTGTTTCTTTAAAAAGGTGAAAGAATGAAAAACTAAATATATTTACAGAAGACAAAAACAATGACAGAAGTGATACTGTGCATGAGAGAGCAAGATGAAGAGAAGCGATGTGGACTAGGATAGACAGAGAGGAACAGTAAGAGAGAGAGCGCGCATATTCATTAGTTATCCTGGCCATGTCAAACAAGGTCTACCAGAAAAGCTCTTTCACCAAAGTCCATGTAAACACTACCCCCTCCCCTTTTCCACTTACGACACACTCATTTGACAACACGGCTCCCCTTCTCCCCTCAAAGTAGCAGTTCATCTTTTTTGTGTTTGACAGTTCAGTCTGTACACTAAAAGAAACGCACAAGGTAAAAGCCCCCCCTCCCCCCCTTTCGTGCTCTCACTCCCACTCTTAAGATTGTGTCTCTCTGTCTCTCTCCACCTTGATGTACATTCAGTTCCAGGTCTTATCTCCACGTTCTTGTTCCTGTCAGTGTTGAGATGAGCCGAGCCATCCCACATGTGCAGGAATGCGTTAATGAACCCCACTTTGCGATCTGAAGGCTGGATGCTTGGAAGTGAAGGTTGTCTGTCCTGCTGTTTTGGCTAAATTTGCTTTGAAATTCAAATGTGCTTTGCCTTTATCTGTGTCTCAAAGTGCTCTCTCACTAACTGTGTGGTTGACCGTGTTAACGAGGCACCATATAGAACACCAATTAACAGTAAAAATAATCTTGAGTGTTTGGGCCTTGCTATTTGTTTTTTAACGGGTTTTTTAAGATCTTGAGGAGAAATATCCGTCTGCAACTCATTTCTTTGGAGTTTAACATCATGAATAAATATTTATGGAACATAATATTCTGATCAAAATGTTTATAGTCGATGGTAAGTTTAGAATAATATACTGGGGATATCTCCACTTCTAAATCTTAAACACTTCAAGCATAAGTAAAAAAAAGTTGGAATACTACTATAATAGAGGGAGAAATTATGCAATTAATAGCATAAAGACAGAGAATGAATCACATTTTTGATGGAAACTTCTCCAACCAGATGTTTTGATTTACTGTCAGTTCATGTTTCTGCTTTTTTTCCACTGGGGCGAATGTCACCATGACCATTTTTTTCAAATGTCAGTCCTGCTTTTATGTGTTCGACCGGTCAACCCATGCTTATGTCTGGACAAATCACATTACAGCTATCACTACTGTTTAATAGGAGCTCCAAAAACAGAGTTGTGAGAACTATGATGGTCCTCAGACACAGATAAATGGGGGTGTTTCCAGCAACAGTTGCTATAGAACCACGAGACATTTCCTGTGGTCTGAGAGTGCCCGGTGTTGTATGGCTCAGACTACAATCAGCTTTTAAAAGATTTGCTTCAGCAAAAACAGCACCATAAAGGTGAGAGCAAGGGAAGCTGTTGCATTCAGGCTTTTTATCCTCCAACACAACAACATAATCATCAGCCCTTCAGACATCCTTCATTATGCCACACTGATGCAGCATTGAGCCTCTCTCTGCTTATACAGCTGTCAGCAGCTGCCAGCTTTATGCTGTGTGTGTCTCTGTTTCTCTTCTTTCATGGGAATTCCTGACAAGGGCCAACGGATGCTGGAACTCTGACTTAGGCCACGTCCACACTAATGCGTTTTCGTTTGAAAACACATCGTTTTCTCTCCGTTTTGGCCTCCCGTCCACACCGAGACGGCGTTTTCGCTGATGGAAAACGCAGCGTTTTGAAAGACGCTCTCGAAAACGCATACATTTAGAAAAGACAGAAAGGTGACCAGCTGGTCTGTTCATCCAAGGCTTCTTTCCTTCGTATTCTCATGAAGTCTGTGGGCTCCTACTCAACACAGAACAGCACATCAGTTCACAGAGAGCAGGCATCTGGCTGGATCGGTGAGTCTGCCGCCACTGGTTGAAATCTGACTCAAACATTGTCTTAATTTAACGACATGCTACCACCTGAAACTAATTTTTTATTAAGATGGAATACACAAGTGAGTCAATAAGGATTAATGTTGAGGTAATACAACAACTTGACTTGCAACAATGTCTTCAGTGTTGAATGACTTCTTATATGAAACACTCCTACTTATCTATTGAAATGGCCACTGTAGGAGATAAATTAAGCTACAAAAAGCTTTGGTGAACTCCAACAGATGCACAGAAGCATCTGCTCTTTTATACAAAAGAGTGCTTGTTTGAGAAATACAGCAAGTACAGTGACTGAAACATTATGAATTTTTATATTCAAAAGCCTAAACCCCAGTTGGAGGTAGGACGATCTGATATCCTCGTGTTGGTGTTGTTCCCTCGTCATCATAAATAATGTTGTTCCAGGTTCAACATTGCAAGTGACCAATCACCTTCTGCTGACGTCATCTGCGACCTCGAAAAAAAAACAAACGGCTTCAAAAGATCTACTTCACTTGCGAGAAGAGAAACCGCCTCTGTAAGGACAATATATATAATGCTTACCGTTTATTAAAGGAAAGTATCCTGAAATGCAAAGAATTCAAGTTCTGGGATCGGCGGACAGAAGCGGTTTCTCTTGTCGCAAGTGAAGTAGATTTTTTTTTAAGGCGGTATTTTTCCAAAGGCACAAAAGGGGGACATCACAACAATGTGATTGGTCACTTGCAATGTTGAACCTGGAACAACATTTATTATGATGATGTGGGAACAACACCGACACGAGGATATCAGATCATCCGTTGGGGACAACAGGTGTCACAATGGTGGCTATCAACTTTCTCTGTTAAGCCAGGTTTTCTGCTTCAAGCTCTGTGCGTGTGTTTGATGGATCATATTATTTCAATTCCTAAAAATGATCCCTGTGAGTGTTGCCTACTCAAGAAATGTTATCAGATATGGATAGTACAGGTTGCTCCCTTGCCACAAGGGGTGATTTAGCGGTTTTACGCTGGATGCGCTTCCTGATGGAACCTTGAGGGGATTTGTGTCTTCAGCTGGGATTGAACAGGCGACCTTTTGTTTGCCAAGAAAATATGTTAACCACTACATAATGATGATAAATTGGTGATTAAAGCAGTAGTTTTTCATATGGGGGGGGGGGGACCTAAAAATATTTGGCACACCAAAGTAGAACAGTCTCACGGATGCTAGAGAAAATTTATAATCTAGGGATTTTAGAGCTGGAAAGATTCAACCTCAACACTAAGAAAATATAGATTAGAAATGGCTTTAGTTTGTCAGCAGATCACAGTGAAATTAATTTTATTGATTAAACAGATGTTCTTGGGAGTGTGTTCTGTAGCTGAAATTCCACCAGTGTAAAAGACAACAACCTGCTCCCGACCACGTTCAGAATAGGTAACCATAGTGATTTAGCCAGGTAAGAAGAAAGCCTCTTTCATGACACAACTCTGACTTTAAGGTCACAATGGGCTGCTTATAAAATTATTTTGCTTAGCAGTATATCCATCTGACCACTGTTAGTTTGTTTTCTTGCTCTTGAATGATGCTGTTTTCAGACATCAGTCCCTTCACCCTACATGTTTTTAATATTCCAAAATACTTTTTAAAAGTAAGTAGGCACATTCACTGGCACAAATATGTAACCTATAAAATACAGGTGTATACTAATATACAAACAATCACAGCAAAATGTCTGACCACCTTGTGTGTTCAAAATATATGATTATACTATCATTTACCTCACACTCTAAAAAAAGGCTTAAAACTAAAACGTTACATGCTCAGACTATGATGCACACTCATTAATAAGCAGCATTAGGTTACAATATACACACCCTTTCAGTAAATTCAAGCTTGGCAGCTATTTTTATCATATTGGATGTGCTATTCCCATGATATCATCATGTGACTCATTGTTCCATCATGGTGGTATGCAAAAACCATGCCTATAAACTGATAAACAATGGCCTCACACCTGCCAAGCTGATAGCTGGCCATAGCAAATGTAACAACTCAAGCCTAAAATTTCACCCAGAAACACACACTGTCTGATAATAACAGAGAAATAAAAACAAAATCATTTCACAAGCTAACACTGCATCTGGAAATGGAGAACCACGTTTGTACAGTGAGGATATTTTGCATTGTCAATCCTTTATGTGTGAATCAAAATTGCATGATTTTGTGCATTTGCATCACAAAATATATCCATCTGATACAAGTTCTGAACATACAATAAAATTACTGAGCAGCTGGAAGTGTTTAAGTGTGCAAAATGTCTAAAAGTTACAAACAAAAAGCAAACCTTTTAGAATTGCTTCCAAAAGCGGCGACTTTGCAGTGTTTCCCTTTCTGTCTCACAAAGTTACAGCTCAAGAAAAAATATACATGCATTGTACAAGATAACCATCTTAAAACTGTTTCAAATTGATACCTTCATTTTAATGAAGCTTGCTTTCTTTGCTCAGATGGAAATATGTGGGTTTTTTTCCTCTCCTGACAGAAAGAAAAAAAATGGACCCACTTTAAACACACATCAGCTACATGAGTTCTTTAAATAAATACTCCAAGTGACACAAACTTTAACTACAAAGCACTACACTCATATAGGCCTCACAAATCTCAATGTGCATGTATTCCTTGAGGCAACACTGACTGAAAAATCAAAGTTCAAATGTAAGTCTGGCATCTGTAAAACCCTTAATGGCTCAGTGGGAAAACTGCTGGCTCCAAATGATCAAGACCAAACGTTTACCTTTACTCGACTGTAATGCACACAAATAGCTTGATTACAGTTAATGTTCAGATTAAGATAAAAGTTTGATTAAGTAGTTTACATGAGTCACAGTAACCCAGCAAAGAGAGAAACACTGGGGTCACTCTGTTATTAATTCTCTGGATTTGAGACGGGACAAGAGAAGGGAACTGCTTTGCGAGTGGCTGGAGGTTGACTCCCATCCACAGGACACTGGGACTGGAACTAAAAACTAGAAAATTTAAAAACTATCAAAATATAAAAATGACACCATGGGTTTGTTTCTGAGACACCAACTGCCCATGAACTTGTGAACTGGGCAGTTGGATGGTCTTTCCAACTTGGGTAATTTATAAGAATGGCTTTTCAAACCATCACTTGATACTATCTTTATCTAATAAGTTGGAGTTTCATTTCCTCTGATGCTGAACTCCTGTGACCTGATTAGATTCTACATATGAAGCCACTTTTTCCCCATACCTATTAGTGTCAAGTTGCTCTTTTGGTTTGTAATGTGAAATAATCAAATAAAAAAATTTAATGCATATGCACATTTAAGCTACTTGAGATGTTTATTTCCATCAAAAGGTAAAAGAAAGAAAAACAAAATTAAAAATTCAGATCCCCATCAGCTTATGTTTAGATCTAATTTCAGGCTTACTATAATAACATTAAAACATGTACATAATACAAGCACATAAATGCATGATAATATATTTTAAATAATATTCTTCCATACCACTGATTGCTTCCAAGTGATTCCAACACCCGTGCCCAACACCATCATCAAGTGCTGGAATTTAAATATATAAAAATGTATGCATCTCTGTAACTGCAGGTTTGTTTATTTTCATTTTAAAGTTCTGAATCAGCTTCGCCAGTTAGTTTATGAGTACACGTGAGTTGTTTGGGTTGTGGGTTGTTTGTGGAGCATCACAGGTGCAGAAAAAGTGCAAAACACAAATATGTGTTATAATTTCTCTAAACGAGTTGAAATCTTGATGAGACCATTTAGATTTATTTCATATAATGGAAGTGCATTCACTCTGTAAATCACTATAATGTCGACTACAACTCCATTTAATATGCACATGCACACACGCAGGCACAAACACCTACTTATTGGTGTAATAGGAGACCATAAATTACATTGCAATTCCTCTCTCTGGAATAATGTAGCATTCAATAGGGGCAATCAAAACACCTCACGTCAGTAAACCAAACCTCACACCTAACATACTGACACACACACACACACAGAGAGCAGTTGTCGTGCAGAACTAAAAGCCAAAGACCGCATCTGCTTATACTAAATGATAACGTAACGGAATGTAAATCAGAGATGTTCAGCGTTGAGAATGAGAACAGGCAAATATGTGTGTAGGTGAGTGTCTTTTTTTGGCAGCTTTGGGAGCAGAGGGTGTGCATGAGGTTTATGTGTGTGTGGAGGGAGGGCTGATGGTGTTAACATTACAGCTGCCATGTGTTTATTTCCAGGAGTTCTGGTCTATGCTGTCTCCGTCATCTCCACATGCTTAAACTGTTACTTTCCATCCATCTACACCCTGCATGTCTGCAGAGTATGTGTGCGTGTACGTATGTGTGCTTCGTGGGAGGATATTAATGTATTTCCTACTTGCATGTGAATAATGCGGGGGATGTGGACATCCATGTGCATGCACGGGTGTGAGTACAGTTGCATAAGTCTACATATGTTTACAGCTGCACGCGTCCCACAGTCTCCTCTGCGTGATTAGCTTCCCATTAACTAAGTCGCATATCACCCATCAGCACATCAGTGGCTCCAGGCCTTCTCCGCACTATCTAACTGGCCAAACAAGCTGTTGTCTAGACCCTTAAAGCACACAGACTCACACACACACACACCATCTGGACACCGATTAGGTACCTATCAAAGCATACAATGACTCTATTGCAAAGCCATTTGGTTACAAGTCAACACATGACCTCAAGTTAAGTAGTGAATTTATTCATTTTCTCTGCCTCATTCTGTCTTTTATTTTTTCACCAAAGCCTCAAACTGAAGAATATCTAATGGCCAATATGTTTTAGAATTAAAGCACAGTTTGTGGTGTCGTCCTTAAAGGTTCGAGATACTTGACTCAAACAAGTAAACCTGTAGATGAGGTTATAAGGCTACAGATAGGAACACAGGATTCAAAAAGTGATCGAGTTAGAAATAGCTCAACAATTTTTTGGTATACAGGGTTCAGACAAAATGTTTAGTTTTTAAACAGAAAAAGGAGCGATTGAAGTATACAGTTAACTTTGTGAAAATAGCTTGCTATGTCTTAAAATATAAGACGGGCACTGATTTCCTATTGAGACTGACATTGACATGGATCACTATTTTCTCTCTGCGTACGTTCATTTACCCTCTCCTTCATGTTAAACAATATCAAATCTTCTATACTGAATATCTCTAAGAAGCCTGAACTCAAGTAACAGGCCCCAAACAACGATCAATTACCCTCTCCACTCCCTGCTCGCCCTCCCCAATCCAAAAAATAGTTCCAGGTGGTGAGACTGGGAGGGCAGGATATCATGGAGGGAGTGCGAGTGCATGGAAAACCCTAAGCCCTCATAGTCCCAGTGCACTAAGGTTGTCACAGCCAGCTTTCCTTTGCTCCACTCCCCTTCACCTGTTATCTGTCTATCACTTTATTGTGTTAGACCATGTTGGGCAGAGAGTGATCAACTCACACAATCAGAGTATAAAGACGCTTTTCTCGCATAAGCGCAGCAAATTTGATTTCCAAGATAGAAGTTTTGTAATTTGATGCCTAGCTGTCATCCACATGCTGAATTTACTAACAGCCACCCATTGAAATTTATATTAATAAGCAAAATATATATAGCACAAGTGATTATATGTCTTTGGATTATTAATACAAATTTCTGTTCTAATCATTCCGGCAATAGTTTGTAGGATTTCGCTGAAACTCGCATAATATCAGTGCTTATTATTGTATAAAAATTATCTTTTCTTTCTACACTGCCTCTCTCTTTCTCTCTCACCCACACACACACACACACACACACACACTCAGCTTCCCCTGCTCCAGCTGTGTCTTAAGAAGTCAGCGCCAGACCGGTAATCTGACTGGGATAGAAGTTACTGGATCTGTATCCATTACAGGATGTAATACCCCTCTATCCCAAACTCTCAACACTTCCCCTTTCTGCACCTTTCAGAGGTCATTCTAAGATGACTGTTTCCTCCGTTTTTCTCAGCGCTATAGCCCCATCCAAATATAATGCAATTTGCTTATTGCACATTGCTTTGTAGCTGATGGTTACCCACTATAACAGCCATTCCAGGTGGTGAGAGTAACCCTCTAATGCATTTTACCACAATCAAGTTTCAACCCATGTTGTGCATTACACCACTGGTAGTTGCTTCACCTGAGAAAAGTTTTGCTTTTTTACTTTGAAGTTGCTGATTTTTATTGGTATTACATGGTTTCTAATCACAACATCATCACAAACCGAATACACAGAACTGCTGGGTAACTGACACACTACAGCTACAGGAGCTGCTCAGCCAGGGTAACCCATGCTATGAAGCTCCCAGCACACAATTTCTGTGCTGATGATGCTGCTGGTTTGAAACTCCTGAGTCAGCAGAGCATTGCCACTGTGCACCTCAGCACTCAGTAACAAGTTGCTGGAATTTTTAAATGCTTAAATTCTCCAATAATACCAATTAGAGTTGATCGTAGCATATCTACAAGAGAAGAACTTTCATAAACTGGCTTGTTGCAGTAGTGACATCCTATTTGCAGTATCACACTCAAATTTAGTGAGATCTATAGAATGTCCCAGTATTTTACAAATGTTTGTAAAGGCAGACTGCATGGCTAGGAGCTTGGTTTTATACATCTATGACAATGTAACTGAAAACACCTGAATTCAAAGATTAAAAGGAGTAGCCCAACACTTACAGGCTCCTTAAGTGTCAGTATCAAAAATGGTGTATTTGAGACTCATATCTGTGTCATTACTTTTATAGTAGAACAATAAATTCTCAAATATCACCACATTAGTCTTCTGGGTACCAGGTTGTTAAGCCTGGTCAGGCCATGGTTTTTGGTGCAAACTGAAGAAGAAAAAGAAGGGGGGAAAAAAACCACATACAAAATTGACAAAGGGAAAACAAATACTAATAGAAAACCAATAACAAGCACTAAAATGTTCCCCCTCTGGTTCAACGTTACAGTCAGGACATCAGTAGTTCTAATGAGGTATCAGTTTTCTGCACGTGAACAGAACACATCCTGTCAGAAAGCTTTAAGGGTGAGGAATGGAAAGCACAACTAACAGCACGGTACACTGAGTCACATCTCAAGTGCTTCTTTTCTTATTTTTTAAAGCTGTGTTTTATTCCAAAATGCCTAATGACTTCCTCAGAGCAGAGTATCTTGAGAGACCCTCTCTGCATCCCTAAATGCAATTGAATGAATTCACTTGGAGTTGATGGGAATCATCTCTTTCACTGCTTTTGATTTTCTCAAAAACTAACAGCCAGGGCAATCCGTAAGTATGAAGTATGTCACTTTTACAATAAACTCAAAGAACTATGGCAAATCCTTAGGAGCTCGAGAACACAGGCAGCAAGTGTGATGTGTATATCTTGGCCAAAAACCAGGTAAATGTTTTATTAAATATATATATAAAATATCACCTGAAATTCCACAGAGAGCAACAGTCTCATTAGAGAGCAGTGACAAAAGCAAAGCAACTGGCGGAGCTTTGACTGTGAAAACTGATACAGCCGTGCTTATTTCCACCAAGGACAATGAAATGTAAGCTATCACGCTCGCTCCTCACTTCCCAGAACTCACATTGAAGGCTGCAGCCTGGTGTAGGTGGAAGGTCACAAAAGATTTGTGTGTATGAGATTCATAAAGTGTGCATAAGAGTGTGATTTCCCTATACTACCTATGCCCACTCGACAATAATGAATACAATGTTACCTATTTGTTTACCGCACAGACAATGGCGTATAAATGCCAGAGGGCAAACTGTGACTTTTATGCAGACACAACAGAGTAGGCATTTTACTGGCTGTTTAGAAAATTAACTACTCCATTTAACTACTTAACTACTCACCTGTGGCCACATGAACAAGGAATCCCAAGTCTAGACATCTATTCAGTCTACCAAGTTATTTGTGGGTTGTTACGGAACAAAGACAATACACAGAGGAAATTAAGATACAGAAAGAGAAAAGGAGACGGAGACAGTCTTGTACATAACAACCACCTCGCTCCGTCTCACAACGTCTTTTAATTGACAAATGTTTGCCTGTTGAGTCACGGCTGAATTTATTGACAATCAATCATCTGTATGTCAGCCGATGAATAGGCCTGTTGCTGGTCCAATCAGTCATCTACGCGTGAGCCAATAAATGTGACTAACAGGCCTCAGGAGAAATGCTTTCTGAATACAGTTTGGACAGTTTGGATCAGCACAGTCCCTTTTTTGTGTTTCTGTTTATTCTGTGAATTTTGCTGATGCCAGCAAATAAAATAAGACAATGAATTAAATCCTAGCATCTCAAATTCACACGCTAAGAATTTAAAGGCTATTCAGCACAGAGCAGTGTTCTAATGCTTACATATAAATAGTCATTTTTCATTCTTTTAGCTTCTAAATACTGGCAATGCCGGGAAGGATTTATGAAAACTGGACTGAAGATTTGCTCAGCAAATGCCTTACAAATAGAAAAAACACACACTGTGAATGACTAACTAGGAGCATAACACAAACAAGAAATCTTGGGTGAGGTCCAACATTGTGTCAGATTTAACAGTTCTTCTTTGCTGGCAGCTGTTCTGCGGCATCTTGGACGGAGCAGTCGGCGTTACCATGCATCTAAAACATGTCGACACTTTGTCAGTTTGCACCCCTGTGCACTCAGGTGTGCAGTTTCATCCTTAAAAGCACATAATATTTAAAATAACTGTTATTCCTTCCAAAGCTCCAGTTATAAATTATGAAGCAGCACCTGAAAACAAAGAGAGTAAATCAGAAGGAGGGAGCTCGGCACAGACTGCTTCTGGAAAACCACCCAGTGACAATGACAGGAAAGATATACAAGACAGAGGAGATGACTTGCTGCCAGAGGTCGCAGGAAGACCTCGGCACATAACATACTGAGCATGAGGTATGAGCGTTTGCTGGCTTAACTTCAGGGCTCCCGGCTGAAATAGCCTACAATGACTTTAAATAGATCAACAATAAAGAAAGAGATAGATAAATAAACACAGACACCATCATTCATTAGAAACACTGTCCAAATCTACACTCTGTGTTTAACTGAACAGTGGAAAGACTAACATTTAAACTCTTGAAAACCAAACTTTGTTTTTAAATTACTGATTGGGAGGAAAATCTACAAAATGCTCTTGTTATAGTTAACCCTAGAAGAGGGCATGAAAAATAACAGAGGCAGCGAGTCAACCCTTAAAGCTGAGCTAGGGAGCACCTTTTTATTGTCGCTGGAAAAAAAATTCAATATAACATTTGAGGATGTTGTAATTGAAGTAGAATTAGACGAACCATAGCTTCTTGACCTTCCTTGAGGCTTTAGAAAATCTGGCTCACGTCCACAGATTTGAGTTAACTGCACTTCTTTTCAGTCTGGCATGCAGAGGGTCAAGTGAAGTATAAATGCGGTAATATAAAGACTGAAAATGTAATAATTTGTGGTAATCCCATCAGTTAAGCATAAGACTTTCACTTAGGAGACTGGAGTTCAAATTCGATTTGAAGATGAAACTCAGGCACTGTTGAATAAGACGAATGAACCGTCTCCTGTCAGACTCTTTATTTCTACTTACTGCAGCTTTAAAAACAAGTGTGATGGCACTAAACGCAGCAGAGTTTTGAATCTGACACGTTCTCCCTCCAACACATAACAAATCACAGTTGAGATACCAAACATGGTCACAGACAAAGTGGCCGGCGCGTGTAACATCAGTGTCATTCTGTGAGGATGTACTTCTCAGTGTGCTTGAAGAAAATGACAAATATATTGTAAATGAGCTGACATATGACTCAGTTATTATTGCAGCATAGAGTGCTTTGAAAGGGGTGTGATAAATCATGAAATGGGAATACTTTTGGTAAATAAATGCACTCATTAAACATCTTTCTTGTTTTTGCATCACAAGCCGCTGGTTGAATATTAGCTTCAGCAGCATTCATGTGCATGTGTTAAATATGCGAATTTAAAAATCATAGACTTGCTTGAAAATGTGTCGAATCAAATTTCTCGTTTCAAAATCACAGCCCAAAGGAAGAGACAAAACACTGCCCTGTGCTTATCAAAAACCTTTTCATAATGACATGAAAATCAGTTATAACGCACAGAAAAAACAGCAACACACTATAGATATTAGGGATCGTGTCCACTTCATTTGCATTTAACGTTTAAAACAGATTGTCATCATGGATTGCTTTCACAAAATGAAGGGCAAGGTATAGCACAGGTTTAAGACGCAAGACTTAATAAGTTAAAAACTGGTATACAACAAAAAACTGTAAGGGAATGCTTCACAGTATTAATGGGAGTAAGAGACGTAATGAGCTGTTGTGGAGCAACTTCAGCACGCAGCTACTTAAATACAGCAAAAAGTTCAAGGGAGCAGTCAGCAGAGAAAGTTTGCAGTAACTCACCGTGTCCTTGCGCATGCAGAGAGAACAGTCCAAGCAATACTAGAGAACTCCAGCTCCAGAAGCAGAGAGACAAACAGCGCTTCAGCCTTTCTCCCTGCACTGGCATGGTAAGAGTGTGCCGCCGCTCCTCTCTTCTCTGGTCTCCTCTCTTCTCTGGTCTCCTCTCTTCAGCGCTCTCCACGCGATGGGATCCGCTCACACGCCGTCGCTCCTTCTCAGTGCGTATGTATGCACCAGAGAGAGAGAGTGGGTAGCAAGAGAGGCGGGGGTAGTATCAGGCATGCGAGCTCCTGAATCTGTGAGTGCGAATGTGTGTGTGTCTGTGTGGGTCCACCGAAACGTGAGAAAGTCCACACCACACAGAACACACCGGCAACAGCAGCAGCAGTTGGAGATGATTGTCCCCCCAGCCCTGTCTGACAGTAGCAGCCCAGCTGAGAGAGAGAGGGAGAGAGACAGACAAAAAGGGGGAGTTTACTTCACTTGCCTTGTAGGGAGGGCTGGCCCTCTCTCTCTCCACACGTATACACACACACACACACACACACACACACACACACACACACACACACACACACACACAGGGAGGGAGGACACGGGTGGAAAGAAAACAGGGGCAGAGAGCAGACAGGAGCAAGATGGGGTTTAGAAAAAAAAAGTAGGAGGAGGGTGAGGAGGACATTGAAAACAAGCAGCACTATCTGTGGGATTCTGCACCTTTAACGGCTTATAGATATCTGTTTACACTTTGTTTTGGAAATAGACTCTGTTAATAGGGTGAGATTGACATAAAGTGTTGACCTAACAATAAAGCAGTACTACAATTGATCAAACAATACATTTCAGATAACTGCAGGAACTAAAAAAAATAATAATCATATAACATCCACATGTACTTCCTTTCATGCAATTGCAGCGGATCCTAATTGTTGTGCGTTTGGATGGACTAAATGGGAAAATTGGACCATTGTATGTTCAGTCAATATATGAGAATAGCTGAATATCAGAGTAACTGCCAACAGTGGAGGTACTGGATAAATCTGTGTAGTACTTCAAGTATAATTAAGGGAAAAAAATATACTGTATATAGAAGAGGCCCTACTTTAGGTGTGGTTTAATAGAGTGGATTTGAATTGTTCATGTTAACACATAGGCAGGCTAACCTGTAGTGTACTTAGACACCCTTTATGCATATGGTTTTGAGCCTAAGGCATTGACCTTTAGCTTTGGTCTTCAGCAGGCTGGAACGAACATATGCAAAACAACATTTGAATAAAACTGCACTCAGGTTTGTGTCACCGACGACTCCAAAGTCTGCGCGGCTGGAGTCGGGTTTATCATTCCGAAGAATTCTGCTTTAGAATCCCAGATTTACAAAAAGCTACTCAAAACACCTCTTCACACAGTGGCGTGCTATTCAAGTAGCTGGCCTAGACACTTTGAAGGAGCTGTTAGAGATTACATCACCCAAGCCTGGAGCTTTTATACTAATAAATAAATGGGTTGAGACACTCTAATAGACCATTTCCTTTCCAGAGCTATCCTCTTGCCTGTAAGGCATGCTTTCGACAAAACCGTGTGTGTGTGTGTGTGTTTGTGAGAGCGCACGTGCGTGTGTGCTGGTAACACTTTGCTTTTAGCTGAAAATATGACAGACCTGAAACACCACAGAATGGGCAGCTTTTTTTTTTTTTACTCCTCAAAACACAAAATGCTGAACATTGAAGTTTCGAGGTTAAATAGATGGGGGTTTTTGTTTTCATGTTAATCTGCCTCTTTGTTGCTGCCGCTGTTCTTTGCACTTCTTTTCTTTCTCACACTTGTTCATGTTGGTCATTAAAGGCAAACAATAGGCTGCCTGGCTCCCTCGCTCTTCAATGAGAGCAAAATATCACTTCACAAATAAACCGTCCTGCCTTGCCGCTGCCCTATCGTCTTTCTGTCTGCCCTCATCATTGCCTCTCTCAAGCCCTGTTCCCATACAAACAGTAATAAATGTTCTTGTCAATTTTCCTCTCATGTGAAAGAGAAGATCCAGTCTCAGTTTTTGAAGCAGGATGTCCGAGCTGGGGATGTTTAGCAAATAAGAAGCGGCCACTTGTGTAACTTGATATTTCAATTAGTATTTTGACAATTAGTTAACCAAATACATCTAGTTGGTGTCTTTCTTGCTACAAGTGATCTGATTTTTGACTAAAATCCATACATTTTTTTTGCCCTTTCTGAACTTCTGAAGTCCTGGATTTGGTTGTAAAGTCAAAATTTTGAAGTGACCATTCCAGATAGGAACATTTTCCATTTTGGAAAGCCACAGCAAAGTTTCTCCCGTTTCATGCATTCCTAAATGACACACAGCTTTCTTTATTACCATTTATACTCTTTCCAAGGTTTTTTTTTTTTTTAACTAACAAACTTAGCTGCCCTCCCCCTCCACTTCTGTGTTTCTCTTCTCCACTCCTTTTCCCACTCCCCTTCTCCAGTGAACCAGAATGTCATTTCAAGCATGTCTAACCACGGGAAGCCTTTTAAAAAACTGTGACAGCATTTGCCCCCAATCCCCAATAGCTGTGAAGCCCTGTGTGTGTGTCAGCAAGTAATGAATGTCTGTGGTGATTTGCTTGAGAACAGAAAATCATATGCAGATTGAGGTATGATCCCTTTAAAAGCTGTTAATTTAAAAGGTACTGTAGACCAGTGCTCCATGACACACACACACACACACACACACACACACACACACACACACACACACACACAGAGGCTATTCTTCACTGGTGTCACCCTCATGCTGGGTCTATGATGAATGGCTGAGACTGTCATGAGCGAAGGATGAGCAGTAAGAAAAAAGGGAGAGAAAAAAAGCACAGAAAGGCCTCTGACAAGAAAAACAAAGGGGAGAAGAGGGAAGAATAATAGATGTCTGAAGCCTTTTAGAGGAAAGCTTTTTTTGAAGAATTTAGATAACAGAAGGAGGAAGTTGACCTTTAAGGGATATTTAGAGGAATTCAAATTTAAGAGCAAAAAAAGGCTTATACTGATAACAGGAGGTTAAAGACATAAAAATACAAGCAACACTTCTACTTTACGTCACAAATGAGTTGCTCAGATGTCTTTAAATCTGATGCAGAGACCACTGTTTATTCTGACTGCTTGTATGCTAATAGCGTTCAGGCCCCTTTACACATTCAGATTATAAGTCTCAGCAAGTGCTTGGGGTCAGTAGTTTATTCAGCATCCACTCTTTCATCATTTTTGACAAGCTGTCATAACACAACAACTTCACTTGTCAGTAGCTCTCAGTGTCAACACTTCAAAGGAGGTGGATTGAAAGTTGCCAGTAAACACATTTAATTTCTGATCTCGGAAATTAGAAACAAATAATACATCTAATGAGTTGTTAGGTACAATTCAGAAGTTTCCTCCTCGCCAAGTGGACTCTATATATATCGCACTGCACAATCTTAATTAGCAATCCTGAACTATCGCCTCTCCAGAACTGCAAACTATTAACTGCCGTGTCACCCGTGGTTTTATAATACCTTGGAGATAAATGAGAAAGGGTTCTTTCTATTAAGATCAATGACAGTGAATGGGAATATAAAGATATGCTAAAATCACTTTCAGTTTGTAATCATGCCAAAGCAATACAGTTCAAGATTTAACACAGAATGCATATATCTCCCAATCTTAAAACAGTTTCAACCCAGCAATGTGCTGGATAGAGATTGGTACCCTAACTCATTGCCGTTGCTAATGTCATAAGCTGCAAAGATACCGATATTATTATGGAGATGGACCCAAAGTTTCTTATTTGAGGTCTCTCTGATAGACCCATCCCAATAAGAAATTGAAGAATGTACTCTAGTACTTACTTGCACTGCAGTGAAGAACATCTTGCTAAAGTGGATTAATGTAAAAGAACCAAGCGTTAAAGCTAGTGTAGAGTGCTGTGTTATTTGGTACTGTTGTTTTACATTTTTTGTCTTTCTGTTTGTTTGTCTAAAAGTGTGTGCTTAAAGATTTTAGAATGGATCCATCCTTTGCTTGTAAAACTGGAGAACAATAAATATATTTGGAAGCAAAAAAAAAACAGTCATGTGGACTGATGAGGATTAAGGATGAAAATAAAAATCTGGTATTACTTATATTGCTAAGGTACAATTATATTAACTAGGAGAGCTGCAGAAGCTCTCATTATATGTAGACAACAGCTTTATAATTTGAGTGAAGTTAACTAGATCTCTGTAGCGTGTTGCTAATCTTATAGAAGGTCTCTAGCACTGAGACTCTTCTCACTCCTCGCCTTTCTGTCATCAGATCAAGAGTACCCCCATCATCTATAACTAGGGATCTACAAATATTGTGGTACCATGGAATTGCGCGCCATTGACCTTGACTATCACTGGCCTTTTGGCAAATACTATGACGAAATGACTGCTGAGGATGATAAAGATGACATATGACATCCTCTGCCTCTCTGATTGCATCCTGTGAGATGGACCTCATTGTAGTTGTTCAGAAAGTATCAGCTTTGTATGTAGCTTTGTTGCCTCACAGCAAGAAGGTTGTGGATTTGAATCCACCATCAGGCCAAGGCCTTTTTGCGTGGAGTTTGCGTGTTCTCCGTGTGGGTTCTCTCTGAGTACTCTGGCTTCCTCCCACAGTTCGAAGACATGCATTTAGTAGCATTAGGTTAATTGGTGATTCTAAATTGCCCATAAGTGATGTGAGTGTGAATGGGTGTGTATGTCTGTGTTAGCCCTGCGACAGACCGGCAACCTGCGAAAAAAAACCTATCCATAGCGATTTTGAATAGAGGGTAAAGTAGATACGCAATTTTAACTAGATATAGGAATAAAAATTACACATTATTTATACAGTATTGTTGTTCTATGTTTTTTAAAACAGTTGAATGTGTAGCAGTGCAACAGTGTTAGAAGAGTCAATTTCTGATTACCAGAGTACTCTTTTTTCTTTCTTTTTTTTAAAGTTGGTGTTAAGACTTGAAGGTTTTCACAGGCCACTTACTGTAGGAATTTCTGTCTGGGCTCAAATTCCAAATATATAAATGGACTTGGCATACTTGCGACTCTGCATATACCTATTCAAACACATTGTCTCCGCATTCGGATTTCTTTGGGATTTAAAAACCACCTTACCTTTTCCTGGCTCACTTTTAGAAGCATTTATCCCTTTATTTGATGTGTGAACTGACTAAAAGACAGGGGATTAAATCCATTTTAGTGAAACACCTCCGTGGCACAGCAGCACATCTGCTAATCCCCAGCCATTCACTTCAGCATGTCTTTAAACTAACAAGAGGTTTAACATAATCTGCTTTAAGTCTGTCCATTCACTCCTATTCACTGGTGCATTTACATAGCAATCCTTTGTAGATGTGGGAGAGCTGTGTGTGAGAGTCGCGGTAGTACTTCCTCTTCCTTCAGTCCATTTGTACCCTCAGCTCCTTCGCCTGAGGGAAACCTAAATGGTGGTTTAGTTGAGTTCATTTGTTGTTTTAGTTTTAAAATGTTCAAACAAAGCACTGCAGTTAGCAACAATTTGATCAAGACAAGTAGGGAAGACATGATTAAAATGGTCTGTAAGGAATGTATGAAGTGCTGTGTGCAAAATAGGATAGGAAGGTAATGATTAAGGATGGAGCAACAGGGCTGCAAATTACAGGTGATGCTAAGCCTTTTCACCCCGACTTAAACAACACAAACTCACCAGTGAAAAATGATTTCCTGCTCCTGTCGCAAACACAGCCAACAAAAGTCATCCTAGGGCCAAGGAATTGGTGAGAGGAATAAGGACACGAGGAGTAACACAGAGTTCAGGGAGATGTTGATGAAGCAGTGAAAGAAACTAAAGCCTGTCAGGTCCTCCTCTGTCCTCAACACTAATTTGTTCTTGTTTGACCTTTCACCTTTATGGGAAAATACCTCTGCGGCACTGAAGAACCCCTTTTCCCCCACAAATATGGAAAGATAAAATAAATAATATATTATTTTATATTATTTAGTAAGCAGTTACAGAGTGATGTTTAGATCACTTCAGATGTTTAGATCACTCAATGTATTACCACTTGATCAAATCATAACTATAACCAGTATTTGTCCAACCACAAATAAGATATTTATTCCCTCCCTGAACTGCATGTCGGATGCTAGTAGGAATTTTTTCCATTTAGTGAGATCCTGCCAGACAGGATTTTTTTTTTTATAAAGATTTATTTTCCTTTACACTCACTGGCCAATTTTTTAGATATGCTGGGTCGGACCCAGGCAAGATTTAGCCAACCTTCTGTAGCCTATCCCTGACCTTAGCCGAAGGGAGTGGCACCCAATGTGGTCCTCTGCTGCTGTAGCCCATCTACTTCAAGGTTCACAATGTTACGTATTCAGAGATGCTCATCTGCACACCTTGGTAGTAACAAGTAGTTATTTGAGTTGCTGTTGCCATCAGTTCAAAGCAGTCTGGCTATTCCTCTCTGACCTTTGACATCAACAAGACCTTTTCACCCAGAGAACTACTCACTGGGTTTCTGTCCATTTTTCAGACACTTCTCTGTAAACCCCGGTTCTGTGGTAAAATCTCAGTAGATAAGCCTGTCTGGCACCAACAACCAAGCCATATTCAAAGTCACTGAAAACACCTTTCATCCCCATTCAGTTTAAACTATAGGAGGTCGTTTTGACAATGTCTGCATGCTTGAATGTGCAAATGAATTGCTACAGTTTGATTGGCTGATTAAATATATGCATTATCAAGCACTTAAACAAGTCTAACTAATTATATGGCAAGGAAGTGTATATTATTTTCCATTTCCTGTCTAGCACGGTTAGGTTTAGTGAACTAAACTAATTGGGTAACTTTAGAAAAAGATCCTCATAACATACACCACTTCAAGATTGTCGTCTGTGTCTCATGTTTTCTGCTAGAAATCTGGTCATGTGGGTTTTGGATGGTCAGCAGGGAGTCTGTGCCAAACTATGCTTAACCTAAACCTTATTATGAGCCTTTGCTTTTTTTTTTCTCCAAAAGGAAGTCAAGTCCCCTAAGGTGACTGTGTAAACAAGTTTATACCCTCACAGCACAAGTAACACAAAACACACATTCACACATCACAGAGAGTTAGGTGTTGGGCCACTTAAACTTAATGAAAGCCTAATGATAGACTGGGAATTGGGTTTTACAGCATGTTATTGTCATTGTGAAACCACTCACTGTATCACTTTACAACCGCCATAAAATCACTGAAAGGGATATGTGATTAGGGCGAGGTAGAAGAAAACTGAGACGGAGTATTAGGTATCCACAACTGTAATCATGATATCATAAATATTTCAATTATTTTCTTAATTTCTTTTGCATATATCCATGATGAATGCCCACGTGTACCGTCAAACTATGTAGCAAACAATGTTTTTCTAGAGTATTTCAGAAAGATTAATGTCCTGTTATTTTGCACTTAGGCACACAGCACGCAAAGAAAGAATGAAAGCCTCGAATATTACTTTGATGTTAAATGTTAGTGAAGACACTTTTGATTAATAGGAAACAGCTAAATAAGCAAAATAGGAATCATAGGATGTCGTTTATAAGAGAAGGTGAAACATGCACACACACACACACAAACTGTGAGTCTAGAATAAGCAATCCCCCACCTTCCACCTCCCTCGCACACATACCATCACCCCCAGACCCCACCAATCCCTTGAGGAACAGGAAAGGGTGCTGGGAGGAGGAACTAACTGGCCAAAAGGGTGGAATGTTAAATTTGTCTTGCTAAGGTAGACATGCACACAGAAACCAGAAGACCTACTTCCTGAGTGGGAGCAAAAAGGAGAGTTGAGTTTTCCCACCTGCTTCGTGGGATCGTTTTTGCTGCCTACTTTTTCTGATTCATAAATGAGACAGCTTGCTAAATACTGCAAAACACAATCTGCAGCCACCCACCAACACTTTTTTTGTTCCCCACAATGACTGGCCTCTGCTTGTTTATCCATCTGTCACATAAAATATCTGATACAGCTCTAGCTGGAAATGCGATCAGACTTTGAAGAATTTTCTTCATCTGGTTGGCACTGCTAACTTGGATTGTTAACATTAATTATGCAACGAGTGCATCTCAGCTCTCAGTGCAACACCGCAGAAAGTCAAACTCTGATGACTACTACCTTACAGCAGGGAAAGCCTCTGTGATTCTGTTTAGATGCAGTCAAGCACCTGCTTCCTCTGGTTACACTTGAGTTGAGGCATCTGTTTTGAAAGTGCTGTTTTCTCTTTATCCTCAGCTTAGCTTCTGTTTGCATCTCTTTGGTTTTCGGTTTAAAAGTGCAGATGTCTCCGAGTTACTGTGTGTCACGCTAGAGCATTTTATCCAAAACAACAAGCATGCCGGCAACAACTCCACACTCTCCTCACATTTTAGTTACAGCTTGATTATTGTAGTGAAACAGCAATCTTTGTCAGCAGTACAAACATGTTAACCTATTTTATATAAGGCACTGTGCACGTGTCTTGTGCCATTTTTATTTTTCTTTCTCTTTATATACTGCCAAGGAGGCAGATTTCCCAATTGGTCTTCAGTGGTACCTCTCCTAGCTGAAGGTCTTTCACAGTTTTCTTTTGGACATTGACTGCTTTTTCACTTATTTTCAGTGTATGTCTAACCCCAGGGATAAGTCAGTATTGTGCCTAATAGCCAGAGTTGTTGGTAACTTGTAAATGTTTAGCTTCTTTGTTATTGGGAACATGTTGCTAGGAATCTTTAAAAAATGCCAAACAATACTGTTTGGCAGGCATAAAAAATGATTTTTGTGCCAACAAAGTACTATTAGCTGAGAACTAGGCATATCTAGGCATACCACAGTGTGCAGTGTGTCTTTAAAAAAATTTGGAGGAAAACAATTGGAGGACAAAAGAAGCCATATGTAAAACATGGTGGAGGCTCCATCATGGTTTGGAGCCGTTTTTAAAATCTTGTCAAATTCAATCATGAATGCAGGAAAGTACCATCTGATTTTTGATCTGGAAAGCATCTGTTTGGCAATGGCTTTATTTTTCAGCATAACAATGATCGCAAACACACTGCCAATGCAGAGAAAAGGCTAAATGGCTTCCCCAGACCCCGGGACAAAACATCACTGAAGCGCTGTGAGATTGTTTTGACAAAACACGTAACAAAAGGCATCAAAAATCCAAAGAAAAGACTGGGAAGACTTGGTGCTGCTGACTCATATATTGTATTTTCATGAGTGTTCACACATGGTTCAATAAATCACTGCACCTGTTTCCAGTTTTCCAAATAAACTAAAACAAATAATGCTATTCCAAGACTTTTGCACAGTACACTAAATTCAAAAGCCTTTATGAGAGAGAGGCATAGCATGGAAACTTTCAACAGCAGTTCAATCAGCTATAGAGAACACATATGCCTGTTGCTATTGCAATGTAGTTGCAATAGCTATCAACCAAGGGAAGATAGTGTCTTCGGGTATGTATGAAATAATCCAAATTCTTTAAGTTTCTTAGTTTTATTTCCCTTTGTCATAAATATACTAATACTTTCCATGATTCCAAAAACACTCGTTTAAAAACACAGGGATCTAGTGTTTATAATTACCCTGTAGAACTAACCTGGTTTTGCCCAAATTATGTAGGAGTTTAGGCTAATAAAAGAGCTACACGTGGTTCTTTGGATAATGACAACTGTTTTCTCCAGCCAAGAATAGCATAGCCCAATAAAACCTTTCAGCCTCTGTGGCTGGTCCTATTCACAGTTGTTTTCTCCTACTCCCCCTCTCTTCCAGCCTTGCATATACTTATACCTGCCAGAAGAGAAGAGAAGAGAAGAGAAGAGTCCCGTATTAGTGGTTGTTTAGGGCCAAACAGAGCATAGTGACACCAGGGGCAGGGGGCTAACCTACAAACTGCCCGTGACCCCGACACCTGCACGAACACAGGGACACATACTGATATAAAAGCACGTACACCAGTCCAGACACACACACACACAAACGCACTTATTCACAGATCACTGCTTATGACACCCGCTTCTCTAGACCTGCCAAAAGGCCACCATTTGACCACCTGATAAAACCGTCTGCTAGGCAAAGCACTAATGCTGTGTAATCACTCTTCCTCACAGACTTTACCAAACAATTAGATACATGCTGCCAGCGATTCAAAATAGTTTTTTTACTGAAGACTTCAAAGGAGAGCAATGAGAGCAAGTTCAGAGGTCAGGGTTAGAATGAAGGGAGAAAATACTTTTGATTAAAGACTCTTTTTGATTAAAAGAGACACTGAATAGAGAAAGCAGGATAAAAGAAGAAAGATAAAGAAAAAGAACATGGAAGCAGCTAATGATGTTACGAATGAGTGGGAATTTATTGCCAAAGCATTCAGTGGCAAAGCTTGAACCAGCTTTAAACTTTTGTGATTTTCTCTTATCTGTTAAGTGTGATTAACCGACCAGATTATGGTTGAATTTAGCGATCTAAATCGAGCATGACCAATTCATTTGAATCTAGTAAAAATCTAATAGAAACAACGCTGGCAGTTACTCGGGCAACTAGCAACACTTTTGTTTTTAAGGGATTTTAAACTAAGTATTCTGGAGTTATTTTGGTTAGAGATTATTGTTATTTTATACCAGCACTTGGAGCTCATTCACTGTGAATGTCAGCTTACTACCAAAAATTGGTTTGGCAAATGTACTTTAAAAGTAGGATGGCCCTTTTTCAAATGCTATATGCTGCGTATATGCAGTGGCTTTGCTGATATTATAAACAGGCACATACTGGTGTCCTATGCCTGCTGAGGTTACGGCGTGTGTGCAGTGAGCTCAGTGAAGCAAATTGCTTGAAGATCAATAATTCCCTGCAACGGTTGCAGAGCTACCCATCTTATATTCTGTTTCTAAATACCAAAAGGTATAAAAATGAGATGCCGACTTCTTTGACAGAGCTGGTCTGAGCAACTGAAGTAAACTCAACAGATTTTGATTTACAGTTTGTAAGAATAAGGTGCCAGGCAGTATTTTTCTGTGAATCCTGACTTATCTCTCACAGAACGTATGGCTTATGATTTGAATGCTAACGAAGTTAGACAGGAAGCAAGGACAAGGGGACACAGTGTTGGGCAGGGGTTGAGTCAGATGACGGAGGTGGTGGGAGCAAAGCTGGTGTCGGAAGGGTGGTGGTGGGGCATGAGGGTCTGCTTGGGGTGAGAGGCGCAGTGGGATAAGAGCGTGGGGAGTTCATGCCCCTGAAAGGCCCTTTTCGCACTGCATAAACAAAGAGATTACAGTGAGAAGGGGCTCAGTGCCGCTAACAAGCAGTGCTACCACACACACTCGTTTAAACTCGTGCACACACAGTCACATCCTCATAGGAATCATACACGCATGCACGCACACACACACACACACACACACACACACACACACACACACACACAAGACTATAAACACACAAACAAGGACAAGCTCATGCAAACTAATGTGCACTCACAAACACAGCATCAACTCAATAAACCTACGCACACAAATAACAAGAAGCATCACAACATAGTGGCGCCACCTGTCTCCTCTTCACCAATTAATGAGCTCCCAGCTCCCGGGATGCTACAACGGGGTGGCAATTAGCAGCAAAAAAAAAGAAAAAAAAAGAAGAAGAAGAAGAAGAAGAAGGGGGGAGTCATGAAATGAGGGAGACAAACAGACGATGGGGAAAGGGGTTGAGAGGGTAAGGGTGGAAGGGGCTGAATCAGCTAGAAACAGTCAAAGTAAAGAAAAGGGACACAGAGTGAGAAACACAGAGGAAAGGCAATGTGTCCATATAACTACTTGCATTCATGATAGTTTATTTTAAAACCCCACATTTTTAAACTGTCTGTTTTTTTCAGTCTTAGGTGACAAGGCAGGATTACAGACTTTTAACATGTTGAACTCACGGTTGTCCGTTCTATATTGCTGTCTCTTATTTCAGATGTTTCTCTGATTTATGCTATACACTGTCAATATAATATACTTTAAAATAATGTAGGAAAACTGCATTTAACTTGAGAACATCCAGGGAACTGAAAAAGATGAAAACATTTGGAAAAGCTCATTGATGCTGCTCGCCTGCATGTTTCCATCTCTAACTTGTGTGTTTCCTTTTTTTTGCCTCATTCCTTCTGTCATTCAGTCACGCTTTGTTTCCCGTTTCTCTCTCTTAAATACATGCACACATACACATTCTTTGTTCGCCACCTGATAACAGGCAGTCATTCATACCAACTCATGACCTCTGACCCTTGAACCTTTAGGTCTAAATACAGAACTGAGGGACCGGTCACGCATTTGCTGACGGTGACGGCTGATACAGAAATGCACACACACATAAATCAACAAAAGTTACGGTAAAAAATGTACAAATTTAAAATTCCATTGGAACAGTCTTATATGCAGCATCAATAATTAAATGAACTAGTGAATGATTCAATCATTAGATCATATGTAGATACAGAAAGGACTTTAACGCTATAGGGCTAATTGGATATCCTGCATTATACTGTGTGACTACGCTTTCAATTTATCAAATTTGCAAGTTAAAATAATAAAATGAATGTCAGCTAGAAGACACATTGTTTTCCACTTTTTAGAGACACAGATGGCTAAAACTCTATATGTAAAATATCAAATTATATCAGCATTAAAAACTTATACTTCCTCTGCTAATAATACTACTATAGCTACAAACAATAATAACAGCAACAGCTACTTTTACTTTCTTTAAAAAATGTTTGCCTTTGATATTTCAGTGTGTGAAGAAGTGTGGATTATTAAAATGGTGACTTTACCATATGTTGAGAAACTTTGTAAATTAAAAAAATCCAAATCTAGTGGCCAATTTCACAGTAAACTAATACGCCCTGACAGCTGCCAAAGCATTGATCATTTACACGTTTGTCTTTGAAACACACATACGTCAATGACAACATAAGCGTGACAAGCAATTACTTACTTCATTTTCATTTTTATTTGTGAAATATTTTGCATCCGAATGTTAGTTACATTCAAAATCCATTATGCGCTACACAAAAGGGAAGCGGACACACAAAGCACAGAGACAAACATTCATTTGCATCTCCCCCTTCTCTATCCATCTCCAGCCATGTCCACTGGCACACATATTAGGCAGGTGTGGGGTCAGTGTTAGGGTCAGAAGCCTCGGTCCAGCTCCCAAATATAGTGCTTCCACTATTTAAGGATCCGTAAGTTCAGCGCAGCTTCTCATATGACCACCATGGGCCCTTTATGTATGGGAAAAAAGCAAAAATACCTAACACACAAAACAAGCATTCATCAATTCATTCACAGAGTTCCAGCACAAGTATTTACACTCATGTACTACATTTATACATGTAGGTCAATCAGTGGCTGTGGACAAAGTACAAAGAACATTGTGACAACAGTGTGTGTTACACAGTCTGCCCCATCTACCTGCCAGCTATCAGAAAACATGAATGCTAATGTCTACTAGCCTCTGTTCCCCAAACCTTGACCCACACCTACTTTTCTTTATGTTTCTGTTCTTCTTTCTCCCTCGCCTTTGCTGACCTCTAACCCATAGTTTGTAAAAGAGGACCTATTTTGTGAATGAAACAACTCTGCCACTCTGACCTCCAAGAATGGCCTTTGCACTCCAAACTAGTCACTTTAACACATGCTCATCACGAGTGGGAGTCTATTTGTTGCACACAGAGCCTGTAAAATATTTGTTTTTGCCTTTGGTGGCTGTGCAGTGAGAGTATGCGTTTCCACATATGTCACGCATACTACATAGAGAATCCACCACTTTGACACAATGAAAAACACTTAGCTTGATTTGTTGCCATAGCGAAGTGAACAGCTTTTGACTAAAGGTGATCTAATGTTATTAGTATTACTATTCGTTTGCTCAAATCAGTTTTGTAACTGATTGACAGTGCTGCATGGGTGAAAGACAACGGACATTAAAAGGGAGCACAAAATCCTAAATATTACTGCAGAAAAGAATCTGATCTGAAGATCAATCACACATCTGTTCAGCAAATGGCAGAGACAGCTTCTCTTGTTATGTGCTTATAAATAACAGAGCTTTTCAGCTACAGATAAGTAAAGCATGTGTTTAAAGAGGGTACAGCTGGAGAGCCCTTTTAGAAACCCAGACTTGAGTTTATGATGAAGTCAGAGTAAAGTATATTTAGTTCTACACGAGTATATGTTGTTAGAAAATCTACAATCCCATATCCAAACAAGTTGGGACAATGTGTAAAATGTAAATAAAAGAAGAGTGCAATGAGTTTTAGATATCACAAACATTTCATTTTAATAACCACAAAATGTATCAAATGTTTAAATTGAGAAATTCTACTATTTTATGAAAACTATTTTATTATTTTAATTTGATGGCAGTAAACGCCTCTCACAACAACATGGCTTTGCAGTAAAAGCATCGATGTGCTGAAATGGTCTGCCAGCACTTCGGGCCTTTCACCAACTGAAAACCTTTGGTGCATCATGAAACATGAATATAACCATGACCAAATAGAAATGATGTATAGCTCGAATCCTATATCAGTCAGGAATGGGACAGGCTACACAGTGGTAAGCATGGCCCGGCCCCAAATTTTTTAGGATGTGTTGTTGCATCAAATTCAAAATCAGGCCATTTTATTAAAATGGTTCATTTTCTCAGTTTAAATATTTGATATGTTTTCTGTGATGATTGGTCCACCAGCACCTCCGCACCTGGCACACAATGCAGCCAACCCCTACAGCACCTCCTGCAGGTGGTGGGCCTGCAGGAAGATGGGCCCATTTCCCTTTTTTGGGCTGTGCCCGGCTGGGCACCATGGACTAAGGCATCCCCAGGCCTGGCTCCTGAGTGGGGCCCTGGGAACCATATTCTGGGCAGGGTGAACTGTACCCTTGATGTTCTACTCATAGGGGTCTTCTGAATCGCTCTTTGTCTGCTCCCTCACCCAAGACCAATTTGACATGGGAGACCCTACCAGGGGGCAAAAGCCCACGGACAACATAGCCCCTGGGGTGCCTTGAACACACAGACCCCTCCACCATGATAAGATAGCGATTTGCAGAGGCATTTCTGTGTTCTATTGGGAATAAAATATTGATTTCATGACCTTTGCAAATCATTTAATTGTGTTTTTTCATTTTGCAAATGCCGTTATATAATATTGTATAACTTAAAGGTCGGAACCCTGTCTGCGGAAGTGGATACATGAGTTCAATAACAGAATCACTACTGTATAGTATTATAGAGCTTATAGTATTGATGACTGTGGAGGCCATCTGAGTCAAGTGAAATCACCATCATGAGTCAAGAAACTAGTCTGATATGATGCTCTGTTTGAATATCAGCAGGTTGTCGTCACCATGTCTACAGGTCCAATTGCATTAAGTGGTTGTCATGGAACCGGATGACTAGATGTTTGCATTAACAAGCAGTTGAACAGGTGTGCCTAACAAAGTTTGTAGTGAGTTTAAGTTGTACCATGCTCTGGCATGTGCGTGCATATAACTGTTGTCTGCATGTTACACTAAATCAGGTGTAGAGCACAATCAGTTCACAAACTTAATCACTTTGTGTTTACGCCATGACAATGAGGTGTCAAGTGTTCAGCCAACTCCGATCAAATTCCTCACTAGAGGAAACTGGTTTAGAGTCACCACCTCTTACGGGATTACATTGTTGTAGTTCTTGCTGCTGTGGTCTGTCTTAATCATTTTCTCTTGTACGTTAAAAAAGATACCTATGTGTAGTGTGTGTGTGTGTGTGTGTGTGTGTCTATGTGTGTGAGTAGGTGAGCTGTTGCAACATTATTGGTTATTCTAGAAGATCGGCCTGTGACATTTAATAACAAGCTGCTGTCTTTTCATCTAAAATACCAAGTGATCCAGCTCAGTATCAGGTGCAGAGAATAGATGAAGCCCTGAACTAGCCCGACTTCACATACACAACCACACATGCACATAATGGCTCTACTTTGGTCTTCAACAATGCCACATTTGTCTAACAGCTGATCTCCACATGATAAGACAATATATTAGGCAGAACACCCCCCCCCCCCCCACACACACACACACACACACACACACACACGCACACACACACACACACAATCAAGTCTACAGATGGCTATCATATTTACATAATCATTAGTTGTGGGTGAGACTGTCACGATCTGTGTGGTGTTCCCAGTGGTATTTGAAGCAATTATTCTTTGATGGGCCTGTGTACACAAACACACAAACACAGTGTATATAAATACACTAAAAGACAGTTAAGAAAACGGGTTGGAAAAAGCACAAACACAAACTGAAATCACCTCTCACAGACTGATCCCCCGGTGACAAAGGCAGTCACACGCACACACGTAAAACACACACACACAACCTGACCCCACTACCCCTCCCTACGGTGTAGAGAAATTACTGCCACCTGAAGCGGAACCCCCCGTCCATCATGGGAGGCCCACAAAGCCCCACAGGTGTCCTTTAACATGTCCAACGGTCCCCTCCTCCCCCCCAGCTCTCCATGTGTCCATTCATCTAGCTGCAGTGGAAGACATCAAAACAAAACATCCCTGGGGGGAAAACCTCAAAGCTAAACATGCACATGAATTGCTCTCTGGTGAATGCACAGCTTGGTGCTTCCAACACTGTGACAAGACAATCAGTCTATTAAATGTAGATCTCGCAAGTAGAATGTTTAGGCTACGTCCACACTAATGCGTTTTCGTTTGAAATCACTGAAATCAGACGAAAACGCCGTTTAATAATCTATCCGGGCTAGTGTGGACGTAGCCTTAGTCCGAACAGCAGTTTCCCTGTCAGATCTTTTCTTTTGCACCTTTTTTTTTTTTTTAAATGATATGCTGCACAGTTTAACTACAGTATTCTTACTTTGTTTACTTCTAATCTCTAATCATCTCTGGTGTCTGTGTGTATTTGATCTGCAGCCAGTAACCAAAGCACAAAACCCCACATCTTGACCAGATTTGTAGCGTGAAGATGAACACGGCGAGTTATAAGCAACAGGTGGAAATCACTCCAAACCACAATGTGTTTCTGAACATTTCGTCTGGCTGTGGTTTAAAGAAATGTTACCAAATAAAACTAAATTTGCTTAAAATGGAGTTAAATAGAGCAATCACCATTTTGCGCTAAATAGCATTGAAGTGAAAAGTACAGAAGAACCGGCCAGGTCCAGTCACTCTACATTACCAGGCAGCAGGCTGACGATACGCATGGCACCAAACAAATGTTAAATCACTGTCAAAGCTTTCTCTGCACTAAAGTTGTGTGTGGGTATCTACTGCCAAAAGCTAAAAGAAATAATAATAATAATATTTAAAAGAAAAAGAACTCCACGGGAACATACAGTCTTAAGACAACAGCTGTGCAGATATTGTGCACAGGTAATGAGACAGGCAGGCAGGGATGAAGCAGCGATTGCCAGAGACAGAAACACAGACAGGGAGGCAGTCAGTTTTAGAATAAACACCGGAGCTCTCAGTGTCGCCCAGGAAGAAATTCTTTTCTTTGATGTCAAGCCACGTGACCTTGCAGCAGTCTGAGGAATTGAAGCACTGTCCAAACAAATGTCAACACAGCTAACACCCTCAAGGTCAACGTGCGTGTGCCTTCAGTCTAAAGTTTTGGTGTGTGCATGCTGAGAAGATGGTGGGGGAGGGACATGTACCCAAAGGCTTGTGGACTTGGACTTGTTGATCAGTTACACGTTTAAAATTTACAGATGGTATTTTAGAGAAACAACCCTTTTACTTTACTTTTAGTTTACTTACAGTATGCGTTTAGTTGTATTTATTTGTGTCCTCTCACTCTTCTTTTTTTCTTGTGCATTCTTTTTTATAGCTCCAGCAAACTGCTTTTATGAATTATCAGTTGGTTTTGAAGCCAAGAATCTATAGCTGGAAATAATGTTGAGTTTCTATGTATTCAGTAAATGCTAGACTACAACAAGCTAGCTAGTACTAGCATAAAACACCAAACTGTCTACTGGGATGTCAGTGATTGAGCTGTATTAGTTATTGTGCACGTCCAAAGTGTAGGTTAGGTTTTTAGATGGAATAAGAATTTTAAAAAGCAATATCTGCATCTGTTTTTATGTTTTTATCTTCACTGCTTACACTTTTCTGTTACTTACATTTATTAAATGTTGATGGCAATTTAAAAGTAGGGTTTGTTTTTTTTAAGTATAAAGTGAATGGCAATGTATTATACTATAATTTTAATTAAATCTGAGTATTTCCACATTCTGTGACATGCATGTAATACCACTGTGTCGCTATATATGTTAATAAATTAAAATGCAATAAAACATTAAGCATTTAGTGATAGATTTTATTTATATATTTTGCTTTTATTTTGTCAGATCAGGTCAGGCCATAATTTAAATAATCACACGTTTTTGCACTAAAACCTCACTATAGTATTAGACTAGCTTATTACCTTAAATGAGTGATATAACTAATTTATGCTTACAAATCCTTTAAGAAAAACAAAAACACCTTCTTTTGTCACTGGAGAACACAATAGATGTAAGTGTGCTTTCTGTTTTGGCTCATCACAGATGAATGACTCCAGAAACCACAATGGTACTGCTACACTTTGAATACAATCCTCTCACTGCTAGTAAACAGTGGTGTCCCATTGCAGTAGTTTATTTAGGAGTCTGTTCTAACCCAAACAGGATTATGTCAAAATCCACTGCTCCCTCTTTTAGATCACTAAGTACTTTCTGCTGCCGCTATTGAACACTGTGCTGATGGAGCGAATGAACACCTGTTTGTGGAAAATAAAGCGACAGGGAAGCAAAGAGAATGAAAAGGGAAAAGTGTGGCAGTCAGAAAAACATTTCCAGAAACCTTTCAAGAAAAGCACTTAAGATCTGTCAGATAAAACTTAGCTTGAGCCTGTGAAACCTTAAAATATTTACTGAATACTGGAAACTTTAGAATGCACATTCGCTATCTTTAACATGGGAGAACTACGTTCTAGTTAGTTAGTCTTGAAAGCATTGTTTCCAAGTGTTGGTTTTATCTTCTCAGTTATCTTGGTTTTGCTTTGTTTTTGGTGAATGCAAGATTTAGTCAGTTATACTAAGGGAAACAGAAGAATTTCAGCTGAATAGAAATGCTTCCTGGATCTTGTTATAAGCCACTATATCATGACTTGAAATACACTCTAGTACATTCTTCCCAGTGGCTGCACGTTGGGAACCATGGAGCTATACTCAGAAAATACAGGCAATCTAAAGGCCCCAGTGTTACAAATCACTATTAACACTCACATAAGAGGCGATTTGCTTCTAACATTCAGTTTCATCTGCTAAGGTCACCAATGTCAGCTCACTATTTTTATAGTTACCATTCTAGAGAAATAATTGGAACAAAAGTATTTATCAGTTGAAGAGCTTATTGCACACAGTCTGGTTGGTATCTACAACAAAAGCACAACAGACGCCATTGGAGTGAGATGTAATGGAAAAGCACCAGGAAGCTTCTTTTTTTTTTTCATTTACAAGTTCATGACCTCACCAATGGTTATTTCCCTCTTCATTTACACTTATGTACTTAACACACACACACACAAACTTGCTGGTGTCTCCAATCTGCAGCGTGTACCTCGGAGTAGAGCCCTGCTATGGTGAAAGATGCTGTTGGCAGCACACCTGTGTGTATCTGTAGGTTCACTTTTCTGTCCCTGCAGTTCTGAGTGTGTCAGGTTGTAGGTGTGCACATGAAAACATCTCCTCATGTTACAGCAGTAATGGCTCTGCTAAAACCTGTGTCTCCCACTCAGTGGTTCCAGGCTGCTGTTTAATACAGGCCCTGCAACTGACTCCACTGAAGGCTCGACACCTTCCTTAAAAAGGAGCTAAGCTACTAATCAAAGGAGTTTGAGCACTCTGGTTAGACATTTAACATTTAAATACTGCATGACATGGATTTGGAAACATGACATCTACAGCATTAGACATCAGTCATAACCACTAAAGTCAAAAGCCTTCAGTTGTTTTGTTTATATTCATCCTCACATGTCTACTAATTCAGTTAGACTAAATCATCATTTCCATCTACAACAGTTTATATTTGGCAGCATGGAATTGTTCTGGTCCCACTCTGCTCTTCCAAACACATGCAAGAGAAGGCAACAGTAAGATACCTCCTGCAGAACACAACAAGCATCACTGGCAACGGATATGTCACTGATAACCCGGGGTTGCAAAAAGGCTTGCACATGTGCGGCAACTGTAGGCAGGATTAAGCGACATAAATAGTCTGCCTTTTGTACGCAAGATTTGCACAGAAGGGTATAAGCTAAGCGGCCACTTGATGTGGGCTTGCAATGATCAGCTGATCTACCAGGACAGTGGCAGACTGCCTTTGAGTTTTTGTTTATCTATAACAGAATGTTCATTTTTGTCAGTCTGGAACCATGATTAACATAATTCATAAAAACAAGAAGCTAACAGAGATCAACAGCAGAGACTTCAGATGAGAATTTCATTTCACTGTATGTACGTAACCAGGACTACTGTTGCATTACCAGCTGCTTCTAATTTAGGTCTGTATTTTTATATATATGTATATATGTATATGTTGATAGCATAAAGTATCAGTAACAATCAACTATGTACATGGTCTCCTTATTCTTTGTTGCACACTTTCACACCATCTTGTGTGATAGATAAGTCATCTGTATCTTGTAGTGTGGCCAGAACAACACTAAAAAAAAAAAAGACAAGGTTTTGACTTAATACCATTTTGCCTTCAGTTGTTTAGTGTTTATATTCATCCTCACATATCTACTAATTCAGTTAGACTAAATCATTCATCCTTGTATGTGGCCAGGACAGCCTATAGACGCACTCGTATCTCTCTCCATTTTTAGCAGCAGCAGTTTGTAGCCCTGCCTGCCACATTCACCAAAACAGAAATCTGAATGTATCTGAACCTCAGGGGCCACCTGACAGAAAGCTTTTTTTGATAGCAACCTTGCTGAGGTTACCACTGCACTGGATATTTGGTTTGATTCAATTTCCTAATAGACTAGCAAGTGATTATGTAAACAAGAGGGGAGCTTGTTAACCTTGAGTAAGATGTTTTGGGTCAAGCTTAATGTAGAGCTATTTATGAAGGACATGTTATCACTATCTTTGTGTTACCCTAGGCAAACTTTGAATTTCAGACAAACATGAAACCGTGTCCATTTACTGCTGTCCTTTTTAGGCATGTACACTAGATACATTGTGGGTTATTTTAGTCAGAACAGTTTACTCCAGCTTTAAATCTTTGTATTTCCAGAAAAATCCTAGTGATATGAATGATTTTTCTCTTACCAGCACTTGTAAGCCAACTATTGTTGGTAGGGAGGTTGGTAGGTAGGGCTGATCACACTTCTACAATCCCTGTGTGCACACAAACGAAACACAAATAAATCAGTCTTCACTTTACAAAAGCATATTTAAAGGCACTTTAAATTTTAGCATTTTGTTTTTTGTAATCCAGACAGCCAAATATACCAAGGACAGCACCATTTTAAGACATCTAGCGACTGAAGGGTGTGGATGTACAGAATCTCACCTGTAAAGATGGAAAATTAAGCTGAAATAAAAATCCCTTATATAAACATAACACATGGGTGTTTCTATTTCTTCATCTCTAAGGAAAACACAGCCTCAAAAAACGGTAACTTAAACTGGATTCATTTCACACGGCGTCCATTTTTATTACCCCCTATAAACCATTCCAGCCTTATGGTTACAGAGAGAAACAGGGTGTGCACGTGTGTGTGTGCAGAGAGAGACAGTATACAGCTTACTCTGTCTGTGGCCTTTTCTACATACGGTATCCCCCACAGTCAGAACAACCCCTTGCCAAAGAGGTCACTTCACGTTAGGTGTTAAAAAGGCCAGACTGCTCATAAATCAAAGCTTCTACAAACTTAAATGCATTTCTCAAGCAAGCAGTGGAAAAAGTTTGAAATTCACTCCAATGAAGGTTAATGACAAAGACAAAGATGCAGATATTTGCTGTGGGTCAAAAATATTAAGAATGAAGATAAAGTCTACCTTTAAGCTTTCTAGCCTCGTCATGGCTTAAGCCTTATCCAGATTAAAATAAAATGTATTTTCAAATATACCTTTAAAGATGCCACACCAATTACTATCATTATTATTATTATTGTGACAAATAAAGCATGTGTTTGTTTGCAGAGCCAGGAGACAGAAGATAATGAATAGTAATGATCACTGCATCGATAAAATATGACTACCAAGCCCAGGCTCGACTTCAAGAGACGGAGATTTATGGAGTAAAAATTAATTGGGTAGACTCATATTTTGGCAGCTGTTCTCTCTAAAGACAGACAGCATTTGTTTAAAACAGGCTGAGCTGAGACTGGATATCGGCTTAGGGCAAAACCAAATAAAATGAGAATATCTGTACAAGTTGGACCAAGGACGTCTTTGTTTACACCATATTTTATCAAATAAAATAATTATATCTGTTTCAGCTTGACATGACCTGAACAGTGAAGGAAAATAACTCATAGCATGACATGAGCACTTTCCAACCCGTTCAAAAATGTCAGCATTAATATTACGATGTGAGGATCCAGTGTGCGTTAACCCCAGGGTTAATACCTGAGCTCACCTGCAGCAGCCAACGATTTTACCGAATGAGGAAAATATCTTCAGAGAGTCTCTGATGTGAGGTATGTGAAAAGCAGAAAATGCCACTGTGGGTGTCAGTTTGCAGTTCAGCCTTCAGGTATCAAAAGCAGGCGTGTTTTGGCGAGGGCCAGGCTGTGTGCCAGACGGTTGTTTCTAAAAAGGATCAGTGAGGAGGATTACTGCTTAAATCCCTTCTTTCACTGAGTTCCTACAAACTGTTATTTCACTCTCTGCTTTACAATAGGCAATGAAAACACTGACAGGTAGGGTGACTTGAGAATGGCAGCACCAGAAACGCGCATGAATGCAGACAGATGGCATCTCAGCTGTTTACTTCACTTTTTTCCTAAAATGTTCCGCAAACGTTTTACTGAAAAGCACGTTTTCCCATCCACTTAAAACGTGAGACATAAGAAAAAGATGTGACTGTGTAACTGTGAACGCCATGCATTTGATTGCAGCATATTTATATTGGACTGATATAAAGCCATAAATAAAATAGGGTGAGGCACATGCCTCATGTTCAGACAAATTCAGCTGATGTGTATACCTCAGGTTTGCTTGCCATGATAATCATCACAATAATCAGCATTTCAAAGAACTTTACTCATTAAAAAAAAACTAAAGCAGTCGTGTGAAAAACTGAAACATTGTGTTTTATCATAATGCCACAATCTTCCCAGGAGTGGACGTCCCAGCAAATTCACCCCAACATGAGATTATGAAATATTTAGACACATTAACAAAAAAAACCCCAAACAAACTCTTCAGACTTGCTAAGCATTAAAGTTTATGTCAGTACAATAATAATAATAATAATAATAATAATAACAATAACAATAACAATAACAATAACAATAACAATAACAATAATAATAATAATAATAATAGATTGGATTTATATAGCGATTTTCAAGGCACCCAAAGCGCTTTACAATACCACTATTCATTCACTCTCACATTCACACACTGGTGAAGGTAAGCTACGGTCATAGCCACAGCTGCCCTGGGGCAGACTGACAGAAGCGAGGCTGCCATATTGTGCCATCAGCCCCTCTGGCCAACACCAGTAGGCGGTAGGGTAAAGTGTCTTGCCCAAGGACACAACGACCAGGACAGAGAGCCCGGGGATCAAATCGGCGACCTTCCAGTTACAGATGCGCTTCCCAACCCCCTGAGCCACGGTCGCCCCAATTATTAATTAGTGTTACAATTAGAAAGACTGAACAAGTGTGGCTTGTTTGACAGGACAGCCAGAAGAAAGCGTATTCTTTTTCTAAAAAAGAACAACACACTGGCTTAGGTTTGCAAAGTTGATTTTAAACAAACCATTTTGGCGCTGTCTGTTAAGTGGACAAAGGACAGATGACACCAAAGTGGAGATGTCTGACTATACACAGTCCAATGTTTGACAAAAAAACCCAAACCAAAACAAAAACAACACAGTGTATCAGCACAAACACCTCATACCAACTCTCAAGCACGATGGAGGAACAGTGAAGATTTGGGTTTCTTTTGAAGCCACAGGACCTGGGCAACTTGCAGTTATCAGGCTGGTCACAAACTTCTCTAATATGAAAGTATTATCTATATTGTCTATACCAAAGAGGCCGTCTGTCTAAAAGCAACAGCACAGCAGCAAATCTATGACAGAATGACTGAAAAAGAAAAGAATCAAGGTGCTGCGATGATCGAGTCAGAGTTCAGACCTCAGTTTGACCTAAATGCTCATACTGGATGTGAAGGGACCCTTGCCTGTCTGAAAACCTCAGTGAACTGAAACAATGATGTGAGTAAAGATTCCTCCACGCTCTGAAAACGTTATTTTCCATAGGACTGTATATAGACGTAAACTTCTTTGCAGCGGTTCTCTGCAGACCTGCTGCTTATTTTTGAGTAAACTATAGCATTGATGCTGAAGTAAATTAATTCTATTATGGAAAAAAATGCATTTATAGTATTGTGGCCAGTATCCAATTCTAAAATTGTCATAAAATCTATTCCAATCTGAAACCATTAAACATACCACCCACACTCCAACATCTGCAGAGTTTAACAGTGCGGCCACAGAGAATTTAGTAAAACCTAAAAAGCCATTAAAAGAAAACACATGATCAAATTCATGTGAGTCCATAAATAGTCAAATTTCTGAACAGAAGATTTATTCATACTTTTGGCTAATGTGGCAATCACTCAGCAAGCCTGGCCATTTAACCCTAAAGTCACACATTACTGCTGAGAGGCACTTCTGTTGGCTGGTTTCTTTCTCTCTCATATACAGACATTTACATTTTGCTCTGTATTTTCTGTAACCTAGCTAGTATGGAAACTACCAATTCATTTATTAGCCATAAAGGCATTAAAAAGCGACGCTTGGGAACGAGACAGAACTTACAAATGCCAATTTTTTTCAAGTAATTTTCAAACTAGACTCAGTGGAAAGTCGGAGATTTAGTGAGTAGGCGATCAAAGTGATACTATGGAGGACAGACTATTTTACCCAGCTAGAAAACAGATCTTGCACACAGACAGATTTGCATGCCATCGCTCTGTATCAATGCACATAACTCTTTAAATCCAAAGAGTTATGTGAAGTGCAACACAATGTCAAGGATGTTCATATTTTTTGTTTCTTCTTTTTTTTTTTTTTTTTAATTCTTTGATGAAAAGCATTCCCAAGATCCGTTTATGAGACAATAGCAATATCAGCGCCAAACATGGAGCTTTAATTCTCTTGGGCAAGCCAACTCCAATAAAATCCAGGCAGCCATATTTTGCAACTCGACCTCAGCTGAACTATCCACCCTTCAAACAAACATTTAAAAATGTACTGTTTCCATATCTCTATAACATGTTATTACTGAAAATATTTATACTTCTTCTGGCAGATGACAGTCTGACATTGACTGACAGGATTTACCTTTATTCTTCAATAAAGTGTAGACCACCTTGCTTGCAACACATGCCAGAAACTGTAGTGTGTGTTTGTATAAGTTTGACTGACACATTCACTATGGCAACTGACGTGATTTGTTTCCCCAGAAAACACCCCCAGAGGTGCGAAGTACAGTATAGAGCCGTGAACAGGTTAGACCTGTGTGTCTGCAGATGCATGCGTATGTGTGAGAAGGTCACTGCAAATTGAATTTTAGGAGGTGTCTGAGATACAGAACAGCAGTTTGAAGGATATGACTCATTACTGCCTCTATAGACCCCTCAGTGTTTAGCCGCAACTTGGAGAAGCAAGGGAAAAAAATCTACTTACCAGCCAGGTTACCAAATCTTTCCCACCTGTTAGCTCAGAAAACCTTTTAAAAAAAAATTTCATTTCAACATTGTGAGGCAAAAAGATGTCGTATGCAAAGGCAACTTTAAAAATAAAATGCATCAAATTCACTGTCTATTATGATTAAGTGCATTTTTTTCAGTACATAACATGAACAGCTGAGTCTATTTGGATAATTAAATTGTCCCATTTATAGTTTTACAACCAGATTCTTGACTTTTTCCAGGACAGATGGTTTAAATGTCAGATGGATTGTGCGCCATAGAATAACAAGTCTCTCTGTGGAAGTCTTTAAAACAATTAGGAACATTATTCCGAATCCATACCAAATCCCATGAGGGAGACGTCTGTGTGATCACAAATGATTTTTGCAGCAGAACATAGAGCCAGAGTGAAAACAACTGTCTTCAGCAAGAAGAACAGCGCAACAACAGACTGTATAACACTGATCAACCTCATCAAGTGAGAATGAGTAACTTTTGTGATCTCATCTCATCTCTGATCTACTGTAGGCTGGATATATGATTACCTACATGGAAATTGCTTTTTTAGAAATAAAACCCAAAGCTTTGAAATATTTACAACAGCAAGCAGGTTAAAGTTGAAAAAAAAAAAAAACAGAGACTGATATTCAGCATTGTCAGAAAAATCCTGATGTTTACAGATGTTTGCCTTTGAAAGTTAACTCACTGTTTAAAATCAACTTTGAGCATTTAGAGGTTTTTTAGCTCTTGTACTCACACCCTGCTATTCTAACGTCATCTGACAAAGGAAAAAGATGAGAAATTATTTTCCAGTATCACAGAATGTTTTTCAGAGCTTTTATCCATTTCTCTTTTTTTCCACATGTTCTTCCATGGAAACCCTGTTTTTATTTGAAGCTGGTGCCTTGCTAAAAGAGCTGTGATGTGGGGCTTTTACTTGCAAAACAATGACTGAAAGATCCAAACTGTTAAAAATTCAGCAACAGCATCATCCTGCTGGTAAATGTTATCAGACGTCGCTTCTCTTTTTGTCTTCTCTACGCCTCTTTAAACACAACAAAAACAACAACCGCAGTGATATACAACACCACAGTGCACCTACTGCAAAATAAATACATTCACTGCTGACTTCAGTGGATAAAGTTCAAGATGCCCATAGTGACTCTAGGCTATGCCGACTGGGTCAATTGATTTTAAAAGTATTTTTAAGATTAGTTTAAAGACGGGGCAGTGGCCCCCCACACCCTCTAGCAGATCATTACATGAGGGAACCTTTTAAGAAAACAAGCGCGTCCATGCTCACAGGTGTACACACGGGTGATCACACACACAAACTACACCCTTTTTGGCTCCTACCTCAATGCACACTGTGCTGTCGATCTTACGTGCTGCACAATAATGTTTAATATTTAGTATTTACTGTCATATTCCCATATATCATTGTGATGTTGTTTATTGTATTACTCTCGTTTTCTTCTGCTTGTTTTCTTTTTTCTTTCTCAACAGGTGATCCAGGTGATCGATACATGTATTTTTTTTCTTTTCTTTTTTTTTTTTTTGCTTATTCTGTTTTTTGCCCTTTTCCCCCGTCCCTCTTCTCAACTGTTTTTCTTTCCCTCTTTCTTTCTCCCTTTTCTTTCCCCCAGTCAAGTCTGTCCCGTATTCAGCAAGTGAAAATAAAATAAAGAATAAAAGGTGAATCAAATGGACCATTACGGCAAAGCTGGGATGGTCAATTTGGTAAAGAAAATCCGTTGGGCATCTTTCTTCGCCTTTAGACAATAATTCTGATGGCAAAAGAGCCAAACGGGACAGGCAAAAAAAAAAAAAAAAAAAAAAAAGATTAGTTTAAAGAAAATGCACTGCTTTACTCCTGCTACCAATGTTTTGGCTTATTTCCACATAATATAAAATAACTTGCTATTCAATATCTCTGTTTGGATATCTTACTGTAAATATACAAAAATCTTATGTGTGTCCCCAAACAGATTTTGAGCCACCACACAGGCGCATCTTCAGCCCCTGGAGGTTCTTATCTATATCAAAAAATATAATGATGTCATCATTTAACCTAGCAACCACCAACCAATGGGCTATAGTGACCCACTTGTAACATTTACGCAGCTATAACACCCCATGAAAAAATTGCATCTTTTTTTTATTTTATTTCACAGTATTAATGTCTAATTTACATGTCCACATCTCATATTATGATGTCATCACGTTCCCTACCAACATCCTTACAATTAAATAAAATTTAATTTAATTCATTTTGTTTTTTTCAGATAGTGCCAAATGACAACAACAGTCGACCCAACGATTATAATAAAATGATATTGATAAAGACTGTAACATGGGCATGTAGTACTTTATCCAATATGAGATCCATTCCCGCAAAGCCATCGTGCTAGAATGTGAAAATGGTCAGACACACGGTGACAGTATCTAATGCTTAACTTTGCTGTTTTGAAAACACTATCATTGCTATGATGTTTTTGCTGAACCTTCTACACATGTTTACAAGTATACAACAATGTGTTATGGGCAGGGTTATGTACTAAGAAAAAACAGACACACAAGAAGACAGAAAAACAACACTGAGAGGTAAGGAGAGGGGCACAGTAAGCAGAAACACGCAAAACTAATTCATAAGGGATGAAAACCAATCTTGCAGGAGAGCCACTTTACCTTGAGAAGGCCTTGTGGCAACAAAGAGCACCCACAGCCTCCAGATTATCCTTAATTTCCTGCAGCAGAAGGCCTGGCTATGGCAAGTTTTCATTGCTTAATTACATACATTTGCACAGGGTCAGAGAAAGGTTTGGAATGAGTTCCTGGGACCTGCATGGCACAGCAGCATCCCTGCCAAAAGGGATATGAAAAAGCCCAACAGAAATCTCTGTGAAAAACAATACAGTGCTGGTGATTTTCATACTGTACAAGTAAGATATGTAAAGTCATGTGTTAGCCTGATATATATTGACCACTTTGCATGTTTATATAGATTGTTATAGTGATGGAAGGTTTCTAAGAGAGAAAAATACAGACCAGCATAATGCAAAGCAGAGAAAATGATCCCAAATCTAGTCTACAAACTTCTTGGAAGTGCAACAAAGATTGTGGACATTTCTGAGTAACATGCTACTACGTAGGCATTTTAATTATTTAAGTCAGTCATTCAAAGCATTCATTGTTTTACCAGCTGTGTGTTACAGTTTCTATTTAGATTTTATTTGACATCCATCACCTGCCTCTGTTAAGTTTACATTCACCCAAAGGAACCTCTCACATTTGTATGTGCCAGTCTGAGCTTATTAAACCTTAAAACAGAAGTTTGGTCAAACTGATTGTTTTACTTTACATGTGTGCATTCCTTATTTCTAAACCATTTTTGTTCAGATGTCAAACAACATATGTAGCCAAGTCAAGTTCCTGGCACCGAAGCGTTTCTTATAGAACTAAATATCACTGACAAAATAAACACTACACGAGTCAAGTATGAACAGGTGTCGCTCAAATAAACTACTTTATAAATGGCATATTGTACACAATAATGTAAAGTATCACTAGCATCTCGAGATTTTTTCAGTTCTAGTACTGACAGTGAAAGCAACTTCCTTAACACTGTTTTACGTTACAGAAAAACACACAAAGCAGGAAGAGCAGGTCTTTAAATCCACACTTTACAAGCACATTAACAAAGTAATACTCTTTTTTTAAATTACACTGGCAGAAGAGAGAATGATTCCTAATGTGTTGCATCAGCTAGAAAGGAGACTGTCTAATGTCTCTGTAATGTCTGAGTAAGAAACCATTCTAGCTGGCTGTCATGAGTCCACTTACTTCTACATTTCTAAATCACAGGCCATGTTTGAGGTTGAGGAACGATTGGCAAACGTTTGCCTGAAAAGTTCTCACGCCAGTTTCTAAAGGTCATCCTTTCCCTCTCAAAATGATCTTAAGTTTCAGATTTCCTGCCCGTCATATCCTATTACAGTTTAATAACTGCAGGGAGCAGCCTCTGAGTTTCAGTATGAGTGACAACACTGTCATGATTTTTTTTTTGTCAATTGTTTGTTAACGAATTAAACTCAAATAGTAATCCAACACAAATATTTAAAATTTCCCCTTCAAAAGAAAACAACAACAACACTAATTTGTCATATGAAATTGCCCACTAATTCATACATATCATATTACCTGTGTTCCACATCAGACCTTCTTAGACAACAAAGGACAGTTATATTGGGTGGATTTTGCTGCCCTACCGCCACCTCGCATCCAGGTGGCCGCAGACCTCGTAAATGGCTCCAGACGCATGGACTCTGTCCACCATCTGAAAATGATTAGGACTTTGCCTCGCTGAATACTGCTACAGCCTGCGGACTCAATTGCTGCAACACATTTTCATATGCAAAGAAACCAAACATGCCACCCAAAAGTTCCTCCATCCTTGCTGGGGATGTAAATCAGGAGCAAGCAACAGCATTCAGTGACGTTTCCAAGCAAGGACAGGGGCTTGCACTGTGACCATTGGACAACTAGCCTAGAAAATGTAATGTTGTGGTTTGGCTCTGAAACTGCAAATCCAATGCCACAGTCTTTTTTTATTTATCATTAGGTTAGTAAGTTCTGTGCTATAAAGTAGAAAGTTACACCAAATGATTTTAATTTGCTGACTTTTGATATTTGTGTTATACATAGTTAAGTTACAGCAATGTGTGTGTGCACAGTATGAAGTTAAAACATATGCATATACTACGTTATTGTCCATTACCTTAAGAATTTTCTTGGTTTGCCATTTGTCTTCATCTTTATTTCTGTCTTTTTTCCTCTCTCATTCGCACAGTCTCTTTCCTCCGTCCCTCTCCTCCACCCTGACATCTGATAGTGATTACAGCACAGCCTAAAAACACAACGCTCTTAACTCTCCATTATTGAGCGACTTTGTATCACTGACATAATTTGTTCATCTGCATGTACAATTAACTGACACATGCACAGGCCCCTTTAGGTTTATCCCCTACAAAAAGACGCTCAGGCACATGAACATGGTAACACACACATGAACATGGTAACACACACACACACACACACACACACACACCTTAATCATGCAATTGCATGCACTTTCTAACTCCTTCCACCCTTATAAACCCGTTTCAAGCACGACCCTCATCTTGTCCCACCCCATCTCCCCACCCCCCTCCATCCCTCTATTGCCAGTCCCCTGGAACAGAACAGTCACGGCTGTGTGCACTGTTGATTAGCTAGAACCTGAACCCGGGGGAAACACTGGAAAGCTCAGTGTGCTTTATTGTGTTTCTCTTTCGGACAAAGGCAGTCTCTGACAACTTGGCTTTCCCCCGTCCTATTACCTTATCTTTTACTAATGTAACCCTAACATTAAGGCAACTTTCATTCCTACTAAGAGTTCTTTTTCTTTAACACAGTGTGGCCAAGATTTAGTGGAGAAAGGTAGAGATGAACAGAGCTGAGCTTCCAAGATTTGAGCCCTGGTGGAACAAGTGTGGATGTGTACAGCGGTCTCGGGTTGTAATTTTGGAGTGTTATGTGGTGACTTTTGGGCACGCAGGCAAGGGTGTGTGCATGAGGTTATTTGTTATGGCTAATTCCTTAATCCCACAACATGTGCCTGAAACCTGCAACAGATGCCTCTAAGGCGAAACTTGCAAGCGCACACAAGCATGCACACACACTTGCCGCACACACACTTGCCGCACACACACTTGCCGCACAGACACCCACACATGCACACAGAAGAAAACACATTGCATTGCTATCATTACTAGAAGCCCTGTGCAGAATGTCTGCTGCGGCCGGTTTTGCAGAACCAGGAGATCTGCAGGAGCAAGGTTTAGAGAACAGGACGCCCTCCTAGCCAGTAAGCTTTCCAAAAAAAGAAAAAAAATGTAAAGAAGTCTTCTCTACAGGACTTACAGGAACCACACAAACTTGCTTATGTCTGTCTGCCTCCTGATTTCTGTCACACTTCTGTCTGCTGCTTATTAAACTAAGTTTGTTGGCAGCAATACAGTGACTCCCAAAGCTATAATAGATACCAGTCATCTAGAAGAACCCAGATGAACTGTGACTTTGTTTTTGTGAAATCTAGGATCTTTTAAAATTGTATAAAATAAGTTATGTGAGAACTGCTGGAACTTAATCATTTACAGTACTGTTGAATTTTGTAAAATTAGGTTATACAGTGGTTTAAAAGCTCTGAAGCATAAAGCTCATGGTGAAACAAGTGCTTGTTTTGTTATTGTTGTAGAATACCATTTATTATTGTAATAAAACAGGTTAATTTTATATATATGATGTCCATCACCTTGCCTCTGCACAGGACATTTTAAGCCTCAACTGAATGTCATGCCACTACCAGGTCTTATGTCACCCATTACTAGAAACAGCAGAAAGAAGCAGCAGAAAGCTGGCTGAGAACAAGTACGAGCAGTGTGCCTTAAACGATATTGTATCACAGCTAGGTAGGACTGCAGGGTATGCAGTCCCCCCCCTACAGGAAGCTCAATGGACATGGTTCAGGGGTTATGGCTTGTAAAAACACTGCTCCCAGCGTATTACTTTGAATATAAAATCAGTGAGCATGTGAAACAGATTAGTGCACATGCATGCACCCTGTTTGGTTCATCTAAAGATGTCAATGTATGCCTTTGTTTGAAAGAGAATCTACTATATGTGAGCAGAAAGAGCATCCTAAGAAAGACCAAGAATGATTTTTCTCTCTCTCTCACCAGAGTATTCAGAGGATGACACTGTGCAGAAATAAAAAGGCAACAATATCAGAAAAAGAAATTCATGGGCACATGATGACTGATGCTTTCTGCACAAGGTCCTAATGCTATGCAGTCATCCTAATGCTGTGTAGTCATCTGCTTGATAGTTTGGTCTGCGACCTATAGAGGCCTGTTACAGACATCTGGTCTCTCTTGGACTCTCTTAGACTCTCTTACTCCAAATTTCCTCAGCATCTTGGAGCTTGCTGCCTCTTAATCTGGCAGAGCTGGTTCAGTGTTGGCCATCTGGTCAGTTCTGTTTTTATATCACCTTATTAAATCTACAAACAACAGCAACCCAGCTACAGTGCTATCTGCTATATTAAGATCTTTACGTTTTCCTCATATTTTTCATCCACTCACTTCCTGTTACTGACCTCTCACTAAACTCCCTGTAAGCCTCTAAAGACACCAAACAAAAGACTAGATAACAGAGTAAATATCTCGTTCATATTCAGCTCACCAGCAGATGTCAGTGAGCAACAGATTTCCCAGTGGCTGCTGTTATCAATGCGTTGATTCAATAAGCATTACGCTGTTACACAGAACACAACACAAAGACTCCCATAGGCCTGCTTCATATTGTAATTGCCTTTTGAGGTGGATATGAATAAATCCACCGGACATGCAAGTGAAGAAACAGACCCCCGTGAGATTTGATTTCACATGCATCAGATTCAATATCTCAGAGGTTTAATTCAATTCGGCATCAATCAGATTTAATTTCTCTGGAATAATGACTTTGGAAAACATATTGATGAGCCTATCATGAATTTATGTCTCATGGGGAGGCAGTGTCTGCACAGACAACATGGATGCAATTTCAGTCAGGAGGGTATCGATGATGCCACACAAAACAGTTCAGTGTGCAGCAGCACATTTTGCACTTATCTGTTGAGGCCAAAAATAGAGAAAGATAGCGGAAAAGACAGAAGAAGACATGGTGAAAAGAGAATAATAACAACCAGTGACTTCTGAGTTTGATTATACACATTATTGCCACTCCTTTGCCAAAGACACATCTGCACGAATCAAAGAAAACCATTTATCATTCCAGACCTAAATGCATTTGTGTGGAGGACTGGACAACACAGTGAAGACTAAGTGGGTTAAACGGGGGGAGAAAACAAAGAGAGACAACTGCATACGGCCTTCTGCCTCAGTCACTTTCAGCTGTAACTCCCCGTCTGTCAGTCTCTGAGAAACTAAAGTAACGTGAGATTCAAATCCTTCAGATTCTGTTCAGTTTGTTATGTCTGAACATGTGGAAATAAACACAGTACGCAGAACTGCTCATGTGTTTTACATATCCTGCCTGGAAAATAGGAAGTCAAAGTTTTTCCATCACTCGGCCTGACCTTTAACCTCTCTGGCATTTCTTAAAAAATTAACAGCACAGCCACAGCTTGAAGTAATTTCTCTCACTGAAAATATCTGAAACAACAACAACCACAAACTGACGCTTGATGCCACTGTCGATAAATTAACCCATTTTCACTCAAACTCCAAGAGAAATCGATATTCAGGACCAGGTTTGGGTCTTAATAACGGCTTCAGGAAATCTCAATAAAGGCATCTCCTAAAACTTAACAAAGATACTTGCTATTAGGCAAATATTTCTTCCACTGCGGATGGAATGGCACCTCAAAGGAGGTACCATGGAAATTGAGGTCTTAGGTTTTTGGGGGCAGGAGGGATGAAATTGTCCCAAAGTGAATCCAGATGTTTATCATTCTATCCTCAGACCTCTTTACCCCCTCCCAGTTCCCCACTCATCACTCCATCATTTCTCTCTTGTTTTTTTTCCCTTCGAGTGAACTACAGGTCTAGTGATTACTTTGGTTAGAGCAGAGCCAAACCAAACACAAGAAGACAGTTGTGGTCTACAAAATAGAGAACAGCTTGAAAGTTCAAAGCAAAAAACTATATGATTTAAAGCATCCTCGGGGCTCAACCTGTTTATGTTTGGGATCAGGGCTTTTTTGCAAGAACAATATACTATTCTCACTTAGCAATTAAAAGAGGTCCTTGTACTTTTTCAGACAAGACTAGAAGTCACCAAATGTCATGTCTGTAAAGATTGCACATGCCAAAAAACTGAGACAAAAAACTAGCGGAGTCGCTGAGCTGTAGGACCTGCAGTGAAAGAAAATACCCAAATAATGAGATCAGAAGCTGGCTGGTAGTATGTTTTATCATACTCCCTGTGGGAAACAGGCCTAATAAATCATAATTTAAACATTTTCATACCGTCACTCTATGTGGCTGTGTTATATTGTCCACCGGCTTTATTTTAGCCACAAAGTCCATCGCACAGTGAATTGCTGATCTCGCCTTTGGATCATGGAAATATCTCTTTAGTAAGCCCAAGGCTGGGGTATTATAGGTATTCCTTTTAAAAAGACTATGCCAGGTCATCACATTAATCAAGGTAAAGAAAAAGGGCAACACCGGAGGAGGAGTGGCTGAATTCTGCGGCCTGTGTGAATTACAGAGCACAGGGGCAGAATGACTCCATCATGAGATCAGGAGAGGTTATTTTTTAAAAGGTCCACCCTGAGGGGCAGCAGAGTGGTAATGAAGATAATGATACTGTGCAGCTGAATGACCTTTTGGTTAAAACGATATCTCTGACATTAACACAAATTCCCCCTATATTATATACAGTAGTCGAACACCCAATCTAACTACATTCTTCTAACACCTACTCATTCTCTTCTACCTGGAAAAACATGAAAATTCATTGTTCGGGGTTGTCCATGACAACTGCACGCCCACATGATTTACATGTAGACGTTTCAGTCTTCATAGAGCCCAACACAGGAGCCCAAACTTATCAGGTCATTGTCCCACTCTGTCCCAAACTTACATGTGCTTACAATGCATTCTTTTTGATACCTCTCTTTCACTCACACACATCCACGCACACACTTGAGAATAGAGTTTGATGCCTGCTAGTTCGATCAGTGTCTACCTCATCTGTAATGCAATCATCTACATTTAACTCAGCGGGGAAATTTCCTGTCAGATCATATCTTGTTATCTGCAGTTCAAGACGAGCACTGACGAGGGAGGCATTCAGATGCAACATCTAGTCACTTCAGCTGAGAACAAATTTGAGCTTGCAATGGCTGCCTGGCAATTTCGGAGATGTGTGTTTTGTTTTGGGGGGTTTTTAACCTGTAAAATAATAATTTCCTTCTCACTTGTCCTGCCAAAATATTTTATGACAGATTGAGATTGTGGCGCTTCACTGTATGTATTCTGTGGCAATGAGAACAGTTTGGAAATAATAACATGTAATAGCATTGTCCAGTTCTTGAAACAAAACAAATCTACACACCTTTCTTTATTACTACTTTACTTTATAACTTTATTTGCCTCCTGTGGATGACACACAACTTCACACAGCACTTTCACAAAGCTCTCACAACCTCTCCCCTCATTAGCAGCTGAATGCATGAACAGAAGTTGACATTCACACCTTTGAACAACACTTAAGGAGGAATTTCAAGACGTCAATAAAGATCCAGTTTCAACAACACTTACGTATTAAACACATATCATAAATGTTAAACTGGCCAGCACGACGCTTGTTATCATCAAGGTAGCAGCTATGGCTAATAATAAAACAACGTTAATGCTGGAGTTAGACTCTCTTAAAGTTCCAGACAGAAGCAGAGAAAAGTTTAGCTTCAATAGTCAGAAATGGTGGCAGCCTGCCTTACTTACAGCAACAAAATATGGTGCTTAGTCACCAGAAGCACAGCAAGACCTAAGATAAACCTTTAGCACGGCCTAAGAGAGTTTTAAAATAGATCTAAAAGAATAAACTTTCAAGTTTTATTATTATTTCTGGATTTTTGCACCACATCAGACAGTTTGGATATGACCTTGGCATCCTTGCCAAAAGCACTATCTTAGTAAAATAGTAAATTTACCTGACAAGTGAAGACCAAAAAATTATATAGATTATTTACACGGGATTCACAGTGTGCAGTCGCATGATCAAATTTTGCAAGGCACGCCATGCATAAGACTTCTTAATGTGGGAAAGCTTTTTAGCAATTTTAATATCCTTGAAAGGAAATAAAGAAAATAAAAAACACACTCTTTTAAAACATTATTCAACTTTTTCAAATGTTTTGTGACATCAATAAACATCTTACAATAAGCTCCTTCTGGTGTGTTGCTAAATTATGCCTGCACTCAGTATGGAACACAGATGTTAAAGGAAAACTGATGAGGTTGTCTAAGTAAGCAGTTTTTGGTTAGATAACAGAATTAAAAAAATAATAATTTACATACACAGTGCACTGAGGCCTGCTGACATTCAGTGTTAGTATGGCTTGTGATGCCCTGTAAAAAAAACAAAAGTGTGATGTGTGTGTGTGTGTGTGTGTGTGGGGGGGGGGGGGGGGGGGGGGGGGGGTGTCACTGCATACTTCTGTGAATATATCAAAGAAGCACAGGCAATAGATCACAGCCCTCATCTTTAAGTCAAGCATCAAATGTTTTAACTCATCCCAGCTTCAGGGAACAACAGAGAAAAACCTGATGGAATCCATGTGTATGAAGCCAAAGGCACACACACAGACACACACACACACAGACACACACACACACACACACACACACACACACGCACACAGACGCAAACACACACACACACACACACACACACACACACACACAGTCTTACTTTCTAAATCAAATTCTAAGTTTAATAGTTTAAGTTTAATATCTGACTTAAGGAGGAAGAAAAACCCTTTAAGAGCAAAAAACATGTTAGATATATCCATATAAAGCATTTTAGAGTTCTGTGCAAATGTCTTGATCCACTTATCATTTCTTTATATTTTTGCTTCCAGGAAGCCAGGCTGCCTTTAAAGTGGCCTTGGGCAATAGTTCTCCAGGCTTTCTGAAGGTCTTTTAGTGGGAACTGGCTACTGTTTCTCTTAGTTTCAGTCTGCTCACTGTATCCAACTATTTTCAGAGGAATACATTTTTGTTTGTTTGTTAAACCACTAAACACCTAGCTATGAATCAGTCATTCATAAAAAAGGCACCCAACTCAAAGGAATGAGCCAATGTTGTCTCTACACATACTGTAATGGACAACTTGCCAAAGAACCAATTTTAAGTTGCATCATCAGGGATTTTGATACTCATAAAAAATGGTCTCAGTGGAAGGTTGGCATTTCATAAGCTATTTTTAAGAAAAGGAAACAGTCTGAGTTGTAATAGATTACATAAGAACTCGACTGAAAATTTGTGCAAACAGGTCTTATGGGGGGATTATACAATTTGGACATTTTTGATTCATTATCAGTACGTGAGAAGAAGGTCCGGAGACAGGTACAACAGAGTGTGTACAGCCATGTGTAAAACTCAGTGGACACTCTGTCATGGGTTGTGGCTGCTTTTCAGACAATGGTGTTTTGGATCTTCTCAAAATTGATGAAATTATGGATGCAGAAAAGTACATCTGAACTTTAATCCACAACGCAATATCATCAGAAAAGCATTTGATTGGCAATGACTTTATTTATCAGCCTCACAAACATACAATGCAGTAAAACATACGTGGATAGAAACACACTTAATGGACACTAGTCATGGAATGGCTGTGTGGGATCATCTTGATATAGAACAGTAAAAAAGGCAGCTAACATCTAAAGAAGAGCTTTGAATGTCCTTCGAGAAGCCTGGAGAACTATTCCTGAAGCGTACTTAAAGAAACAAGCAAAAATCCGACTCACTGGTAGTTTCTGTCAGGCCTTGCTTGCCCTGCTCATTTATTAAAACACAGACATGTATGTTAATCTATGATGTTACTGTTTTTGTCTTCGTTATAACACTTTTTAGATGGCAAAAGCAGCTGTTCTTAAACACTGAACACTAACAAACAGACTTCTTCTTCTTTGCTAGCTAAACATTCATTGTATTTCATTAGTTTTTTTCCCCCTGTGACTGACAGTTTTCATAAATGAGTGTCTGACCTTATAAGATATTTAACTACACTACCAGCCCAACTATTACTATGTGCTACTGTTTATGTCATATATAAAGAGTAAAATGGGTTCTAATCCTAATTTTAAATTCAAATGCTGTTAGATGCACCCTTCCCACAGGTAAAGCAAACCCTGAGCAGATTAAACATGTTGTTCCACAACTGGCCAGGCGAGACGAGACATCTGTAAGTAAAACTATCACACAAACAGCCTAATGCTCTACAGCTGAGAAAAAACACACTAAGAACAACAATTACAATTTACATTACAGACAAGCTGGTATTGTTATTGTTATATTTCTTGCAATTTTTCAAAACATTTACAAAATAGAGTTGTATAACCATGTAATTATTCTTGGTGATTTTTTTTGTAAAAGACAAATGCTTTTTAGTTTTGTTTTTTTAAGAGTTGTTGGAGGGTAACTGTTAAGGTGAAAATCAAATCTGTAATATAATCTAACATAATTAAGGTTAAGCAGTAGATGTTTCCAGTGTTTGCCGCTCCAACCTTTTAGAACAGAGCCTTAGATTTGAGGCTATTTAGGGCAGGCTGGGCACAGTTCATCATCTCAACACTAGAACCAAAGAGGACTCTGAAAAAAATCCAAAATTTAGAAATTTTCAGAATTTGAGTGGAGATAAATGTTTCTATAAATCACACTGACACTGTAATTAAAGAGCGTAAGGTCTTTTGGGGGGAAAAAGGCCCCAGGCTAAGTTCTCTTATCTGTTTTTAAGTCTTATCAACTCCATCAAGTTGAGGAAATGAAATGTTAGAGAAACTAAACACTGCACTATGGTTCACTTATATGATTGTTTACACTCTGATTATCCCTACTGTGATATGCATTCTTATTTAATGCATTGTAGGTAATCTGATTCTTGTGATTAGGGATTTGATATTGTTTTAAATCAAGACTGTCGTTAGCATAATAAAAGGAGAAAGATAAAAGCAGTGAGGTCTGGCAAGCAGCCACTGCAGAATGGAATGAAGAAAAATATCAAGGACATGGCGCATTTCTGTAAATCTGACCTCGTGCCATTTACCCATTTGCTCTCACTGAACACTTGAACAAATCAATTTTATGAGCTCCCACTATTGCATCATGGTTTTATCATTCCTTTCAATAACCCCCGTATTTCATCTGGTTTAGCTTCATTTTTTGATGCCTACGCATAAAAACTACAAAGCAGTACTTCTAGTTTTACTTTGCCTGCTCGGTTATGGACATAACGTCATCAAGAATCTTTAACACGAATGTTCGCTGAGTTTGGAATCTGGGATTTTTGGAGGCTCGTGCTGAGTCTACCGTGTTCAGTGGGTGTCAAAAGCTACTTCACTTGACTGCATGGCATGACATGGATGAGTAATCATTTTGCATATAAAATCCTAAAACAGTCCCTGTCTCCAGTGTATGAATTGTAATTGTTTTATATGCCCAGTTATAAAAAAAAACTTTGTATTCAGCTGTTTGACAACAGGAAAAAATAGATCTTTAAATAAAAACTGCTTTGACAATTTACCTGCATTTAATCGTATCACACATTTAAGCGCAAAATAAAAGAGACAGGCTTACATCTATCGACTAACACAAAAACTATGCAATCTCACGAATATATTAAATAGGGCATGATGTCACACTTTTGAATAAGCTTTACTTTCCAGTGCAATTTCGCAGCACCTCGTCCTTCCTACGTGTTGCACTTATCTTTTTTCTAGGCAAGCGCAAATTCAGTTTGTTTTAGGCAGATTTCTTAGAATGTAGATTAACCTCAAGCAATGTGATCTAAATTTCCAGCAGTAAGCACGTCTCACATCACGAGGTGTCTAAAACTGTTAAGTGTCTGATATTTCTCTCTCTGATGCACACACACACACACACATACACAAGGACAGAAAATTAAGGAAGCGTTCTGTTTACAGCTGCTGTGTAAAACTCAATTACACAGCCAATTGAGAATGTGGCTGTTTCTCAGATTTACTTGATGTGTTCCTGACCTAAATAAGATTGCTGTTCCAACTGAAGCCTCAACAACTGCAAACACTTACTAGTTTGACAGACAGGGAGAACAGTACCCTCACACTGACGCACAGAGGCGCACACACATACACATACACAGACGCACACACATACACACACATCTGGACCTCTGTTTCTCTCATTTATACTTGCTGAGTGCTTTCCTGCGCGGTTTCCCTGTGTTACCGGTCCCGGACCCCTCAGATGAGGTGAGGTAAGATTTGGAGTCACAGGATTATGCCATCTGGACAGACATTCACACAGGCTTGCTCATGTGAACACATGCACACATACAGATATAGCCTACTCTTGTCATAAGCTACACTGACAAACACCTGGACCTGGTTACTGGTCTCAAAGAGAGAGCTGAATACTATGTGCATGCCTATGTGTGTATAAGTGGGGTGTATGGGGAATACTGGGGCAGTGCTGGAGGCTGTGTTGAGGTTCATTTGATTTTTTTCCCCCTGCTTTTTGAGCCCTTGAATAAGGGGGCCCACTCAGGCAAGTCTCGAAAATTCAAGTTGGGTCACTGCTACTACAAGTTGTAAGCCAATTCTATTAAAATATTCAATCGTCAGCTGTCATTATAATATATATATGCTTTTCTTCACACAACTGAAATTTTCCCTCTTATTGAGAAACTAATAACTTCTTTTTAATTAATAATAATAAAAAAAATCTGACCACTGTACCACCAGCCATGTTAGCATGTGTTTGCTCACTGGTGTGAGACCAGATCAAGCCACCATTCTGCCCAGCGCAGGGCATCCAGAAATTTCTTCAGGTTTTGTTTGAGGTTAAATTGAATTGTTTGCAGCCGACCATCATGCATAGCTATGTGAGCCATCCACTAAACAGTCTTTTACTTGTCCCTTTGCATCTGGGATCTACAGTCAAGGGACGTAGAGCTGAGCTGATTTTATGGAGAACACAAAACCAACTGAGCAAAAGGATTAGACAGGTCCATTTCACTCGCGCTGCACAATCAGATCAAACAGATTCTGGTGGAACTTAAAACACTCGGTTCTTCCCCTATTCTAGAAGAAGTTCCTAAATTTGTGGACAAGGCACAGCTGGCACAACACATTAAAGGAAAAGACAGACAACTTCCTAAGTTCCATACATTGCAAAAGGGACTTGCACCAAGCTTCTTACTAGATGTATCATTCCAGGGTGGGACCTGAAGATAGTTCCTCTCTTTAGAGTCATGAGTGCAGATGGGACTGGAGAATGGCCTACTCCTTTCACTTACCACAGCTAAAAGTCTTTGGTCTTGTCCTAGTATCTTCTGGTAAAATTAGCCAACAGTAAATCCTGGTACAGGGCTGTACATGAACTCATAGAACTAGAGTTACGTGAAGTAACAACACTGTACAAATGAATATTAAAGTACAGAAAAAGAAAAAGAGGAATAAGGTGTAAATCTAGAATCCATCATGCATACCTCTGATAACAGCACATATTATTGATTGTTAAGAAAAAAGAAGTTGCGAGCTTGGCTGACCGCTGCTGAGTGTTATTTAACATGTATCCTAATTTTCTTTTCACTTTTGGAAAATATAGACCAAGCAACGCCACCGAAATCCCAATCACGTAAAGTGTAACGTAAACACCGCTAACAGAGACACGGGTAAACTATTAAAGCTCCTCCTAGCGCTTAAACTTCTCTCTCTTCCATCACGTTGTTGCTCAGGAACAGCTACGCAGTGAGATAAGCCTCAAACGCTCCACAAAAATAAGTCGATATGACTTGAATCTGACTGTAAACACCCCGAAAGAAACGACAAAAAACGCTCTGTCAAACTTCCCAAGGTGAATACAAACAATCGCGACTGAAAAAGATCTCCGACTCGCGTCTGCTTCGAGTTTACTCACCTTAGGATGCTTTCTGGCTTTCTTTTTGTCGACTGAAAGGAAAAGTTGCAGCCCGCGATACTCAGGGTAGAGACGCGAGTCACTCTGTTTCCAAGAGTAGCTTTTCTTTCTCTCGCGCTTTTCCCTCGCTCCCTTTACACTTAAACACACACACACTGGTCTCACACACGACTGTGTTTCTGCAAAGGTCCCTCAGCTGCAGGAGGGTGATTAATGGCACAAGAGAAGGAGTGCATTAGCAGGAGAAAGGTGAGTGAAGACTCGCACTGAATGGGTTCCTTAAAACCACTCCAAAGGGCTAGTTGTTTAAGGAACACCTAAACACAAATGAACTCCAGTCTAATTAAAAAGAAAAACACATCCAGGCTTTGTCGCACAAAACAGTGTTTTTGTTGTTTTGCTTTCCGGGATGTGAAATTCATAGATTTTCCCTTATGAACGTTTTAAATTTGATGGACTTTAAAACGAGTCTTATGTGAAAAGACTATCAAATAGGCCTATATGCTAAGGATTATACATCATGCTACAATAACAAGTAAACATTAGCTCAGCAATGCTGAATCAAATAAGTAAGCTATGAGCTAACTCCTTAAACTATGTTACCATGTGACATCAACTAGACTGGCTAATTTTTCTGCCTGACTCATGCCCCATCAATTGAGACAGCGTGTAAGGGTCAGTGCTGGGTTTGTTAATGTGTCTTATATACACTCAATAAAAATCCCTGAACAGTTATCTCATTTTCATTGTTTTCTACAATAACAGTAAAATTTGTTTGATTGTGCAGAGATTGGTTTGTATTAAAAAGGCTGGTTGTATAGAGGACATGGGAATAATGTGTGCCCTACATACCACTGTTTACTACCTCCTTTTCACTCAACCGTATCTTTATTTCTCTGTCTGCCCATTTTAACATTTGTCAGCAGTGCAGATGTGTTAAAAATCCTCTTTTGACAGTGGCTATGACTTCTCTACAATCGTGTTAAAATAGTTTAATTTGGTTAGATAGCATTACACTATAAAAAAAAATAGCAGACATAAAGAAATATTTGTTTTGGGCATTTAAAAGCACATCATTTATTTAAAAAACCAGATCAACTTTAAGAGTTCCGACAACAGTTTTCTACTTGAGAATTTAGAGACTGAACACTTAAATCATGCCCATTAGCCCCTTACAGTAAAAACCAAGATTTATAATTATAAGAAGTGAGTGAAAGAGTGGGTTGTCATTTGTAATAGCATTGGGGGAAAAACTAAATAGGCTGGATGTATCCTGCACCAATAAGTAAGTAAATGTCCTCATGTTAAAGGTGTGTAGACAGTCAAAAAACAAGAAACTAGCCTCCATCCATCCAATCCCCGCACCAGTTTCTAAAATAACAACATTCTCTACTTAATGTCATCTCAAACATGTTTTCCTCTTCTAACAAAATTTTTTAAAAAAAGTACTTTCTAAGCAGAGCTAAACAATTGAATGAAGCATAAGGAGAAGTGTATGAAACAGATTTTAAAGCAAATATATTTTCTTTCTAAATCATGGCAGAAAATAAATAAAAATGGGAACAGGATTCATGAAACTATGATAAATGTCAAGAAAGATATGTTGGTCCACATAGCAAGGAAGAAACAGGGACTTCTATATACATTCACCAGACCCTTAAATATTCACTTTAATTTTTAACTGCTTGTTAATGCAAATGTTTCATCATACATTAAGATGCTAGAAATAGTCAAGGTAACTTGCTGAAGATCAGAATGGGGATGAAAGTTGATTTAAGTGACTTGAGAGCATCTCTGAACTCGCAACATGTCAAACCTTGAAGCAGATGGGCAACATTAAGGCAGTTCTAAAGGCAAAAGGGGGTCCAACCCTGTACTAGCAAACTAGCAAGAGGAAACTAATGAAAGCTGATGAAAGTATCTATGAAAAACATTTGATCGTTTTTGGTGTTCAGGTTTGCTCAAGTGCCTTAATGTCCTAGCCAGTTTCACTCAACAAATAGAAAATGAAATCAAATTTCCTTAAATTACAACATTCAAATAACTGATTAAATCAAAGGCAGCAGCTTTAATTACAACTCAGACATTCACAGATGAACTGTATAAAGTAACTAACACAAGCATATCCTGCAGTATTTTAATGCATATACTGGGAAGTTTTTTTATAATAGTTGCTTGTAAAACTGTAATGCAAAAAACAAAATAAAACGAAGTGTAACACAGGACGTTCTACAGTTTCATCTTTAAGTCTTTATAGGTTTTAGCCAGGTTAATAAAATTGATTACAACTACACAAACACTAACAAATATCATAACTAACAATACAAACCTGCCAGCATCCTCGAATACTTAAAATTATCAAACATTTCTGGTGGTGTCTAAAGATAATGAGCACTGTGCAAGCTTAATAATAAAAACAGAAAGTGTGATGATCTCACCACTCAAGACAAAAATCAGAAGAACGAAGTAAATGATAAAGTCACAGTCCTATGTGTGAGGAAATAAAAATGGCATTATGGTACATAAAATGTATCAGTTGGCAGTAAAACCTTGCTATTTGGGGATGATTGACAACATAACATTTAGTTTACAAAGAGTAACTAAGATCCTTAAGCTTTATTGCTTTTTGTGCTAAGGGATAGCACCACTACAATAATGACTACTACTGTCATCATAAAAGGTGTCCCCAACCCTCCGTGAGACAACATGTGGCCAAGTGAATAGTTTAGGCTTCATATCTTCAGTGTGTGAGCATGCTTCTTGCAAAGAGGTTTGTCCTTTTTGGAGAAGAAGGTCTGGCCTTCCAGTGTGGTACAGCACACCTGTAAAAAGCCCAGCACACATGAATAATAAGAGGTTATATAACAAAAGTTAGCCAGCCTACACTAACATTCACAATGGATGTAAGTCAGTGTTTCATCTAAAATAAGCACTGCTGTTATATTATTGTGAAAAAATGACTTACGGTGAGCTTATGAGATTGCTACAAGTAAGCTGTTCTGCAAAAACCTTCATTATAAAGGATGGATAAAAATGAACATTGTTGTAGTACATTAACAATAACATGAAAGAATGACAGAAAGAACTAAATAGGGCCAGTAGCAGAAAGTACCACTATGACCTCAAACTGCTTCCTAATTTTTTTTGTGTCCAAGTTAAATAGATAAAAGTTTCTTGATGGCTCAAAGTTGGAAATGGGAATATGAGTAAATGTGACAGTAAGTCATATGTGTTAGTCTGCTGATGCACGCAGTTTACTGTGACACATGCCTAAGGCCTTCACTTACAGCACATACAAAGCAGGTATCATGCCAGGTGTAACCAAGGGCTTCCAGGAATTTGTCTCCAGCCTCGATGGGAAACTCACAGCCATGACAGCCAGTCCCAAACAAGCTGTAAAAGTCTGTTTAGTGACAAAGAGAAAAGTCATGTCACTATGGTATAAACAAAGGGTTTAAAGTCATAATGGCAAGACCCAAGCAAACTTTAGTACTCAACAAAGAGAGCTTGCAACTATTTGGGGTACAACACCTTAAGGCGCTTTATATTGTATGGTAGACCATACAATAATACATACAGAGAAAAACCCAACAATCATTTGACCCCCTATGAGCAAGCACTTTGGTGACAGTGGGAAGGAAAAGCTCCCTTTTAACAGGAGGAAACCTCCGGCAGAACCAGGCTCAGGGAGGGGCGGGGCCATCTGCTGCGACTGGTTGGGGTGAGACAACCGGTCGCAGTTCTCTCATCCCATAGGTGTTAATGCAAACATTAACACCTATAACTTGGCTATAGGTGTTAATGTTTGCATGAATTGTTTGTTGTCTCTCTGTTTGACCTGCAATAGACTGAAAACCTGTCCAGGGTGTACTCTGGCTGTCACCCCGCGACAGCTGAAAGTGGATATAAAACACATTGCGAGTGAGCATCAATTCAACTGAAGCCCACTGCTGAATTTTTTTTTCTTTTATTCTAGCACAAAAACATTGTATACTGCTACAGGGAATCCCCACAAAACCTACATTTGGAGATATACAGTCTTTAGTGTGCAATGACAAGCACACTGGTAACAGGCAAACATGTCCTAAATCAGGAAAATGCTGATATTCAGTACATTTGACACTCACTCATCACACACTGCTTACGAGTGATCCACTGGTGAATCAGCAGGTGTTGTTGTTTCCGATCCTGTTGTTATTGGTGACAATGAACATCTCATTCCACTGCAGGGCAACCTGCCACTGCATGTGGCGAATAAAATTTGAACTTGAACTTGAACTACACTTGACACTAATTTCAGGGGTTAAATAATTATGATCAATCAATCCATGCTTTAGTAATAACTAGCAGTTACAGCCTGCTGGGCTGAGTGAGCATCACCCAAGGTCACCAACGGTAACCACTGTACCACCATTTTTCTTTTCTTTTTTATATTTTAGATTATTTTTGTGTTGTCAGCAAAACCTGAGAAGTGTTATAAATGTAGCTTACCATTGACCATACACTACCTACATGTTTTATAAAATGTAGTTTAGATTTTTTCTTCTTTCTTTTATTTATTATAACAGATGCTTTGAGCTTGATTATACCATGTACAGTGAGTACAGTGGCAATTACAGGAAGTACATCTGGATATTTTATCAACCCGATTATAACTCACCCGGTTCACAGTATGGTTCTCCATCCTCCAGGTGGAAGGTGTTGTTTCTGATTGGTTGCTGACAGTAAGCACACAGAAAGCAGTAGACATGCCAAGTCTGCTTGAGGGCATTTATCACCTCCTAAGGGAAAATGTAAACAATGTGGCTAGTAAGAGGCATAATATAGTTTTAGGTGCATTAGTGTATATAATAGCAACTGGAAAGCTATATCCACTTTAACAGGAAATGGAGGTGCAGCATCTTATGAAGGGATGTTATCATATTACATTGCTGCTTATGAAATTTTATTCATAAGTCACAAATTTTTACACAAATCCTTGTACAACTTTTACTAGAGTAGGTCATTTTATTTTTTCTTGAATATCACAGTTTTTTCTCTCCTTGGTCTCCATGACCTACACTGATTTCTTTCCCACCCTAAAACTGTGAGAGCAAGATAAGACAAAGAATCGATGGAAAGTTGGCGAGCTGAACTAAAATGAAGGATTATGAGCGAGGGAGTGAGAAAACAGGTTAATAAGAAACCATAAGCTGTTTGAAGATGTGTGAGAAATAGAGGGTTGAAAGGGATTTAGGCCACAGGGGTTAGAACACGTGAGGGATGAATGTCATAGTAGCAAGGAGAGCAGAAATTTCAGCGTCCTGACACTCTGGGTTCAGGCTACACCTACAGCCTCAAGGCCTCTAAGCCTAATTCTCCTAACACCCAAACATCGTCTGCATTCCTGAGTTTTACTGGTGGTCACCAACGATATTCCTCTGCACATTCAGGCTTCCTGCTCTGGTCTTTTATGTATTTAAAAACTGTCTTTGATGTTGTTCCATCTGTACTTTTTAAGCTTTTCTGCTAGTAGGGAAATAATGACATTCCTGTTTTAAATGAATACTTCTGTTATAAATATTAATCTAATCTATCTAGACAATAAGTGAGTGTAGTAGCTGCGACTCAGGAGGTAGAACAGGTCATTTACTAATCAAAGGGTCAAGTGGTTTGATCTCCGGCTCCTCCATTCCGCATGCCTAAGTGTCCTTGGGAAAAATACTATGCCTATTGTCTGAGTATCAGCATAAGTGCATAGAATAAAACTTATGAATAGCCGAATGTGACTTGTAGAATAAAAAGTGCTATGGAGTAGTACTAAATATATACACCAGTGCATTTGATCATAAACAGATTTCATAATAAAGGAACCTCATGTCCCAACGAGCAGGAGGTTTACATTACACACAGTATATACAGTAAATATCTGCATGAATATAGATTTCATGTTTTAGAGCTACTAACCATGTTTATACAGTGTTGGATGACAATTTCTTTACTGCAGACAGTAAACATTATTTTGTCTTAGCAAAAAAATATATACATAGGAAAGTAACATAAAAACACATACGAACAAAATGAAGATGAAATGTGTGACAAGCTTCCATGAATTGGATCAGGTGAGTGTTCTCTCCAAATATACACATCAAGACCAATGGACTCATTACTAACTTTATCTTAATGATTACAATAGTGTGCAAAAAACCCAACCCACACATCATGTCTTTATGTTAGCTTAACAGGACCCAAACCTTGCAGTTATTTCAAATCTAAATACATAATAGTTCTCCAGGCTTTCTGAAAGTCTCTCAAAGGTTTCTGTTGAACATTGGCTGCTTTTTCACTTATTTTCAGTCCAGTCCTCGTATGTTACCATTTTCAGGGCAATGTTTTTGTCTGTATTTGTGTTTTTTGTTTGTTGGTTGAACAACTTAACACCAAACATTGACTCCTTCAAACATACAAATGCCACCAAACTCTAGGAATGAGCCACAGGTATGTACATAATACATAATTTGCTTTGTAGTTGACTCTATGAAATATGATAATACAGTTTAACCGACACAAAATAAAAATTTTGTACCAACAAGGTGGTTCCTAAAATGTCTGGTTTATCTTGTATAACTTAATCTTTGACTTGACATATCTCAGTATGATGTGCAGTTTATCCTTAAAAAACAGAGGAAACTGGACAATGTGGAGAAAAAGTGGCACTGTAATTCATAGTGGAGGCTCAGTCACGGTTGAGGCAGCATTTTACCCAGTAATGTTGGGCGGATTGGAAGATAATCTTATAAAATAAGCTAACATATAAAGCAGAGCCTTACAAGAAAAGCTGCCTAAAGAGATTTCAGACTGCGCTGAAGAATAAAGCTGGTCATACCAAATATTGACATTCAAACCTATTGGAACTAAATTGTTGCATCTTTACTGCTCCCTTCTTTTTTAAACTCACCCCTAGTATCTTAGACTGGCAGCGGCTGCATGTTGGAGCAAAGAAGTCTTCATAGCAGTGTTCACAGTAGACTGATCCCCGTTCTTCAACAAAGCCTATATCTGCCAGGGATGTTCGGCAGTGTGCACAGTTAAATTCTTCCTTATGCCACGATTTCCCCATTGCTACCAAAAAAGGTCCTCTGGGGAAAAAAACACACACAAAAAAAACCCTGAAAAAATGTACAAAAAGTAAACCAATACTCAATTCAGCTTAATATTCTGATATACTTGTCGTTTTACTTCCTTTTTTTATACTTTGATAGTTTTAGATGAATAGATGAATGTGCTATTTAATAAGAATTATTCGAATATTTGATGACTTCCAGTAGGGATGCACCGATACCGATACTGGTATCGGGTATCGGGGCCAATACTGTAAAATGTGTGTGTACTCATACTCGTAAAAGTTAACCGATACCATGAACCGATACTAACTTATTTCATTAGTCAGAGGGTGGTTGGTCATTTCTGTTGTAGTTTTTTAGATTGGTCACTAGGGGGACATCCCGCGCTAAACAGGCACAGGGTTAGGCGAGTGAGACTGGCAGCTCCAGATAAAAAAGAGAAACTGGAGGCTGCTGTAGCTAGGCTAAACAAAATGTCAGCAGTGTGGACCGGAACAGCCAACTTTAACTCAGGTTTTGGAAAAGCGATGAAAAATGTCAAGAGAAAATCCACGGGCAGTGTGTGTGTGTGTGTGTGTGGTAGAAGTATTGGTTTTTGTACTCAGTATCGGTAAGTACTCAGATCCAAGTATCGGTATCGTATCGGTTTGAAAAAATTGGTATCGTTGCATCCCTAACTTCCAGTATAGTAATGCATTTACTAAAGTTGACTGCCTTTTTTCATCAATAATTACCCTAAAATAACTGAAAAACATCTAAACAATTAATGGTAGTTAAAACTGACGAATTTCTGTTGATCAACAAACTGATTTTCTGGTATTCTGTTCAAATCACAAAAAAATGCTGCAAAAATGAGAAACACATTTAAAAATTTGAGAACTGCAGCTATCGCGCCTGCTTCCCTACTTTTGCTCCTTGGCTATGTCCACTCTGATGATTAGTTAAAGTGGGAAGACAACAGAGACTAATTTACTCCACACAATAGCTGGGCTTATCTGAGCTTATCGTGACAGTGGCCCTGGCTGGCAGTCATTAGCATGAGAGCAACCTTATCCTAATGATATGTTAGGTGACACAATCTGGGAGATAACATGAGTCAGGGCAGTAAGCTACCGGACAAGAAGTGAGGTCGACAAGAGAAGAATTTCAGGAAATTATTCCTCAGTGATCTGCTCTTTTGTGCCACTCTGGCTGGACCTTAACAGCTTTTAATAATTTTTTATAGTTCAAATGCAAGTTTTCAGGCACTTTGTACAGTTGGAAAAATCCAATTCATTTTCTTAATTACCTCATAAAAGCCATTCTGGCAGTTATGCTAGTTCTGCTCCATTAATAAAATCTCACTCCTCTTCCAAGACATAACATCTTGATCTGATCTCTAAGTATAAGCAAAATATTTATCTGAGCACAGAAACATGTCCTAAACACACTTCTATGAGAAGTCATTGATTACATTCCCAGTTCTTAATATTAAACATAACTGAAACTGACAAATTGACACAACAGAGGGCAAAATCAAGATGTGGTGTAACTGCATGAGTTTTTAATGAGATTGTCTGCGTATAACATTATTCTGCTCTTTTATCAGCGGCAGGTGCAACTTAATTCTCCTATCCGTTATCCACGCCGCAATCAAATGTCGTTCTACAGTTTCATACACAGATTGTTTACTCGAGATGGTTTCAGGTTAATTATTTTAAGAGCCTAGCTGTGGTGCTGAATTTTAATTTGAGTATAATTTGATGTGAGTGCAGCCAAGCTGAGATCAATTCTCTTTTGACTGTCCTTGTGCAAGAAGTATAAAGGCACGGCATGATGGAACCGAACACCTTTCTCTCGCAGTTTTCATTATAAATGGCCATGACTGCCCCCTCCATACCTGATGACACTACAGACCACTACTAAGATAGTTGATATTACAAGGATTATGCGATTCAGTGTGTCAATGTGTGGCTTTTATTTAAACTGTGAAGCATTTTGTCTATTATTATTATTAGTAGTAGTATATTAGAGCACGACTGATATAGGCATTTTACGACAGATACCAATACTTGTCATTGAAAATTTTGATATTTTTTCTTTCGGAGACATGAAACATAAGCACATTTACCTAACATTTGTTATGAGTCCTTACTAAGATATCACAATACAGTTTAAAAATAATCTTGTTTTAGTGTCACAGCAACCCAAGGCTTACTAGTTGACAGCAAGCCCACTCAGCTGGTTGGTGTGTTTGTGCCATTATTGGCTGATTTAAAAATCTAATATTCTGAAATATTGACTGCAATATATTTTTCTTTCAAAAACACAAACCATAAATATAACATTCGTTATGTGTAGTTATTTATTTACTTCTTCACATCCTGCAAAACTCTATTCGGATCAGCAGTTTGGAACGCCACTAGTGGACGTCATAAATGCTGATACTGGTAAATCGCTAAATAACAGTCTAGCCAAGCTCAAACAGATACATCTGTCAGGTTCCATTTCCTATACTGTGACTGGACAAGGTGAATGCCAATATTTTCAAATACATATCAAACATAACTTTACATATCTTGTGAAACTAGAGACCTACACTTTCTTATAAAATCAATGGTTTTTAGCTGATTTGATATTTTGACACAAGTATACTATTAAAAACAGATCTGAATGCTCGATTAAAAACAGGATGTCCAAATTACACGGGATGTTATAAAGCCTTTAAGGGGCTCTCTGAGGTGCCTGGTTAAAACAGGAAGAAAAACTGATCTATAAAAATACATTTTTTAAGTCTGATTTTAAGCTGATAGGTGATATCTAATATCAGCCATGTTGTTTGCCCCTCACCTGATCACCATGTTGCAGTGGGCACACATTGGCGTACGAGTGCCAGCAGGAATATGTTCTGCCATCTGTACCAGGGTGTCCTCATCTTTAGGGTGGGGCTGAGGAACAGGTCGGGCCGGAGCAGGACCCCGTGGGACACTGGCACTGCCGTTACCCTTCATACCAAAAGATGGGGTAATCAAACCAGTCTGTGGACCTACAGAAGGTGGAAGAAAAATAAAAGGATGTACCACTCACATTCACCCAAAAGACCACTCACATTCTCACAGAGGGTGTTTATATTTGTGTAATTATGTTTTCTTGCCACATTTGCTAGCCGTTTGACCTCTACCCTCTATGACTATACACCCAGCAGGTGTCATGGTCATGCATGCAGCTGGCTGTCTGCTGTTGTCATAGCCAGGGATTTACCACATCAATCTTCAGCTGCACACTGAATTTTTCAGCTTGGAACACATTCCTATGTTGCATGTGTATTCATGCATATGACCACATAGCCCATTCTTTGATCTCCACACTATGGAAAGGGTAGTGTTTTTGTGTGCTGGTGAAAGAAAGACTACATATGGCGATAAGCTTTACCATTGCATGCCATGTTTAAAGCTGTCATTAACTTTTAATAATGGCATATGTGTAAGTTCATAGAAACAAACAAACAGTGGTCTTATGTTAAATGTGTTAACCTACAAAGCTAAAAGTTAGATACGAAAGCTTCCTCAGTAGAATACTGAGCGATCAAAAGGGCTCAAACAGTTTAGGGGAGGGTGGGCAGGTAAGCAGAGGATGCAGGCGACTGCATCATGTGTTTTCAAATTTTAACAGTGACAGCATTGTTTTACATGGCCTGGTTTCTTTCACTGCAGCTCAGAAGTCAAAATGGGCCAGTGGCCAAATGCTGCTGGGAGTGCTGCTGGGAGTGCTGCTGGGAGTGCTATATGGCCAGCAGTATATTTTCATGATCCTGGGTTGTTGGGAAAATGACTGCATTTACAATTTTGGGGGCAGTTACATCAGATTGAGAAGCGGAGGAGAGGACTTGTGTTGGATTAGAAGCTGCAGCCTGAAGAGTGGTTTGTGTTCAATGAGATTTGATAAGGTTTGTTTACAAATAAATAGATTAGCATATAAAAAAGCTATGTGAATGTAGATAATAACCAATAATATATAAAACAGACATTCACTTTCAGAATGTATTAATGGAGTGCTGATTGGATATGGACATTATGCTGCAGCTCAGTGCTTTTAAAGCTTTCCATCACTCCCGGCAAGTCTCTTCAATAAATATTATCTTTCTGACAGAGTAGAAATGCTACACATGTGACTAAGCAAGGCACCACATGCAGCACGGGCCTTCTCTCCTTCTTAATGCTGTTCCACAGAGCAATAACAGCAGCAAAGGAAAAGAAAGTCTGCACTGACCTATTTCACAACATATGTCATGCTTTAACCATGGAAAATAAGTCTCTTTACCCTTGCTAACTGGCTGTAACAACATTTTATCCAACAGTCGTAAATCAGTTTCACACTATGCCAGAATTGGGAACCTAACGTTTTGGGGTTTTTTGTATGTGAGGATAAATAACACCTTTTTTTTTTAACTGTGGGGGTGATATATGAATCAATCAAAATGCACACTTAAAAGAAGATTTAGCTTAATTCATAAATGCAAGTTTATTTTTAGAAGTCTGTGGAGGGAAGTCTACATTCTGGGTATGCATGCATTTACCGTGACTTATGCTAAGAAAACGGCTTAGTTTCATTACACTTAGCTAGTTAATTCAGTGAGAAAATATCACTCGACAGAAACAACTCACACACATTCACACAATATATCCTTGTTTGAATTAGGCAGTGAGTTCATGCAGCCTTGGCAAGATGAGCAACATTTAGCAAGATTTACGTACACAATATCATGTATATACTGTATGTGTTAATAGTTTAAGTCAGTAAACAAGAGCCTGCTGTGTCTTGGTCCAAGTGCATACATTGTATTCTTTTTAAAGGATGTAAAACTGATTTTAAGAAATTGTGACTGTGAATGTGACTGAGTGGAAAGTTAGGATTAGCTGCTATCACATGAATGCAAGCAAGAACACACACAGTGTTTACCATAGGTTGTTGCAGGTCCTTTGATCATAGTCTTAACAACTGCAGACTCATGGCTGTTGAGTTCGGGTTCCACATATTCCTCACTGTGCAGGACAACACAACAGAAACACAACATTAAAATTGCTTAATGAGATTTGTAATCAAATGTATGACTTAATGCTAGAATCCACTGCCCCTGATAGAGCTCAAACAATATATTGGCCAATTTCAGCCATTCATAACAGCTGACAGGAGGAACACCTTTGCAAAATTTGTCCACAAGACAGCACTCTTTAACTTCTCTGTCGGCAACACGTTTGGAATGCCACAAACTAAACAACCAGTTCATCCAAGCAGAATGTGGCAGAGTGGAAATCAGTTATCCACAAGTTGTTTGCTTAGCTTTTGCAAATATGAAAGATTAAAATTCATATATGTAATTTTTTAACTAAAATGAGAAATATCGGTATCGTTATCAGTTTTAGAAATCCTTGATCAGGCTCTAGTCCCTACATATCAGATGTTCAGAAAACACATTGCCAAAATTACCTATGCCCAAATACAGATGTCAGTTTTTCAGTGAGCTCACCCCAAAAATAAAAAGCTGAATGTCATGAAATTTGTGCTATAAGTAGAGCATGGGCAAAGGATGAACTCATTAAATTTTGGTGTAGATCCAGCTCAACAGGCCTTCTACTGGTTTCTATTTTCATCCGTCTCACTCATCACTCAGAGTGATGGCTCATACGGCAGTAATGGTAGCAGATTCTGTTTACATATGTGCAGTATAGTATATATCTTAGTTATTATTTTATTATCTTTGAAAAATACCTTTCATAACTCATTTTAATCATATCCCACTAAGGAGGCAAGAAGGAAAACAGGGGAAAAAAAACACCAATTTTCTTAAGTTCTTCTCAAAATACACTCAGATACACTCCAGACTATCTACCTGCTGACAGATGGAGAGATGGTATGGTACCAACCAAAACACAGAATGCAACTATAGCGAAAACAGTACAGTATGCACCTTCACTGTACACGTGCTCCTTGTGAATCCAGTACACACTAAAAGTTACCCATGTGCCACATTCATAGGAGAACACAGTCCAGGCTGCAGGAATGATGACAGAGAGGAGACAAGTAGGACTGAACAGCAGTAATATTACAGCACACCTAATCAAAGGTGATGCCAGAGGAAGAATTTCAGTGATTGAAGACACTCAACAGACTACAGCTGAGTAAAAAAGATAATAAGATAATGTATTATAAAAAAGAGCTAATTTCACATCAACTGTGGATTGATGCCGGACTACATGAATTAAAGACCATATAGTGCCGAATGTGAACACATAAATTACACTATATTCACTAATTAATTTCTATATTATTCTAGCAAATGTACACAAAGGTGCATGTTACCACTGTTGCTTTTCTTCTATAATGGGTCAATAGTGGTTTCTTAATGGGTCTGGACACTTCTTTGCAGTCATATAAAATCTAAGCCAACTAAAACTGCATTACTATGGATTCATTGGTCGATTCTCATGGTCTCCCAAGAAATACAACTACATTTTAAACGCAGGTCAAAGGATAAGTAACTTTACGAGATTCTGTACTAAGATTTAATGGTTATTGCGTCAAATGAAGCCCAACCACTAATTCCTGTGATGAAATCATGGGTCATAGGATTTAAGGCACGTTACAGCTCATCACACAAGATGGATAAATTGACCTGAGCATATTATATGATTTCATATGGTTCTTCTTCCATATCTGATGAAGATGACTGTACCACAGGGTGATGCATTTGATCTTTAAAGGAATCCAAATATATCTGACACTGATTTGAGTATTCAAGGTTTCAAAAGTAAAAACGTAAGGCTCCTATTTTCTGTGGTTAATAACTTCAGTTCATCTCTCATGAGTTAAAATGTTTGGATGTAATGCAGACCTGTAGGCAACACCTTCTTCTGTCTTCACCCTTGAGGTAAAGGAAATTTTCTTTTTTTTTTAAATAGTTGTCTCTAGTTGTCTGTCAACTCTTTGAAGCATTCCTTCAAATCACATGCCATTTTTAATTACACAAATGACAAATAAACTATAAAAACAAGAGAGGAAATCAACTTTGAAAAACCTTTAATGTTTTTTACCTGATTTTGGCCAGCTATTAAATATTTTTGCCAGTTTGCATGTACCAGAGATTTGCCAAGGTTTGTCCAATTATCATGGTGGAAAAGCACAAAATATCTCCGTCCTTTAATTAAATGTAACCCCAAGGTCTCAAACTTTCCTCTGCAAAATGAATAACCTCTCTATAACATCAAGTGTGTGAGTGTGTGTGTGTGTGTGTGTGTGTGTGTGTGTGTGTTTAAGTATGCGCATACTCTTGAGCACCAACTGAGTAACCTGGGTGGGCCAACAATCTCTCCCCAGACATATTACAACCATAATGCATAGTTGCAGTTGATGCCAACAGTTGGATCACTGCTGTCTTCCCCTTGTGCCTGGCAGTTAGAGGACTCATGGGAGACACATGTTATGGCAACTGCAGTCATAGTTACGATAAGTTGTGCCTGTATGTTTTGTATGAACAAGAACTAGAGAATGAAAGAGAGGAAAGTACAGTGAGATTCAAAGAGACAGAAACTAGTGAAAGGTTTGTGTAGCTTATTTAGAGCCATTCAAAGCATTACATTATTTATACAGATTGGGGATTTACCATAGCACTATTCAAACTTTCTAAATGAGTGCTTAACATAACTCTGGAATACAGTAAGTGTATTCTAGAAGGGCCTCCTCTTCAGTGACACTCCTTGTGAGAAAAAAATAAAACAAATAAAAGTAATAATTACAGCTTAAAAATGGTATAACTGAAACAGAAGTTAAATGGCTGTCAAAAATGACAATCGACCTGTTACGTTTACAACAAACATGCTTCATTTGCTGTTGTAAAACTGTAAAAATGTACACTATGGAAATGTGAGTATTCAATTTGTTTCTTAAATATATCTAAAATACATTGTGTCTCAACCTGAAATGGGAATAATCATAGAGGCAACTGTGAGGCTTCACTCCACATCTTCTAAAACATCCTACGTAACACCAACGCTCTCCTATTTACATTGGCTCCCTATAAAATTTAGGTTTTAGTCTGAGTGTTTGGTGATCACTTTTAGAGCGTTTCATGGTCAGATGGCTCCCTGTATTAATGAAAATTCACATGTAAACACTGCGTGTCTGAAATCAACTAATGAATGCTTGCTTGTGGCATGTGCAGTGCTTTTGAAGTCTAGCTCCCAACTTGTGGTACTCGCTCCTAACTGATACTGTTAGGGTGAAGCTTAACACGCACCTGTAGAGGACTGCTTTTATTTAGATGTGTCCATTTGTAGCATTTTTATTGTTGTTACTTTGTATTGTAAAGCACTTTGTCACTTTTGCCTTACTTAGTTACTGATTCATATATACATATATATACATACTGACATAATCTACACACACAGTCTCCAATGCAATGATCAGTATTGTGATAAATACATCCAGTGGACTGTTGTGTTAGCATTGATTCCAGCCAATCAGCCTGCAGCCAGCACAGGCCTAATCTAAGTATTCTCTGTAAGAAAGAGACTGCAGGGCTACATACAATCTTTATTCATTCTCATTATCAGCTTACCTTTTTGTATATCATATGTCTGACAGTAGGAGCCACGGCTATTCACACTAACTTCTTACATCTATAGGCAGAGACAAAACTGAAAGTATCCTGAAACTATCCATTGCAGACAAAGTGCTGACAGTGCCAACTAGCTGGATTTGTACTGCCATTTTTACTAAAGCAGGGGAACAAGTACACTAGAAAGCATCTTTGTGATCGGGTCACAGAAGCCACAATAGCAATGAGTTCTCAAACCACTCCTATCTTGGAACATATCATTTGCTGATAAACTGAATAATTATACCATACCTCATATAGGTAGTTGCCAACACCTTATTAATAAAAGAGAAATTTAGGACATCTGTAAAGTTCCTTCGAGCATCTTGTGCACATTTGTGCACTGTCTATTTTTCAGAAATAGATTTTTTTTAAACTACCAAAGTCCTGAGAACAGTTTTTGTAGTAGTTCCTTCTACAGTAGGTAGCAGTACAGTTAAAAAGCATATTTCCCTGTGTTGCCATGATAACAATATTCACAGTCTTTCTCTCTGCATAGCAACAGAAACAAAAAGCATCAGCAGGCATCAGCTTATCAAGCAAGCAAGAAAAAAAAATTTCAGGAAAGACCTTTTCCTCATCATGCTATTAGGCTAATAAACTACGATTAAAGACCACAGTGCCATCTATTTAAATTATCTTGGCCAACAAGCTAACAACATTTATTCATATTAGCTACAGTAATTTGCTAACAACAGGTGACAAATAGAGCAGGAAATAAGATGCTCCCCAGCGTTTCATTCATTAGAACCAGTTACATTGAAGCTCATTAATATTCTCTACCAATCAGTCCAATTACATGTAACTTTATTGTATTTTCTAAGACTGTGATTAGTTTTATGGAGAGCTCTGCTGTTTGTTTCTGATTCGGCAGTAGCCACTTATATTGCTGACCATCTGGACATACTTGGCCACATATGAATCTTGTCAATTGTCAGGGATAATTAAAGAGGCTCGGGCTTTTCATTCTATCATCTGATCTATTTTGTATTGTACTCTTTATATACATTGATAAATATACATTTATTTATGCCTTGTCAGTGGTCCTAATCTGTATCGCCGCTGCTGCTCCTGTGGTTGTCTTATCTGAAGTTTATTTTCTACCTAATAATGACACTTCCTGTTTGATGCTATTAAGAGATAATGAAAAAAATAGAGACGATTTTACATATGTAAGGTAACCCCTTGTGTACTGTAGTGCCAACAAGAGTTTGTATTATGCATCGCATAAATGTGTTGGTTTAATTTAAATACTGAACAAATGGTCCATTTACATAGCTGACTGCTGTCCAGGAGCTCTCTCCACCACGCAACAGATGGTCTATAATTTAGCGCTGTTATATTCTTTGGATCAAATTTGGTTTTCACGCACTGTTTCAACCATGCGCTTCTATTCACACTCACGCAGTGACAGAGACGTCCATCCATCGTAGGCACCCACTCAAGCTCCCTCGTGCAAATGCACACGCACCGTTCGTGCTTCACGGTTTTACTGTGTGCAGTTGTGTCCACCAACCAATGACTGATCTCTGTGAGATGCTGCCAAGCTATTTCATAGTGACCACAGAATGTCATAGTTGGTATGAACTGTCGCTGCAGAGACATATGGACCATGTCCTTTGGCGCGGGCATGCTTTGAATAAACATGGCTTGTTCACTGTTGACAGCAGCTATTGAACCACATGGTCCGTGAATCCGAGGCCTTGTTTATGCTGTGAGTTGAAAATAACGAAACTATTTGTTATACTGGTGAAATGGTGTTATGATGAGCAATGCAACAACTAATAAAATGCAACCCATCCAAAAAACATCTTCCATACAGATGTACAGCTTTATATATGTATTTATTTACATGCTATTGTTGCAAAGTTGCAAGCATAATAAAATGTTGTAAGAGCATTTGCTCAAAGTTTTGCTTACAGTCTGTTATGTCTACCTTTTGTTCTTTAGCAGGTCCAGCTCATGGACACTATAGCTTTTCTTCCTTAAGCATTTTGCAGTGAAACTAACATAACAGCTGAGCAGGACATAAATAAATAAAGTACTGAGATGCTGCCTTCTCACAAGATACTTTGTTCTGCCCTGGTTGAAGCAGGAAAGGCAAAGGACCAAAGGAAACAGAAAGAGACAAAAAACAAAGAGTGGAGCAAAGGAACAAATGAGAGGTTTCCATCATATAAATACATTGTAGTGCCCCTGTGTTGAGATGGAAGCAAGGTCAGACTGAGTTGAAGCAGTAGAGTTAAACAGTAGCAGGAATATTACTGTGCGCTTACTGGACAGCATTTTCTGAGTCAGTGCTTCCCTCTGGTGGCAACACGGGAAAAATGTTGGTCCAGATCCCAAAAAAAGTCCAGAGCTTACAGTTGATTTTTAGTATTTTATACACACACACACACACACACACACAGAGAGAGAGAGAGAGAGAGAGAGAGAGAGAGAGAGAGAGAGAAATGTAAAATTCCTTAATGTGTGCAACAAAGCAATGAGCAGGTGAAAGAGTCTTAAGTAGCAGGAATATGAATAAAAACAGAGTTTTGAGAAATGTGTTATTTGGCTCTTGTGCACTGGCAGATAAGAGATAGCAGAAAATAATGTGTTTGGGTTCGAGTGTTTTGGCATGCTCTAAATTACATGAAGTCAAAAGAACTGCAAAAAAAATGTACATAATGTGGTTATGTGGCTTTGTATTACTGTGTGTGTGTGTGTGTGTGTGTGTGTGTGTGTGTGTGTGTGTGTGTGTGCGTGCAAGTTGTTTTTAAAAAATGTTATTCCATCTTCCTTGAAGGTGACTACAGTGTCACTATTAAAAGTGGAAAGTTCTACATGAGCCCCCTGCCTCCCCACCACAAACAGATTCAATAAGACAGCTAGAACAGGAAAGAGCAACAGAATTCAGAATAGTGAGAACAAACAAAAAGACACCAGAAACAGAGAAACAGGAAACAAGAAAAAACCTCAACAAATTTATTAGCCTATTAGCTACAATGTAGAATTTTTAAACAACCTTCAAGCACAGAAAATAAATAGCAGACTTCAGCATTCTTCAAAATTGTGCTTTTCTACACAAGAAAAAAACTGATTACATTCAGAACTTGCACTAAGTAAACATAGGGATGAAATATATGTTAAGGCACTGGAGGAATATGTCACATACAAAGGTCTTAAAATAGTATTTATAAAGTCACTTTGTACAACCTCATTCCTGGTTGTTTTAAACCAGACTGGACTGTTTATTTTATACCAGCAGCATGACGTATACGGTTAAGTCTTAATTTGTTGGACAAAGACAGTTTTTCCTCTCTAAAACAACAATTGTGATTTTTAAATCAAACAATCAGATGAAGATTGAGGTTGAGACTTTAATTGAGGCTTTAATTTGAGGGATTTACAAAATTATTTGAATGAAACGTGTAGTTAGTAGGATTACGTAAACCCCTGTTTCCACTAACCAACTTCTCTGCCTTGAGAAATTCTTTGGTTGCTTTTGCAGTATTCTTTGGGTCATTATCCATTTGCACTGTGAAGCACCATCTGATCAGTTTTGCAGCATTTGTCTGAATCTGAGCAGAGTATAGCCATGTACACTTAACAATTCATCCTGCTACTTCTGTCAGCACTCACAATAAAACATAGTGGACTGGTTTAACTGGCAGCCATACCTACCCATACCATACCATTGCATCCACCAATTCAATTCTTTGAATCTAATGAATATTTTGTCATGAACTAACACAGAAACAGGTTTCATAAGTCAGTCAACTGCCCAAATTCATTAGAGTCACTGAAAATGGAGCACTGTGTATAAGAAAACGTGTATTTCAGTTAAGTCAACACTTTTGTTAAACCCCCTGATTTAAAACTTAATATCTGCACTTCAATTACATCCAGACTGTTTGATTTTAAAATGCATTTTGGTGATGCGCAGTGACAAAAACCACAAAAACTTGCCTCTGCCTTTGTCCAGCAAATATACTTCATACTGTACATACATGCACTACAAGTTGAAATGTATTTTTTTCTGTTTATGAAATCATTCAGCAGATACATTAGATGTAAACAAGCTACTGACTCTTAAAGAAGTGTCCTCTGTAACATACATTTATGCAACAAGTGACATACCTAATACAGTCTGCACATACTCATCCAGACCTTATCCAGATTTATCCAGAAGTGATTTTTCAGCTATTTTTTTTATGTCTTTTATGTCGAATGTGTGAACGTTGACTGAATATTTTGAGTTTGCTTGTATACACCTGTGTGCAGTACTTTAGTATTCATATCGGAAGTTCTGGCTTTCTCAACTTTTATCTCTGCAACAATGGAAGATGACACCACACATTACCACAAATGGGCTCAACTAAAATTGTATATACTCCTCCTCCAGGGTTCTAGGTATGCACTTACTGTAATTCATCCATCTATAACTACAGGGTTGGAATCAGTGGAGTGGGCGAAGCACATAAGCGACACACAATAAACAGTCTAAAAGGGTCCAGCACATTGCAAACTGTAAAGGACAAGCCCACACACACACTCAAACGCACACACTGACACACTTACAGACACAATAAAACTCCCAATGTTCACAAGCATGCTCTCACTCCAGCATTATCTCCTTTACTTATTTTAATCTCACTGATCCACAATCATATATTCCTTCAGCACCTTACCGTTTTATTTTGTACACCTAAACAGTGAGACAGCCAATCACACACACAGGCACACAGACACATACACAAAGTCTACTGGACATTGAGGGTGCGAGCAGACACTCCGTGGTGCCAGTCTCTCAGCTCGTTGTACTTGGGGCCAATCACCAACCGAGTGGTCTTGTTCACTCTGCCATCCAGCACAAGTAAGAAGAAGAAAGAAGAAGAAGAAAAGGACACCAGAAGAGACATAAAAGAATGATTTAGGAAGAATAGGAATGTTGCCCTACAATCTGCATTAAGATGCAGTAAAAGCAATTGTATAATTGATATGGGAAGTGCTGATCTTTACCATGTCCACTGAATCATGGCCATTAGGATGAATTGAATGGATCAAACCACACAGCTACATTCACATTCAGAATTATCTGTATGTTAGCATGAGTGATGTCAGACACGCAGTAACTCCACAAACCACCAAGAGCAATAGACAACCAATGGACAACCAACGGCGAGAATAAGGCCACAATGCAGTCATGGTTGCAGCACATCATGCAGCACAGCAAACCCGTCACATCCACAAACGACAATGACTAATAGAAAAAAACAAACCAAAACACTCATTTACACCTTAACTGGTAAATACACAGAGCAAGACTCTTAACTGCTGACATGCTCCAAAACAGCCTTGAGTAGCATTAGAGGAGAATGTAATGAGAATGGCTTTCTGAGCTTTCGGAGCTCAGAAAGCCATTCAGAATTGTGAAGTGCAGTACTCAGAGGTCTGGCTTTTGACTTAATGAATAAAATGTGATCCTTCCTCTGCTGTCTAGACAGGAAGAACCCACACAGCATCAGTGTGATTGCCAGAACTGTGCCACAAAGATTCAGCGTGAGAATCTCTGTTTGCTCCATAAAAGTGACTTTTATGTTAGCGACATCCAGCTAACTCCACACAATCAATGACAATAAAAAGTAAAATTTGAGCATTTTCATTGCCATGCACTTACTTTGTCTTCTTGGCTGTGTCAGCTTCTTCATTTTGAACTGCAAGGGCAATAACATTAGACAAAGCATCACAATTATTAAGTTTGGTCAACAGTTTATATGCACTAATATTACATGTACTATACTGTAGTCAGGAGTATACCATTCTCAGTTCCAGTGATCTGAGCCAGAATCCTGAAAGATCTGGACTGGGTGGTGCCAGTACGTGGGCGCCAGTCCTCGGTGTCCTCCATTATGCGCTTTCTGCTGGCATCAGCGTGACTGGGAACATGGTAAAAATGGATGTCTGTATCCACAACATGTTTCCTAGGCACTCTGAGATAGGATAGGAAACAAGAGGATGCATGGAATCAGTAGATATACCTCCCATATAACTAAAGTAACAGAGATGGTGATTAATAACAGTGAGCTGGACACCACAATGTGTTATGATGTAAAAGCATGTTCGATTTTTTAGATTTTTAAGAAGTTACCTTGACTAGATGACTTTAAATTAATATACAACACACATTTTGAGGTTATTATACAAAATAATGAATAATCAAACTGTTAGATAATTAGAGGTATGTGAAATGAAAGTGTGCCACACTGTAAATATGTAAATGGGCGCTAATTAGGCAAGGGCGAAGAGATCACACCGCAGTCTGTTAAATGAATTTGGTGGCAAAGACACCAATAAAATACCTTGGTGGCAGGGGTTTTCTTTTAAACAAACAAGACAGAATAGAAATGAAAATAAACAAAATAAATGCACAATAATATAAAATATCTGTGCTGAGAATGAATGGATTTGTGAAAAGACTTACTTTAAAATACTTTGAGGTCCACTATAGTGGAAGTAAAGAAAGAAGACAGAGACAGAAATGGATTTACTCGTGATAAAAACTTTTATGGAAAACTTTTATGGGAATCTTATAAGATTATAAGATAGTGACTGGAGTGGAAAATAAAAAAATAAAATAACAAAAGATTCATAGACCACATCTACCAGTGCACGTACAACACAAAGCCAACAGAAGGAATTAACCAAAACAGGCTGGGTCTCTTTTCAACCACATGGTGGTGTCACTGAACTGCATACAAAACAGTAGAGCAACACTTAATTTAAAACAGTTTGAAAAGTTGTGGTTTTATTCAAATCATAGTGAGGAACATGCACATTTGAAACATATAACTAAATTACTTTTGGTCTTTACGTGTCTGTATGAACAGTACATGCATGCACAGCCACAAACCTCTTACTAATTGGTTGTCAATACACACACACACACACACGCACACACACACACATGGAAACAACGATTTTTTCAGGCTCTGCTGTCAATAAATCACCTATAAATCCACTTCCACTAACAAACTCACCTAGCACATTCAATACAGACTGATTTATGAGTCTCTCAGCACACTCTTGTTAAAGCAGCAGCTATGTGGGTGTGGCAGTGTTGACAGCTATATGTTAGCCTGGTCACACACTTCCAGTACTGGGAGCATTTCATATTATATTCCCTGTGTGTGTTGTGTAAGAGAATGTGTTGTGGATGCCACTCTGTCAGAATCAATAGTAGAGATTCATACTTCAGGGAAAATATAGTGTTGCCCCAGGAAAGTGCACCATAGTAAGTCTGATTTTAATTAGCTAAAGCATGTAGACCGCAGTGCTGCAGTTCTCGATTAATGTAAACCTGAAATTAGCCAAACTGAACAATAAACCATTTTTATTAGTAATCTTGGTAAAATACTATAAAAATGTCTTACTACTTACACATGGCTTTAATAATGAATAAGGAAAACGATTTATACTGTAAGATCTTAAATAAAATGTAAACAGTGAACTATTACAACATTTTCACATTGCACTATTAAAATGTAATGATAATAATGATGATATATTGTTATAATAATAATAATGAATAAAAATAATAAATTAAATGTAAATTAAAAACAGAATGCAATAATTAAAAAAATCAGCAGGTGAACTGCTGAAAACAAACAAGAAACAATAAAAAACACATATATATCTCATAGATATCTCGTTGATAGTGATATCTTGTTGTTTTGTATATGCAGTATTTTGCGGACTTTTAAGTTTTCTATGTCATGTCTAAGCATTTTCAAGATGTAATAAGTGTAAAATGATACACAAAAAGCAAAAAGCCTTTTATAATAAATACACAATGATCGAAGGAAATTTGGGGTCTGGGAAACCTGTGCACTATTAATGCATGGCAATATACAGTTACACAGGTTTTTAGGCAACATATGCTGCAATTCATTCGTCTTTTAAAGAGAAGACCTTGCTTATTTCTGCAAGACAGCGCCAAACCACACTGTTTATGTTCTAACATGGTTCAATACTAAAGGAATAAGGGTGCTAAATTGTCTAAGCCTGTCAATAACTCTACACTTTTGGTGCATTATGAAAAAAAAGTGAAGGCTATGACTTCTGTCATTTTCAACTTTTGCGTTGTCATTAATAAATAAATAAAGTGCATTCTTTTCTTCATTAGGTTTGGCACACTGTCAGAATGTTTTTTGGAAATTAGATTGCAGGTAAGTAAACCCATATGGAAAAGATATATATAAATCTTATAAAGTTTTTATCTGTCTTGTGTGAAACTTGTGTGAAAAGCATACAAGTGAAAACAGATATAATATACTTACTAAAACAATATATGAAAGTGGCCACTTTCATGAGTAAATCATATAAGCCTTATATGATTCACTATATGAAGTAGGCCACATCTGATGCAAGTCTTTTATATGTTTTTTCTATTTCTTTTCCATATGGGAATGCATGCACAGAGAAGTCTGAACAGGTAACAAAGAAAAGTGGCTAGTTAATCATGTGACATGCTTCAGAGACTAACTTTGTCACTTGACGAGATGCTGCCGTCTGGAAAGCAGAGAAAAAAAGATTGAAAGGGACTGACATTGACACACACACATGTAAGATACATACATACATATATATATATATATATATATATATATATATATATACACATATATATATATATATATATATACACACACACATATATATATATATATATATATATATATATATATATATATAAAATCTTACAGTAATATACACTGAAAGATGTAATTCATAAATCCCCCGTAATTCATAACCGCACAAATTATTTGCAACATGCAGCATGCAAACAAACAAGATGCAAAGCTGGATACATGCATGTAGTGCCAGGCTTTATGCATATCAGCAACAGAAGAAAATAAATAGAATAGATACGCCTGCTATTAAGCATGCATGGAAATATAGATCAAATCATAGTTTGGTCTGCGTAATTATGTAGACATAATGGTGACTATGCTTTCAATGTGTATATATTTCTACACATTTCATATACAGCTGTGAAAGTAAATCTTTTAGATGGATTGTGAATGATTAAAATGATGTAATATGTGAATCTATTAGTGAAAACAGGAGCAAAGGAGTAACTTCAGTAACTATGTTACATGTTGAGATGTTTTTTAATGAGATTAGCTATCGATAAAAAAACTTCAAATCTAAAGAAATATCAATTTCAAGATTTAATAAAGTAGTTTAATTACCTGATGTGGTATTAAATGTTAACTCTGATACATGAGATAGGCCACGTACGTGACTAAAATGCATCACTAGTCTCTAGTGTGTACGTGCGCACGTCTGCGCGGTGTAAGATTATATTGTGCAGATCACTAGTGACTGCTGAGTCTTACAGAAAGAGAGACCACTGACTAGTTTCAAAAGTGCTCAGAGAGAGAACGTAATTGGAACGAACTGAGAAATTATGAGTCAGAGAAGGCGCGGTCCATTTGGCACCTCCTCTTTTCAAAACTATTTAATTAAAAAAATGAGTCAAGGACACTAAAAATTGCCAGTGTAGGCATTTGCACATGTTTAAATTTATATGATTCCAGAGTTTACGGACTAATTCTTTCTTAAAATAAGAGCAAAGAGAATGCCAAACTACTAAAGTTACCAATTGAGGATATATATTTAGACAGATTACTGACAGCATCATAGCTTAGTTATACTCACTATGGCTCTAGAAAGGTTGAAAGACGAGTTGAGACAGAAAAGGAGGAAGAGTATATGATGGCAGAAATATTGGTGAAGACAGTTCCATGCAGCTATGATGTAAAAGATGGTGATTGATTTAAAAGAGAAATAGACTCCATCTTTCTCTTCATCCTTCCAATACGCTTATAAAGGTCAACAGTGGAGAGGTTCTCCTTAATGATTCGTGATAAAATGAAGACCTATGAGCGCGATGTGCTCACAAACACAAAAAATAGAAGTGAGACTGCACCTGCATTTAAACAAGTTAAAATGAGGTGATATCCTCCCACAGCAAGCGTCATGGCATGTTTTATTTACTATTTTAAGAAAACTCTGGAAGCTATTTACTATGTTTAAGAAAGCACGCCTAACTGTTTGTCTTTTCTTATTTCACAGAATTTCAGAATTGAAATGATCCTGATCAAGGGGAATTGATTTTCATGTTTCTTTGGTCTGGCACCTAGAAAATTTTCCCAGATGTTTGCAAACTTGCGCTTTTTTTTAGGAATGTTGGCAAAGGATAACTGAAATATATATTTGGATATTATATGCTGTAAGAAGTAATGCATTGGACTTAAAGTTAACTATAACCTTGTAAACATGTCCTAGAGAAACACCACAGGTTACTACAGGTTACTGCATAAATTGGTATTTCAACTGGTGTTTGAATCTGAACCTGGTAATCATCCAGCAGGCACGGTAGTAAAAATGTGCAATAATACCCATAAGGAGAGCAAACAGACGGTCTCAGTGGATAAAACTGAGGAATGTGAAAGAGCCGAGAACGGTTAATTGTTTGAACCAGTTTACAAAGCCACCACTCACCCATTAAACTGCAGTGGTAAGGCTCCACCCTGACTCTCCAACAGGCCCCGCCTCTGCCCCATGGCCACCTCACACGCATTCTCAGTGGAGTACAGGTTGATTGGTGTGTTATAGACCGAAGGCTGAGGCGGGACGAGGACAGGGGGGGAGGAGGAGGCAGAGGATGGATAAGAGACAGGAGGTGGAGAAAGAGAAGGAGGACGAGGACTAGTATGGAAGGATGCAGGTGTAAAGGCAGAGGACGGAGAGGGGATGGAAGTGGCAAAAGGGAACTGTAAAGGAGGGTGTTCACTCTCTGATTTGCAGTCCCCGTAAGGTCTGGGGGCCTTGTTGTTGGACACAGCAGAGTGGCTGGATGAATGATCATGAGGATGGGGTGGAAGAGGAGGATGGGCAATGGCTACCGGTTTTATGATGTCTGATCTGTTGCCCTACCGATACGAGAGAAAAGCATGCAAATACAAACACAGATAAATCACATCAAATCACACACTATGCTGATGTTTCCCAGGTTACATATTCATATCTATATGTTTGTCTAGTATAAGTAGTTCAGTTAACACAATTTAAAATAAACTTCAATCATAATTTCTTTATTTTAAAAAAACTAGGGAAACACCAGTATACCTGACTGTAATTCATAATAACCATAAAACATAGCAAATGAATCAAGACAAAAGTGGTGGTCATGCAACAAAATAACTTCTAACCACTAAAAAGAAGTCACTCACTAGAGAACAAGGAACCCCAGGTGACAGCTTTTTAATTACTTTACTTTTACTTACTTTTACTTTAATGAATTCATTTGTTTATTAAGGAGTTTTGGCCACATATTTCACTTTTCACATGACTACACAGACAAACACAAATATGTAGCTGCTCTAAATCCAATTATTCACCTGGGATGCCTCACTTTAATTAATGAGTGATTAGTATTTGCACTTTGAGCTGAGTTTCATATTTTTACAGTACCTTTGGTGCAACAGGAGGAGGTTTAGACACACTGGGGGCCCTAAAAGGAAGAAAGAAAAAGGGAAAGGAAAACTTTATGAGTTATGATGGCACACCACTCTTTTTTTCATTTTATTATTTCCTTTCAAACATTGTGACTTTAAGCCAGCACCATGCGGCTAAAATTACACCAGCTCTTCCACACTGTTTGCTAATATTTATAGAAATATTAAAAGGGCCAATACCATACTGTCATTTTTTAGGTTTTGCTGAGGTTTATTTAAAAAAACAAAAAAACAAAAAAACAAGCGGTTACAGTGAATTACAACTAAACCGTTGAGCTTTCAGCATAGAAACCAAGACTGAGAAACGTTTCTGTCATCATTTATGAGAGCACCAAAAGAGGCCTGGTGTGTGTCTATGCATGAAACAAATAAATTCTAGTTACTGGAGCTGAAAATTGTGGTTTCTTTCAATCTGTCTAAACTTCTAAAGGCAGCTGTTTTTAGTTCATAAAGGCCTGTATTAATCTGATACATTTGGTGTTTGATACTCTTGATGCCTCTTTAAGCTCTGATCTCCCCTAAAGGTCATGTGAGGAGCATGTCTGGAACTCCCTACACTCTTAACTTTGCCCAGAAGTAATTCTGGCTTAGCACTTCATAGCAATACTAATTTTACTGAGATCCTTTTTCATCTGTTGACAATATTTTTTGCTGACGTATGTGGTTTAAAATGACATCAATGCAACAGCACCTAATTTATGCAAATAAGTGAATCAAATCAGCAAGAGTAAACACTGGAGATCAACTTTTGTAACACTACCAACAAACAGGTACACATGGAACAAATGACAAACGGTTGTGCAGTGCTACACGGCTTGATTGAGGATGTAAAAAAGGGGGGTAGTATGTAAGTTAACATAAATTAAAGGTTAAGCAACCTGCACAGTAACTGCAGACATGTAAATATCAGCTGCTTTGCATTCCTTTCAGAGCAATCCTTCATGAAACTTCCTCAGGGAGGTTCATGTCCTTCATCTCTGTAAATCTGAACCGACACCCTTGTAGTAGCTAGAATCTCATCAGTCTCCAGACACAGATACGCACTTGGCTTTTTCTCTTTTTATCTTGTTCCACACTAGTTTTGTTTTGCCAGAACTGAGATAATCACAAATCATATTTGCAGCAGGAACGGTTTATGGGCAAATGTTGTGTTGAACAGTTACACAACAGATTTTATCGTGGCTGTAGCTTTCGTAGATTTTGAACACAGGAATTTATGCAGATCCCCACACTCAAACAAGATTTTTACTTTTAGGAAAAGGAAATAAGAGAAAATAAACTGGCCTAAGCAAAGTATCTGTAACAGGCTTTTCGGCACTCCAGGCTGTATTTTGACCCCAGGAACCTTTACTGATAAAATTCTTTGTGCATAGACATCCTGATTGTGGTCATGGCACTTAACTATCACAATAGGTTGATTGTAGTGTCAATTACATTCCTGTTTGCAACAATTCAGCTCATCTTTCCTTTTCGTGTGTCAGTAAGTCACCTGTATCCTCTCATCTCCTGACGGTTTGGGTTCGTTTCCATGGACACACTAAACCATAAACAGTCCAGCATATCCCCAAGGCTAATCTGGGGACAGCCATGATCTCATGGGCACAACCAATACCATGGAAATATGTGTGGCACATCGGGGTAGTAAGGGGAACACTGGGTTAGTCAGAAAGGTATTTCAAATTTGATACCGTCATCTCTGTGAGCCACTGCCTTGATTACACCGCACCTATAACTGGAAAACACTAGCATGGAAATGGTTACAGTCACATGTTAGGGGGAAAAGATGGCTGTTAGAAAGTGAATATAAACAGCAGTCTAATTTAACTCACAGGGGTTCAGATCTGTCCTCACAGTCAAATTGAATTTTAGGTTTCAAACAAGAAACCTACAGTTTTAATAAGATGTGTCCTCTGACTTGGCTCAACCTTGGCAGAACTCATGAGAGCATCAAGGTTGATCTTCCTGAAACTTAAGTAGCTGTTAATAACAACTCAGAACTGGAGAAAGTGTATGTGAAAATGTCCTTGCACTGGGTAAAAGTTACACACACAATCAGCAGTCACTAAATAAACAAATAACAGTTTTATTTTTCTTTAATTTTGATAAATTGCCACAACATGACAGCGATATGATGGGTTACACGAGAAGATGTAAAACCTTAATGTTTTTTCATAAGTGAAAAGTGAGGCTCCTAAATTGAACTGCTGCTATAGACACTGATAGTGTGACAGCGACAAACATAGCAGTTCATCTGTCCTGGACACCAAATTGGAAACACTGTGTGTGCATCCGTGTGTTCTTTGTCTTAATGTAGCGATCCATTTAGGGGTTATCTGTCCATGTTTCGTGTTAACTGTCAGGCTCTACATGCCTGTCTCTGCTTTGCTCTGTTTAATGTTCATGGACATTTTATTACATAACAGTGTGATTGCTAAGGATAAAAAGAATATAATATAAACGATGTTTTTCTTTGTATGCTGGTAATCAGTAGTTGAGCTTGTATCAAATTGTCTACATTTTCATCATTCGATTTTTCACTGTTTGCGGAGGATAATGTAAAAATTAGATTCTGTGGTTTGGGTGGGTGTTGGTGCAGCATCATGTTAATATTAAATTTAATCTTGTGTGTTATTTCACTAATTACATAGCTCCAATGTGTATCTTTTAATTTGTTTTATAGCAGACTTGATAGATTAATTGACCTCATCATGAAGAGCAGGTATCTCTTTTTCGTCTCCTCTCAAATCACCCATACAATCGCTGCTGTTCCATGTTCTCAGTTGTGCATTTGTTTCTAATCTCTTTGGTCTATTCTTGCTCAAATGACATCATTGAGTGATGTTTCCAGGGCTGTGCCCTGACATGCCATCAACTTCACCGGCAAGGAACTAACACTACTGAATCAGTAGGAGATTGTTGCCCGTATGTGTGTCTGTGTGTGTGAGTTAGGAGCCGTTAGCAGGCAAAATACGTGTAGATTATACTACACAAGCACAATATACACAGAGATGCACAAATACCCACATTCACGTGTAAGAATTTTAAATTTCTTTAAGTAGGTGTTTTGCCATATGGATGACACAATCGCTAGAGGTGGCGAAACAACAAAGATCCAGTTGTTCACAAAAACTTCACATGCACACGCAGAGAGGGTGGGGTGACAGTGATTTCAGACAGGACAGGTTGGTCCAGGAAATGTTGCTGGGAAAATGCAATAACACAGACCACAAGGACCAGTTTATACACTCCATGGGACATGCTCCTTCAAATAAGCGTTCATGAATGCAAACACACACATGGAGGCACAAAGTGCGTCTGTCCAAGTTTATTTTTAGATTTAGTACACCCTAGCATTTCTTTCTTTCTTTCTTTCTTTCTTTTTGCTCAGATTTTTTTTTAACAACCATGAACACTGACTTAATAATAATAGATTGGATTTATATAGCGCTTTTCAAGGCACCCAAAGCGCTTTACAATGCCACTATTCATTCACTCTCACATTCACACACTGGTGGAGGCAAGCTACGGTTGCAGCTACAGCTGCCCTGGGGCAGACTGAGGCGAGGCTGCCATATCGCGCCATTGGCCCCTCTGGCCAACACCAGTAGGCGGTAGGGTAAAGTGTCTTGCCCAAGGACACAACGACCAGGACAGAGAGACGGGGATCGAACCGGTGACCTTCCAGTTACAGATACGCTTCCCAACCCCCTGAGCCACAGTCGCCCCAATTGCATACAATTTGTCTCTTTTGGGCATCTATTTTGCATGTGTTATGGACTCCTAGTCCATAACACAGCAAAATAGTAGAGTGAGGAAAGAATACACATTTTGTCAAGCGTCAAAATGATACTAGGAAAAAAATTTTTCACACTATATAGGAACTTATTCAGCTAGTCTGAGAGGACACATCCTTTTTTGCTGTGAAGATTTAAGGGTTTTAGAAGCTCCTTAATTTACATACAAACATAACTGTGCCTTTTTTTAGGCAGTACTTTACAAAGCAACAACAAAAAAACATTTCCTCTTAGCGCTTCCCAGTTTTTTTCTTCTCACACTGTTTCCTCTTTATTATTTCAGCTCTCACCATTTGTATCTGTCTCTGTTCTAATCATCTTGCTTTTCTTTCTAACTTGCCTTCCTGCCTTTCATGTAGATTCTTTTTCCTCTGGACCCCTAGAGTGAGGTCACCCTTTTTAAACAAAAGAGATAATGACTTAGAGAATAAACAAAGACATCTAAAATGTATGCAGTCGTCATTCCTGAAGGTGGGACACATACTCTTAGCCTTTGTGTATTTATTTCTTGTTCTGTACCTTATTAGGAAAAAAAGGGAGATGAAGAGGATGGTTTGGTTTCAATCTTTTCCCAGTTCTACCTTAAACTGGAGCAGACAGACACACGTGTGCAGGAGAAAATGCCAGGGAAGCCCTAAAAATAGAGCGATTGGCAGGATTATTGCCACATGTGGTTCACCATTTGGGTGTTTGATAATCAATTTCTGTGTGCAGTGATTAGAGAGGACTTGGTCAGTGTTGTTATGATGTGATCGAATCCAACAACATCTGCATTAGCTACTATTTGCATACCAATACTATTTACTAGAAATGGTCCTTAAATAGATCTGGAAGCCGACTCTGACTGTCATTATCGGCCCTCACGTTAGGCAAGGCCATATGAGAAACATCTCCTAATGTAGCATTACAAGGCTGTGTGTGTGTGTCTGTGTGTGTGTGTGTGTGTGTGTGTGTGTGTGTGTGTGCGCGCATGTGACAGAACTCTATTCATGTCCATTTATCTTGGTATGAGTGTGTTTTCCTCCACATTTCTTATCCTCTCCATCCCACCATTATCTCTATACTGGCCTCAACAGGCCTTTCAAATACATATGACATCACACGAGGCCCTAAAATGAGCTTTGAAAGTGACCAGACCCAAAAAGCCACAGCAGTATCTTCAGTCAGTCAAATAAACTTAGTCTGAAACAAATTGTAAAGACATACAAGTAGTATTCTCACAGCTGCATTTCAGGTGTTCGTCAGTTATTCTCACATCAAGAAACCTCAACATTATGTAGCTCACGATAAATGGGAGGTGTTTTTTAAACATCTTTTCTACATTGTTTTAGTTCTGTCCTCTTCCATAAATGCACATGCCAACACAAATACTCAGGGCACAAACTGACCATGGTTTTCATGGATGCAAGCTTTTAAGATACAACAATAATCTAGGCCCGCTTATCTGATGGGCCACAAAAGCTTGCACGTCACGCTGACACAACCTACTGCTAATGCAGCTAGATTACATTCAATTTAATACTTCTTAGTATACAGTTGATTTTAAAATCGCTATTTTATAGATCTTGCAGATCTTCATCAGCAATCTTTCTGTCTGTAGTTTACTTCTAGAAATTTGGGGTTAATAGTGGGGAAGTAATAAAGAGGCAACACAAGCCTGAACATATCACAACTGTATTTACTCTGGTAACATGGCAACAAATAATTTTTATAGTAATTCACTTTCTAACAAAAACACAGCAGTTGACTGGTACCCTAAGGAGTCTTAAAGCAAATCATGAGAGGAAACAGACCCATTAAGTTAAACCCCATCAGCGCAGGAGAAAGGAGGTAGTGTTAGAGTCTGCTGGTCAACAGTACTAAAGGCAGTACCTCTATAACTATAATCTGTATTTCTCCACAGTAAGTGGGAAAAAATAGTGTGATAAAAACTGTGAATAAAAATCCAAAAAATGAGTCACAAAACCTAGAGTCTACTGCCAATACACATAGTTTATAGAGTCAGTATATTAAGTACATTAAACAGTAAATCAATGAAAAACCATTTAAAATCTCATGCTCTATTATAAACTACTGCTGAAGCACAGATGAAATAATTTAGGGTAATAAAACAGATGCGATTGTTTACAGTATTTAAAATTTTTTTTGATGTTTTCCAATTTTATGAAACACTAAAGTCTTGTAATATATATCTTTTAAAGGCAGAGGGCAGATGGTTTGTTTTTACATGAAATTTTAATGCAACTGCTGAGTGGTTGTGTAATGGTACAGAGTTGGTCTGAATGCTTGCATTGTTTCTAGACTAGCAGGGCAGTAAATAGCAGAGCTAGAATCCTGAGTTGTCTTTTTAAATCTAATTTAAACTTTTACAGCCTTCTTTCACAGGAGACTGACCGAGAAGTAAAACTTTGGATCGTGGTTTGAGGAAGGCATCCATCTGAGTCAAGTCGAGCAGCCGCCTCTACTTTTTTTGATATACCGAAAAAAAGTAAATTGACTTTAAAAAAAAGTCTACCGTGTAATTTGAACACAAAAATTTAATGTTGCTATCTTGAACATAATTAAATCATGTAGGATCTGTATGAAATTTAACAACTTAATTTGTTCTTGTTGAGATGACCTGATACAATCTAGTAAGAGTGGTTAGTGTCTTTAAGAGTGATCACAAGATCACACGAGATTTTAAACCACAGGAAAATCACTGGAGGCAGACAACTACACCCACACCCCGTGCATGCTAGCGCTATTTATTGTGGTTTAACCTGTCAAGGACAAAAACGTAAAGAAGATTCTGCATCAAGCCTTGAAATCATAGCTTTCCTACTTTTGATAAGCCAGGATTGGTGGCGTGGTGGTTAGTGCTGTAAGAAGGTTCTGGGTTCAAATCCACAGTCTGGTGCAAATGGATGTTTGTCTCTATGTGACAGACTGGTGAGCTATCCAGGGTGTACCCTGCCTTGTAACCTATCACTCCAGGGTTATACCCCTGCAACCAGGCTAAAGATAGAAGGATGGTAGTTGTTGTAGATCCATAAAATTTTTATGGTAACCAGACTCTAGACTTTGTTGAACGTTATGTAATATGAAGACAACATGTAGTATTTAAGTGACAAAGTAGTAGTGGCTATGTAATGCTATTGTGGTTGCAAGAGCATTACACCAGCCAACTTTGACCCTCTGTCTTTGTGTTACACAGACAACTGTTCGGCAGCAGAGATTAAGGGTCACCAGGATCTATTCATGTCTGTCATCAGGACCCATCAACAAGGTAACACACAGATGGCAGTAGTATCCAATTGTTTGAATGTTATAAATAAATTAATAAATGAACAATTAAAAAATAAATAAAGTTAGATTATAGAATTTTAAAATATTAAGCCTTTTTTTTACAAGACCGTATTAAAGCCTTAAATACTCTTGCGCTGCTGGAGTCTGATAGCTATGCAAAAGGTGGGGGAAGGTTTTGCTGTTTTTTTTTGTTTTTTTAATATATAGTCATGTGGATGCTAACCTGCAAGGAGAGAAGACTACTGATGCTTACTTTATCTACACTTGAAATGTCTGCTTACTTTTAAGCAAGGTCATTAATCTATATTTAAATTTCTGTTTAATTCACTAGAGCATTAGTTGGAGGAATATCCATAACTGTAGCATGTATGTATATACAATAATAAGCACCCTCCCTTCACAGAGAATAAGTTGACTGTTATTTCTAAAATCAGGCAATGACAACACCTGGTGACACATCAGTCAGCTGAACTTTCTTGAGGCAAATACTGCACACAGCTTCGCCTCTAGTAGCTGGATCAGTTATCATCTGAGTCCCGAAATAGTCCTGTAAAATTGTTCACACAACTCGCAGTCACCATCTTTTCAGCACCCCCCTTTTCCATCTTCTTCTAACTATAAATGTCATCATAGTATCACTTTATTAGAAAGATGAGCACCTGTATTTATGATGGTAGAAATACTTTTCTAAATGCTGGAATTATGGTAACGTAATACTGTAGTACTAACAGGTAGGGCTGGGCTATATCATACCGTTCATGGTAATACCGGGGTAATGTTGGGCAACGATAGGAAAATGAAATATTGCGATAGAATATGGGTAAAACGCGCATGCGCAGTGCCTATGTTTACATACGCACATGACGGCGACGCAGAATGAGAAGAGCGAAAGTGGATCGTTAAATGAAACGGATAAACCAGAATTGGTTTGTAAAAATGTTGCAACTTCAGTGGTGTGGCACTGGTTTGGCTTTCATCCGTCAGATACACAACAAAACACTATTTTTGGTAGAGCATGCTAGCGGGCCGTCGTTATTACCGTGGTTTTTGGAAAATACGGCACACTTAAAATCAATCCTTTGATTTTTCTGAAAATCCACAGTGCCCCTTATAATCCCGTGAACCTTATGCATGAATTCTGGTTGTGTTTACTGACCTCCAAACGATTTTATGTGGTACACGGCGCTCGAAAATCTGTCAAATGTTTTAGTACGACTTTGCTAAGCTACGAACCCGCACCGCTTGATGGATTGTTGGAGCATTACGGCTATCGTAGACAGGAGCCTCGCGGAGTGATACGTACTGTGCTTCAACATAATATTATATAATATTGTGTGTGTATAACCTCTTTTTAAGTTTTGTGGATATTGTACATGGTTATGATGAGGATATGTCGGCCAATTTCCACTGGAAATGCCTTTTGGTTAAATTGTCAGCAAGGAATTTGCATTTGCACTGTTACATTTTTATATAACTTTAATGCACATAAAAAACAGCTGCTTGTTTAAGTGAAAATACATTGATGTTTTTGGGGGTTTTTTTGCACTAATAAAGTTGAGGAGTAGTAAAGTATTTTGTAAAGTGTCAATTATATCATCAGTTATATTGTTATCGCAGATTTTCAAATGTATATCGTGATAAATCTTTTTGGTCATATCGCCCTGCTCTACTAACAGGTCTATTTAACATTTATCATTGTGTCTATGTAGCTGACAGTCTTAATAAGAACCACACAAAGCAAAGAGCAGCGAGAGACTCTAGACCAGTATCCAAAGGAAACATGAGTTAATTCAAAAACTGTCAAACCTACTTATAGAGTAAAAGTGCACCCTGAGCTGTCTTTGCATTATACATCACACCCAGTCAAAGACTGATTTGATTGGGTGTGATGTGAGTTCATAATAGACAGAAGAAGAATGTATTGTTTCAAGTAGGGGTTCTGTTCAGAAGTACTTGAGTACTTTTTTTTCTTCATAAGAGAAATCAGTGTTACAGGGCTCACGCTGTATGAGGACACATGATTCTATGGGATCTAAAACAGGTTGAACTGATGCTGCATTCTTTAGCAATGTAGTCTTGCAAGACCTATCCAGTACTGAACTATAGTCTCAATCTATTTATAACATGTACTAGTCCATCAACTCCAACTGCTTTCATCAGAAGAATAAACAGCGCAACAGTGATAGGCAGGCTGCAAAAGTGCCAACAACAAACTGTTAATGTCAGCAAGACAGGGAAAAAGTCGATGTTTTTGTCTTTTGATTTTAGTGCTTTGCAGTTCTCAGTTTCTTTTCTTCTGTTTGGCAGCTCACAAGTATTTTTAAGGCAGTAACATCAGGAATAATACATAAAATAGAAGAAAGAAAGACAGGCTAAAGAGACAGGGCTCAGGCTATGAAGATTATTCAGAACTGTCTGCTCATCAAAATGATCCACAGCTGGACCAGGAAGTGTTTTCCATATTCCACATCTGGCCTTAGGTCTGTTGAAAGGGTTATGGATATCAATGTGCATCAAAATCACTTTGAAACATTCGTTCACAGAGATTCAGGATTTACTAGATTGGTTCTAGTTTCCTTGAATTGTTTTCGTCTTGTTTTGGATACTCTGTATCTGTTTACCTGGCCTGGTTCTTGCTTTTTCTCTCTTTGGCTCTTTACCTAAAATACACAAACTCTTCCATTGTTCTCGGAGTGATGTTAGGTCAATGCCTCAAAATCGTGCAGGGCTATAGTAGTATGCCTCATTTCTTCATATTTGCCTTCCAAGGAGCCAGACTTTCTTGTAATTTTTTAAAGTCCTAACATTGGCTATTTCTTCACTCATTTATAGTCCAGCTCTTGTACCTGACCATTATCGGACTAATGACTTCTGGTAAGCCACTTAACACTTATCTATGACTCATTTAAACACAAAAAGGCACCTATCTCAAAGGATGAGCCAGTGTCGTGACTACTCAACATAACAGACAATTTAATGATGAAATGATTTACCTTGTCACTAGAAACATGTTGCAATAATACATAATTTGTTCCCATTTCTTTAGTTGAATCTAGGAAAAATGCCAGCAATGTCTTTAAGAAATAGGAAAAAATCCAGCAAAGACTTGACACAAGACCTGAAAGATACATCTGGCCCTTTGGTTGATCCCTGTACTATTTGCCGAGGATAATCAGAAATGGTCTCAGTGGAAGGGTGGCTGTCAAGGAGCCATTCCTAAGTAAGGGAAACAGGGAAAAAGGCTGGGTTCTGCCAAAGAATACAAGAACTGCACTGTAAATCAGTGGCAGCAGGTCTTACAGAGTGAAGAATCGAAATTTGTCATTAATCAGAAAGAGGCCAGAAAACAGTTACAACAGTGAGTGTCTGCACCAATCTATAAAACACGGTGGAGGCTGTGTCATTTAGGTCGCATTTAGGTTTAGGTCGCATTTCAGCAACAGGTCTTGGAGATCTGGTTAAAATTGAGGGAATTATGAACACAGAAAAGTATCATCAGACTTTGATGCAAATCTGGAAAGCGTCTTATATGAATTGGTGTCATTTTTCAGCATGACAATGATCCCAAACACAATACACAGTGCAAATCAAGAATTTGTCTCGACAGAACCCGGAACTCAACATCATTGAGGCACAGCTTTGAATGTCCTTCAAGAAATCTGGAGAACTATTCCTGAAGAATACTTACAGAAATGACAAGAAAGCTCGCCTAAGAGAGCTCATGCTGTGTTGAAGAATAAATGTGGTCATACTAAATACTGACTTTGAAGCTCATTAGAACTTTTACCTTATATACTGTATTACCATATGTGTCCGCTATAAATCACTGCTGTTATTTCCCATTTTCCTAGGAAAATATGAAGAAATGAAGGGTGGTTCAAGATTTTTGCACAGTACTGTCCATGACAGTGATTCTAATATGATCCTGGCTCTCACTGAACAAATACCTGAGTCTCTTTCAGCTTCTTTCCACTATAAAATCTGATCAATTTCAACACATGTGCCTAAACACTTAGTAGAATTTTTGAGCATACTTTATCTACAGAATACATAATGAGAATTTTGCCTGAAAATGAATTTATATTGCCTAGTCTAGACTGAAAACAGCAGTTAGACCTAAAGCTTAATGTGAGAACTGAAGGAAAACATAACAAATCATGTCTGGGAAAAGTGTGTATTATGTTACAAAACATGTTAATTGCAATTTATTATAGACTCATTTGTAACTATAATTAGAAGTTTATTTTATTTGGAACAAAGCTGCCGATTGTACCGTTTATGTTCTCATGGTGTCTTGCAGCCTGAGATGCACTTATAGTAATTACTCAGCACATACAATATGTAGCTTCTTATTTTTCTCTTTCTGTCAGTCCAGATGATTTTTCACACTGTTCCAGCTGCCTTCCTGGGTATTATTCAACAGTGCTGGCTCGCCTAAGGATGAGTGCTCTTGGCTTACAGTAAGATATTTTTGGCAAATAGCAAAGAATAGTATAAAAAGAAAAGAAAAAAGAGACAGAGTGAAAAAAAAGCAGAGACAGATGAGCATAACACAGTGTTCGTGGCTTGAGAATATCTAGGGGCTAGATTCACAGACCCCTAATATTTTGGGGGGATTTTTTTTGGCAAAAATAAGAGGATATAAAAAAAAAAGACGTACAGAGACAGGTGCATGAAGCTGGTATTAGGATATGAACAGTGAATACGACAAGCCAAGGATGACGGCCATCAGCTTTAGCTGATCTTTGGCAAATAGTACAGACCGGTGAAAGACAGAGACAGGTGAGCCTAGTTTAGCACTCGTAGCTTTGGCAAATAATCAAAGGCGTATAAGTGACAATGGCAGCTGCACAGAGAGAATCTATTAGTACACAGGGTTTGTAAAGAGCTGTGAATTTCTGTAGCTACAGTGCAAGTCTTATAAGTTCTAACACACGGTAATGTGCCATATTTTCACTGTTTTCAGTAGACCTCCATTTTATTTTTTCCTATACATTTTTACTAAACCCTCCCTCTTATTTATATTTGCATTTGAGTTTAAATTGGTGCAACATATAGAATACCTAGCTCTATATTCATGAATTAGGCTGTTAGGTGTTCATGTCTACCATCACCAGAAGCTGCTTAGCATCACCCAACAACCACCTTCCATGATTATTTGCACTCTCTCGCCCACTTTTCTTGTTATGTCTTCACTATGTGCTTGATTTCAATTTCATCTCCGTCTGACTTAAAAAGCTAGAACTTGGATTGATTGTTTCAGTCTTCTGACTTCAAACTGAGAGTTTATATGTTCACATGTTTTTAATCTGTTCAATATGAAACTTCGGTGATGCCTTATTTTCCTGACATTCGCACACAAACACATCATCCGTGCCCCCTTTTTTTGGCTCCAAAACATCTTAGCAATCCAAATGTCAGCATTGCTGCGTTAATCGGCTTATTTTTTGTACCTCCCACCCAATGACAGCTGGGATAGGCTCCAGCACTCCTGTGACACTGAACTGGTTAAGTGGTTAAGAAAATGGATGGATGGAATTTCTAAAACCATGCAATGTTTTTGTAAACAAGGAATCTGATTTTGTCTTTGGGTTTCAAACCCAGAGTCATTCAAACATGCTGTTCTTGTTACGTGGCGGTTCGTTCCAAGTAAGTATGCCATCCATACTGGGTTTCAAGTGTAAGCTAAAAACAGGCAATGCATCATTATATTAAAGTATCAGTGTTGCCCACAAACAGGTAACTGACACTTACTCCCCCAATTATGTAACTCATGCTCTCTCATATGTCTTAGATTTAAGATTACATTGAGATATATAAGTGGTCTGTTGGGAAATGTATTTCTGTTCATTTTAAAGCAATTAAAACGAATCAATTTCACTCCTAGGAGTCGCAATTAACTTCTCTTCACACATCACTGTTCTCTGTGCACATGTGCTTGCTCATGTTTTCTGGACAGACACGTGGCCGTGCACAAGCATTGCCATATCTGGTACAACGCAGGGATTGTGTCTCTGCTTTTCGGAGAACACAACATAAACAAAATGAAAACGTATACTCCATCTCTACGTAAACTTCCCTCACACAACCCCTTCCCTGAGCACAGGCCAAACTTCCAGGCTCAAAATAAATCAGGCAGCTGCTTGAGTTTTATTTTATGTGAGCTCTGTGCATGTATGTGTGCTCGAGTGTGTGTGACTCTGTCTGCAGGGTTTCTGCGCATGGAAGGAGTAGACGATTAGGTGTGCAGACCACTGCTGTTCTCTGTCAATGGAGAATGAGTGTGAATTTATTATAGGGTGTTCAGGTGAGCTAAACATCCCCTTCTGACTTATGTGCATGCTTGTGCATTGTGGGGGAAGGGGTCAGTCCCGCTGTAGTAAAACATCAACAGCACATCTGCAGCAATATCGTGAGACATACAAGAAATCTCATATCTGATTTTGTTTATCTATCCCTTATTAAGGTCTTTTTGTGTGGCCTTCTACATTCATGCATAAGAGCTTTTAGAAAAGTATGTCATGACCCCACCACTATTTAGAAACTCTGCAACAAAGAAAAGGCTTGTCAAACACTGCAATTATCCTGTTTGAGGTGCTTTCAACAGTTGGAGATCGCCATGCTGATTAAAGAAGAAAACAAAATTAACTTAGCACAACACAAAAGCTGCTTTAAATCCTGTCTTCTTTGCATGATCTAAATAATGCAATTGCTGCGTGTTCCTGTGTTGATGTAGGTACATCAGGTCAACTGTGTTTCATTTTCTCTGCCCTAACAATCTCATCGGGGCCTTGACACTGTGCCATTACTAGAGAAAAACATTCAAACACACACATGAACGTGGGTCCATTAAATAGTCAAATGGGCTTCGAAAGGACTTTACTGTGGGGAATAAACCATTTAGCCAGACACTGGCAGTCGAAGTGCGTAACAGTGAAATACAAAGGTGGTTTTGTTGAGGCACGGGGTAATTGGTTGAAATGAAGAGTTTAATCCTTTGGTGTTCCTTTACAGAAAATAATGATATCGCTAAAGAGGTGAATTTAAGTGCTGAAACGTATTACACTTCACCAGTGGGACCCCTTCAGGACAAAGCCATCACGCAAGAAGGAAATGTCCTTCTGCCTTAGTCATTTCTAAAACAACAAAGTCTAACTACATTGTCTTACCTTTTCCTTCCACCCTGCATTCAAACCTCTAGTTCAGCACTACTGTTCATTCTTTACACCTTCCTCAACCTACCCTACTTTATCCTGTCTTCCCTCTTTAATGCCTTCCTCTGGCACCTATCCCTGCTTTTAAAGAAAGACTCATGAATCAAGCTGCCACAAATTAGTCAGCGGAGAGAAAAATAAGCTACACCTATTGTAAGTGCTTCAGTCACTTAGAATGCAGAAGCTACGTTACACAACCACATATGGCTTCTATCATTTGTAATTCTAAATGTTTAGAAATATTAGTAAATGTTTCCGCTTTGGACTGATGGTCAAACACAACAAGGAGTTTAAAGATGTCAGTTAGGATTCGGCAAAGTTGTGTTGTGTCCACAACCAATAGACTCCGTGATTAATCGAGAAACTATTTTACAGATTGCAACCCTGTAAATTGAAAGGAGTGTACCAAAACCCAACCAACCATTTCTCTGAAAGTCTATTTGCGTTCATGCGTGGTATGTGTGTGAGTGTGCTATGCACACATGTGCGCCACATGTCTTCCCCACAATAAAACAGCCCATTTAGCAAACAAGATATTGGGTGTTTTTATTGGTCTCATCAACCGGGATTCAGTTTGACGCTGGAGATAAGAACGGAAAAAACGATTCATTGAAAAAAAAAAGAAAAGAAATGAAAAACAAACTCCCAGAAACTTGGCTGCATTTTTTTTCCACAGCTGTGCGTATCAAATCCTAGTATAGTTTTATAGAGATATATGAATCTAAACAAGGAGTAGTGACGTTTCAACATTCTCGCCTGGTGACATTACGCAAGGTGAATTATGTCTTAACTTGCAAGCAAAGATCTCAGGTAAACAGTGATGAAGAATCAGTCTCCATCTCTGTTTAGGTGTTGTGTTTTCTCATTTTCAGCCTTTTCTCTTTCTTTTCAGTGTCTCTACCAAGCTTTCTCAGCAGGAGTGCAACAAAACCACTGGTTCTGTTTAACAAAAGGCCATCAAGCCTCCAAAGATCGAGAACCAAAAGTGTGTTTTGAAAGCTATTATTCATATAACAATACAAAGTGCATTCCTAGACCAGAAAAACAAATCAGGCAAAGACTGAAGCTTTAAACAAACAAACACTAGATTTATACTCACTTTTGTCAGCATTCACTAACTCAGGGAAATTAATTTTTTCAGTCTGCCATTAAAATATAAAAGGATAAACAAAAACCTTCTTAAAGATTGGATTAAAGATTTAAATGATGTTTAAAAGTCTGCAGAACTGATCACCCACATTGTGATAAGGTAGCAGACCCACAGCAACGTAACTGAATTCAAACCGAGGGAGATATGCCCAGCTGCAGCTGAATATAATCGGCTCCTTGTGCAGAGATGAAAACCACAAAGTATGACTTCATTTACATTTACAATAAAACATCAAACTTCAGTACGTCAAGACTTGACAAAAGTACTCTAGTTAATCCCTTACTTAAGAACTTAGCAGTAGTCAGTTTCTTTCTACAAAGTACAAAGCCACTACGTTATAACATTTTTAGCAAGAAAAACTGATCAAAAAGTGCTGATAATACTAATCTTTCACCTGTTGCTCATTCTAGAGATTTTTACTTTTTTCTTTATGCACAGGGTTATTCATTTGAACTTTTCCAGCTGGCTCAACTTTTTCTTGCTCTGATCAGTTTAAAGTGATTGATCTGAGCTGGGATAGACGGAACAGCAAGAAATTTCCACTGATGTTGTTTTGGCACCTGCTGCTTGCCATTTTGGCACTGCTTGCTTCACTGTAATGTTTTCCCCCCAAGAAATAAAGAAACTCTCACAGACAACTAAATGAATGTTCGTGTGTGATGATTTCCCTGGTAACCATGGTATTTGCATTCATGCATTTACAGTTAATAAATCCCAGTTCTGTTCCAGCTTTTTACTGGATGAAGAGGTCAGTCAGTGCCAGGATAATTTGGCTCTTTATATTTGCCATCCTTAAAAAAAATTTTGTAGCCTGGACATATTTAGCTTCATGTCAATTTAACAGCCTTGTAGAGACAACTTTACTTTTACAGCTTTTCTCTTCTTGTTCTTCACACATCTGCTGTTCATCTCTTCTCCACACCCACCTCTTTATTTGGAAAACGAATAACAAGCAGTCTCCCATTCAAAATACACACATACAGACACCACATGCATTGTTGTATCACCGCACTGCTCTCATTCCTTTTGCTCTTTGACCCAGTGACAAAGCCAATCAAAATGTGTGGTCAAACAGGAAAAAAAGGAACGACGAATGGGCGATAACCTATAAACGCTAACAGAAACAAGGGACTAGACTGGTTCTTTCCATTATTCATGCAAACCCATTAAAGATGGACCACATGTTGACCCAGGGATGAAACATTTTGAACACAGACTACGTCAATCAAAGGGCCAGTTAATGTCAGCCATCAAACACAGAGAAACCCAGACACTCTGATTTTATTTCTCATGGTAAACGGTGTTTGGAGAAGGAACACAAATTGCTGTCAATCTCAAATGAACTGTCCCCAAAGATATCCTCTAATCGCGCAGCTTTCATAATAAAATACGGCCACATGTTTTTTACCACTGGTAAAATTAATGATACTCGATATCATCCAGCTGCGTGGTAGTTAATAGCTGAATGGTGTGTTTTAACATGCTCTCTAACAACAACAACTTGTGGTCCCATAAAAATGTTATATGCTGGAAGATCTCTTAACCTCGGGTGCAGTAACTTCTTGATTGCTTGCTGCTATGAGCGTTGTCTGTCCAGTCTGACAGTGTCTTGACTAATCTGTATGTAACTGTCAGGGAAATCAGTCAGTGAGAAACCTATCGTGGTGTTTTATCAGTTTGCTGAGAGATTGGAGGATATATTCTAAACAAACTTTAAGGCAAGGATAGAATGACAGCTACCGCTTCCTGCAAAATAATTTTGGTTTCAGCTTCAGTGGCTTCCATATCGTTGTCAGGAAAACCTTGCGACTTGCCCCAAGCCATCCATCTTAGCCAAGTGTTATTCTAAGACCTGTTTCTCTCATCATAAAATAGAACTAGATCGTGAATCTCTGTTGCTCACACTGACACACATGCACACTCGCTAGCCCACACTCTGTCCTTGAGAAGCGGAAAGCCTTATAATATTAGTGTGTGTGCTCTCCACCACTCAACCAAAAGTAAACATCTATGGTCTGTCATCATTTGGACACAAATTAGATGACATCCTGTGTTAGGCTCACATAAAGTGAGGGGTGAAAAAAAAGGAAAATGACCAAGAGAGGACTGAATGTAAAATCTGAATTGAGTGAGAGGCAGAGATGCAGAGGCACAAATAAACACGCAAACAAACAAACAAAAAAAGGTTAGCATTTCCCTCTTCACCGTTAATCGAAAAGTACAAGTGTAAAAGCCCTGAATATCTCACTGGGCTTAAATAAAAAACACACATATGCCTACAAGTGCTGCCAAAAAACAGACAATTTGAACCACATGAGATCCACTATGATCTAGACGCACTGATACACACACACACTACAACAGAAATTCTTGAGATAATTCAGCTCCGATGTACAGGATTCCACCAGACAGTGAGGAGTAAGCCTTGGGGGAAGAGGTGATGGGCCACATGTTGATGCTCTCCATGCGATTTTAGCTCTCCCGCTTCCCTTCAGGGGACAAGCGATCAGGCAGAACTAATGGCGTCGCTGTGTGTTAGAGCAAGATTATCTCCTACGACAACAGTGAAAATCTGCCTGGATGCAGGATGTCTGGGGTTGAAAGGGGAAGCATGGACCTTAAATCTGATGCACAACTGGGTTGTTTGGGACTAACTGAAAGGGAGTGCGCGGATCCTGTGTTGTCATGGTGATAAATGTCTACCCACTCAGGTTCACGCATTAAATCATTTCAAGGTGATGTGGCTAGGGTTTGGCTTAACAACTTCAGACACACAGAGCGTGAGGTCATGGCTTACTTCTGCAGAGTGAGGCTGAGGTTGCCAGTGCAGCTCTTGATTTTGTTCTGGGCCTCCAGGTGGTTCATGCCGTCCGTGGAGATGCCATCAATGGAAAGAACCATGTCTCCAACAGCAATACCACCTTTCGCTGCCTTTCCGCCATCCGTCAGCTGCAGAAACACAAAAACCACAAGCAGCATGAATTGCTGGAAATATCGGGATTACTGAGCTGGCCGGTGGGTCAAGGTGATGTCGGATGTCCACATTCAGCCTGTGTTTATCAGAGGATTTATGGATCTCTTCTATTGCATGACTATTTAGAGAAAAATAATGAAAGACCTAGGTTCTGCACCACATGATGGAGGGTCTACTTTAGGCTCACTGATGTGTTTTTAATAGCAGGAGCCTGCAGGATTAAATTACTTTTGTGTGTTCTTTATTGTGTGCTGTCTTAATGGCCTTGCAGCTTGTTAGAGAAAAGAGTTCAAAGGTTCTCAACCACAGTGTAAAAAAAAGAAAGAATGAACATGGCTGTTTATCATTTAAAGATATTTGTTCTTATTCATTTTTAATGCCTGCTCTATACATTACAGTAGGTATGCGAGTTGGGAACATGCCACGAATTGATAATGCAAGAAGGTATTTACAGCTTAGAGCAAACAGAATCAGTGTAACACAAAGGTTTGTGGTATGATATTGTGATATCTGCCTCTTTGAACAAAAAAAGGAGCTAAATTTTACACTTTCTTAAGCACTACTGTGCAATAAAGATGAAGTAAAGTGAATTTAGTGTCAGTAAAAAGCAATAACGCAATTATCCCCCATGCAAAATGTTGTTAAAAAGGTGACAAACAGATAATGGGACACTCCGTGGTGTGCACATACCATTTTTATGGGCTTTGAGGAAACAGTAATTATTAGCCAGACATTTCTCACTTTACACGCATCATAAAATTTACATACACGTTTCTCGTCTCCATGTTTCAGTGTATTCCTTCATCTTCAAGCTACACCTTAAATATGTAAACAGTCTTTAATCACTCCGCTCTGGAGGAAGTTGGTTAATTTGAAACAGATTCAAGCAAAAAAACAAAAAACAATGATCTGGTACTGAATGTCCTTCTGCTGTTCAAATGGGCTTCAACATACACAGGTGCATATTTTGTAAACAAGCTAAGCATTTAGCATGCACATAAATCAGCTTAACGCCACATGAAAATATAATCAGATCATTTGGTTGAGCGTCTAATTATACATTCTTGATTTTTCATGGACTGCGCACAGTGCTGCCTGTTCCTTTCTGATACATTTCAAATTATGTGTTATGTGCTGTTATGTAAGAGAGTGTACATACTTTACCAGGGACAGATTAACTTAAATGTACTTTTACACACTCATGGAAAATGAACAATCTAATATTTTTATTAGCAGTGAAATATTGTATATGATGATTTTTGAAAATTACTGCTTCTCTGACCAAAACATTTTCTAAAAACTGAGCATGAAGGTACTTAAAAATATTCAATTCACAATCTACATAAAAATATTGATAAAATTTTTAATTCTAAGCAACTAAATTAAGCAACTAGCTTTTTGTAAGTTCTGTTGTTAATTATATGGGACTGAATAGCAACGCCTTGCAGATGTAGTTCTGTCCATTATTGGTCACACAGAGGCTCTAAGTGTGCCCAAAGTGGAGTGAGGTCATTTGTTTCTTTTGACACCACACAGACCACTTCCCTAACAGCACACACAAAAAAGCACACTTTTGTAGAAGATTCTTAAAAACAAATGCGTCTCCTGCTCCCTGACTATATATCACTTCAAGTGTAGAATGACAGTCAAGGATAGGACAGTGTAATATGGGTTTAACTGTGTTTCCTTTGCCTTTATCTTTGTCTCTCGCTCTCTCACAGACACACAAGCACACACAAATACAGACAGACACAAGCAGGGCTAATAAAAGAGGCTCTGCACCCGGATTAGCGTTAAGGCTCTGCGGCCCCAACCTTTTATAGTTATATTAGCTCAACACACGCAACATCACTCAACACCGCTCACTAGCACAGAGGGCAGGAAGAAGAGCATAACGAGGGATTGACATAACGTTGATTAAACTGGTATGGATGGCAAGGAAGGGAGAAAGAGAAGGAAAAGAAGAAAATGCCACCGAGTAGATATCATGCTGCATGTTTTGACCCATTTCCAGGGGTGTGTTCCAGCTAACCACTCTGGCACTGTTATGGCCCAAATGCTCACCACAAAATGTGCTATTATATGTTTTCCCCAATTAGTGCTAAGGTCCTCCCCCCCCCTACCCACATAAATTCCTTCTCCACATACAAACACAAAACATGGCTCTGTTTCTTTCAGAGTAAAAGTTACCTGTTTCCATACAACCGCCTTGAATTGATTTTAAAGCTACTCCATAAACAGTAAAGATTTTTGTGAAGATTATTTATTTCGCTTGTATGAATTTATCGTGTATGTCTTAAATCCACATGTCTGAAGCAATTATTCATACCGGTAAGAAATCCTTTTGCAAAGGCAAACATTTGTTCGAAATTAATACGAAGAAAATCTTTCAAAGCTCAAAGTCGTCTCAATGTTTATATCAAAGAAAGTGAAACGCATCCAAGAAAATCAGACACAGAAATCCAAATAATCTATCCGTGCAATAAGTCAAGTACTTGGAGACCGCCAGGTTATTTGATTTATGGCTCTGTTGCTTTGGTCATGACAGAAAACAGCAGCTGTAACACTTCAGATCTAACACAAATATGACACACACATGCATTACACCACTGTCAAAAGGAACAATGCTTCAGTTGACAGGGAATGCTGAAAACTTGAAATGTGCTTTCTATAATCTTTTCTCTGAGAAACCAGTACAAAAGCCGTATCCACCATAAAAATGGCAAAACAGCTTGCAACAGCAGTGCCAGTGACTTTTCTTTTCTGTTTGGCCCAAAGATTGAGCCACTGATGTCAGCGGCTATGGGAGAGGCTGTTACAAAACTGTAAAAGTTATCTAACACTTAGCTGTGTTTTATATTATTTCTAAACATATTTGTTTTTTAACTCCATGTCTACGTATTTAGGGTGGTGTGGAAACCCTCATAGTTCAAGTGGCAAAAAGAATTTGCCTTTAAGTGTTTTTTTTTCTTCAACAAATCAACAGACACTATTGTGCAAAAGTCACCCCTCATTACTTGTTGCTTCCAAGGAGCCAGACTTTCTTGTAATTTTTTAAAAATTGGTCTTGAGCAATAGTTCTGCAGACCTTTTTAAGGTCTTAAGGTTTTTCTTTGGACGTTGGCTAATTTTTTCACTCAATTTCAGCCCTACCTTGTTCCTGTTTTTCAGAGGATTTTTTTCTTTCTTTTTGTTAGATTTAACACTGACCTATGAATCATTCAAGCATTCAGGGACCAACTCAAGGAATGAACCAGTCTTGTGTCTACTCATAATAGACAACTTAGGAAACAACCACTTTCAAATGATATCTTCAGGAAATTTGTTACTTGCAGCCTGTTTTAAAAACACACAATTTGTTGGAATTTCTTTATTTGAATCTATGGAAAAATGTCAAGACAACACAGACAGATATAAAATAACTATTAGCACAAAACTTCAAACTTCCATGTGTTTCTTAGCATGGTGTGCAGTCTGTCCTTAAAAAAACTGAAAAAACTGTGGTGGTGGACAAGTGGAGAACAAAAGAATTGACAGGTCTAAAAACAGCCATCTACAGGAGATCAAGAGTACCGTATTATTCAGACTGTAAGGCGCATCGGATTAAATGATTTGAGAATTTGAGAAAATTAAAGGTGCACCCTATAGTCATACAGAAATACGGTGTGTGAAAAAAATATGAAAAATGCAGCAATGACCTGACAGGACCTGAGAGATGTGTCTGCATCAAACCATCATCAGTGGAAACACACAATGGAACACTATCAGTGATGGATCGAGGTGACTGTTGTCTTGGTTTGGCACTATATAAATACATTGAACTGAATTGGACTGGCCTCCCCAGAGCCCAACCTGAACAATAATGAAGCAGTGTGGGGTCATGTTGATAGAGAAAGTAACAAAAGGCAGCCAATAGTTATTTGAATGTCCTTCAATAACACTGGAAAACTATGAGTAAAATCAGAAGAAGAGCCTTTAGCTTCCAGGCCACCTTCTGTGGAAGCAGCTGCCAATTCAGGACACAGACACACTCTCTACTTTCAAGATTAGGCTTAAAACTTTCCTTTTTGATAAAGCATATAGCTAGGGCTGGATCAGGTGGCCTACACTGCTGGGATCCTCTCATAATGAGTGTTTGCTTCTTCACTCATCTTTTTTCACTCGTGTATTCATACATCACTTTACATTTAATTAGTTATTATTCATTTCTGGCTCTCTTCCACAGTGTACCTTTGTCCTGTCTTCTTCTCCTTCCCCCCTACCAGTCACAGCAGTTAGCAGCCCCTCCTTGAGCCTGGTTCTGCCAGAGGTTTCTTCCTTTTAAAAGGGAGCTTTTCCTTCCCACTGTCGCTAAAGTGCTTACTTGTGGGGCTCATCTGATTGTTGGGGTTTTCTCTGTTAAACGTTGGTATTTTTGAACATGATTCAATAAGTTGCTGTTGTTATTTTCCTAGCAAAATATAAAGAAATGAGAGGCGGCTCAAGACTTTGCACTGTGTGTGTGAAATCCAGCTGCCTTACTAAATATTCATTCAAAAGTACAGGGGTCAGTATTTGTGTCATCACTGTTCCAAAACAATGAGAAACACACATGCCGTGTCTCCTACGAACTTGCTCTTATGCTTCCAGCGATGTCAGGTTTCAACACATATGCTGTCTGATTTAAGTGCTTAAAAAATCTGGTTTCAACACATAGCAATAAGAGCTTACTGGAGTGCCGCAACATTGTCTGCTTTGAGCACACACTGACCATTTTGAGTGCTTTGAACAATGCCTGCTTTCAGCACAAGTAGTGACAAAGATGACAGGCAGATGGTTCGCATCACACTCTCTGAGAGCTTGAGACACAAATACTCTGTAACTCGAACATACACAAAGCTGCTTCCATATGGGAGCCTTCAGTACTGACCTATTTTCCTTCAATTTTGCTGCTTCAGTACTGGAACTTATGTTATCTTTTAGTAATGTCATGACAAGAAATTACCCTTCACTCTATATATTGTTTTACTGAAGGTCTTTTAAAAATTATTATTATTATTATTATTATTATTATTATTATTATTATTATTATTATTATTATATTATTATTATTATTATTATTTATTTTATTGTCCACTTATTTATAATCAATATTTATTACCATATGTTGAGACAGTATGTTTGTTTTTTTTAATATATTTTTGTGCATAAAGTCCACTTAGCAGCAAGTTTGGCATATCCTCCAACAAAAGTATAAGGGCAACAAGAGTTTGATTAGTTGTATTACCACATCAAGAATATCTTTTCCTTTGCACTGCCTGTTTATATCAGACTTCTGCATGAAAACAAAAGGAGTCAATGCTTAATATCCACTCTTCTCATTACTATTACTTACACAACTTAAAATCCCAGTTTTTCTATTATTCTACAGCCAGTTATTTTCCTTTAAATGCCACTGTACCAACATTTGCAGAAATCTACTTAGGCACTACTACCAAGGTATTTCTCCTGCTAATAATTTTTCCTGCTGGATTTTTTCCTAAAATGAAATATATAAAAATTATTTGATTAATGTATTTTTTACACTGCAGTGAATGAGGACTGGAAAAATTGTACCCTTCAAAAAATATGAATCTAACAACACAGAAAACAGGAACGATAATAATGAAAACGTTTGTTAAGCACAAGAAAAGTGAAGAGTCAGACAGAGTAATAGCAACAGATATCTCCATGAGAGATTCACATAAACAGAAACAGAGAGAGGTTTACACAAAGAAAGAGGAAGATTAATAAAGTGCAAGGTCAGCCATCATGTCAGCCTACTTGTATGGCCCAATCAGTAACAGGTAGTAAACTGTGAGGCAATGTTTCATTCGCAGCTTATGGCCCTGAATAAAGTAAATCATGTAGGTTTGTCAGCAGGATCTTGAAATTTTATGAAAAGGAATCTGGTATTCATCTGACAAAATCCACTGGTCTTCGTCAGCTGTTACGAGTATTAGATTCGACTTGATTTGGCTTCAGACGGGTGCTGGCAAACTCACTCACTGGGGTTAGAAGTTGAGTCACTGAAAATAGCAACGGATAAAAGAATCTAAAGCCACAACATCACTGAAGTATAGAAATATACACATTAGGGGCAATCGTGGCTCAAGAGTTGGGAGTTCGCCTTGTAATCGGAAGGTTGCCGGTTCTAGCCCCGGCTCAGACAGTCTCGGTCGTTGTGTACTTCACCTACCGCCTACTGGTGATGGCCAGAAGGGCCGATGGCGCGATATGGCAGCCTCGCTTCTGTCAGTCTGCTCCAGGGTAGCTGTGGCAACAACTGTAGCTTGCCTCCACCAGTGTGTGAATGTGTGTGTGAATGGGTGGATGACTGGGTGTGTAAAGCGCTTTGGGGTCCCTAGGAGGGACTAGTAAAAGCGCTATACAAATACAGGCCATTTACCATTTACCATTTACTACACATAAACATCAACATAACCCCCTGAAAATGAATTAAGTATGAATATTTCACACAAATATTAGACTATAAAATTGCAAGTAGAAGTAGAATAGACAAGGTTATATCAGATTGAGTTCCCACTGAACTGTAGTGCAGTCACACTGGCAAAACCCACAAAACACATTATACATAAATAACTATCAAGCTTTGGACATGAGGTCTGTCGTGCTTGCAATTAAGCAGCGTCCCTAGTTAGCACAAGCTGACTGATGTGGGTTCATGAGTATTATTAAAATTCAGTTGTGCTCTTTTGATTTGATTGTGTACAGAAAAGTGGAAGCCAAGCTATTAATCTGTTATAGGTTTTTATCATAATTACAACTGTAGCATGACTTTGCTCGTACTGAAAAGAATGCAAAAATTGGTTTGCTTTACATTGGTGCTTTAGTGCCATCTGTAGATCCCCAAAAATTGTAATGGCCCAGTGGCTCTAAGAGTTCAGAGAGACTGGAACTGAAGAAAAGCAAATAGAAAAATGCGTGTTTGACCTCTCAGACCCACCGTACCAATTATTCACATGAAGAAAATACCAGCTATGTTGATGCAGCATCAACATAGTTTAATAGATCAATCCAACATATGACAGATCAACAGCTCCAAAAGATATATCTTTTCAAGTAAACTGGGTGAAAAAATTAGTAGAAGTAGACGAGTAAGGCTAAAAAAAACTGTACACACCAGGTAAACCCAGACAGTGGGACACAATATTCTTCCTGGAAAGCATTAAATATGTCATATTTATCAGTTTCATTGTAAATATTAGGGGACATTTAAATGGAATGAAGTGAGGATTTATAAACCCATGAAAACCATATAATATAAAGCTGCACTTTGCTAAACCAATCACGAATAAGCTAGCTTTCACAACCAGCCTCATTAGGAAGACTGTCATGGCAGAAAGGACATTGAAAGGGCAGGAACTGAGCTATATGAACCCAGGACCAGATTTATTTAGTCCCATATGAATTTAATATTTAAGATGCCCTTCTTTAGCTATTTTGCAATTAATCTAATAACCTTGATTTATGTAACAGATATAATTTGTTTAATATGTTTGCTACAGTCAACATCTGATAAAATCTGGGAAAACATTTATTGTTGTGTGCATCAACTGGGTTCTGGGAATAGAGACTTCTTGTTTGTAACCCATGAGCTTCAAGAATCACAGCCACACATGTCATTAAGAGGGAATCAGGCATTAGGAAGACCATGAATCACACAGAGAGACAGAGTTGGTGCTTTGGGACATAACTCTTTTCTCAGAAAAACATCAAATCAGCTTAGTGTATAATATACTAACCTTTAGATTGTGTTTGTACACTAAGATATGCAGAACAAGTCTATAAATCTATGTAGGAAAAGACTAAGAGTCTAGGTTCCCAGTACATTGTCCAAGCAAAGCTTAACA